>NC_054379.1:114062640-115262640 GCF_017654675.1 Xenopus laevis
GTAACAGTGACTATAAAGTCATATATTTATATAAAAATTAATATACCAGACTGTCTTCTGCCTGCTCATTCCACTTATGCCTCTTGATGCTCTCCTCTTTCACCGACTCCTTAAGCTTGTCAAATATGTCATCATGTTCTTTGCCTTTCTGTTCAGTCATGAAGCGGGAGAACTCTTGCTGAAGGGTCTCCCATGCAACCTAAACAAAACAGTAATAGTACCGGAAATCATAGGGCATTAATATGGTTTAAAGGCAACAGAGATGTTGTACATCTCGAACAAAACTATACATTCAGTTATATTTCAGGAATCCCATTTTATGCATTTGTTTTAAACATTTACTGCACTGTAAACCAAGGTGAAGTTTACTTTACTTTACATCTTTAAACACTTTAAAGGATTTACTGAAACCACAATTTATTGCTTTAAAATGGAATGGTTCTGCAGGTGTTTGTATTCTCACCTCTACAGCTTTATTAGGCAGTTGTTTGTCAGTCCACTGTTTCAGCTTTATGTCTACGGTGGTATTGAAAGTGCCTGAATTCATAGTCTGGGCTGCTGGGAGGTAGATGTTCTCAATAACATGAGTAGATACTCTTTCCCACAGAGTCTTCTGAAGAATCTCTTCCCTTTTAAGAAGTCACCATAAAAAAAGAAAATACGAGAGATCATGGGGGAGAACATGTCAACAGTACAACAGGATATACCACAAAACAAAAGCACCTATTCACTCTCCTTTTTGGTGTGTATTTTTGCTAACATAAAAACAGTGACTTTAAACTTCACACATTTCACGTACACTCATTTGCAGCAGGTGGGCAGCTACACAGGTGCGGGGGGGCGACCCCTCGAAATTTTTTTGGGAGGTTGGGTGCATTGAAGGTAAGTCACTGGTTAAAAACAAGATTATGGCTAAATTGTATGTATTTCATATACCAAACATACTGTACCAGCACTGAAGTTCTGTAAAAATATAATGGTAATCATCTGCGCATTTTAATGCAGTTTAGCATCTTTTAATCTTGTTAGGCTATCTTTTGTATGTCACTGACAAGTCACACAAGCAATGCTGTGCTGCTGCTGTTCAGAAGCTGAGCAGGGGTTGTTGAAAATTAATTTATGAAATCATTAGAAGAAAATGAGGTTATATCTGGCACAGTAGCCAATTTTACAGGGCTGATTATCAATTCTGCACTGGTTTCTATGCTGTGTAATGCAAATCTGAACTAATTACTTATTAGCATTCTATCATTAATTTGATATTGTACAAGAACGGTTTACTGTGCATCAATCCCAAAGATCAGGTTATTGAGATTAACCCAGAGCATGTGCTGTGAAGAATATAGAATCAGAGAATAATAGGCGCAATTGGGGGAATCTTTGAAGGCATAGAAGTTTGAAGGCAAAGTCACGGTTTCCATGTAAAAATATGCTTTTCTGTTTTCACTTGCTGAAGCAAAGGCCAATACACCATCGAAGCAGTTGAATTATGTGGACATAATGACCAGAAAATGCATGAACGAAATTGTTAATTAATTTCTTCATTTATTGAGGCTTGCCTCTCAATAAAATGTTAAGGGGCCACGGACACCTGGTGTTCGGTTAATCTATCTATCATCTATCTACTGTATCTACCTATCTATCTTTCATCTTCTGATTTTTAGTATGATTTAGAGAGTGATATTCTCAGACAATGTGCTATTTTCATTTTTTATGATTTGTGGTTTTTGAGTTATTTAGCTTTTTATTCAGCAGCATTCCAGTTTGCAATGTATGCAATGATTTGAATAAGAATATGGAATATTAATAGGGGAGGGTGGGAACAGAAAGATAAGTAATAAAAAGTATCAATAACAATACATTTGTAGCTTTACAGAGCATTAGTTTTTAGACTGGGTCAGTGACCCCCTTTTGAAAGCTAGAAAAAAATTCATAAACTATAACTATAAAAAATAAATATTGAAGACAAATTGGAAAAGTTGCTTAGAATTGGCCATTCTAAAACATACTAAAAGTTAACCTGAAGGTGAACCACCCCTTTAATATAGGCTTGTAAGGCAGGCTAAAGTAATACAACGCAGAATGATCAAGACTGGTTGTTGGTATGCAATTGTAAATCATCTCAAATCTGATACAACAGCCCTCTACTTATATCTGCAACTATATGATGCAACATTCATGCAACATAATGGCATTCATATGCACGCTAGATCAGAGGAGAAAATTACCAGTGCCTTGGTGTAACCTGGGTAAGGCTGATAACCTCATCAAGGATTTCATTCTTGGCTTTCTCAAACAGTTCATTCTATAAAAAGAATTATAATTAGAAGAAAGCAAGGGGGGAAAAAAGAAAATGTACATAGAACATAATTTAAAGGGGATATAAAGTCAAAAAAGTAAAATTACCTTAACAGGTCCACTGCCTAAAAAAACTATCTTCAATTTGCTTTAATTAAAAAATCTGTATATTTTTCATAAAAATTGTGGTCTAGCTCCCCTTCTCTACAAGTGCACAGACTTCAGCCTGCAAGAATTCCTCTGACCGGCCGGCTGGTGGCTGCTTTACTTCAAAATGACAAGCGTTACTTGGATTAATTTATCTGTTCCTTCTGACAACTCCCCACCCTGCTTCCCTGACACTTCAGAACTCAGAGGAGGGGAGATTGTTTTAAAGTAAAGCAACCAGTCTGGCGGCTGGGTCGAGGAATTCATGCAGGCCGAAGTCCGTGCCTATTTAGAGAAGGGGAGCTGAAGCGCAGAAAATCACGATTTTTATGAAAAGGGTACAGAATTTTTTATTGAAGTATATTTAAGATAGGTTTATTTTTAGGCAGTGGACCCGTTAAAGAAATTGAATTTTTTGACTTTACATCCCTTTTAAGATCTGTCTTACAGGCAGCTAAATAATGGCAAGACACAGCAAGTATAAAAAGGTTTCTAAAATGCCACAGGCAATAAGAGTAAACCAAGCAGTAAATGAATGGTTTCTCATGTCACATTTTTATAATAAATAATTTATCATGGTACATGTGTGCATGTACATACATATGCCTCGTTCTTTTGATTTACGACTGAGCCGGATAAATAATTTGTATATCCTTAATATGAATAAACTGCAAAATTGTACAACTAGTCCTCTGAATTAACCAATGGCTGTGTACATAGGAGTATTTGCATATGTAATATTGATGTCTTGCCTAGTTTTCTTGAAGGTGAACAGAGAGTAAATGAGTTATTTTAAATTCCTACATCCACCTAAATTGCTGTAAAGTATTGCTTAGAAGCACTTGTTATACATTTGGTCAGTAGGGTATATAATAAGAATGGGTGCAGTTAATGTATCACACCTAACTCGTGTTCCATTAAGGCTATATGCTGTGCTGGACAATATAGCATGGGAGCATTTATTATAGCTTGTATGAACACAGATATATGCTACTAGGGGACCAATTATCTAGTACTAAGGTTGAAACTGCAAAAATATTTAAATGCTCAATAAACCCTGTATAAAAACAAATTACCCTGTCAAGCTCACGCAGCCGTGGGTAATTGTTCTTCCATTCAGTCTCAAGATTAAAACGTGTTGCTAAGAAAAGAGACATAAAAACTTGTCAAAAACAACATCTCATACCAATTAACAGCTGTTTGTTATAAATGTGTGTTTCATTATTTTTCAGTATATAACAGACTGTAATGCAATACAAATTGGGAAGATAAACTATTATGGATTTGAGCATGTACAGGGAGATGCCAACCTGGACTCTTAAGTTCTCAGGGTGCATTTGTGGCTCTGCCTGCACCGGTTCTGCCTCAGTCCTACAGCTTCTGTGGATTTCAGGTGACATTTCTATGCATTCCAATGGTGCAGGTAGGTTTCAGGGGCTTATTATTGACAGTGGATGTGCTACTGCAATGACCCCAGGGATAAAAATACCAAAAGCAACAACTGGCCAGGAAGAGACTTTAGTAATGCATTGTGCTACTGTACAGTACTGCATGCACAAGTTTTGCTAAATAAACATGTATAAAAATATAACATACCGTAAATCATACATTTGTACACACTCACTTCATGTTAAACCATTACATATTTGGTGGAAGTTGTAATACCGCTGCAGTTATGCACCCCATAAAGGAAAAGTACACTGCCAGAAAGGAAGGGATAGAAACATCAAACACAACACTGGCCAGGAAGAGGCTTTAGTACCACAGGGCAGCTCATGTGACTTTTAGCCAACCGAAACTGAAGGAAAAAAAAGCAGCCACAACTCTTAGCCCCAGGGTGCTACGACATCTGCAGCTGTTGTACTAATTACATCTAAATGGGAGATACAGAGAATACTTTCTACAATTCTGTAAAACCTGTAAAAGCATCAGCTTGCTGTTCTATCGACTCCCGGACCATTTTCCAAAAGCAGTCAGACACAGCCAGACTTAAATTCTTGGTTGTCACTTGGTGAGCCTTAAGCATGCCTTTTCTAGAAAGAAGAAGATAATAAAGCATTTAAGGTGAGGCAGATTTGTAATTTGCCAGAAAAAATATTTTTCCAAATGAGCATTGTGAAGCAACAGTTTTTGTGTGTACGTGTGTGTAAATGCCCCAATAGGCACAAAACTTGTTAGGCTGTTTTTTACTATGTCCTAATAAATATTTATGTATTTTCTAATAATCTTGACTGTTTTTGCAGGCATTGCAGATATTGCTGCATTTTCTTGGATATGTACTTGTGGACTGGGGTGAACTGTGAGTATATTCTCCCTACATATATACATTTTTGCTTGCTTGTATAACTTATTGCAACCTTTTTGTTTGTGGTAGGGCATAACTGGTTCCTGGCACCTGTTCTTTCTGTTTTTGTTATCAGATTTGTAATTTGCCAGAAAACAATATTTTTCCAAATGAGCACTGTGAAGCAACAGTTTTTGAGTGTGTATGTGTGTGTTTATGTGTGTGAACTATAATTTATACCTTATTTGTTAGCAGAAAGGGAACTATTTTTCCAGTGATATTACTTGGTGCCAAAAAAGTAGGTTAAGTCGCTGTAATTCCAAGTCTATCTTGATTATACAGTGACATGCAAAATGTAACCACTGACCAATTCTAGTTTTACCAAATAACAAATCATACACTGATATTATGGTCTGTATGATATCTATATTTAATTTTGTGGCACTATTTGAAAACTGAGGTGCACAAAGGCCATCTGACCAACCTGAACAACCCAGTACAAGTCTGCCTGGAGTAAAGAGCTTAACCACTACTGAAAATAGTACAAAATCTGTCTCTAGAGACCTACAATTCTCCTCCCCAACCATATAAAGTTCTTTTGAATCCCCTTGGATGAGTCATTTCTGTACTGCAGGTACAGCTAAGGATTGACACCCTCCCAGTGATCATTGTCATTTAAGGATTAGAATCATAATACTGAAGTGTATTTTCATTTCTATGTCAACAAATGAAAAAGGTGTCGCAGATAATGCAGTCTCCACTATGTGAGGATTATAGCTTTTGGGTAATAGTTTCAAGAAATTGCCACTAAAAACATAATACCGAACCCATTTAGTCTTTTGGATTGTAGAATCTAAAGGATCATCTCACTAGCACCACCGATTTTACCTTATTGGTCGGCTCTTTGATTTAGGCAGTGCATGTACCTTGCAACTAGGGTTGCCACCTTTATGTCTGGCTGAGACTGGGCGGGGGGGTCAGTGACGTCGGTGGGCGGGGCTATGTTGCGGCGATCAGTGATTGGCCGATCACTGTGTCAATCAAGGGAATCCCGCCCGGTTTTCCTTATTTGGAAAACCGGGCAGGCAGTATAGACCCGGGCAGCCCCTCAAAATAACGGGCTGTCCGGGTCAAAACCGGACAGGTGGCAACCCTACTTGCAACACACAGTGTGGCATGTTAAAGAACCACCAGCACACTAAGGGCTTGACTCTATGGGAAGTAGTTAAAATGATTGAAAGGGGCTTTTGAACAGGCACAACAGAAAGTCAGATACCCTAATCACCCACTAGAGAACCTATTGGCTTCTCCAAAACTAGTTTACTATTGATGTGGTTTCATGCAAGAACTGCTTGTATGTCTCCATTAGCTATGTTAGATGTTAAAAAAAGAAAAGCAATACATACTTTAAAAGTGATGATCCTTGAAAAAACTCCTCTTCATAATCTTTAATAGAGTCAATACTTTCATTGCTGTTGCCTATTAGAATAAAAGTGAAAGAAGTCACTCATTTTGGCAGGCTCTGCAGCACAACAGGTACCAGCAAACCAGTTGTGGAGCACCTCTAAAATAAGCAGGTTTGAAAATGTCATCTTCAAATGCACAAGTATGTGGTGGATTGTTAGATGAGGAATTGAAGAGAAGCTGCAGCACCACTTTGTGGCCATACCATGTGTGGCCTTTTGCATGTTTTGCATCTGTGTGACCAATGGGCTGATTGGTTGGAGAATGTTCCAGAGAAGCCAGTGTAATGGCTGCCTTTACCCAAACTTTCCAAAACACTGTATAATCTATATTATTATTACCTTTTCCTGTGACCACAGCAAAGTAACCCAGTGCCTTCATTGGAAACAATTTGCCTTCGATTATTTGTTGAATCTGTATATGAATAAAGGTCTAAAATGAGAACTGTTTTTCTGATGTCACACAATTTCAAACAAATATGCAGAATGAGCACTTACACGATTAGGACTTGCTACATTTTTCTCGGCAAGATCTACTTTAGTTAAGACAAAGATAGTGCGCCTTCCTTGTGGATCCATCTGACTTACAAGGTCTGTCACAATGCTTCGTTCTGCATCCACAGAACCATCTGTCATTCATGAGAGAAGCCAGTTAACACAGATTCACAAACACAATGCCCGGACAACAATGGTGGGAAATTACAATTTGCAACTAACGCTTATTAAAACATTTATTTTGTATTAAAACTACTAGAGTTACTAAATGGTTTCCTGAAATGCAACACAACATTTTGCACTAGGTATTCAATTTACTCTAAATTTCTCTGTTGTCTTAGGGGGACACAGGGACCTAGGGGTTAAGCTCCGCCCTCCAGGAGGCAGTACACTTTATATTAAATAAGGGGGCGTGCCACACCAGGCTTACCCCTGTACACTGTACCAATCCACTCAGTTTTTAAGTGTCCTGCTTACTAGGAGGACAGGATTCAAGAATGTCTACTTTTCTTTTTTTTCACAGTCAACGTCTTCAGTCAGGATACTGACACCAGGGGTGATACCAGGAGCAAGGATACTTGCTGCCTACAAGGTTACCCCCGCCGAGGAACAAGCCATCGGGTCAATTCTAGCCCTAAGGCTATACAGGCCATACTGACATACCTGCCTTCCATTAGGGGTTGAAGGTCTGGCCGGTGAAAAGACTGGCAGGAGACACACCTGCTTTGCAACGCAAGATGCAACGCCCATCTTCCCAAATTCCAGCAGTGGCACAGGAAGTGAGGCAGAGCCACGCGCTGTTGGAACACTTATGCGTTCCAGCAGCCATTTTCTGCTCACTTCAGATGGATCGCTTGTCCTGAGGAAGAGCAGCACACCACAAGGTGCACCTAACTCCAGGCGCTCCTCATTCCATTACCTCCACAACCTGGGGCTCTCGTCCAGCTACGTCTGGTTAACCCCTGCACACCTACTGCGCCACCCTGTGTGTACCATGGCGGAAGGTAGGTCAGGGGGACTATTCTCCCGGGCAGGGGGGGAAGGCACAGCCCACAGCACAGGTGACATACTTTGCTTGTTCAAAGTACCAAGGTAAAATCCCTGGGGGCCAGGAGGAGCCACTGTGCAGGTCCTGTTCATTGGGGCAGGCAACTTCTACCCACAGGGGGCAACTCATTAGCAGTGAATGCTCTATCTGAGGATAATTCAGGCACTTACCAGGACCCGGGAGTCAGCCAGGCAGCAGAGACTCAAGCCCCACTATGGGCTATTCAGCTATCTCAATCCTTAGCTGTCTGCTACCAGCCATAGCAGACAACTTAGGCAAAGCCCTAGCTAACCTTGGCCAAACATCTAGTGCCAAGCAAAAACGGCCAGATGATGCTAAGGAGGATGCTGCAATCCATACACCATCTGACAAGTCATCTGTTGACCAGGCATCCTCTCAGTCTGAAGGGGAACGCCCACCATCAGAAATGTCTCCAGAATAACTGGAGAAAATTATTTCACAAGCAACAGGGAGAAAGAGTACCTTCCCCAGACAAATAATAGATCTTCGGGATCCAATAGGCAGGGAAAAAATTTTTTCATGGCCAAACTGGACATTACACAAGGAGAAAAAGTCCACCACATCGCTCGAACTTTCGCTTCAAGACGAGCGATAAGGGTCGCACACCTTGGAAAAACAACAAACCCACAACGTACAAATCCGCAACAGACTGACGGGGTACTCCCTACGGAATCATGGGAACAGATAGGGGGCAGGTTACTGCGGTTCCTGGGAAGTGTGGACTTGTCACTCTTCAGACGCATGGGTAGACGAGATTGTATCTGAAGGATATCACCTCAACTTAACAACCCTACCCCCCAGAAAGTTTTTCATGTCAAGAGTACCATCTCAGCCCAACAAAGCACAAGCCTTTCCAGCATGTGTTACCAAGATGGAGCAAACTAATTGTACCAGTACCACCGCAAGAGAGATTCTCTGGGTTTCACTCCAATCTATTTATTGTTCCAAAGAAAGACGGATCCTTCAGGCCAGTCTTAGATCTCAAAATCCTGAACAAGTTCATAAGGTCCATTCAATTCAAGATGGAAACCCTGCTCCCTGTAATTCGGGGAATGGAACAAGGGCAGTTCATGATGTCGCTGGACATCAAGGAGGCATATCTCCACGTACCCATTTGGCCCCCTCACCACAAATACCTCCGATTTGCATTTGCCAACCAGCACTATCAGTTTATGGTGCTCCCGTTTGGACTATCGTCAGCACCCAGGGTGTTCACCGAACCTCTCCTGAAAGCCACGTCGGAAGACAAGGCCAAGAAGAATCTGGAGCAAGCAACTCTAACTACTCCATCAATTCGGCTGGTCCATCAACTGGAAGAAATACAATTTACAACCCAGTCACCAGATGATATTTCCTGGCCTAGAGTTGAACACCACCAAACAGCTAGTGAGACTCACACAAGACAAACAAGCCAAAAAAGCCAAAATCAGAAATCAGATTCATTCTCTGCTCTCTATGCGCAAGTCAACGATCTTCGTGGCAATGAAGGTTTTGGGACTAATGGTATCAGCCATCGAGGCGGTTACGTTTGCACAGATCCACTTATGCCCTCTTCAATCAAATATCCTGTCGGCATGGAAAGGGGACCAACATTTCGAGTTTTCACACTCTCCCAAGGGAGGCCTTTCAGGGGTGGCTACAACCAAGCAACCTGTCGACAGGACATGTGATCTCAAAAGACGGCAGCCTACTGGGCTGGGGAGCAGTGTGGAACAATCTATCCGCTCAGGGACTATGGAGACCAAACTGCCAATCAATATCATGGAGTTGCGAGCAGTAAAACTTGCTCTATACCACTGGGCACATATTCTAAAGGAAAAACCAGCATAAATCGGCAGGGAGGAGCACGGACGGAAGCTCAGCAGATCCTGCGCTTGGCCGAAATCAACTCAGTAAGGCTATCAGCGATTCATATACCAGGGGTGTCCAACATCAAGGCAGACTTTCTCAGCTGAAACCAGCTAGATCCGGGAGAATGGGAACTTTATCCAGAGACGTTCACAGAGCTGGTGAACCATTGGGGGCAGCCACAGATAGACCTGATGGCATCCCAAAACAATCAAAAGGTTCAAGAATTCTTCGCTCGTTACCGAGATCCGATGGCAGCAGGGGTGGATGCCATGACTCAGTGCTGGACGTTCAATCTAGCGTACATTTTCCCACCACTTCCAATGCTGCCTCGAGTCCTCAAGAAGATCAGACACTCACTTACCACAGTAATAGTGATAGCTCCTTATTGGCCTCGCAGGACATGGTTCTCAGACTTCTGGGAGATGTGAGTAACTCAGCCAATTCACTTGCAATACAGACGAGATCTTCTTCATCAAGGAACAGTAGTTCACCCCAACCCCTGTCTGTTCACTTTGACGGGATGGCTGTCGAGGCATTCATTTGGTGAAAACAGGGGATAGCCGCAGAGGTTATCACAACCATGCTCAGGGCAAGCAAACCTTCATCTTCCAAGTCATACCATAGAGTATGGCACTCATATCTCAAATGGTGCGAATAGTCACACTTACCTTTTCTGGAACTCAGCATCCCTAGAGTTCTCTCATTTCTACAATGGGGCCTACAGTTAGGACTTAAACGTAGCTCCCTAAAGGTACAAGTTTCTGCATTATCTATCCTTCTCTGGCATAGATGGACCGAGGAAGACATGATACGCCCATTCTTACAAGGGGTGGCACATGTAAAACCCCCCTTTTGACCACCAAGATCAAAGTCCCAGTCACTTTTCATTCTTCCATCTGGACCTCGTAAGGACCAAACAGCCTCTAAAACTACCATTGCAAGGTGTATCAGACAAACCATCACACAAGCCTATCTCGCCAAAGGGAAATCTCCGCCAGACGGTGTCCGGGCACACTCAACAAGGGCAGTTAGGACTTCCTGGGCGTGGTGCAACTCTGCCTCATTGGATAAGATCTGCAAGGCGGCAACCTGGTCTTCAACACACTTGCGTCGGCCGAGGCCTCGTTTGGTCGCAAGGTGTTACAATCAGTTGTGTAATTAGTCTCACTGCACCAATTGGAGTATATGCGCCACACCCTGTGGTATTACTTGGACGAAGACAACTTGCGTTCTTTAAGCATTGTTGGAATGACTTCTGCTAGTCCCCTACTTCTCCAGATGGCTCAGTGTGGATTGGATTTTTTCCAGTTGATGGTCCACCCGAAGTCCTGAAGAAGTATCACAGTCTTGTCGAGATCCTCCCTGGCCTTCTCCAGTGACGCCGCTTTCAATAGTAAATCGCCCAAATAGTGACAGATATTCCCTGCGGTCTCAACGACGCTGCTGTGACAACCATGAGTTTGGTGAACACTCTGGGGGCTGACGACAGGCCGAATGGCAAAGCCACAATTGGTAGTGTTTGTTCTTGAATGCAAATCGAAGATAGCGATGGTGATGAGGCCAAATTGGGAAGTGAAGATATGCATCTTTGATGTCGAGTGACATCAGAAATTGCCCTTGCTCCATTCCCCGGATCACTGACCGCAACATCTCCATTTTGAAGCGCACAGCTCGAATAAATTTGTTGAGGCCCTTGAGGTCTAGCACAGGCCTGAAGGTGCCATCCTTCTTTGGGACTGTGAACAGATTTGAGTATAACCCAGAGAATCTCTCTAGTGTTGGAACTGGCACAATCACGTGAGAGGAGGGCTTGTATCGCCGAACGGACTGGCTCAAAATGGCCGCTGGAATTCAAGCGTTCCATCTAGTGCGCATGTGCCGAGGCGCGCGCCTGAAGCCAGTGAAAATTCACAACCACATTGCGCGTTCCACTGTATGTCTGCGCAAGAAGTGCGCAACTAAATCCTCACTCCCCCTGACCCGACCTCACTGCTACCCTTCCGGATGCGCTACTATGCGTACTATGGCAAAGGGAACAAGACCCAGCAGAAGAGGGGAGTAGGGGAGCTTTACTAGGCCAGTAGCTAAGGCAGGAGCGGGCGGGGGGAGAGGTGAAGAGGGGAATAAGGCAACAAGGGCCCCCCTCGTGCAGTACATTAATAGTACATATGGCACTTACCCCACACACCGGCCAGACCGTCTGCGCTAGATCCTCCAGTGCACGAATTTGTCTGGGAGGTCGGTATAGCTGGATGGCTAGGATTTCACCCCGGTGGCAGACTCTCCTCGTAGGGGGCTAACCTCTATAAAGTCCATCCCATGATGGGTATCCATCCACCCGGGAGCAGGACACTTAAAAAACTGATTGCACGGTGTGGGGGTTGAGCCTGCTCTGGCACGCCCATTAACTAATTTGTAAGTGTCCAGCCTCCGGAGGATGGAGCATAACCCCACCGTTCCCTGTGTCCCCCTTGAGACGTCAGAGAAATAAAAGTGTTTTAAAGTAATAAAATATAATGCAGTGTTGCCCTGCACTGGTAAAACTGCTGTGTTTGCTTCAGAAACACTACTATTGTTATATAAGTAACATGCTTTGTACCAACGAGGGCAGACATTCAGGTTACACAGCAGATAGCAAATAAGCTCTGTAGAACATAATGGTGTTATCCATTAACCTGTGCCGTACAGCCTTTTCAATTTCCGCCATTGCTATACAGCAGCTTGTTTATATGAACTATATTTTAACTCCTTTGCTATGCACCAGATGAAAGAAGCAGAAACATCCATCATAAGATCCAAGGAGTGTAAAAGTATATAAATAGCATAAAACAATATTGAAACAAATACCTTGAATGCAGAGTATAATAGCATTTGGATTTTGCATGTAGGCTTTGCTAATCTTGAAAATAGTCTCCTTAGTATCAGGTGCCATTCCAGAGGTTACAGTCTAAAAGAAAATTAAGGTTTTTACACAATTTGTCATCTAAAAAAAACAAGTCTGATCAACAATAAATGTGACTTACACTGATGACTCCAGGTAGATCAACAAGCACCATTCTCTGTATCCCAGGGCCTTTCACACTTAAAGAGATCGTCTGCAAAAGACATTTTACAAGGATGAGTACAAAAACAAGAAAAAAAGGCAGAAAATGTATTTTGTATCAGTTTCTCGAAGATATTCACAAAAAAGCTAGCAAACATGATAAACAAACAGGAAATATAAAAATGTCAATGGTGGCCAGTGATCTAAGAGGAAAGTAATAATTGCACTAGCAGTGTTACCTCTGGACTAACAGTTTGTCCATTTTTTACACTTTTCCTCATCCGGACCTCTATTTCATCTCTCAGTGCTGCCAACTGTCAAAGAAAAATATGGCACACATCATTAGAAATAGTTTACTACCAAATATATGTTACATTCTCTACTGCTGTGCTAAAAAGGTTGCAAAGTTACACTTAAAATGATAAAGGCTTGCCAAAACACCAATTTGCAGTGCTATGCAAACCATTTCCACTTACTATCATGTATATAAAATGCATATTTCATGTTGGATAACCATGGTTCACGATAGTCACTTATTTAGTCAAATTATTTCATTTTGAGTGTTTTTTCTTTTTGCAGAATCTACAATACCCACACAAAAACCACAGAGCTGGTTCCAAACATTCTATTTTTCTTGTTGGCTCTTTGATCTGTAGTGCATGTTTTTTACATAGCAGCCGACAGCATAGATCAAAGAATCAACCATAGTTTTTCACATTTTGGTGTCCAGAACGTACATGTTTTTCCCACTTGTGTACATATTATGCATGTCACAAAGATCATGAGTAATAATTAGGAGTGCTCTACCCTCTTGTATCTACCTGTGTAAGTTCCAGGTGCTAAACTGGAAGACCCTTGCCTGCTAATTGGGTCGACTGCTACATCCAGTGAAAGAAATCCAGTAGCACTCTGGTAATGATGCAAAAATCTTCAATGATTTATTAGCCCATATACAAACAAACAAAGGGCAGTCACAAATATCAAGAGGCATGACCTGTTGGTCTGTGAAGCACAGTTACCCACAGCCAATACTCGGCATTTAGCTTCAATCACTATAATACAGCTAAAAAAATATATAAAAATAATACAGGATCTGTATACATAGAATAATGCTTATTTTAAAAGATGTGTTCCTTTTATTGAGGGCAGCGATATTTTAAGGCACCAAGTATCTAATATACATTCCACTGAATTTTTTAAAATGTTATATATTTTATACATTATCTGGAAACTCCAAACTAATGGCATGCCATTCCCCATTCTTCATTTTGCTACTTTTCCTTTTTTTCTGTGGGAAAAGGACAATGGCAGACAAGGCAATTTGTACTTGCTGTGTCTTGTAGCTTTAGTTTACAATCACAAATGGCATGGGTAGCCCCAGTGGAATTTGAAAATATAAAGCTAAAGCACAAATGGTGCAATTGCAGTTTTATTAGAAGGACTGCATGGATGTGTCTCCATATGTATCTCCAAAAACATGGATAAAATTTGGAAATGTTTTGACAGTTTTTTGCTTTAGTCAAATGCACAAGTGTTTGATTGGCCTAATTAATTGTAAAGGGCTCACACATGAAACAAGGACTATACGTACTAAAAGTTTACTTCATGTCATTCTAAGGAAACTGACAATTTGCATGTACCATATACTGTATGATTTAGGATCATCATCAAAAACAAAAGCCCACAAAGGCAAATTTAGAATACAACTGGGCTCTCATCTACAGATTAAGTAATGTTTAATTTTTACTTACATCTGCCTCCTTGGTGAGGTCAAACTCCCGTGAACTGTCCTTGAACATAGCTACATGATGGGGACCCTCACTCAGAGTAACCTTATGGGGGCAAGACACACATAACAGAAGAAAAGTTTAGAAAAATTTGCTTTTTACTGCCCAAATTATTGACAGGAACCCTAAATTTAGAAATACTTGTCAAAAGTACCTTTACAGGAGAACGAGTCATCATTTCTCCAGATCCACGAGGAAAGATCCGGGCCTGAGCAATCATCTCCAAGACACTGGTCTTTCCAGCACTCTGATCTCCAACCACCACTACCTGTCATGAACAATAAATTAAACAATCTATGGACACATGCTGGTTTCTGTTCATGTTATATTTTAATGAAATAGTTATGTCTTAATAAATACACGTGCATTCAGGTTGACGTGGTGCTTGTAATAATGTTAAATAACAATCTGCACTTCAGATATTTGCCTTTTAAGCAGGCATTGCTGTAGACATGGAAGATACATATTAATTTAGTCAGAACAACATTTTTCTGCTGACATATATTTTGTTCTGGGTTTAGTAGTCCTACAGTTGGAAAAATAACCTTAGCATTTATAGCAAAGGTAATATCCTAGTACTCTGTCCTCATGATAAATAGTTGTCAAAAGAGACAAGAACAAACATAGTTGTGCATTAAAGGGCTGGTTCACCTTTAAGTTAACTTTTAGTATGTTATAGAATGGACAATTCTAAGAAACTTTTCAATTTGTCTTTAGCCTTTTTCAGAGTCTTTCCAGCTTTCAAACGGGGTCACTGACCCCTTCTAAAAAACATATGCTCTGCAAGGCTAAACATTTATTGTTATTGCTTTTATTTAGTTACTCGTCTTTCTATTCAGGCCTTTCCTATTCATATTCCAGTCTCTTATTTGAATCAATGCATGGTTGCTAGGGTAATTTGGACCCTAGCAACCAGATTGCTTAAATTGCAAACTGGAGACCTGATGAATAAAAAGCTAAATAATTTAAAAACCACAAATAATAAAAGATTAAAATCAATTGCTAATTGTCTCAGAATATCACTCTCTACATCATACTAAGTTCATTTAATTCTCTACAACCCCTTTAAGTGCATAGACTGTCTGTAGCAGTACTGTTTGCAATCACAACTATTAGTTACAACTTTAACTATTTGTTAATTATACATAATGGCACTTTTGTCACTGACATTAAATTAATTTGCAAGTCCAATGAACACAATGAAAAAAGGGCAGTAAAGAAATTATTTAATACATACTCTTGGTAAATGGTCCTGTGTGTTGTAGTTGGCGTCATAATCAGATAGTATGTCTAATACTTCAGAGTACATATCAATCAATGCTTTCTGGGGGGAAAAAAGAGAAGAATATTCAATGTAGAGAACAGATAAGGAGTTAACTTTCTATAAGGTTCAGCATTGCTTTTTTAGCTTTCAATTGATATTAAATCGGATCTCTATCCAAAACTAATTTCTTGCATATTGCATGTAAATGATTCAAAACAACAGTAATTAAATATTTTCAGTGGTTTCGTTGTTTAGAATATTTCAATAATGTTTTTTAAAAAAAAAACAGTTTTTAGTAAGAGTATTCCTTTAAATCAACAGAAGTGATACTTTGTGGACCGATACAAAGGGATGTGGGTTCAGAAGACCATTTGGAAGTAATTCCACCCCCCCCCAAAAGGAACAATTATGACTAAAAGAAAAACACCTAAAAATAACTGTGTGTGTTTTTATATTGGAGGATAACTATCCTATTATGTTGGAATCCCACTTGATAGGGAGTAGATTCTTATTGTAAATATTTACACATTTTTTAGGAATCATGAATTTGAGGCTGTTTTATAATAATTGTAATGTGTCATTAAAAGGATAATTCTCATTTTTCTCTCCACCTTAGAAAGCAAAGGCACTGGGGGTCACAACTACATTTTAGGTTGTCTAGTGTTAAATCAGAGCAAACAGCATATAAAGTATTAATGATTAGTAAAAATTGCAGCCAGAAATAATGGGCATTTTATAGATGTTTTTTTTTAAAAGAAGTCAAGTTTGCAGAAAAAAACAGCTCCAATGTACAACCTTTAGTTTCCGCTGATGAATGCCCTTATCATCCTTTTGCAGCACCAGCTTCCTAAGATCTTTGTTTTCTTTCTCAAGCCGTTCAAGAATGCGTTGGTATTTCAGCTGGAAAATAATTTTATATGTTGAATACTTTCTTTGCTTTCATGATCCAAAGATAAATAATTATTTCAATTGTGCCTGTTAAACCTACCTGGGTTCTTAGAAGTTCTTCTTGGAGCTGATCTATCTTATCCTTGTCTGAGACCTATATAACAATATGCACTTGATTAAAGGTAATAAACATTAGAAATATATATAGTATGTGTGTATATATATATATATATATATATATATATATATATATATATATATATATATATATACACACACATAAAATAACAATATCCAGGCCCTAGCCTGGTCTAGCCTAGTGCAGCTGAAAAATACATAGAAATACATGTACTGGTGTTTGGTTCCCAGCACCCATCTTTTACGGTGTACACTTAGAGGCACATATATCAAGGGCTGAATTCGAAATTCGAGGAAATTAGGGAAATTTCTTAATAAAATCGAATTGCTAAAACTCAGACAAATTTAAACGACTGAATTCCATCAAACTTGAATCAAGTTTTTTCTCCTCTTCTCAGGAAGGCTGCAAACATCTCCAAATTGCTCACTGGACCTCTCCCATTGACTTATACAGCAAATTGGCACGTTTTGAGTGGCGAATAGTCAAATTCGATTTCTTTAAGGGCCACAATATAATACTGTAAATCTCGAAAATCAAATTAAAATTTCTTTAAAAACCCGAATTGAGTTTGATAATTCCCTAGTGCAATTTGACAGTTTTTGACCATATTAAAATTAGAAAATTTAAATTCGAATTTTCAATTCAACCCTCTGCCCCTTAAATACACACACACATTACCTCATATCTATGAAAAAAGAAAAAAAAATAGTTCACATTCAGTTTCCCAAGTTAAGGTTTCATGCACACCACAAATGACATATGTTAAAATCAGATCTAACAACTGTAACTGGAATATCACATAGGAAATCTTGCAATAATGCCATCTGCTTATTCCAATTACACAATCAATATTAACCAAAGTACAGGTATGGGGCCTATTATCTAGAATGCTTGGGATCTGGGTTTTCCGGATAATGGATCTTTCTGTAATTTGGATTTTCATTCCTTAAGTCTACTAGGAAATTATTTAATCATTAAATAAACCCAATATGCTGGCGTTGCTTCCAGTAACGATTAATTATATCTTATTTCAAGGTACTATTTTACAGAAAAAAGGGAAACTGTTTTTAAAAATTTGGATTATTTTGATACAATGGAGTATATGGGAGCTTTCTGGATAATTGATTCCATACCTGTACTGTTTAAAGGGGACCCGTCACCCAAAAAATTATTCAAAATCGTATTTTACCACATTAGTCAAGCAAAATGAACTTTAATTACACTATACAAGTTATTTGAATCTTGTTTCCTTCAGTCTGAAAATTCATAATTATAGCAATCAGGCAGGAGCCATTTTGTGGACACTGTTATTAAGGCAAGCCTTGCATCATCTCAGAATCTTATTTGTGCACCAAAATGGGGGAACCTGATGTCCATCCCCATGCCCTGGCTACACAATTAAATGGTGAAGAGAACGGGGGAATGTGGGGAGAGCAGTGACATCTAGGAAGTGCTGAATAGAAAGTGAAAGTAATTGTCTGCCCCGCCACTATGCCTAAGGCATAGAGATGGGGCAGACAATATTTGATTGACACCTGAGATTTTTAGCTTACAACAGCTTTAATAAAAAATAGAAATTGGATTTCATGTTTAATTTGAAAAGGACTTTTATTATACACCTTTGTGTGTCTGGGTGACTAGTTCACTTTAATTATTACATAAAAAAGGAAATCATTTTTAAAATATTGATTATTCAGATAAAATGAGGTCTATGGGAGACGACCTTTCCGTAATTCTGAGTTTTCTGGATAACGGATTCCATACCTGTATGTATGCATCTATCTACCTTTAGGCTGGAACTACACGGTGCGTGTCCTTCTGATCCGAAGAGGAAGTGCAGGCGTCACATTGTATGCACGGAATCTAATGTAAGTAATACAAATGTCGCATCTACAAACCGATTGCATCCGACACAACGTGACTGTCGGATGCAAATGCTGCATCTTCATCTGACAGTTGTGTCGGATGCAATCAGTTTGTAGATGTGATATTTGTATTACTTACTCGGCGCATCCAACGTGACGCCTATGCTTCCTCTGATCGCGTCGGAAGGACGCGCATCATGTAGTTCCAGCCTTACGTGTACATTTTAACCATACAAGTGATCAAAAATTCTCCTAGCAAATAATTCACAAAGCGATGGGAAAGGTTATCTCTCTGTAACATTCTTTTTAAATTGAGTTAATTTATTTTGTCTGTGCTGGAGTCTGCTAACTTTGTATTATAGTTTATTCCAGATCCTAAATGAAATACTGTCCTTGTCAAATTGTCATGGAAGATTACAGGTAAAAATATAAGAGTCCCACTGGCTGGGGGCTGCTTTTAAGGGAACTATTTCGAATGCAGCAACTACTTGATACCAACACGTCCCTATGATTTTTATAGGAACGTGTCAGTATCGCTTTAAGGGTATGTAAACTCATATCATATAGATAAATATGCTAAATGAATCCCTAAAAATAAGCTAGTTTCCAATATATAATAACTTTTTTCCTTATGACTATAAAGATAAAGTTGACAGTTTGGCCTGCTGCCTGAGGCAGCCTCACACAGTTATGTCTTTGATTGTCAAGAAATTCATTTGGTTTCCAGCTGCACCAATTTGTGAACCAATCATATTAAAGGCATCAGCGACCTACTACATTTCTTTTTATTGCGGATTCTAATATAATCCCATAAAGGGGTGGTTAGCCTTTAAGTAAACTTTTATTATGTTTTAGAATGGCCAATTCTAAGCAACTTTTCAACTGGTCTACATCAGCCATTTTTTATAGTTTTTGAATTATTTTCATTCTTTTTCCAGCTTCCAAATGGGGAGGTCACTGTCCCCATCTAAAAATGAAATGCTGTGCATGGTTGTGAGGGTAATTTGGACCCTAGCAACCAGATTGACAACACTGCAAAATGGAGAGCTGATAAATAAAAAACAACTAAAAAACCTGAAATAATAAACAATGAAAATCAATTGCAAATGATTGTCTCAGAACATCACTCTATACCAAAAGATAACACAAATTAAATTAAAATTAAATTCATGAGATGACTTTACATATCATTTAAGCAATAAATAATATTCTATGCAGCCATATTTATAGAGATGTTATTGCAGACCCTCATATGCTCTCCAATAAATTAGTGCATTGTAACATAAAATATTGTAATTTACACAGTTAAAATTATGACAACTCAGACTGAATCAGCAACACCTTACCATCAATTACATTTCGACATAATCACCCAACTGTGCATTTCCTCTATTGTCTGTGACTCATAACATAAGCCACCCACAATCAGGAACAACACCCTCTAGAAATCCTTCACACTTTTCTATTCCCAGCATAATCACTACATTGCAAGAACTGCCAACGCTTTATCAGAAACTAAACCTGGTCACAATTTTTAGTATTGATCACTGCAGCAAGCTTACAAACATTGTTTGTTAAAAGAAAAAAGGTAACAGGTATCGATTTCTGTACTGGGTTAGCCAGTTAAAGTTATAAGGTAAAACTTTTGATGAAGCATAACTAAAGTTGTGTATAGGTGATACCTTTATTGGCCAACTAAGATGATAATCAAATGAAGCCTTCAGAACATTAAAGTTGCTTTTTCAAATTTGCATAACTTTTCTTATGCTTCATATCAAAACTTTTACCCTATAAGAATATAATCACGGTGTAGCAATAGTACAAAAAAGTACTATTGCTAAAGAGCCACAATGCAATCTTCTTCTGCTTCTCAGACCTTCGTTATGGCCTATACCAGGTGATCGTGCAAAAAGCAGGCTTTTGCTTCTAAATATTGCTTTTACTCTTACTTTATCTTGATAAAGGTCTTGTAGGCCCAAAACGTTGCCTTGCATGTTTTTTGGGCTGAATAATTATTTTTGTACAACTAAAACTTACACAGTGTGCTGCTGGTAATTGTTTTGGTATATGGACATGGCCCTGTGGCAGGCGTGGGACTTCCAGTACAGCACCTGACACCACAATTAAGATGTTTTTTTGGAGGCGTTGAGCTCTCCCCAACAGTGGATTTCTATATAAAAGCACAAGGCCTGCAGCTGCATGTTTTTATACAGGTCATGTAACTCCTTTATAAATTTTAGCAGGGGATACATTATTCCTATAATCTACAGTGAAATGTATATAGGTTAGTCAAGAGCTTTTTCTCTTTGCTGCAGGAAAATGGCTAGTTAAAATGTGGCATAAGGTATAATTTTCTGGCACTTCAAAATAATTATTACTTATGTTTGGTTATTAGACAGGCAGTATGCAAGAGAAGAAAGTTCTAGGGATCATGATAAGTTTAAGCATGTTTAATATGATGTAGGAGCATATTGTTTATATAGTGAACAAAGTATCCCCTCTTGTAAATTATATAGTGAATAAAATACCCCATCTTGTAAAATATAAGGATATTATAAGTTACCGAGGAGTTTCATGACCATATAAACAGGTCATGGAACTACGAGGCAACTTCTAATATCCTCATATTTTACAACTGGGGGTACTTTATTTATTATAATACACAAATTTCAGTGAGTCACGTGACAGAAATTACATCAGAACTCACCATTTATAAGGATATAATTTACAAGATGTTCATAGCTTTTGTGTATTATAAGGATATTATAAGTTACTGAAAAGTTACATGACAATATAAAAGCACGAGGCCGAAGGCAGAGTGTTATTATACAGGTCATGGAAATCCGAGGCGACTTCTAATATTCTCATATTTTGCAACAGGGAGTACTTTATTTATTATAATACACAAGTTTCAGTGCGAAATGTGACAGAAGTGACATCACTAAGCACCGTTTATAAGGATATAATTTACAGGATATTCATGGCTTGTGTATTATAAGGTTTGGTCCCATAAATCCCCTTTATGTTCATCACACTTGCATGCCAGTCTTATAGCTGGCATACAGACGTGTGGCCTCCAAATAATCGTCCTGACAATTTTCATACCAAATCAGTCACTTAGTCGATGGGTTAAAAAATTTGTCAGATAATGATAATATGCATGCATGCATTTCCTATCTGAAAATATCCATGGGTGGCGGTCACTACTATTTCCGGTACATAACATTTATACAATTGCGGTCTGTCAATTAAAGGCCAAAAGCATTTTCTGATTTGTTATTTTTCATACTATAATCCTACTGTTAAAATATGAATGTATGTTTTAGATCATTGCATTCAAAAATACGACTGATATCCATGTGTTCACCTTACGACTAATAAAATCTGAACGTGTTTGGCCAGCACAAGCTGTGCCTGTATCATTTGCAGTGCTGGCCTATAACATTTAGTTCAGATGAGAAATGTGTGGACTCCTCAGCTGTACATAGCATTTATGAGTGAGTGCATATAGACTAGCCATGAAATGAAATCACTTATCTGGCACAAGATATCATCATAATTAACAAATTGGCTTTATATGTTATAAGACTTATTTAAAATAATAAAGCTGTTTTGGAAATGCACACTAAGGAGTTATTATAATAACAGGTGCAGAGTCTGATGAGCCATATTAACCAATTCGATCTTTGCTTTAAAACTGGAGACCAGTGAATGCTTGAACATTAATTGCTATGGGTTACTGAAAACTAAGCAAAACCCAGCACCTGTTTTTATATTTCCCCTTAAGTGTTTACAATATCTATAATATTTATGAAGGCTAGCTTACAAAGGCGGGTGCAAAGTTCAAAAATTTACAATATCTATAATATTTATGAAGGCTCGCTTACAAAGGCGGGTGCAAAGTTCAAAAATTGGCACAAAACTGCATGCTGCTTACATAAATATATTCCTCATAATACTTGTGTCTTGAACTAAAATGGGAGTTGCTTCCACTCAGGGCTGGAACTAGGATTAGGCAGAAAAGAAGTGCCTAGGGCACAATACAGCCTACATACAATTTATCGATACTTCACATTTGCAGGTGACCACTAGCCTTGTGGTGAGAAACACTGTATTGTGGGCAAAAAACATGGTGATTTAGATGCTTTATTGCTCAGTTCACTTATATATGAGCCACATGAAAAATTATATATTTTAATGTTATTATGCTTTTAACATTTACTAGGAAAAGATGAAACTGTATGATTTAGATAGCACAAAAAAAGTCACACAGTGCACATGCAACATGCTCTGCAAGGTAAAATTCCTATTCCACTGCTCTCATATTAGTTCTTACCGACCTGTGAGATAAATACTATCACACACCACAGACGTTATACAGTTTGCAATGCCTTTACTGTAAGTAGGGTTGAAATCTAAATATATTGGAAGGCCGGAATTTTTTTCAAAAAAAGGTGGCAACCCTAACTGTAAGTCAGGAATGCCCTAGTACCGCAATCCAAGTGTTATGAAATAAAACTCCAGACAACTGCACAAGTTTGAAATTTAACCCCATAATGATTTCAAAGACTTGTTTACACCCCCTTTGTAGATATGATGCACGTATTCGTTAAACTTAATGTCCTATGAGCCATCACCTTGCGATGTTGTTGTGAGGTGCCCGTGTTAATGTTCCCAGCAGCCCTGCGAGCTTCTTCTTCATGTTGCTTTATCTGCTCTTGTAATAGTATGAGTTCACCAAGCAAACCCTGCCGTGAGTTTACAGAGAGAGACATGGGATGAAGGTGAGGAAAAAAACAGTAAAGGAAAAATAAAAATCAAGGGGTTAACATAAAGACAGAGGACAGATGGAAATGCCTGGAAACAAAACAGCCCAATAGGTACTAAAGAAAGCATGTGTTGTAAAGTTTGTTTCAAAAGCTTAGAAAAACAATATCAGCTACATTATGAGCATTTGTTATCTTTGCTGTTAGAAAATGTTGGCATATTTTACAGGGAAGCAGTTGCTTGAAGCATTGTCTTCCTACACAGCGATGTTAGAGGTGCAGTAAGTGCAGGACTCCTGCTCAATGCATGTGGGTACTGTAAATATTGCACACCGAATCAGTAGGGTGATGGTATATTAATTAATAGCTCCCAATAACCTTTTGTTCTAAAAGAGAAGGCAGGTAGACGTAAGTTTGCAAAATATGTATTTTGCAAGTGATGGTTTCTGTTCTACTTTTCACATGCTGTGAATTTAGCCGGTATTATTAGAATAGGCACCACTGTAAAGGTGATAAAAACATCTAAATTAGACCTTTTCATTTCATGCCATTTTCATTTCAGCAGCTTGACACTTCATAGAGAAAGTGGTCATTATGTGATTTCAGCTTTATATTGCCGTGAAACACTAGTAGGGCCTGATCTTAATAACATGGTTTTGTATTGACATATAAACAGCACAATGATTCATTCATTCAAGTGAAAGAGTTCTGAAACAAATGTCAAGATTACAGCTGTTTGTTCTTTGAGGAAAATAATTTCATCTTGGAGATTACTAAGAAAATATTTCACATAACTTCAACCTTTATTACAGGGATTCAAATAATGTGGCCATAAGGGAGCACAAGATATGTGGTTACTAAAGACTGAAGAAGTGCCAGATTATTTTCCACAATTTGTATACTTAAAGGAGAACTACACCTTAACTAAAGCAGTAGGCTAGAAATGTTGTACATTATGTTTTGGGCTTCTGTGCAACTACAGTCCTTTAGCAGTAAAAATCTGTGTCTCCGAATGTGCCCCAGTAGCTCCCCATCTTCTTTTCTGCTGATTCACTGCACATGCTCTGTGCTGCTGTCACTTACTGAGCTTAGGGACCCACTCATAATATACAGTACACATAAAATATAAATGTCACTATATAAGGCTGATTAGTAATTAATATAGATAATTACTACATGGCAGCTTAGAAACCAGTGCTAGCACCAGAATGTAATAATTAGCCCTGTAGCATCAGTTTATATTACAGACAAACTTCATTTTCTGCTTGATAATTAGCAACAACCCCTAAGATTAGCTTCTCAACAGCTGCTCAGAGCACACTGAGCATGTGAGTGTCACACTTTCCAAGATGGTGACCCCCCCGTGACAAGTTGTCTCCTCATTCAAAAGCACTAAATGACAGTTTACAAACTAGAAGTCCAAAACAATTCTTTGTATTTATATGGTAGAATTTTGCATTATAACTTATGTGGCTGCAATTTTTAGAAACATAAAGATATATATAACACATAGATATACACAACACTTGCACATGTAATTTCTGTATTACAAATGTAATACATATATTAGCACTTGTGCATCTATGTACAGGTAAAAAAATGTCAAACCAACTTTTTGCCATATGCAAAGCATCTCCCCAATCTAGTATGGCACCTATGTGTCCAGCACACTTGCTATCTGCCAGCAGATTCACAAGAAAATGCTTATATCTTACTCTGCAATCTGTAGCAAAACCATTTGCCTTATGTGAAGTGGCAAAGATATCCCTATACAGTGGTATGCTATTCTGTTGTTGCATCAGGATAAACTTGTAAAATAATGAATTATGCAGAAGGCTGAAGAGAGATTTAAGTTTAAGTTAAGACGGTCACCTTATAGTAAGGTAAATACAGTACAGGTAGACTCTAAAAAATAACACTAGCAACATAGCATATAAATCAGTAAACTGTTTCAAATCCTCCTCTATACGTCTTGTTTTAAAAAGCGGGATGGTTTTGCAAACGATCTTCAATTTCTATCTATTTTATCTATTCTGCAGATCCCAGTTTAGAATGTATTTTTCTACATGTTTGATGGGTTCTCTGACCTTAGCAAAAACCTAGTCTTACAATATGACCGGATTGCATTTTTTTTAATTTCCAGGCTGGAAAGAGTCTGAATAGTGTATAAAGTGAACAGCTAGATGGGCTTAAATTGCCTTTCATAGTAATACTTAAAAACAAAACAGTTATGCCAAATCAATGCTTACATTTTAAGAAATCCCATGTCATCAAGGAGGTAGTGACAAGGTTCTGTTATTTGAAACACTTAATTTAATGCTGTAACAGGTGGCACAGAGGACATAGCAATGCACAAACTCTGTGACAAGATATGTTACGTGGATCGCATTAACACGGCAGAGTTAATAGGAAGCCTAGAGTTTCATAAGCAATAAGCAAAAGACTCTACTTGCAGTGTTCACTAATAGCGTTTCTGGTGCAAGTCACGAATATGGCTGCAAAATGTGGACAGTAACGGAGTGCTGTATGTGTATTTCCAGCTGCTTTCAGCAACATTTACACCCCATGGTGGAACCCACTGGAAAATATTTGAAAGTTCTGGTACTTCACACTCTTTATAGCCACTGGAGATACAGTTAAAACAATCAGTGTGTGAACAGCGAAATAAATAGGTCAAATTCAAAGGTACTCATGTTGCGACCAAAAACACACCATGCTATTGTAAATGCAGAAAATATAAGTAAATGAGACTGAAATAAATTTTAGGCAGTATTATAGTGTTTACTCTTCATACCTTGACCTTACCTGGCTCATTGCAAAATAATAACAGACATACTGCAAATCAAACAAATTAAAATACTTCAAACAATGAAGAAGTCAAATATGTATATTTAAAGTGCCACCTTCTTTCTAATGCAAGTTTGGGATCGTTTGTTCCATATGAAGGAGCATTATTTCTGTACTGAGAAGTCTACCTCACTGATGGATTGCTTTATTCAACAGAAGATAGCACCATAGCAAATAAAACCATCTGCTTATAACTGAATGAATTCTTACTAAAATGCATCAAAGGATCCCAAAAAATTAAAAGCAGAATCCGGATCTAATTTAGCATTTCTCCCTTTAAAAATAATATTAAAGGGGTTGTTCACCTTTAAATTAACTTTTTAAATTAACTTTTAATATGATGGAGACAATGATATTCTGAGACAATTTGCAATTGGTATTTAATTTTTTATGGTTTTTTTTCAGTCATTTAACCTTTTATCAGCTCTCCTGTGTGGAATTTTAGCAGCTGTCTTGTTGCTAAGGTTGCCATCCAGACGGTATTTAACCGGCCCAGCCGGAAAAACAGGTATCGAGGCTTTAATACCGGCAATTACATGGCCGGTAAATCTTTGAGGGAAGAAATGCCATTTACTTTTAAGCAGCTTCGCTGCTCCCTCCCTGCTCCAAATTCCCCAGCTATGCAGGCTGCGAGCAGTCTCGCGTGATGAGATTTGTAGGCGGCATCGCCGGCGTGACTGGGGCTTTAAAGAGTAGACGCGAGTGCACAGTGCAGCTATGTAGACTAGTGTAGGTGGAGCGTGCGGCCGGACACAAACAGAAAAGAGCAGTACTGTGCAGAACGCTGACAGCCTGGGAAACTGACAGAGCAAGTGACTGTGGACACTGGACAGTCAGTTAAACTGGTGTAGCGATTTTGGACTGCGGCGGGCTGTGTTAAGATTAGAACTGTTGGGCAGTAATTCTACTAATGTGAATGGACAGGGGGTGTGGCTTTGGGTAGAACCAGGGGTGGGACTTTGGACAGGGCAAAGGCCGGTATTTTTTTCTAGAAAAGGTGGCAACCCTACTTGTTGCTAGAGTCTTGTTTTCCTTAGTGGTTTAAGTGAGACTGGACTACGAATAAGAGAGGGACTGAATACAAAGATAAGTAATACAAACTAATAATAATAACAGCATTTTAAGTCAGTGACCCCCATTTGAAAGCTATATCCCGTACTAAAAGGAGTATAGATTGAACAGATGGGTGGGTAATTCTTCCCCTTGACAAGGCCATGGAAAGGCCCCATCTATATACAGGTCAGTGAAGGTTGACAGTATTCATAGACTGAGATTATAAACAGTGGAGAAACGGTTCCAAATAGGAAAATTATCATTATGTATAAATATAAGAGGACCATACATCTAACTCTAACTTATTCATCAACAAAACTTTTACAGAGGAATCCCTTGAGATAAGAAAGGAGGTTTCATCTTAAATGGCCCATCCAAAAATAGATTTTGCTTAATGGATAAAATGCATACATGGAAAAAGTGGCTTGGAATTATATTGGTGTAATTACGCAAACATTTTTGGTGTAATTATGCAAAAAAAAGTTTTTTTTTGCTTTAATGTACGAAAAGCGGTTTACAAAGAAGGCTGTGAAATGAACTCACGTTAGTTTCAAGAAAGGGTTGGATGCATTTTTTGAAATTGCAAAAATATAGGGCTACTAATATCAATATGATTACAAAAGCTTATCTAGGTACTGGTAAGATTGCCCTTTGGAGTAAGGAAGATATTGTTTCCATGTTGGAGACTGGATACAGCTTCAGAAATATTTGCCTTCCTCTGGATCTACTACTGAACAAGTTACACAGAATTTACTTGGGTAAAAGGTGCATATTAAAACACCAAACAGGTTTTAAGTTTAAAGCAGATGTGAAAAAAGGATTATGTAATAAAAGGTCTAGTGAATGTAAAGTAGGTGAATACTTTTCAACTGACGGATTCAGTTTGGCTTCAGATGATTTAGGATTGAAGACATTTGCCTCTCGTAGAAGAGGTACAAGTTATGAGGTTTCAGAAACCTACCTCTTTTTGGACACTCATTCACTTTGAAGCACAATTTTGATAAATTTGCATTATTTTGTAGTATTAAAACCCATTTAAACATACAGGCATCTTACCTTTTTGTACTGTTTTTCAGAAGCCTCAAAGGTCTGGCTGTCCATAGCTTTAAAAGCAGTTTCCCCTCCTGGGCCTGATACAAAAGAAATCAAAACATGCTTTATATTGCTAGATATCTGCATAGCAAATAACTTAAGAAAAGAGAACAGGTCTTCAACTGTCAATATTATGCTGTTTTGCTGAAAGGGGTTCTTGTGTGTTGAACTGGATTTGCTGAATTTGTGGAGCAAAAATGCATACAGATGTATGAAGCAAAATGGTATAAAGACAGACAAGAAAATACATGGAATGATATTTAGATTTAGGCTTCCTTTCCATATATAGGGCCATACTATAAATTATTGACATTTAAAAAGAGGTTAACTTATTTTCTCACAGACTGAAATAGTACTGTAGTATCTTGGAATGCTGTATAATGGATGTTATCACTGATGTCTTAGCTTGTCAGTAATGGCAACAGACAGGGCATTTACACACCTAAAAACAGAAGTAGATCAGAAGGTCCTATGACTTCACTAACCAAATTGTGACCTGTGAAAAATCAGCAAAAAGAGGGGAAAATAATATTGTGAAATGTGAAAACATGTTAGCAAACACTGGAAAGGAAACCCATTGTATCTGTGATATCATTTTGTAAAAATGAAAGACACAAAAAACTGCTAAGCTTAAACTATGAACCTCATTTATAACATATTTATTATCAAAACTTACCAACAATATTGAGCTACTCAGACATGAAAATACAGTTTTAATGTATTCATGAAACATATACGTAAAGTATGGTAATATACATAAAGGGCTGGAATATCCCGAAACGTCGCTTTGCTAATGGCACGAATAAACAATTGAATCACATATCGGAGTGCTGCTGGATTTACTGCTTTATTGTGGCCTAAGTAAATTAAACACTGCTATTGTGTCATATTATTGAGTTAATACAACATAGCTCCTACAATACAGCAGGAATAAGCTGTCTTCGGTGCTAAAGGTGTTGAAAAACTACACATTCCTGTATCCCTCTGTGAGGTCAGCCTGACGGTTTACTATATCTGAGCTATAGTATTCTCCATTGGTGTTTGCAGCTGTTTAGATTTCCTCACCTGCAGAAAACCATCCCTTTAATAAACTCAAGCTTTCTCCCAGCTTTTCAAGGTCCGGTAGAAGCTTGGATAACTCATCAGCATCAGGAAGGGCTTTACTTAGTTTATCTGTAAACAAGAAGACATTTTTTTTTATTTCAAGCAAGCAAGACAAACAATGGTCACAAACCTCAACTGAAAAAATGAAATACCTTTTACTAATACAGGTTTTTACTAATACAGGGACCTGCAGTTTTCTGTATTATGAATCTTTCTGTAATTTGGATCTTCATACCTTAAGTCTACTAGAAAATCATGTAAACATGAAATATACCCAATAGGCTTGTTTTGCTTCCAATTAGGATTAATTATATTATAGTATGGATCAAGTACAAGGTACTGTTTTATTAGTACAGAGAAAAAGTATATCATTTGTAAAAAATCTGGATTATTTGGATAAAATATGGTAGATGGCCTTTCCATAATTAGGAGCTTTCTGGATAATGGGTTTCCGGATCACAGATCCCATATCTGTATAGGCAAAGTTTGAGGTCTTGTCGAGGCTGAGGCAGATTTATCAACGTTCTGAGTTTTTCCAAAGCAGAAACAATGCTAACCACTTGGGAAAAATGACTGATAAAATTAATTTTAATTTGTTTACATGGAAAATTAATTTTAATGGTGTTTAATGGTATATATGGGTTAATTAAATCCCCATAGACTTGCACTTTGTTAAAGGGGTGGTTCACCTTTACGTTAACTTTTAATATGTTATACAAACATTTTCATGAAACATATAAGTAAAGTATGGTAATGGCCTAAGTAAATGAAACACTGCTATGGTGTCATATTATATGAGTTATTACACCATAGCTACTAAAATACAGCAGGAATAAGCTGTCTTCGGTGCTCCAGGTGTTGAAAAACTACACATTCCAGTATCCCTCTGCCAGGTCAGCTGAAGGAGGAATAATGAGAATTGCAGTTCCTCAGAAACTGGGATGCTGAAGGTTTACTATATCTGAGCGATAGTATTCTCCATTTGGGGTTTGCAGCTGTTTAGATTTCCTCACCTGTGGAAAACCATCCCTTTAATAAACTAAAGCTTTCTCCCAGCTTTTCAAGGTCTGGTAGAAGCTTGGATAACTCCTCAGCATCAGGAAGGGCTTTACTTAGTTTATCTGAAAACAAGAAAGGCTTTTTTGTTTGTTTTACATTTCAAGCAAGCAAGACAAACAATGGTCACAAACCTCAACTGGAAAAATGAAATATGTTTCACTAATAAAGGTATGGGACCTGTTATCCAAAATGCTCGGGACCTGCAGTTTTCTCTATAATGGATCTTTCTGTAATTTTGATCTTCATACCTTAAGTCTATTATAAAATCATGTAAACATGAAATAAACACAATAGGCTTGTTTTGCTTCAAATTAGGATTAATTATATTTTAGTATGGATCAAGTACAAGGTACTGTTTTATTATTTCAGAGAAAAAGGAACTTATTTTTAAAAATCTGGATTACTTGGATAAAATTGAGTCTATGGTAGATGGCCTTTCCAGAATTTGGAGCTTCCTGGATAATGGGTTTCCGGATAACAGATTCTATACCTGTATAGCCAAAGTTTGAGGTTTTGTCAAGACTGAGGCAGATTTATCAACATTCTGTGTTTTTCCAAAGCAGAAACAATGCTAACCACTTGGGAAAAATGACTGATAAAATACATTTTACAAAATGTATTTCCATGGTATTTACATGGAAAAAAATATATATTGATTCATTAAATTCCCATAGACTTGCACCTTGTTAAAGGGGTGGTTCACCTTTACGTTAAATTTTAGTATGTTATACAAACAAGGATGGTTATGGCCTAAGTAAATGAAACACTGCTATGGTATAATATTATATTATATGAGTTAATACACCATAGCTCCTAAAATGCAGCAGGAATCAGCTGTCTTCTGTGCTCCAGGTGTTGAAAAACTACACATTCCAGTATCCCTCTGGCAGGTCAGCTGAAGGAGGAATAATGGGAACTGCAGTGCCTCAGAATCTGGGATGCTGAAGGTTTATATCTGAGCAATAGTATTCTCCATTGGGAGTTGGCAGCTGTTCAGATTTCCTCACCTGCGGAAAACCATCCCATTAATAAACTTAAGCTTTCTCCCAGCTTTTCAAGGTCTGGTAGAAGCTTGGATAACTCCTCAGCATCAGGAAGGGCTTTACTTAGTTTATCTGTAAACAAGCAAGAATTTTTTTTACATTTCAAGCAATCACGACAAACAATGGTCACAAACCTCAACTGAAAAAATGTAGGCAGATTCATCAACGTTCTGTGTTTTTCCCAAGCAGAAACAATGCTACTTTGGAAAAATGATTGATAAAGTTAATCTTACAAAATGTATTTCCATGGTAGTTAGATGTTATAGTAGTTATATAGATTCATTAAGTCCCCATAGGTTTGCACCTTGTTAAAGGGATAGTTCATCTCAAAGTTAACTTTTATTATGTTATAGAATGGTCAATTTTAAGCAACTTTTCCTTTGCTCTTCATTGTTTATATTATTTTTTATGCCCTGTAGTGCCTTCTTCTTGACCCTTTCCAGCTTTCAAATGGGGGGGAATGACCCTATTTAAAAACAAATGCTCTGTAAGCCTACAATTTTTTTGTTATTGCTTATCTTTCTATTCAGACCCTCTCCTATTCATTTTCCAGTCTCTTATTCAAATCAATCAATGCATGGTTGCTAGGGTAATTTGATCCCTAGCAACCAGCTTGTTGAAAATGCAAACTGGAGAGATGAATAAAAATCTAAATAAATAAAAAAAAAACACAAATAATAAACAATTAAAACCAATTGAATACCATCTCAGGTGCACAACACCTTAAAAATAAGTGCAATGCTTATTCCTTTTGAGATTTAACAAATAGATGGTTTCAGAATTGCTGAACATATATTCTTATATATAAAAAATTTATTTGACAGAGAAGCTGAATCAATTCTGACAATTCTGCACATTTTTATAGGTAAGTAGTAATAACCGATAAAATTCTGATGCGTTATGGTCAGTACTAACCAAAATTAATGTGTTGATCCAACTCCCAAATAAAGTCAGGCACTATCCACTTGTATTCACTAAGATCCGGGAACATTTCCTTCCATTGATCATATGTCTAAATTTAAAAACAAAAATAATTGTTACTGGAATCTCCTAAAAATACCCTGGGAAAAGAGGCTGTACATGTATACCAGAACGCAATATCAGAATTGAAACATGTTATTTATCATGTATAATATAAATGTAAATAGGCTGCTCACCTAAAAATGCAAATGAAGTCCGTCTTTAATATGTAAATGAGGTACTGACTTTAGAAATGTAAATGAGCTGTCCATAACAGACACCCACAGCTAAGCCGATGCCTGCATTTGTTAGTGCACAAGCAGGTGCTATAGAGCAGGACCAGGAACTCTACCCAATCTCCACGCAGTAGGGCTAATCTCACCCCTTGCCTATCTAAGATCCAACAAGCAGTCAAGCTTTGCCCGCCCCTAGCCTTAGTACTCAATCAGAAAAGAGCAGACTGTACGCATTATTTTTGTGGTCCATGCTGTATTAGGTGAGTTCCTGCTAAATGCTGGATTGAATACTGCAGTTTTATTTTTGCTGATCTGGCTTCAAAATAAAACAGGCATGGAACTGGAGCCAAACTTTAGAGACATGCTGCTTTTTAATAAGAGTGACTGAGAGAATATACGGTAAGTATAGGGCCACTAATCCAATGAAAAGAATAGCCATGATAGAAACTGGTGTGAGATACTTGCAAGGGCCAGTTTCAGCACATAGGGTGTATGAAAATGCTGGGGATTCTACAGTATGCTAATGGACCCCTGTTTGGTCCAGGAAATAGAGCTCTATTTATTAATAAACAGTAGATCAAGTTATCATTTATGGGGTTGAAAATATTTATAATGCGTGTTTGATACTTTTGCCAGGGCTGCTTTTTCCTCCCAGTCCAGCACTGACAATGAGTATTTCTTTTAGGGATGCACCGAATCCACTTTTTTGGATTCGGCCGAACCACTGAACCCCTTGCGAAAGATTCGGCCGAATACCGAACCGAATCCGAACCCTAATTTGCATATGCAAATTAGGGGTGGGAAGGGGGAAACATTTTTTACTTCCTTGTTTTGTGAAAAAAAGTCACGAGATTTCCCTCTCCGTCCCTAATTTACATATGCAAATTAGGATTCGGATTCGGTTCGGCCAGGCAGAAGGATTCGGCCGAATCCGAATCCTGCTGAAAAAGGCCGAATCCCGAACCGAATCCTGGATTCGGTGCATCCCTAATTTCTTTAATAGCATACACAGTTATTTCCACATGAAATTAATAACTACTGTATCAACAAAACATTTCCCATAAGTGGAATGACAAATTTTAGGAGATGGCTTGCAAACATGTGTACCTTTTTTGCTGTGTATCCACCACCAACAGCAGATCCTAGCAGAAGATAACGCAGTTTTAATAATCTGGATGCCAACCTTGCTACCCAAAAGTTGCGTTTAGCATGAAATCCATAGCTCACAGGGAAAAGCCTGCTTTTTCTTGGAGGGAGGCGAGAGAGAGAGGAGTACCATTGTGCTGATGTACTTGGTAAAGGCATGTGAATCTTCAAGCTTGAAAAATGGGAAGGGCAACTTCTCTGAAAATGTAGGCTTCGTACAGGTATTTTGGCATCATTTAATGAATGCTTCTTTACCAGTCCTCGGCAAACAATGCTTTAATTAGTAAAAGAAAACAATTAACTATGCATTCCATCTAGTTGTAAAAATGTCATACATTACAATTAAAATAAGCAAAGTGAGACACTATTCAAGTAGGTAAGGCACTATTACAAAGATCAATGATACCCCAAGAAGTAGGTATAAGTAGCAGAAACTGAGCTTTTCTGAGTGCTGCTTAGTCAGTACTGAATGACAAATCAGCAGTCCACTGAGAAACCAGCTTCTCAGTTTTGCTTGTGCTCACAGCTATCAGGAAGTAGAATGAGTCTTTAGTTTTAATTTCAGATTTTGCACCATTTAGTAGAAAAAAATAAACTATACATACTTCCTAACCAAAACAGGCAAAACATATGATCAGTCAAAGCACTATTCATTGTAATCATATTATAATTGGTAGATAAGACCTTTTATAAATGGAATTTATACCAAAGGCAAAGCTCAGCAATATAACTACTTAATCGCATAATATGTACTGCTGACAAATGCAACTTTTATGTTTTTCTCATTATTCTATGTGAGATTCTGAGTGGCTGGCACAGAAGAGTTTAAATGCAGATGTGTTTGAGCAGATAAGAAAAATGCACTCTACACCATTCCCATGATGCTGGGACTGACAAAGCTAAGAATCAGTTTTGTAAGAAAAAATCAGCAGCGTTGCTTGGAATATTTTAAAAGGATGTAACCCCATTGCTGAGGTGGGGCTAAGAAACAGCATACAGTGATTGTTAACGTTAAAATGGCTTACACATCTGCAAAAATGAAACCGATTAAGTTACCCGCAGCAACCAATCCATTTTATTACGTGTATAAGATTGATTAAAATGAATTACTGTTTGGTTGCTGCTATCCAAGTGGTGCAATTTAAACTAATTTTATAAAGAGCCATGCTGCGTTGTTGAACTGCACCACTGCAGTTGCCAACAGCAGCCAATTTATTCTGCACAAGCTACTTTATAAAACTGAAACACAGATGTAATTGGCTTTTATGGGTAACTGCCCTGTTGCAACACCCATTTTAGTGAATCGGCTTAAGTATATGGAAGATAGCTGTGCAACTGTGTAATCCCCATTCCTACTGCCACTCTCTGCAGGTACAGTCCCATACACTTCACACAATATTCAGAATTTCAAACCCTGTGAGTGCTGCAACTTTCTAACTATTGTGTATACCTTTTTCTGGCACCCAGATAGTTTCTTTGTTAACAGTGTGCACCATGGTGTTCCGTATATATATATATATATATATATATATATATATATATATATATATATATATATATATATATATATATATATATATTCACATAGCATACCTGCACAACACAGGACTTATAAGTGAAAAAAAATAATCCATTTATTCCTTCAACGTTTCAGCTCCTCACTCAAGCCGTCTTCAGGAATTGACGGAAGAAGGCTTGAAACCCCTAATATATATATATATATATATATATATATATATATATATATATATATATATATATATATATATATATATATAAGCATCAACATATTCTACAGCCCTGATCACACATATAAAGCCCCCTGGTTTATATCTTAGAAGCCTCTCCTAGTTCTTGTAAAACTGTTTTCCTAAAGTCCCCTTTTGAGTTGCGTGTTTGTTCATCCTCCCTTTTACTGCATAGCTTTATTCCCAATGAGGTGTGGCTGTGCTCAGAACAAGGACAATAACAGAAAAACCGACAGGGGTCAAGCTTAAACTTGCCACACAAATCCTAAAACTTTAGCAGCAATCTGTCATTTCCTGGTGAGCCAAGTCACAGACAGTGTATCCAAGTGTAACAAGACACAATGAAAGAGCAGAGCAATGTGAAAATGGAAGGCTGAAATAATTAAACAGAACGCATTGTCGGGGGGACAATGGCAACTCACCAGGCAGCCCGCAACATTTTGGGCGACGGGGACTAACCCCCTGTATTTCCCTCACATAAAGATCCTGCCAAGCTGCCAGGCAAGGGCACGTATGGAACTGACACCCGATACACTTCCGGGTAAGGAAAGGACTACAGACTGCAGAAGGCTCGGTCTGAACAAATACTGCATCTATAGTTCCGGATAGGAAAGGTTCCGCTTGTCATAAAGGACATAAGATGAACGAAATACATAAAAGGGCCCAAAGTACTAGCAGGTGAATTTGTATAGAGGAGTAACAAAACTAGAGAAAATCCTTAGTTACTGACTGTTGCTAACATTTTACAATATGTGAAACAGAATCGAGTAATGGAAAATAGTTCTTTTTATTTTCTCTGGATTGAAAAGATGTGATGTTTTTGATCTATTCTCGGAAATGTAGTCTATTTTTTTTTAGACTTTGGATTCAATGCTCGGTTTGGGCCCACCTTAGCTAATAACCAGGTTATAAATACAAAATCGTCATAATACTAGTCACTTGTCAACCTTGGCTACTTCCTCCCAGCCAGGGGGTATGAAGATCAGTTACTCAGTATTCAAAGTTTGAGAACCTCTGGGTCACTCATAGAAATTGCTGCCACATTTTCATTATGGCGTGGACTTTGGGAAAAGTGGAGGTGTGTACATCCCCAAACACAAAATCATACCTTCCAACATTTTGGAAGTAAAAAGAGGGACAACATTTTTTTCCGCACGTAGAACAGCGGCATTTTTGACCACGCCCCTTTCTGTGGCCACAAGACAACTCACAACCGCCTGGGTGCTGGTCAACACATTAATACATCATCCATCCACAGACCTCACTCCAAGGACTTGTGAAGTGAATAAATTGATGTTCTATTCCCAACATTTCGGCACCCTCACTAGGGCCGTCTTTAGGAGAGTCTCCTGAAGATGGCCCTAGTGAGGGTGCCGAAACGTTGGGAATAAATATATACATATATATATAGATAGATAGATAGATAGATAGATAGTCAAATACAAGAGTCACAATATATTTAAGACAGAGACATTTTGTGCATACTGCTACTGAAAAATGCCTTACCCTTTAAACAAAACAGGGATTGTTTGTCCATATATTGCAATATATTTAAACCGGCCAACTACGTCAAAGTCATCCCATATCTGGCCAGTCCCACGCTCAATTCTATCTGACCCATTAAGAATTCTATTGCTTAACCATACATTCTACAAAGGGACTAGGTTTTACCTGCAACCCACTAGCTGCTTTCAAAGCAAAACTCCCATACTTGGCTGCCCTTTTATTAGACATATATATATCTATTGTGGTAGAGTGACAAGGAAAAGGAGGAAAAAAGGTCACTCTAGCCTTTAGTTTCTCCCCAGGGACTGAGATAGGCTCAAGGAAGGGAATTATGAAACAGAGAATCAGTGCTCTGTTTAAAGACTTTAGTAGCCAGCCGGGCCGGAACTAGGGGTAGGCAGAGTAGGAACGTGCCTTGGGCGCAAAGCTGGGGGGGGGCGCCAGGCATGTACCTGCTCTGACACCTACCCCATTGTCCGGTCCCATCTCTCCCAACTTGCACGCATATATTTTTGGAATTGCGCCTTTGCGCATGTGCGCACAAAGTTTCGCGCATGCGCGCCAGAGCGCCTAGGGCGCCTGGCTGGGTTGGCCCGGCTCTGGTAGCCGGGGACTCCATTCTGCAGATCCAGACCAGACGTTGGAGTTCACCTTCCACAGGAAAGCTGTCCTGTGGAAAGACTATTTAAAGTTAATTAGAATGGGATAGTGTGTCTCTCAGCAGGACACAGCAGGTAGGAGACCTGGCTGTGTTAGGAACTCCCAGAGGAGCTGGGGGTGCTGCCTGTTAGCGCATGAAGCAGAGGGAGCCTGTGACCCTGACAAAGTTGTGCCAGGAGGCTGAACAATCACCACCAGGAAGTGTGAGTACAGGGGTAAGACACAACATTGTTTTGTTTGCTGGTAGTCCACAAGGGGCCCAGCCTAGTCAGGGACTGCTCCAAAGTTTGAAGGTAGTGCCCAGTGGGCTAGGTTTTATTTTATGATTTGTTTGTATGATACAATGGTCACCCCTTTGTCTGTGGATAATGGACTGTTTAAGTTTAAAAAGGGAAAATAAACTGCTGTTTTCCTTGAAGAAGCTGTGTGTCCCTGTCTTTCTTCTCCTTTGTCCTATGCTGCCTAAGGCCTCGAAGAGGCCACAGCGTTAGTCATTCAATAAAACATTTTTATTTATAGATATTCTAAATTTTGGACATGGCACCCAGGCACATTTGAACTAAGTATCGAGAGTGCCAACTCCTCTATGGATGGTTTTATATATATATATATATATAAAACTTTCCCACGATCCTTGATAAAGGCCCCAATGTGGGCCGAAACGTTGGACACGAGAGTGATGTTTTGAATAATCACGTTTGATTTGAAACTTTATTCGTAGTGCTGGTCCATTGTGAAAGTTACATATTATTATTGACCGAAGCACCCACTTTGAACCTTGGAAGAAAGAGTGCAGGTACTTAAAGAACATAATATATATATATATATATATATATATATATATATATATATATATTAGTAAATGGACCCGCACTCTAATGTTTTCATGAAGAAAATTGATAAACTTTATTCACAGATGCATATCCAACGTTTCGGTCCACACTGGGACCTTTGTCAAGGATAAATGGCAAGTGTACAGACAAGTGTTTAAATCCCTTTTGAAATTGGCGCCAAGCATGACGTCATAGCTAGGAAAAACCCTATAGTAAGCAATCAAAACATTCGTATAGTAGTAAATACAAAAATTGTATGTAATACATACAATTCACCACTGGGTGTCACCATTGTGCAGATGGTGGTAGTGCTCAAATGAAACAAAAGTGTCCTTTTTAAAAGCATCCATTCAAGAAGAATTCATGAACAATCTGCAAAGTTATACAAACTTATTATTATGTTGCTAGTTTCAGGCAAATACAAAAAAGATACAAACTTAACTCATTTTCAATAATGTTGCATTAATGTTGAATGCCTATACTCAACAAAAAATTGCTTCATAGTCAATACATTTTTAATATACAACCGCTCGTCGCTACGTTTTTAACTCATATTTGCCTAGGCACGATGGTAGTGGAAGAGGCCTATTCAGGTAAGAAAACAGCTGAGTACCAATTGCCCATTAAGACCTTTAGGTGTCACACAGCCGTGTTCGTGTATCCAAAAGGCTTCTCTTTGCAAGAGCTCCTTATTGTTATCACCCCCTCTTGCTCTGGCTGGTACCTGAATCTGAATGCTGCTGGGCTATGCTTTGCCTCTGCCCAATGTCAGGCCACTAGCTGCTGGGCAATGTCTTGTTTTTTACCTTTAGCTTTGTCTTCTCTTTCTGGGTCTAATGCAGCCCTGATGCTTGCTCTATGCATGCCAATTTGCTCTTTGAGCATTCTGACAGTCTTGCCACAATAGATTAGTCCACAGGGACATTTGATTAAATAAACCACAAACGTGGTTGTGCATGTCATCCTGTGCCGAATGTCATACCGTTTTCCTGTGCGTGGGTGTAAAAAATGACCACCCAAAATGAGACTACTGCACATCACACATCCTGAGCATTTATACACTCCCGGTCGTGGCGAAAGAAAATGTTGTGCTTGTGTGCTAGAATATTTATCTACGGGATCCAAGGGACTTCTCTTTTAAGGAGCTCCCCCGTCAGTAACTGAACTAAGGTCTATGCGGTAATTTTTTACCTAACATATCCTCACTTTTAACCAGTTCCCAATGTTTTAACACACATTCACATGTTAATTTGGAACTCTCGCCATACTGGCACACATAGTACATGTCTTTTTTGTCACTATGTCCACTGGTTGTTTTAGCCTCTAGTAAAACTTCATCACGATTAAGGCTTAAAGGAGAAGGAAACCCCCTGGGCACAAAAACCCTCCCCCCTCCCCTGTGTTGCTTCCCCTCCCTCCTCCCCCCTAGCCTACCTGTCCCGCTGGGCAAATGCCCCTAACTTGTTACTTACCCCTCTGCGCAGGTCCAGTCCACGGAGTTCACAGCGGCCATTTTCTCCAAAGCAATCTTCTTCCTGCTTTGACCGGCGTTTTTGGCGCATGTGCGTTAGGAGCAATTCGCCGGTACGGATCTACTGCGCATGCGCCAAAAGTCACGAAGTTTTCCAATTTCACTATATACTATCCCTGTCTTTTGTCATATATCTTAGCCACATTTCAACCCAAACCCGCCCAACCAGCGGTAGACCCACAGGTCCCCACAAGTTTTGCATCCACATGCACATCACTAGTTGGCACCTACTCAGACAGCCTGGTTTTAGCAATGAAACAAAAATATGTCCTCCAAAAACAGAATGCCTACTGATGCTTGAAATGTTGGAGATTCAATCTCTGTGGTGACTCTGCAGAGACAAAAGCCCAGTTAATTTAAATAGTTAGTGACTTTTGGCCATGCCCATTGTACCCCCAACCTGCATGTTTGTGAGGGTTTTTTACTTGGGGGGGCTGTTAGTGATTTTCAGTGGTGGAGATAACCTTTAATTAAAGTGCAAATTACAGGTGGGGGGCAATGACGGGGCTGTTATTGCAGGTGACCAGGTGATAGAGGGTTGAATCAGTTGAGAATCTGGGTCTGTAATCTGATTCTGAGACCACTGTATGGATTCAACACTCATTGTGACTGATGGCTTTTGGATGCACTTCTGGGACTTTGAGTCAATTAGCAAAATCAGTTAATACAGACTGTACTCTGTACATCTATAAAAAAATCTATAAATATATATACTAGACAATAATATATACCATACTGATTTCCATTTCATCAACATTTTGTTTAACTTTCTGCCACTTTAAACAGCTTAATTTATGGTGAGCCCAAAATATTTAGTGTGGTGCACCTGAAACTTTCTGGTTTGGACAACAAAAGGAGGAATTCCTACAGTAAAGCATTCTAAAGATAGGTTTATGACAGGGGTGTCCAAATTTTTTGTAACGAGGGCCAGATTTAGCGAGGTGAAATGTGTGGGGGAAGACCATTCAGCCTGACATTCTTTGAACCATTAACATAATTTAACTCATTTAAACAAGGCATCGCGTAGCCATAGCAATAATATTTGGGTACATTAGTGAAATGATCTGCCACTTGGTCTATACTGCTGCCTGTGTGCTGAAGGTGTTAGCAATAGACACGTACAGGCACGTAGTGACGTGCCGCTCTCGCATCCTTCTTTATTTTACTGTACTGGCATGTCAGTACGTCTATTGCACCTTCAGCAATAAAGAAGTATGCGACGCATCACTATGTGCCAGTGGTGTATATTGCCAACACCTTCAGCACACAGGCAGCAGTATAGACCAAGTGGTAGATCATTTCACTAATGTGCCCAAATATTACTGCTACGGCTACGTGATTCCTGATTGTACTGTGCTGGAGGGCCGTATTATTATTAATTTCATGATGGAGGCTGAGGGCCGGTGTAAATTTGAAAATGGGCCGCAATTGGCCCCCGGGCCTGACTTTGGACATGCCTGGTTTATGGGAATCATCAGTAATTTATATGATGTATAGTATCGTAACTTGCAGTTAGGTCAATAGATGGCAGCAGCACACAAGGCTGTTGATGTTTAGGACCCTAAGACGTTTCCAGGTCCAGGAACCTTTATAATGCATTTGGAAAAGAAGAGCCTCATTGGTTTGTTGAACATCCGAGGTGGACAAATCTCAAGCCTGAAATAGGAGCTTTCCCAGTCCTGGTCTGGGCGGAGCTTGCTGTTGTCTATTGAAATTGGCTAGTGTGTCAGGTTAGACTTGTTGATTAAAGGCAGTAAACCTAGTATCAGAGGCATCAGTTGCCCCACCCAAGAGGTTAGTGGGGGTTGGGACTTTGGTGATGAAGCCAAAGTTAGGGATAACAGTATAGAGGCTTAGGTAATTATCAGGTTCTGACCTCCTGGTACAGATAAGGGAAATAGAACCTTGCTCCAGGCCTGGACTGGCAATCTGTGGGTTCTGGCAAATGCCAGAGGGGCTGCTATAAGGTGCCATAGAAAGTCAGTATTTAGTGGGCTGGTGAGGACTGTTTGGGCCTCTATATGGGCTTTTTGGGCCTCTGTGTACCTGAAATGCCAGGGCCTATTTTAATTCTCAGTCCGGACCTGGCTCCTTCAAACACATAGTTACATAGTTACATAGTTAAATTGGGTTGAAAAAAGACAAAGTCCATCAAGTTCAACCCCTCCAAATGAAAACCCAGCATCCATACACATACCCCTCCCTACTTTTAATTAAATTCTATATACCCATACCTATACTAACTATAGAGCTTAGTATCACAATAGCCTTTGATTTTATGTCTGTCCAAAAAATCATGTCTGTCCAAGAACACATGTTCTTTGAGAACACACTAAACATAGAGCATTTTTTGGAACCCCAGGCATCACTTTGAGCATATACCCCACATCTTTCGAGACAGACCCACTCATTTGTGTACATTGGGGGGGCAAAGCTGTGTGGGGTAGTGGCAGCATTCATAGTAGTAGGTGCACGTATGTGTTTGGTGGGCCCATGGGGGAGATTTATTAACCTCTTACAACAACTTGTGCCCAGGGACAAAAAAACTTTTTATTCTTGGTGAGTTGTCAGCAATACCCACCCCAACCAAAGCCTCAGCTCCCAAAAGTGATTGTTCTTTTATCACTTTACTAGAGCTCATGCTTATGCAAGGGAACAAAAAAAAAAGTTGTCAGCAATACCCACTACCACCAGCACTTCAGCCTTCGACTCTCAATATTTGATCAACATTTTTCTTCTCTTTTTTTTGCCAGGAAACATATTTTCAATGTTGAGTTGCTAAAAATACCTCCAGCCACCAAAGCCTCTGTTCCTATTTTCACCAAAAAGTAGCTCTGATTTTTATGTACATATTAGAACAGATAAAAATGTGACACTGTACAGTGCAAACAGCAGATAATTTTAAGATATTGGGATGTATCCTAGGAGACCCAAGCTGACAATGAATTTAATTTTAAATATGAAATCATTGGCATTTACACTAGTAATATATTTTAACAAATTAAATTGGCACTGTGTTTCTAAATCTGACAGGCCACAGGTTTCAAGCTGGGCCGCATTCATATCCATCCTGGGCCGCATGTGGACCGCAGGTTGGACACCCCAGATCTAGGTCATAACCCACATACTTTAATCCACTATACCCTGGTATAATAAAAAGTGTTTATGCCAGCAAAATTTTGGGCACATTAGACTAGCAATTGTTACTTCTATTATTATTACTAATGTATTTTTAAAGCACCAACATATTTTGCAGCAATGTACAATAAATGGGTGTATGTATTGATCATAAAGATTACTTGCAAAAATACCAATCTACGAGCCAATAGACAATCAAAACCAATAGTAGTGGTGTAATTAATTTTAAGTGAACACGCAGTAATAAACATCACATATAGATACACCTAAACTACCCCTGACATATAGATGTACTTTGGTTGAGTTGGATGAGGATAGCATTTGTACTTTAGTAAATATGTCCCAAGGTATGGACCGCTTGGAACATGAAGAAGCCTCCTGTATTAAAGGGCAACCTTAGCGCATAAGTCTAGTGATTTCTGTTCAATAGCCAAATTTAGTATGTATAGCTGTTCGTCTTCAACAGTGTGTTTGTGTGTAAGTACCTGGCCTTCATTAAAATGCTGGAGAGGTTTATTTCAACCTTTTTGCATTCCATTCCACTATGGACATGTTTTGGAATGTGCATGAGCTCTGCTGGCATGTGAAGGGTTAAAACACCTGGCTGATTTAGGAGGAGGGGTCTGTATGGAGTTTCTTTGCAGGAGGAGCAGTGGCATGCCTATGTGCTTGTCAGAGAAGGTGTGCACTGTTTAAAAACAGAGCATTTGCCTCTTCAGTGCATAACACAAAGGTTTGCTGGGTGTAGTTACATTGTGCAATTCTCTGCTGATCAGAATCCTGTTGCTTTTGATGGGTGAAGCACACAAAGATGGACACCGGGCATTACTCAATCCAGGAGAGGAAAATGAAATGGTAAGTAACCTTGTAAAGTTGGCCCAGAAGCCTTACCTTAAGGATACCTTTTGTTCTCTTATGGAATATTTTCTTGATTAAGAGATAATTTATGCTTATGTAATGGCAAACCCTTAGTACAGTATTCACTTGTTAATGCTGCTATTGTAAGAATGTGGTTGCAATAAGCAGGGTCCAAGAGGTATATAAACAAATTTATCCCAAGTGTCTATCTATCCAAGGCATAGTTTACACTTACAGTTCTAAAATAAAGATTCTGTTGGATGTTGTTCGTAAAGGAAACTGAAAAGCTGCAGTTTGCCTCGCTGTATGTGAGCAGTAAATCCCAGATGCTGAGCTGGCACTGTGAGATCACTTGCTTGGTAATTTTCTGTGACTGCCGACTAAGAACTGCCTAAGGTGCTAAACTGTATGAACTAGCTGAACTTGCTGCGTTCGATCTCTAGATTACCAGGTTGCACCAAGAGAGAAGTAACTTGGTATGTGATTAAAAATAGGTTACCATGATTTTGCCTTCATTTTGACTTCATTTAATCTATGCAGAATAAATCTTAATCTTGTTATTTAAATTTAGAAGAATTGGTCTATGCTCCACTGAAAATAGCATTTGTTTTGTCTTTAGTAAATACATTTTTCTCAACAATACTTTTTCTGGACCACAGTCTGAGAGAACATTAAAGAATATTCAGAATTACTCAAGATTACAGAATCATTAGAATCCTGTTAATTTGATATGGATTGCCAATCCAGAGATTTAGAAGATGAACTCAGTTCTTATAGTGAAATTCCAATCTTCTAAATAATTTCTAAAAGGACAAGTACAGACGGGTGGCTTGGCCTGCAGGATTCTGCTTTTTAACATGTGCACACCAGCAGCTGAATGCAGGGCCTTCCCCATAAGGGCAGAACTACACAGAAGATTTTATTGCATGTAGTTGGATCGACATATAGCTTCCTACAAGTTGTAGGTTTATACAAAATATGGGACTGAAAAAAATCTAATCTGTGAACTACAGGAATGGCTGGCAATTTAACATGATTGCCAGAAGGGAATACTACATTGCTGCATTTTCATCTAACAAGATAGAAGCCTGACAAATTTTTATTTTGTAATTGAAATACATTGACTTGGATGCAGACACACCAGACGAAGAAGCCATCTGATTTTATCTGATCAGATTTTATTGCATCTATAAATTACCATGAATTTACATTACATTAAGATCATGTAGGTTAGATAAAGTCTGACCCACAAAATCTCACCTCTTATGGTGGGTACCTGTACCTGATTTAGATAGATGCATCTTGCACTTAATCGTTGTGCTCATGCTGCAAAAACTTTACATTTTGTTACTGATCATAAGGACTAGGCCCTGAATTCTGATGTACAGCAAAACACATCTGAATACCTTGCAACCAGAATGCAGGGCAAGTGTCTGATCTGTACATTGATATTATTATTATTATTATTATTATTAATAATAATAATAATAATAATAACATGTATTTTTAGAGTGCATGGATGGTTATCTACAGATGCCCCTGATGCAATTTCCCCTTCCTCTTTCACTTAGGATTTGCGTCTAGGACACTGCTCCACTATTTACTTTGGGCCAAATTTAAAATCTTGAGGGAAGTCCCTTTAGTAGGCAGCAAACACAGAGTTCCTTTGTACCACACTCCCACTGCCCTAAGCTTCTTGTCTGACCAGGGCCGGAACTAGAGTTAGACAGAACAGGCAGCTGTCTAGGCCTAGGCCTAGGCTTCCTTGCTTCTTGCCAAATTAGCAAATTAGCACATTCTGCTAGAATTGATTATTCAAAGTAGATGCAAGTGCATTATGTAAGGCATTTTAATGGGTACAGTTTTGTTCCCATTTTTGTACCTTGTGCACATTAATCAGCCCTAATATGTCTTTACATGTTACACCCAGAGCAAGTCATGACTCCACCCATTTTTGCACAAGGATCATCCCTTCTGCTGGCAATTACAGAACTGTCCATCATGATGACACCTTGTCCCTAAATACCCTGATGCCTTTGTATTCACATTTGCTGTATAATATATGAAGTCATCATCTCTGTGCTTTCTATTAGATACAGTATTAGCTATTTTGGTGATTGGTGATCAGTCTCTGGATGAATAATGATGTTAGCATAATTTAAATTGCCTATCTCTATTGTGAAAACTTGTTGCCAATTTCCCTGTATGAGTTGACTCACTGAAAATATATTGCAAATATTTTTGAACTGGAATTTCTTCTAAATACAGAGCTTGCTCTATAGCTGCCATAAAGGACTACAGTCTCACAAATATTTCTCCCACAATTTACTTTTCTTAATTGAGCAAAATTTGTACATTTCAACATGCTACCAAATTAAAAATGTAATTTGGGTAGTCTGCAGGATATTTCAGCATGTAAAACGCAGGAGGTAATTAGGCAAGGATTATTTGCACACATGATCAACAATCTAATATTAGCAACAGAATTTTTAACACAAAAAACCGTTTATATTAGAATTACTACAGAAAAGGCATTTTAGAATGGTGAGGCTGAGCGACAAAATCTTTTCATTTGAATGACAAATATTGAAATACAGACACACTTTGCCTCTGTTTACATTATCAAAATAAACCGTGTCAAGAAGTGTTTGTGTTAGGATTTTGGTCTGTTTGTTTGTTTTCCAAGTTCGTTAGAGATCTGGCATAGCTGTGTACATTTGTGGGTCAAGTGGTGTTTACTGCTTTACAGCTAATGAGTATTTGCATGCTCACAGCTAAAAGCAGTATATTCAGGACAAAGAAAAGAGTATAAGGCAGTTAAAGGACCAGTAACATCAAAAAATTAAATTGTTTTAAAGTCATAAAAATATAATGCAGTGTTGCCCTGCACTAGTAAAACTGCTGTGTTTTCTTCAGAAACACTACTATTATTTATATAAATAAACTGTTGTGTAGCCATGGGGGCAGCCATTCAAAGGAGAAAAGGCTCAAGTTACACAGCAGACAGCAGATAAGCTCTGTCTGTCTAATGGTGTTATTTGTTATCCATTATCTATCCTGTGCCATTTAGCCGTTTTTCAATTTCCGCCATTGCTACACAGCAGCTTGTTTATATGAACTATAGTAGTGTTTCTGAAGCAAACACATCCGTTTTACCAGTGCAGGGCAAAACTACATGATATTTTCATTACTTTAAAACACTTTCAGTTTTTGGTGTTACTGTTCCTTTAAGGTGATGACACATGGGCACATAGTGCTCGACAATTCCTTGCCATTGGGGATCCCCTCTGGAAAAACACCCAAATCATGTAATTGTGTGAAATTTCTTCCTTCTGCATATTAACCTAAAAATGAGGGTGTCAGTATTCTAATGGCACATATAACATCTCTGCCCCTGAAAACTCTGTAAATTAAGATCTGCTGCTGTAACAGCATAGGCATCAGATGGGCAGGGGCCATAATGCAAAGGGGGGGCCAATGATAGGAAGGGGCCTTCCACTCGCGTGAAGGGGTGGATTGGTGTATTTGTAGTAAAGGCATCAGACTTGGCTGGTATATTACCAGCTAGGTATAATACTGGCCTGTTGGCAACCCTAGAATAAAGGCACAGAGGTACAATCTCATATTGTTAGGAGACAATAGATGAGAGCTATGTTATGGGAATTTGCAATGTAAAAGAAAATATTTGTATACATATGATTTATTCATAGATGCATTGGTGCACATTTAAGGTGACCATATACTGCTGATCCTTAAGTTTAAGGTATATGGCAGAAGGGCCTAAAAGGACAGATAACATATGATGGCCCATATAGGGTATAGCCCCATTTCTTTTGTTCAGGCTGGAATAATCAGAACTGTATTTAGTGAAGAGAACACTCAGCTCCTCCTTACTTCATCATTATCTGATCAACAAACTGAAATGCATACTGACACATCAAAACACAAATACTGCATTTTTTTTTTAAACACAAGTAAGTGCATTTTTTAAGTGTAAAGGAAAGCGATTCTGATAAAACACAGATGTGAATGCTGGTGGGTACACCTAGGAAGAATAAAATGCTCTTAGTTTTGATCAAACATGTGTCTCAAATGTGCGTTAATAATGTACAAAACACGCCCGGGTAGTTCAGAGCTAGTGTCTGAACTTGTTTAACACACAGGGGCAGATGTATTAAGGGTCGAATATCGAGGGTTAATTAACCCTCGATATTCGACTAGGAACTAAAATCCTTCGACTTCGAATATCGAAGTCGAAGGATTTAGCGCAAATGCTGCGATCGAACGAGCAAAGGATTATTCCTTCGATCGAACGATTAAATCCTTCGAATCGAACGATTCGAAGGATTTTAATACAACGATCGAAGGAATATCCTTCGATCAAAAAAACTTAGACAAGCCTATGGGGACCTTCCCCATAGGCTAACATTGACTTCGGTAGCTTTTAGCTGCCGAAGTAGGGGGTCAAAGTTTTTTTTAAAGAGGCAGTACTTCGACTATCGAATGGTCGAATAGTCGAATGATTTTTAGTTCGAATCGTTCGATTCGTAGTCGTAGTCGAAGGTCGAAGTAGCCCATTCGATGGTCGAAGTAGCCCAAAAAACACATTTTTTTTTTAAACACAAGTAAGTGCATTTTTTAAGTGTAAAGGAAAGCGATTCTGATAAAACACAGATGTGAATGCTGGTGGGTACACCTAGGAAGAATAAAATGCTCTTAGTTTTGATCAAACATGTGTCTCAAATGTGCGTTAATAATGTACAAAACACGCCCGGGTAGTTCAGAGCTAGTGTCTGAACTTGTTTAACACACAGGGGCAGATGTATTAAGGGTCGAATATCGAGGGTTAATTAACCCTCGATATTCGACTAGGAACTAAAATCCTTCGACTTCGAATATCGAAGTCGAAGGATTTAGCGCAAATGCTGCGATCGAACGAGCAAAGGATTATTCCTTCGATCGAACGATTAAAGCCTTCGAATCGAACGATTCGAAGGATTTTAATACAACGATCGAAGGAATATCCTTCGATCAAAAAAACTTAGACAAGCCTATGGGGACCTTCCCCATAGGCTAACATTGACTTCGGTAGCTTTTAGCTGCCGAAGTAGGGGGTCAAAGTTTTTTTTAAAGAGGCAGTACTTCGACTATCGAATGGTCGAATAGTCGAATGATTTTTAGTTCGAATCGTTCGATTCGTAGTCGTAGTCGTAGTCGAAGGTCGAAGTAGCCCATTCGATGGTCGAAGTAGCCCAAAAAACACTTCGAAATTCGAAGTTTTTTTACTTCGAATCCTTCACTCGAGCTTCATGAATCGGCCCCACAGACTTGGCAAAATACAACCTCCAATTCCATACACAGGTTTTCAGTTTATATTTGTTTCCTATCAAATAATTACAAAAATCACTGTATTCTGAATAGTTTATCTGTTATTCTGCTAAGTGGGTCTGCTGTGTCCACTACTACAAAAAGTTTAATTTCTGAAGTGGACTCACATTTTGTACAAGTTTCACTTTGTTATTATTGCTACCAGGTCTTTAAAAACAAAGCTTTATTTCTGGTTATTACATTTCAAAAATTATTGGTTGACTTCAATGGTGCTTAAAGGAATTGTTCACCTTTGAGTATGATGTAGATGGCGATATTCTGAGACAATTTGCAGTTGGTTTTAATTTTTTTACAATTTGTGGTTTTTGTCTCCAGTTTCAGCTTCTGCAACTTCAAATTCAGCAAATTTCATCAATCTGGTTGCTAAGCTCCAAATTTCCCTAGCAACCACATATTGATTTGAATTAGAGACTGGAATATGAAATGGAGAGGGCCTAGATAGAAAGATGAGTAATATAAAGAAGAAATAACAATACATGTGTAGCCTTACAGAGCATTTGTTTTTTTAGATGGGGTCATTGACCACCATTTGAAAGCTGGAAAGAGTCAGAAGAAGAAGGCAAATAATTCAAAAACTATAAAAAAAAATATGAAGGCCAATTGAAAACATGGTTAGAATTGGCAATTCTATAACATACTAAAAGTTAACAAAAAGGTAATCACCCTTTATCACCCCTTTAAGATACATTGTCGCATATATATTTTTTGCTTTGGTGGTTAGTTAATGGTGATTTAAGTACTTCCCATCCCCCAAGTGCTAATAGAAATTTAAGCTGTTGATTAAAATTCTTTTGCAGTACTTTGCAGAATGCACGATTTAGTATTTTCTTTTAGCTTATTAAATGAGATTATAATGCTTTAAGTCACATGTTTGTTGCAATTCTGCTTCATGTGTTAATATATTTTGATATATTTAAGTTATGCACCACCGGTGAGCACTTTATTATATTGCTTATTGCATACTTACAGATTAACTTAAATCTTTCAGAATTCTCTGAACTATTTATTGTCCTTTGTGCTTGGCAGATTACATTCATAAGGGATCAGTCTCCTAATGATTTCTGGGAAAGAGGAATGTACAGGAGTGTGTGTAATGTCTCTTTACCAGGTTAAATTATGAATATCATTTTGCCATAGGAATTTATGTAGGATCTACAGAATGGTATGGCATAAACAACCCCTAAGGGGTGGGCAAGACATGTGGGGGCACATTTACTAAGCTCGAGCGAAGGATTCGAAGTAAAAAACCTTCGAATTTCAACGTTTTTTTTGGGTACTTCGACCTTCAACTACGACTTTGAATCGAACGATTTGAACTAAAAATCGTTCGACTATTTGACCATTCAATAGATTCGAAGTACTGTCTCTTTAAAAAAAACTTTGACTACCTACTTCAGCACTTTAAACCTACCGAGCTACAATGTTAGCCTATGGGGACCTTCCCCGTAAGCTTTCTAAGCTTTTTTTGATCTAAGAAAAATCCTTTGGTCGATGGATTAAAATCCTTCAAATCGTTCGTTTAGAAGGATTTAATTGTTCGATCAAAGTATTTGCGGTAAATCCTTCGACTTCGATATTCGAAGTCAAAGGATTTTACTTCGATGGTCGAATATCAAGGGTTAATTAACCCTTGATAAAATCGACCCTTAGTAAATGTGCCCCATGGTGTAAGAGAGCCCAGCCTGTATTTTTATATACAATTAACCCTGTTTAGTGATAAAGTGGGCCCATAACTCCATGGGCAGATCCTGTCTATACAGTATGCAAGTCTCTTTATATACAATATACACTGGTGTTTAGTAAATCTGTTTTGTTTTTTAATGGTCTCTCTGATATGTTTTATGGGGGACACAGGGGGGGCCTGTGCAGGGGTGCTTGTTGAAATTGCTAAGGATTTTAGTCCTCCTTGTGTGTAACAGGATAAAAAGAAGAACCTCTTGTTAAACAGCACAATAACAGGTCATCGCAGTGCTTGTAGCCATTTCTCCTCTATGGGTGCCTATAATTTCCCTAGACGAGTCTGCTTCTACTTAATCTAATTACTGTCGGAATGGCCAAAGCTCCTCCCTTCCTTCCAGCTTAAATAACTTCCTGCAATTAACTTTATTGACAATAAAAATGTAGCCTTGAACAGTGAAAACAAGAAACATTATATATATAGTATTGACATATTCTATAGTGCTTTACAGAAGTTATTCATCATTCAGGTGCTTAAAAGGTCCCTATCACATTCCTATGTAGCCAACTAGCCTTCCTTTATGTTTTTGAGTGTGGGAGGAAACCTGTACAACATTTTCACCTCCTTACAGATGGTGCCCTGTATGGAAATGGAAACCATTGTACTACCTGGCTGCCTAGTATAGCACAATCTACAGCATTCTACAGTTTATCCCAATTCAAAAGGAAGATTTCTCAGAATCAGCATTTTAATTTAATTTAATTTGTTACTTCTAGTTTTGACAGGTCTAAGCAAGCAGGCTTCAGAAATTATCAAAACCCATAAATCCTTCCAGAGGTGGCTATTTAGATAACATAATGGTTTCCTATTGGACATGCAGAAATAAATAAATTGCCCAGAAACTGAAAGTTTTGATTTCTCTTACGTATTTTACCATTATTTGTCCTTTTCTCAATTTCCATATAGAAGTTCCTGCTTAATACTGTATACTGGCCAGGATAGAGTGCAGTCATTTAATGTTTACCACTTCTGAGTCTTGTGACAAGGCCTGTCTGATTCAGTTATTCAGGACATTTACCTGGTTACCATGATCTAGCCCAGCATCTTCTTGTCTTATGCAAGTAGGTGTTATGAACTGGATCTTCATGTTAAAGGGAAGTTAAGTGTTAAAGTGACATTTCTCTAAAATGAGTATCAAATATGAGGAAACACTTGAGGGAAGGTTTATCAATGTCATGTTTTTTCCTTTGTTCAGTTTATGTTACAAATGTTGTTTTCCCTCCAGGTTAAATTTGTTTCAACATTCATGAAAAGTCAGTAGATTTTTTTTTTTTTTTTAACCATTATAATAAATCGGATCTGAGGTGGTGAAAGCTGTTTATAACCTACAGAAAGAACATTTTTCTCAGGTGTCTTAGTATGGGAAAAATTTTTATCATATTTAAGTCAAATCTTACACATTTTTCATAAATGTGACCTCTGGTGTAGTTCAAAGCCATGTAAGAAGTGTAGGAAAATATTATCAATAATAATACTATAAGATCATTAGTAATATACTGCAGTAATAATAATGTATAAGATCATTAATAGTATACTGTAGTATTTTTAAACTCATTTTTTTCAACAAGTCCTCAACCACTAAGCAGTTTTTAATTCTAGCCTTAGGTTGTTGGAAAGTCTTTAACATACACACCCATACTATTTTATATAACTATGTGTAGGGATGTCTTTACCATTGAAGTAAAAATAATTGCAAAACACTGAATAAAGAATGCTTTTTATGTTTTCAGGACATATTTGGATACAGGACTCACATTTGTCGAAAAGTTCTTTGTATTATTGGGTACATTTTCTCACTGGGGTTCCTCCTGCTTTTGTTCTACTGGAAGCCTGAATGGCATGTGTGGGCCAACTATGTTCCATGCTCCCTTGAGGAAGCCAGTGTTGTATTACTCAAAACAACAGTAAGTTGCTTGTATTTACTGCTTATTTTAAGTATATTTGTGTTAATGGTTGAACAAAAGTATATAAGAAGCTCTGCTAACTGGTATCTAGACAGCGTAGACATATCTTCAGCTAACAGTTTCCTTTAGGAAATAAAACTTTTATAAAATATGCTCTCAAATATTTTCTCAAAGTTTTGTCATGCAGTCTTCAATATATTCTCCTATGCTCACAATTTCATTGTGTATTGGGATAGAACATTTTATAATCCATTATAATACACAAAAGCCATGAATATCCTGTAAATTATATCCTTATAAACTGTTCTGATGTCATTTCTGTCACATGACACACTGAAACTTGTTTATTATAATAAATAAAGTACCGCCAGTTGCAAAATATGAGGATATTAGAAGTTACCTTGGAGTTCCATGACCTGTATAAAAACACTCGGCCTTCGGCCTTGTTTGTTTATGTGGTCATGAAACTCCTCTGTAATTTATAATATCCTTATAATTTACAAGAGGGGGTACTTTATTCACTATATTATGCTCAAGTTGATACACAATGCAAATTTAAAAAATGTTTACCTTATCCTTAGTTGCCAGCTGTTCCTAATTTCTAAATTTCCTGTGACGGTCCCTCTTTTAATTTTGTACCCAAAATCGTGTTGCCGTAAGCCAGTTTTTAATGACCAACTGCACAGATGTAGTTCAGCATTGATAGAAATGGAAGACAAATGTTAATGGCTTCTTTCACATGGTAAACTATAGGTCTCTACTCCACTGAGTAAACCAGCACCAAGCAGGGCCGGACTTACATAGAGGGTGCCCCTAGGCCCACTGCCGTTCGTCGCCCTTGCCCCCTCCCCTTTATTTGTGCAAATTTTCATCATCAATGGGGAAATTTAAAAAATGATTGTATCTCCAGCGCATCCCCAGTGTTTTTAAACCAATGTAGGTGTGGTTGGGCAGCATGCCGCCCCCCTAAAATCTTGCCCGGGCCTAGGTGGCCTTTCCACAAATCCGGGCCTGGCACCAAGGCCTTTATGTGCCTCCAGTATATGCAGCCTAGGGGTCTGCTTTTTTTTCAATAATATACTACTTTAGTTTGCTTTTTCACCCAGGTCTGCACACTTTGAGGCAAATTCACGAAACGCAAATTCGCCAGAGTGACGTCATTTTGTTACTTATGGGCGCTGGTGTAAATTCGTTAGCGAAGTAGACCTACTCTAGCGCTACTTCGCACCCTTACGCCAGGTGAAGTTGCTCTATGGCGAAGGGACGTAACTACGCTAATTCACTAACTTGCGGATTTTACGAAATGTTACCTATTGCGCCAGACTTGCCTTTGCCACCTCAGACCAGGCAAAGTGCAATAGAGTATATAGGGCTTGCTTCATAAAAAGTTGACATTTTTTCTAAGTCCCAAAAAACGTTGGCGTCTTTAACTTTTTTTAAGGGTGATAGGCTGAAAAAGGTCGTAAATTTTTTTGGGGGCACCCTCCTTCCCTCCTACATTTCCTAATATATGGCACCTAAACTATACAGTGGGCACATTTATAGGGCGAAATAACAACTCTATTTTATTTTATGAAGCTTTCCCAGGCTTGTGTAGTGTAATGTATTTGCTGCTACATATACTTCCATCGTACTTTAACCTGGCACCGTATCCAAATAAGGCATTGCTAGCGTAACTTCGCTATGCTTGACGAATTAATACTAGCGCAACTTTGCTACCTTTCGCCACCCTGAGCGCAACTTCAGATTTTAGTGAATTAGCGGTGCCCTTGCGAAACTTCGCCTGGCGAAGTGCAGCAAAGGCGTCGCTAGCGTATTTTCGACGCTTAATGAATTTGCCCCTTTGTGTCCAGAATTCTTGTCCTGTGATGATGGAGGTAGCCTAAAATACAGAACCACATATGCCAGTTTTAAATTGATTACATTTTTATTAGATTAACTCTTTGCTCTACTATAATGCAATAATTGATCTGAAAGATAGTCACAGTTTACCCATCTATGATTTTTTAAAATAGTTTTATTATCCATTATGCTCTGTCTGAGCAGTCTTCTGTTGATAATCCTATTGTTATGTAAAAGTGGGATTACACTATTTTGATACAGGCAAGGAGATGCTCTCCTCACTACCAATGCAAAATCATGCCCAACTGCCCCTTGATTTCCTGTAATTTGTGTGTGACCTACAGTATGTCTAATTTTGTGTTTCTCTTACAGGATGAATTTAAACAGACCTCATGGAAAAAAGTGAAGTGGATCCAACTCTCATCTAAAGATTTCATTGCTTACAGTGCAGCTACCAAAGACCCAGATTCAAATATTAACAAGGCAATAATAAAGCCAGATCTCAAAGTAAGTAAATGTTATCAGTTTAAGTTTGATATCTGAGCCTGCTACTGTATTTGCATGAGATCAGTAATTCTGCATAGGAAACTGTTTACTGTTTATTATTCATTAAAATGGTCCATATTATCTTCAGAAAAAACTTTTTAAATACATCTTTACATCTTTACATCTTTGTGAATGATGGGGCACCTATGTAAAGCAATGGGTAAAGTGTGAGAATTCTATAAAACAATAAGATTTGTACCAACATATTGTTCTAAAAATACAAATAGGAATTAATTATTTCCCATATATAGCAAAAGCTTTAGCAAAAATTGTTTCTGTAATCAGTTGTTGTACGTACAACCATTAAATAGGAGAGCTGTCTGATCCCAACCACACAGTGCGCAGATCCATCCATGCTTCTAGTTCATGAGAATGAAAACGAACGTAATTAATCTGGAAAAGTATTAAAACGGGAAAAGGTATATGGCATGATTAATGCTCTAGTACTATCAATTTCCTTTTTGTATATGGCATAGTTAATGGAACATTCTAAATAAATCCTAGTATGCCAGTTGATATGAGATGATTGTGGTGACATTACTGAGACAATGCTTGTGAGAAGTAGAAAGACAATTGTCGTAACCTGTGCAGTATAGACGCCATAGGACATTCATTGTCACAAGAAATGTGCCATGTGCTCTGAAAGCCCTTATTAGGCATACCCTGTATTCATTATTTATTTCTTAGGCTGATTATGTGGAAAAAAGGGGTTCTTCACTTTCACAAACACCTGGACAAATCTCTACGGGACTAGGCAAATATTTGCCTGGCAAGCAAGACATTTCAGCTTGCTGGGATGTCAGTTTTGTCGATAATGTCAATATGTCTTTTTGGCTTTAGCTCCAAACCTACCTTAATATCTGTGTATCAAAAGGGATGAAAATACAGTGTATGGTATTGCTAAAGAATCACTTTGGGTTCCAAATGGCCAAAGATTTCTTCATTCTACTGTAGTAGCAATGTAAAATATTTGAAATACAACACTTCAAATGAGGATTATCTGTCTTTTGAAACCTTTAAGGTTATTTTAAGAGAACATGCCATAAAATATAACAACCTTCTGTTTGTCTGTTAGCCAAGAAGGAAGGCGATATGTTGAAAACAAGAAACATATAACACTTTTCTGTATTGCTCTAAGCAAACATTGTTTTTAGCTGTAAATGACAATGGTTTATTTTAATTAAAGTATCATTTTAACCATCTAAATATAATTTTTTTATCAAAAGTAGTTTATACTGAATGAGATCTGTTGCTATGTAATTGTATATGTAAATATTGAATGTGAAGCATTGTTTAAAGGTTTTTGACCAGTATTCATGTGTATGTTTGCATGTGTCTGCACATTATGAAAGCTAGCACTGCACAATAGAAGCCAGCAGTGCCCACTGCAAAAGGCAGCCTATCATCCTCCCCAGCAGCCATATTAGCTGCCACATATATAGTTAAATAGTTACATAGTTAAATTGGGTTGAAAAAAGACAAAGTCTACACACCCCTCCAAATGAAAACCAGCATCCATACACACACCCCTCTCTACTTTCACATAAATGATATATACCCTTATCTATACTAACTATAGAGTTTAGTATCACAATAGCCTTTGATATTATGTCTATCCAAGAAATCATCCTAGCCCTTCTTAAAGATATTAACAGGATCAGCCATCACAACATCAACCGGCATTGCATTCCACAACCTCACTGTCCTCACTGTGAAGAACCCTCTACGTTGCTTCAAATTAAAGTTCTTTTCTTCTAGTCTAAAGGGGTGGCCTCTGGTACGGTGATCCTCTTTATGGGTAAAAGGTCCCCTGCTATTTGTCTATAATGTCCTTTAATGTACTTGTAAAGTGTAATCATGTCCCCTCGCAAGCACCTTTTTTCCAGAGAAAACAACCCCAACCTTGACAGTCTACCCTCATAATTTAAGTCTTTAACCAGTTTAGTTGCACTTAGTCTCTGCACTCTCTCCAGTTCATTTATATCTCTCTTAAGGACTGGAGTCCAAAACTGCACTGCATGCTCCAGATGAGGCCTTACTAGGGACCTATAAAGAGGCATAATTATGTTTTCATCTCTTGAGTTAATGCCCTTTTTTACGCAAGACAGAACTTTATTTGCTGTAGTAGTCACAGAATGACACTGCCCAGAATTAGACAACTTGTTATCTTGCTGCCCAGTTTCCCAACTTAGACAAATCACTCTGCAAAGTGGCAGCATCCTGCATGGAACCTATAGTTCTGCACAATTTAGTATCATCTGCAAAAATAGAAACAGTACTTTCAATGAAAAGCAAGGGACCTAGTACAGAGCCCTGCGTTACTCCACTAATAACACTGGTCCAAATAGAAAATGTTCCATTTACCACCACTCTTTGTAGTCTATCTTTTAGCCAGTTCTCTATCCAGGTACAAATACTATGTTCCAGGCCAACATTCCTTAATTTAACCAGTAACCTTCTGTGTAGCACTGTATCAAATGCTTTAGCAAAGTCTAAGTAAATCACATCCACTGCCATCCCAGAATCAAGGTCTCTACTTACCTTCTCATGAAAAGAAATTAAGTTAGTCTGGCACGATCTATTACACATAAAACCATGCTGGCACAAACTCATAGTATTATGATTTGCTATGAAGTCCAGTATCTTATCCTTTATTCTTTATCCTCGTTCTTCATTTGTGTAGACAGATGAAAAATATGTGTTCAGAATCTGCGTTTTTTGTTTGTTTTCATCAAGCAGCTGACCCCCCTCTGATATTAAAGGTCCCACCCCTTACTGCTTCATTTTTGTACAATTAACATATTTAAAAAACAATTTTGGATTCTTTCTACTGTTTGCTTCAATATCCTTTTCCATATCAATTTTAGCTTGCTTTATAGCTTTTTTGCATGATTTATTGACCTCCTTGTTCCATATAAATGATTTGGCTGTCCCAGCCAACTTGAAAGTCTTAAAAGCATGTCTTTTCTTACCCACCTCAACACCAACACTTCTATTGAACCAAAAAGGTTTTGTGAAGTTCCTTGCTTACAAGGGGAATATACTGACATGTATATTTATTAAGCAGCATTTTAAAGACTTTAAATTTTTGTTCTGTGTTTAACCCTGTGAAAAGCATTTCCCACTTCATATGTTTCAGAGATGCCCTTATACTGTCAAAGTTTGCACGTCTGAAATTTAGTGTTTTAGTTACTCCCTTATAGAATTGCTTCTGCAACAGAATCTCAAAGGAGACCATGTTATGATCACTATTCCCTTAATGCTCACCCACACAAATGCTAGAGATGAGTTCAGTATTATTAGTTATTACAAGGTCCAAAAGAGAGTTATTCCTAGTAGGTTCTTGAACGAGCTGGAATAAAAAGTTGTCATTCAGCATATTTACAAACCTACTAGCTTTTTCTGTCTTGGCAACATCATTACCCCAGTCAATGTCTGGATAATTGAAGTCACCCATAGCAACAACTTGGCCCAGCTGTGAAGCTGCTTCTATCCGCAAAAGTAGCTGGGCTTCATACTCGTCACTTATACAAGTTGGTTAATAGCATACACCAGGGCTGTTTAACCCCTCTGTCCCTCCTAAAAAGGCTGTAACCATTTAAATTTACAGTCCAGTCACATGTTTCATCCCACCAGGTCTCAGTGATACCAATTATATCATAATTTTTAGATCATGCAATTAATTCTAGGTCTCCCATTTTAACTGACAAACTCCGTGCATTTGCCAGCATACAGCGGAGGTTACTACTTTTACTTTTGAAATTTGCATTACTTAGTGGAGAATTATATGTTAAGTTAGTATTATTCTATTTTCCTTGTAACAGAGGGACCTCCTTAGCCGGTAAACTCACTCCTCCCCCATAACCCCTTACTAATCCCACTGCCCCATCTACCCTAGCTTCCCTATAATTCTTTATCTCACTCACCCATTCCTCGCCGAGTTTAAACACTCCTCCAGCTATGCTGGCTGCTAATCACCTGCACATCAGAAAGCCTACTGCTCACTTATTTTAATCAGTAATACAGATTGCATGATGGGTTTCCTTCCCCTTTAAGGCACCAAACAAATATTTAAACATTAAAAAATATGCTTTCCCTTCAAAATAAATTTATGCAAGCTTAACAGACCTGGAGGTGGGGTGGGTTTGCTTCTCTCTCCCCGCTGTACTTTTAAAGTTCTTCCACCTGTTCCCTCCCTATCATTCTCCTCATTTGAGGCTCACTGCATTAGGCTCTTTTCTCCGGTTTCACTCTGCATTGCTGTTATATATCGACCACCAGGACCAACTGCACAATTTCTGGACAACTTTGCTGCCTGGCTTCCTTACTTTCTTTCATCTAACATACCATCCATCATATTAGGTGACTTTAATATACCCGTTAACAACATTAACAACTCTTCTGTCTCTAAACTTCTTTCACTAACCTCCTCCCTAGGCTTATCTTTGTGCTCAGACTCCCCCTCTCACTCCAATGGTAATGCTCTGGATCTCATATTTACCAGACTCTGTTCAACCACCAATTTTACTAACTCACCATTTCCCCTCTCTGATCACAATATGCTCACATTTCAACTCTCACTAATTCCCTCCTCACCCCCTGCTATTCCCCAAACACGTACTTACCGTGACTTGCAAGCTATAGACGTGTCACATCTCTCTTCTTCCTTTGACTCTCTTCACTCTAATATCTCAGCCATCTCATGTCCTAATGTGGCTACCTCTGTCTACTATAGTACTCTCACCACTGCCCTAAATGAGCTTGCTCCTATAAAAACTAAACGTTCTAGACCCAAACCACTTCAACCTTGGCATACTGCTCATACAAAAGCGCTCCAAAGACATTCACGTGCACTTGAGCGTCGCTGGCGCAAATCCCGTTCAGAATCAGACTTTTGGAGCTACAAATCTGCCCTGCGCTCCTTTAACACCAGCCTCTTCCAAGCCAAACAAACATACTTTACTTCACTCATTAACTCCCTTTCTAAAAAACCAGCACAACTTTTCTCCACCTTTAACACTCTCCTTTCCCCTTCTCCACCCCCTCCATGCACATCTGTCTCTGCTCAAGATATTGCTGAGCACTTCAAAAACAAAATTGACACTATCAGAAGGGACATTACACTACTCAACCCCCCTAGACTTCCACCACCCTCCCTCCACACTCCCCAGTCCCTCCTGTGCTCCTTCACCCCTGTCACTGATGAGGAAGTCTCAAAGCTTCTGGCCTCTTCTCACCTTACCACCTGCCCGCTTGATCCAATTCCCTCAAAACTTCTCCGCAATACCAATCCTTGTCTAATCAAAGCCTTAACTCACCTATTTAATCTTTCCCTCTCAACTGGACTGTTTCCTTCTCAACTAAAACATGCTCTTGTCACCCCCATTCTGAAAAAACCCTCTCTTGATCCCTCCAATCTTGACAACCTCCGACCTATCTCTCTGCTACCTTTCATCTCTAAACTACTTGAGCGCCTAGTCTACAACCGACTTACCTCATTCCTCTCTGACAATAACCTGCTGGACCCCCTACAATCTGGTTTTAAGCCACAACACTCCACGGAAACTGCCCTGACTCGACTGACTAATGACCTTTTAACCGCTAAAGCCAACAATCACTTCTCACTACTAATACTGCTTGATCTCTCAGCCGCATTTGACACTGTAGATCACCCTCTCCTCCTCCAGTCCCTCCAGTCACTTGGCCTTCGTGACACAGCCCTGTCCTGGTTCTCTTCTTACATCACCAATCGTTCCTTCAGTGTCTCCTACAATGGAGTAGCATCTTCTCCCCTACCTCTTTCTGTTGGAGTTCCCCAAGGCTCTGTCCTGGGACCATTACTATTCTCCCTCTATACTTCCTCCCTTGGCAAATTAATAAATTCTTATGGTTTCCACTACCACCTCTATGCTGACGATACTCAGATCTATCTCTCATCTCCTGATCTCAACCCAGAACTCCTAACTCGCGTCTCCTCCTGCCTGTCCGCTATCTCTACCTGGATGTCACAACGCTACCTTAAATTAAACCTCTCTAAAACTGAAATGGTTCTCTTTCCTCCAACTAACACCAGTAGCATCCCCGAAGTATCCATCATAGTTAACAATTCCACTATCACCCCCTCTCCCCAGGCCCGGTGCCTTGGGGTTATCCTAGATTCTGCCCTGTCATTCACTCCTCATATCCAGTCACTTATTAAATCTTGTCACTTCCACCTAAGGAACATATCCAAAATACGATCATTTATCACCCAAGACGCTGCCAAAATTCTTATTCACTCTCTCATCATATCGCGTCTAGACTACTGTAACTCTCTTTTAATTGGCCTCCCCCTCCAGAGACTGTCACCTCTCCAGTCCATAATGAACACTGCTGCGAGGCTCATACACCTCAGCAACCGCTCCTCCTCTGCCTCGCCATTCTGTCAATCCCTGCACTGGCTTCCATTACCTTTCAGAATCAAATTCAAATTAATGACACTGACTTTCAAAGCACTTCATAACTCTGCCCCACCCTACATCTCTGAACTCATCTCTATATACTCACCCACTCGCTTACTACGCTCCTCTACTGACCTGCTACTCAACTCTTCTCTCATTACCTCCTCACATGCTCGCATTCAAGACTTTGCAAGGGCTGCACCCCTCCTCTGGAACGCTCTCCCACGGTCTGTCCGACTTTCTCCCAACCTTTCTACTTTCAAGAAATCTCTGAAAACGCACTTCTTTCGAGAAGCCTACCCTCACTCTGCTTAACTACCAAACGCAATACCACATTTCTCACCCACTTAATTCGATCTTGCCCACTCCCACACCTTGTGTATTACTCCCTTCCCTTTAGACTGTATGCCTATGCATAGGGCCTTCCTCACCTTTTTGTACCTGTATTGATTATGATGTTTGTTACTCCATATATTCTATGTATGTAATTCATGTGATGTAGTTGTATAATCACATTTACTTTACAGTGCTACGCAATATGTCAGCGCTATATAAATACATGTTAATAATAATAATAATATCACTTATAAGGTAAATTAGTAAACATTAAGATTTCTGTACGCTTAAATGGGAATATTGAAAATAACATTCATTTTTCATTTTGTATAATTGATACCATACATATACTTATACATATGTGTACATAGATCAGGGTCACGCCCGCTGGCCCAGATCCGCACCTTGATTTTCTTCCTGCCAAGACTGGCAAAAACACAGTGCGCGTGGTGGGGTTGTTCCTGAGACAGAAGCCCCAGGGAGGGAGGGGGGCTGGAGGGATGGCCCTGAGGCAGAAACCCCGTGGGCCCCCTAGTCCTCTTTATAGGCAGGATGCTGCACACTGGGGAGCTACTCTCACAGGTAATTGGGGCCATTGTCTTTGAAGCTGTGACCAGAGGTGGCCTAGTTCAGTGGACCGGTGGTTAAGGATGCCTGCTTAAAGGGGATGTAATGAAAAAATAGACAGTATATCCACTAAACTTTAATTAAAAAATGGGTACTTGCTCTGACTGCTGCGGATAGGAAACTTCAGATGGTCCCTAACTGCTCTGCAGGAAAACAATCATACTTTCAAATGATCACAGAACTTGAGCAGCTTTGTTGTTTCCCTGTAGAGCAGCTGGCGACCATGTAGAGATTTGTATCCACAACCCCAGTGCAGTTTGCATATTCGGCTTATTAATAAGTCTTGTTGTATCAGCTTTTATGTTAGATATTATTTGACTTGTGCTGGTTTGATCATTTATGACGATCCCTAAGCGTAACCTCCCAACTGAAGCCCAGACCACACTGAGCATGTGCATGGTCTTGGTCTTGCAAAGTTGTTTAACATAGTTACAAGATGACAGCCTCCTGTGGCCAACTTTGAAAACATAAATCATTTGTTTAATTAGGCTTCTGGTGCAGTAAGTTCATGTTTATTTTTTATTATACAAAATTCAGCATTTCTAGCATTATTTTATTTTGGACTTTAGTTCCCCTTTAAGAAGGTTATGCAAGATCTGACTGAGGGAAGGAACTGGATAAGCAAGATACAGTATAGGACAATTAACTTTAAGTAGTGGTATGACGTGTAAAAGAAGGGAAAATTCCATAGCACAGAAAGGAAATAATTAAGGCCAATAAATCATGGACTAACAGCTGCTTAAGTAAACTGGATGTCAGCAGCTTAGCCAGGAAAACATGGTGGGTATGTTTTGCAAAAGCCCAGTAAGAATGCTGAGTGGTTAGGTTATGAGTTTAGTATGATTAGCATATATTCATTGTTTCTGAAGAAAATACTTCAAAGACTAAAGAGGTGGTGTAAAAGGTGAATAATGAAAAAATCTATAATAAAAACAATGATTTGGTGAGTAATACAGTTATTAATTGTTTAGGTGCATAGTAAAGTAAGATACCAATAAAGCTAAGAGCTAAGAGTATAACTTTTTCCAATGCTGCATCACAGAACAGCTTTTCTGTGGCAATAAACCAAGTTAAAAATTTTTTTTATCCTAAGCACATTGGTTATAAAAAATTCCACACAACTGTAAATCCATTTATTTGGTAATTTATCAAATTACTTGAGGGACCAGTTTTTCTCATAAATAGTACAGGTATGGAATCTATTTTCCGGAATGCTTGGGACCAGGGGGTTTCCAGATTAGGGATGTATCTGTAATTTGGATCTCTATACCTTAAGTCTACTAAAAATAAATCCCTTTGACAACAGTTTGTGTGTAGATGCTATTACACTTTGGAGCTGCTTCTTTTTTTTCCAAAAAAATGCACTTGCTTGGAGTGGTACTGATATATATCCTCCAAGAATATATATAGTATAGTAGTATCACCTAGCAAAGACAGAGAGTTATTATTAACTGTATCCCACAAAATTAGTTTTATTCTTGTATCATGGCCATTCTTGCTTGCCCCAAGTATCATAATGATCAGGACCCCACATGGGATGGACTGCTACCATGTGGTATTGAAAAATTCCGGCCTGACCAACTTTTCTGAACTAACTAGTGCATGCCATTATTTTTATAAAGTACTCTTCATCTACTGTATAATATCATTTTCATCCTTGATTTTTGCACTGGGTTTGCATGTAATGACATTACCAATTGTGAAGGTATATCAAATATCCAGTCCCCATGCAGCTCACTAGAATCTAACTGCAAAGTATCAGCAGTCAAGCATGGCGATAATGACAGTGAAGAGGCACTCCACACACAAAAAACACATCCATTTGGGAGGGTTGGTGTATCTGTGTACAGGACAAAGCATTCTGTTCCACCCACCAACTTGACCCCAAGGTATTGTTTAAAAAATGTCAGACAGCGGCACTAGGGCAGTATGCTGGTATCCTCCCTGACGATGGCCCTGCAGGCAGGTGTAGAAACCTGTTTACCCATTATCACCCTGAGACTTTTAGTCAAAGGAGTTGGAAGGCATATAATGCTTTAAGGTGAGGTTGGCTACTGGCAAAAAAAGTTTTTGTGGCAATGGGAATCTCTTATTGCAAATGATATATTACATTGCATTATTATATTACATTACTCCCTAAGTTCCTACAAGTTCAGTGCACATATTAAGGTACAAACCTACAGGCAGAATGCTTTTATATAAGTCCTGGAATTATAAGATGATTCCTAATATTATTATATGATGTTTTCATGTACAAGATACTGGTGCACACAGATTCAGTATGTGGTTTGTTATTGTCAGATCTGCTGCATGAGCAGGCTGATGGGGGTGTTTTGCATGAGAAGGCAGTTCAGCCAAATAATGTGGTTACAATGGCTTTCTGGTTGAACACAGGACATGCTGCCCTTTTGCATATGGGACAATGCCTAGCAACACATACATTATGTACTAAATTATACAGAACCACAGACTGCTTACTGGGAAAGTGTGGTGAGAGTTGAATGCTTAAGAAAATAGAGGTAACATTGTAAAATGACACAAAAAAAGAAGAAGCAGAACAAGCAGGGTTGCTACCTTAAACAAATGACACTTAACCATTCTAACTAGAAAAGCAGATACTGGTCTTTCCAATATCACCTATAATGTGTGGTTCAGACAATAGACTATAACGTACGCCCGCTCGCACCATAAAGGAACCGGCACTGGAAAAATTCAGACGCATGTGGCGGGCGTCCCCGCTAAAGGCACGGTTCACCCCCGCATGCCAATGAGTGGACCACTAGACCACCAGGGTAACTATTCGTTACAAATTCTGTGTGTATTTTTACATCCCATCCCATGTTCACTCTACCTGTTATGCTATATGTCTGTAAAAATAGCCTGATATATTATTCTTACCCCTTTTTAAATGTTATTGTGTCAAAGTAATTTCTGTTGGTTTCCACTTTTCACTTAGGTTCGATATATACAGGTTCAGAAAATCCGTTACATTTGGGATAACAGTGAAAAGCAGTTTACAAAAGCTGGGTATGTTTTTTATGTTTGTCTCTCCACTACCCCTTAACCCAATATAAAATATTTGTGATTCTATTGTACTGAAATTATCATTGCAGAATTCTTGAGGACCACTACTCTTGTGCATCTATACATTCAATGTTTGAGTCTGGGGTTGCAGCAGAGGAAGAAGGTATAAGGTAAGAAGGTATTAAAGATAAATACAAAAATAAAAAGTATATTATAATAATAAAAATAATAATAATAATAATAATAATAATAATGAATGAAAACAAGAATAAAAAGTGTGTACCTAAAAGTTTGGAAATTTTATGGAAGTATTATTGACTGATGTGTGTGCATGAAAATGCATTTCCTGGTATCTACGTGATTATTTTGGTTTCCTTCCTGTCAAACAATAGAAGGTTTATCTTGTTTTATGCACGGCATTGTATACTGTTGAGATCAGACTATTGTTTCACAAAACAAAGTAGGATCAATTACACTTTACCAGACCATCTCCTTCAGGTTAATAGCATGTTATCTAATGAAAGATATGTACCTCACCCATAAGACAAAAGATTTCCATATGCTGAAAGATCCTATCGTACTGTGAGGTCACAAATGAGTGAAATCTTTCCTCATATATGGCTTGTTCCGCTTAAACAGATTCTAAGAGTATGCATAGTTAGGCTATGGCCAGATGGGGCAGAAACCAGCCTGCCAAAATTTGCAGGATGATTTCAGCCCCCAACTGCTAGCCAAATCATCTTATCTGCTCTGTAAGCCTTGGGTCGGCTCCTGAGCGAACAGACTCGGTGGATTTTGAAGAAGAAATGCAAGACTTTGTGTTCGCAACCGAGAAAATGTTTGATTTTTTAGTTCATGACAGACTGCTATAATGCCCTGTTAAATGCAAAAGTGGCATACTCTGTATGAAATGATTCTAACTGATACCATTTTTTTTATTTGCAGAAGACTTATATGTGGACCCAATATCATTGATGTAGGAATTATTCCAATATGGAAACTACTGGTTAAAGAGGTAAAAAAAACAGTAAAATAAATCACATCACAAAATAATAATTAAAACCATTGTTTTGCTCAGCACAGGATTCATTTTGTAAAAATTATATACATGTGAGCAGAATAATAATACGGTAGTAGACATTTGGGCTTGTGCTGCTGTGAGGTTAGGCGAGTGCCACCTAGAAATATGAAAGCAGCCAGCAGGGGGCAGCTGACCAGTGTTATTTGATTAAAATGGAAGAGATCGCCTTCTCATAAATCTGAGATAATAGGTTTCCAGATAACAGATTCCTTACCTGTATCTAATACAAGTGCTGGGAATCAAATAATTCATGCAGTATTTGTACATATTTTATTGCCAAATGGTAGCATTTATGTAGACTGGCAGCCTACATAAGGCTCTGTTTGGCAGTACACTTGGTTTTTGTACCACTAAAACTTGCCTCCAAGCCAGGAACTGAAAAATGTGCACCTGCTTTGAGGCCACTGGGAGCAACATCCAAGAGGTCGGAGAGCAACATGTTGCACACAAGCCACTGGTTGGGGATCACTGCTGGATACAAAAAGAGAGAATGAAGACTTGTCCTGCACTTGGGCATTTTTTCTGCATCCTGATCTCTCTCTTTTTATATACTAAAGAAAAAGTCCAGATGATGAGTATGAAACGTACCTTAGCAGCAACTTATTTGACTCTTTTTGGAGTGCAGCATTACATTTTTCTTGGTGTATGACATATGCATATAGACCTCCTATTAATCAGATAGGAAAGCAAAGAGGGACATTTTTAGTTAACATGGGTGAAGTCCAGTTTTAGCTTTTTTTTCCTTGAATACTGAGACACCTAGTTCTACTGTATATACATATTTGCATACAAATGGTAAGTGCCTGATTTTTGCTAGTTAGTTTAAGGCAAATGTATTAGGATTCTTTGCTAAATTATAAGTATCACACATTATATCATCTAGAAGTATCACTGTGTGGGAAACTGCTCAATAACTTTGAGTCTTTGCAGATGTAGTCTAGAATATACTTGTAATTGTGCATTTTAATACCTGCTTTCTGCAAACAGGTATGTATATATTGCTTTTAATATCAGGTATTTTATATTCATAAATTTAGCACAATATAGAAATTAATTTTAATGCATAAGGTATTTTGTTTTAACCTTTAAACACTTTTAAAATGCGATACTTCTTTAATTGTCATCCTTGTGCAGGTCCTAAATCCATTCTACGTGTTCCAGCTCTTTAGTGTGTGTCTTTGGTTTGCTGAAGAATATATTGAATATTCAGTAGCCATTATACTCATGTCGCTAATTTGCATTGTTTTATCAGTGTACACACTACGGCAGGTAAGGTTTTCATATTACATAATTCATATTTATTTTCTTCTATTTGTTGGTGTGTTTTTTTGTTAGTAGAGAAATACATTATAATGGGTATTGCTGCATCAGAAACCCTTGCCAAATAATAACTTGCCATACATTTTCTAAAGTACATTACCTTTACGAACCTGGACATTGTACATTTTATGTGGATTTGCAAATTTGTTGAAACCAATAATTGCAGCATGTTCTATCCGGTACATTTCGAGCCATTCAAGTTATTTCAGCCTACAACAAAATACTTAATCCTTTCTGATACCAGTTTGTTTCCTGCCAAAACTATTCACCATTCTCTGGTGACTTAATAAAATGCCATGACCATGTGAGCAATATTATGCAATCATGTTTTACTGTCCTAGGCAGCCGCAATGTATTCAAATTAATATACAACTGAAAAACCATCTTTTTGTTCACAGATGATGCAATTTGTCTTTTTGTGTTCTAAAATGTAAATATATGCAAATTAAAGTTTGAATTTGTTTTGGTATAAGGATTCAGTATTTGTCTGAATCTATAAGTTGTAGATTTGTTGCTTCCCAATAATAAAGGTCTGATGACCTTGTCGACTTGTGTGCTGCTATTATTAGAACCCTTGTTAAATTATGTTTGCCCCTAGTATGATGTAGGAAGTGCAGCCGGTCTTCACTTGCTGTTTTTTTTGTGATTTCCTAGTTATAGTCCTTTGGTCAACTTCAAAATAAAAATCCTATTGGTCAATTTAGCATCTAAGGGCTAGGTTTTATTGTTATTATTATATGTTATTAATACAACATGCACTTTTTATTCAGACTCTTTTCTATTCATAGTCTAGTAAAGTCAGTTCTTGTTATATGTCCCAGTTAAGATGGGTATATATGTAGACGTTCACTTATTTGGCGAGGCCAGCGGGGTCCACATATCTGGGACAGTTAGCTGTTGACTTGTTTTGGAGTTGTTCAGTTGGCAGCTTATATTAGACTATCAATGTACAGATTTACTGTAGCTTTAAGCACCAGAATGGAGAGGTGCAAAACAACAAATGTTTTTTATGGAAACCATGCACACACAGACACATACAAGAAATACTCCTATATAACTGAATGTGTAACATATTATACATCTTTGTTTTTTCCAATGTTCAGCAATCAGTAAAACTCCACAAACTAGTTGAATCTCATAATAATATCACAGTTTCAGTATATGGAGAAGACAGAGGTAAGCATATAATTAATTAGGTGGGTGTGTATTAGCTACATTCTGTTAGTGTACACTTCTTTGTTTTATTCCAGAAATCTTTGTTCAATAGTAAATAATTAAATCCTAACAGCGTGTACCTAGACTGGACTGCAAAGAAATCTTCAGAGGGACCCTGGTGCAACTTTAAACTACAACAAACCCATACTCCTGGCCACTTGAATGTCCAGCCAGCCAGCCATCCATGCACACATCCTCTCGTTCACCACCGCTTCACTATGCACCCAGTGAGAGGAAGTTTTCTTAAAGCTATAGAGGAAGGGACCATAGGGTCTGCTTTCTCTATAGTTATGCCACTGAATTATAATAATTGTTACTCTTTATAATAGGAGCATGAACCTGGTACTGTGTCCATTTTGTTTTGTGCTTTGCACTATTAACATACAGAATAAGCAATAATAATACTACTGTATGATGGTATAATGGCTTGCTGTGTTGTGTACTGGTAATACTGATAATCCTCTGGACATTCAAATAAATGACTACTCCAAAACTCCAGGGGGAGAGAGTGATTTATTCCAAAGGAGTAAACCTAGTTTTGTATTATGTTGGATTATACACTTTTAAATAAACCTCAGGCCTTTCTTCCCTTATATCTTTTCTGCAGGAATATTTGAGCTGGAATCTCGGCATTTAGCTCCTGGCGACATTCTTGTGATTAAAAGAAACACCCTTTTACCATGTGATGCTCTTCTTATTAAAGGAGGGTGCATAGTTAATGAAAGTATGCTTACAGGTATCACAATTATTTGGTTATTTTTTTGTTGCAAAACAATAGGATGGTTACATTCTCTTAGTTCACGGACATGCCATAGTATTTCAGAACAATTGTAATATATAGATCTCATCCATAATTATAGGTTATCCATTGCTAGTGTATGTTCTGTGTTAGCAGTGATTGTAGCAGAAAGAAATAGAATTAAAAATGCAGCAGGGCTAATTACTCTAGGTTCCTTCATAAAATATATAATGTTATCAGTCTAGTGATGGGCTAATCTGACCTGTTTAAAAATTTGCAGAACAGCGAAACTTCGGCAAAATGCATTGAAGTCTATGGACGACAATATTTTTTGACACACAACAATTTGCACAACAAATTTTTGACGAGCGACAAATGTTTCCACCCATTAAAGTATATGGGTGTCGTTTTCGCTGGGAAACGTGGTTAAAATTTTCTCTCATATCACAGGGTATCATGTCAATGGCACTTTTCCTTCGTGGCATATATCAACTTGACCATTTATCTTCATTAGACATTTTCTGCAAATGGGATTCGTTATCTGGAAACCCATTATCTAAAAAGTTCTGAAATACGGAAAGACCATGTACCATAGACTCCATTATAATCAAATAATCCACATTTTTAAAACTATTTCCTTTTTTCTGTAATAATAAAACAGTAACTTGTACTTTATCCAAACTAAGATATAATTAATCCTTCATTGAGTCAAAACCAGTATATTGGGTTTATTTAATGTTTACATGATTTTCTAGTAGACTTACAAACTGAACCAGTTGCTAGCCTGTGGGCCTATGGGGACCTGTTGGGTCCACAAATTTTGGCTATGTAAACCCAAGCGCCCCAAACTCACAGCAATAAGCTGCCAAATCTGTCTAGAGGGGCAGAGTCAACAGCTTTTATTGGCCCCTGTATGGGCAGCTTAATGTATATAAAATATACAAAGTAGATGAAACGTGGCAAAAAAATACTGTAGATGCATTTATAAAATGAAACCCTTTTTTATACGTTGTACAGGTGAGAGTATTCCAGTAACCAAGACTCCCCTGCCTAACACAGATAATACTGAGCCATGGAAAGTTCACAGCATACATGATTACAAAAGGCACATTCTTTTCTGTGGAACTCAAGTCATCCAGGTTAAAGCTTCTCATAATAGCCCAGTGAAAGCAGTTGTACTGAGAACAGGTAACAATATAATTCTTTGTGGATTTAGGATAAAACAGAGGTTGGTGTTTTTTGCACGTTGGAGTATGAAGAAAAAACTGCTTTGAATTCTTGCATAGGTGATAAGATCGTTCGTTTTTTTGATAAGATATATTTTTGAATTATTACTCAAGCTTTTTATGATCATTGTTTTGTCTGCAATAAAACATGTTTTTCAATAGTTTTTCTCTTGCATTTTAGGGTTTAACACTGCCAAAGGTGATCTTGTGCGATCCATCCTCTACCCTAAACCAGTGAATTATAAGCTGTACCGAGATGCTGTTATATTTCTTTGCACACTTATTGGAACTGCCTTTATTGGAATGATCTATGCAGTCTGCGTATTTTCTCTATCTGGGGTAATTTAGCTATATATTTAAAATATGATTTACCTTTAACTTTTTGCCTTAGTGTAAGCCAACCAGCTAACCTTGACGTCTGAAAAATCAAGAAATAATTTGTCCGATATATAAATAGTGGGCAACCAACTTTAGCAACCAAACAGTGATTAGATTTTTTTTTAGCCAGCTGCAGGTAGATTGGTTGCTATGGCTTACTACTACAGTTTTTTTAAATGAGTGTATTGTGTTTTTTCAATAGAGCATTATTTTCTTGTGTTTTTGTGTAGAAACATTTTACTGAATTTACTAACCCAGCTCAAGAACAGCATATGAGCATGCATGTACACACCAATGAATTACATTTTATTCAACTTGCACTGACATTGAGTATTAATAGGTAATCAGAGGCAGCTCTGTACTTACCAAACTTTTGTTAACAAACATCCTTACTATTAAGAGTGCAAGTGGAGTGCAAAGTGCAATTCTGAGTTCAAGTCACCATGTTTTTTAACCCACAATGCAGTGTTTTTTTCTCTTGAAAATGCCAGCATCATTTTGGTTCCCGGGTGCAATGCACCTGATGCAATTGAGGTTGATGCATTAAAACAAGAGCAGTTATGCATATACAGTGACGCAAATCGGACACTATTCCACAAAAAAATCTTCAGTGTTTTTCTACATTCAATTCTTTGGGAGTAATTTCGCTGGGTTTACTAATGTAGACCGCTGTGGAAACTGTGGAGCTGCTGCTATCTTTAATTGGCAGTGTATTACTTTAATTAATACTATTATTTCATTTAATTTATCATTCTCATTCATTGGGGCCCAGAAATCATGGTGCACAATACTACAACTTGTTTTTCAAAAAGTTGGGATGCGCGCTACGCAATATGTTGGCGCTATATAAATAAATGTTAAGGGTTCTTACAGACGAGCGTTTGAAGCTACGCTCCTTTGCATTCTGTTTTTATGCGCTCAGCCGAAGGGGAGCACAGGAGTAGACGCATTCAGTTTTTTTCAATGGGGCTGTACTCACACAGGCAAATGTAGGCGCCGAACGCAGGTTGAGACTCAACATGCTGCATTTTTCCTGCGTTCGGCACCTACATGCGCCTGTGTGAGTACAGCTCCATTGAAAAAAACTGAACGAGTCTACCCCTGTGCTCCCCTGCGGCTGAACGCATAAAAACGGAACGCAGCGGAGCGCAGCTTCAAACGCTCGTCTGTAAGAGCCCTAATAATAATAATGGGATGATTTCCAAATCATTCAAACCCTGTATTTAATTGCACAAAGTACAAAGTACAAAAATACAAAGACAACATATCAAATGTTGAAACTGAGAAATGTTATTGTGTTCTGAAAAATCTGTGTTCATTGTGAATTTGATGCAAGATACATGTTTCAAAAAGGTTGTGACAGGGGCAACAAAAGACTGGGAAAGTTCATAATGCTAAAATCCCAGAGAGAGGCTTGGTTTCTCAGATAAAAGAGAAAAGATGGGGTGGGTACCAATATTGCAGCAATATTGTTTCTCAACATAAAATTGCAAAGAATTTGGGGATGCATTATCTACAGTATCATTATATGTAAACTCTTTCTCTTTCACTATTGGTCAGTCTGCTGCTGGCGAGGTGGTACTGAAGGCTCTGGATGTCATCACCATTGCAGTTCCTCCTGCCCTGCCTGCTGCACTCACTGCAGGGATAATGTATGCCCAGAAAAGACTTGAGAAAGCAGGAATCTTCTGTATCAGCCCACAAAGGATCAACCTGTGCGGAACGCTAAACCTTTTCTGCTTTGATAAGGTAGGCAATGGAAAAGTGTGTTTATAGCAAAAGAAAAGCTTTAATAAAGAATGAATGGTCACATGGATTGAGATGAATAAAGGCATTTTGTAGCGATATCAAATATACAAGTTATTGTTTGCACTGCACTTTGATAGGTGCTCTACTTAAGGATGAAACTAAGCAATCAGAAACTAGAACAGGCTGACAGTGATCTCTACCTCATCTCTCCTCCTTATTATTTCGTCTCAATCTGTCTATCCAGGGGCTAGTTAGAACAAGAGCAATACTCATATTAAGTACACCATTTAATACACTCCTTGTGAATACATTATTCCAGCTTTAATATTGTGAGCCCCTGTTGCTTCCTTATCATGATTGGACCATACATTTTAAATATTGCATTGTCTATATATCCATGTATTATGGTGGTTGATTGTTTTGCATTTTAAACCTGTTTTATATTTGTATGCAAATGCAGTGTTGGGACCTGCAGTACCTCCCCCTAAATCCCCCAATGCTCACAATACCAGACACCAAGGGGTAGATTTATCAAAGAGTGAAATTAGAGATCTCCACAGTCCGCAGAGTGAAATACTGCCTCTCTCCATTCATTTCTATGAGATTTTTAAAGGCGCATTTATTAAATGGTGAATTTTCACTATTACCCTTTGATGAATACACCTTTAAAAATCCCATGAAAATGAATGGAGAGAGGCAGTATTTCACTCTGAGGACTGTGGAGATCTCTAACTACACTCTTTGATAAATCTACCTTAAGGTTGGGAAGAAAAGGTTGCAGTCAATGTTCCATCTGTGTGTACAAATAATTGTAGCAAATTTTTATATTTATCCTGGCCTAAGTACACAGTTTTTAAAAATGCACACACAAGTTTAAAATATGCACACAAAATATTTTTTTGGTACACATAGTTAAAAAGGAATTTTAAGTTCAGTTTAACATATGTTAACACATACAGATATATATTATAACATCCCCATTTGTAAATAATAAACAGCAGTAACCAACTCTACCAACCCTCCAAGAGAACCAACTCTGAACATAGGCGTGGAGCCTGGGTCCAGTCTACTATCCAAGTCCCTATCCGAAGTTATGCATCTCCCCCAGAACCCTATCCACTTTTACTAAGCTTGCCCTGCAGACCAACTGTGAAGCGTTTAGGGACCCTTGGTTAATACTGTGAGAATGGCAGCAGGTTCACTTCCCCCATTGAAAGTTAATAGGTGAAATCTGATTGGCTGTTCATAGCTCTGCCCACTTTTGGACATCCAACATATATCATCTTTTAATTCAGGTTGACCCCATGACTGTGTGATTCAAGTTTGATGAGTGTAGCCTCAAAGCTGTAAGAGTGGCAGCAATTTAAATTTCCTCATTGAAAGTTAAGGGGTGAAATTTGATTGGCTGTTATTGGCTCCTTCCACTTTTAGGCATCCAACAAATATCGGCTTTTCATTTGGGTTGACACTATGACTATGTGATCCAAGTTTGGTGAGTGTGGCTGTAACTTTGGCAGCAGTTCAGATTTTCCCATTAAAGTCAACGGGGGTAATTTACTAACCTGAAAAAATTTGCCAGCCGAAAATTCGCTCAGGCAACGCTAATTTACAAAAATGCGAAGTTGCATCCAGGGAGCTGAACCCTGGCGAATTTTCGCTAGCGTTACGTCAGAAATCGAAGAGAAGATGCGCTAGCGTTCAATTATGCCTAGTGCAACTTCGTTAGAGATCTTCACTCAGGCTAATTTGCATATGGCGGGAAATTATAAAGTTAAATGGATGTATATGTTGCAGCAAATACATTAAATTACATAAGTCCAGGGAACCTTAATAAAGAAAATATAGTTGTTATAATGCCCTACACATGAGCCCACTGTATAGTTTGGGTTCCGTATGTTGGAAAATGTATGGGGGAACCTGGTTACCCAAAAAACATTGTTAAAGACTTTTGCAGGCTATCACTCTGAAAAAAGGAAAAGACGCCAGCGTTTTTTGGGACTTAGAAAATTTTTCACAAAAATTGGAGTCTTATGCACTCCATTGTACTTCACCTGGTCTGAGCTGGCGAAGGCAAGTCTGGTGAAAGAGGTAACGTTCAGTAAATCCCCATCTTGAATTTGCGGGGTTATGTCCATTCGCCAGAGTGAAAATTCGCTGGGGTTAGAGTGCGAAGCAACGCTAACGTCTATTTCCTTTGCTAAATCAGTGAAGTAATGAAATGACATCACGCTGGCGAATCATCGGCAGCGTTAGTCACCTCACCCTTTAGTAAATGTGCCCCAAAGGGTGGCATTTGATTAGCTTTTGGCTCCTCCCACTTTGGGTCATACAAAGAATGTTTCTGTTTCATTTATGGGTGAACCCATGATTGTTAGTCAAGTTTGGTGAGTGTAGCTTCAAAGTTGTAAGAGTGGCAGCAGTTTTAATATCTTTCCTGTCAAAGTAAATGGAAAAATTGGGGTGTTCCCACAAAAATATGGAGTACGGGATCGCTTAGAAAAGCACAAGCAACCTGCTTTGCGATAGGATGAAGAAGTGTGGACATTTTGGCTGCTGTACCCCTAAAACTGTAGAAGAAGAAGCATTTAGAATATGGGGACATTTAAAATAATAAGAAGCGGAAGAATAAGCTGAAGTCGAAGCAAAGTATTTTGGTTTTCCAAGAGCAATCATTTTCTGCCCCTATTTAAAAGCTAAAAAAGAGGTATAAGACGTAGGCAAGTAATTCAAAAACTATTGAGAAAAAGAAAAGTTGCTAAAAAACACAGACATTTTACAGATATTGTTAACTTAAAGGCTAACTCCCCATTCAAAGTACTGGGGAAAAAGGGAAAAATGCTGCAAAACCGTATCGGTTAATATAATCTACCCTTCCTGTTTTTTTCTTTTTTTTCATCACAGACTCTACAACAGCAATAATTATCGGTTACCTTTCTCTCTTGCCTATGTCATGAGTAATTATTCCACCTGATTGAGCTAATAAATGTCTAGCTATGCAGGTTTCTATGTATGAAGCAACTGAAGGGACATCATATTCCCATTTCAAGAAAAGGAGACAGTTGTTTACATAGTAGTTGTAATGAGTGGAGTTTTGCCATTTGACTTTAATGGGTGAAAAAATTTGTCACTCGTAAACGGGTCAGATTCACCCATCACTACAGCAGTTAAAAGGGTCCTCTACCCAAAATAAAATTCTAAGCAACCTTCCAATATACATATATTACAAATGCCCAGTCTTCTGAAGGAGAACTGACTCCTGTTGCATTGTTTTGAGAGTCAAAGCCAAAGAAAGAAACAAATACTGCTTTGCAATTTTACATTTTACAATCACATTTACAAATAACTTTAAAATGATTGAAAATATTAAATAAATTGATATTGAGAAAGTTGCATTCTTTTGTTATGCAAGAAAAAATGTTTTGGGTGGAGATAATATAGAAGAAAAATGAAATAAGCACTTGTAAATGTTTGTGTTTATAAATAAATTACTTAATGCCTAGCACAGTTTGAAATCTATGTATTTATTTTTAGACTGGAACCTTAACAGAAGATGGGCTGGATCTTTGGGGTGTAGTTCCTGCCAATGGCTACAGGTATGTGTAATAATGCGTGTGAACATTCAACAGATATTTAAATAATCATTTGTTGTACACTGTTGTTCATAAGTAGGTTTTGAGGTGTTGGTTTTGTTATACTATGATTATTGAAAGCAATTAAGAAATAGGTCATTCATGTAACCTTTTGAAATTAGAGCTGGTTGTACCGTTATAAATTGGAAAAGTCTTAAAGGGAATATAAGAAAATTAATTGGTGTGAACTTTTTCAGAGTGGTCCACTTTTTCAATTTACAATCATTTTTTTTTCTTGTATTGGAGACCCTAACTATCTACCATGCACTGTCTATGCACTTCATGTATTCAATTTAACCTTGGATTGCTGATTTTCAGTTGATCCAAAATCCTGCTAATAAACTACTTAAAATAGGAAATTAACGGAAATTGCAAAAGTGCTCAGAGAAGCACTTTGCATCAATTCATTTTTATGAGTTTAGATCTTCGCTAAAGTCCATCAGAAGGGTATTGTCTATCCATGTTTATTACTATATGTGGGTAAAACTAAAGACCCGTTAAAAAAAAATATAGAAGAATAGGTTACAAAAAGAGATACAGTTTTGGGACCCATTATCCGGAAATCCATTATCCAGAAAGCTCCGAATCACTTACTGAAAAACCATAATGGATTTGTAGCAGTTTAAACTTTTTTTCACAATGAATTTACATATTTATGATACCGTTTGTAAGTTTGTCAAAATATGATCTACTATTCTTTTTCACGGTAGCCATACCAATACATGACCCTCATGGTATCTAAGCAGTTAGCATTGATCTTTAGGTTTTATCATTGTTTTTATTAATCTAAGCTCAATGTTATTTGCTTGAAAACAGATTTCAGAATGTAATTATGTTATCGTCAGACCCCAGCCTCCCATGGGGACCACTCTTTGGAGCTATGGCAACATGCCACTCGCTAATTGTTCTAGATGACAATGTACAAGGAGACCCACTGGACCAGAAGATGTTTGAATCTACTTGCTGGGTAAATTTTCTACTGTAATATTGCACTTTTATACCTCTTAACTACACACTACATTTGCCTAAACACTGAAGCTTGCATTTTAACACATGGCCCATTCAATTATCTGCATCCAAATGTTCATGTCAGACCACACACAGTCTGTCAAAGTTGCAGGAAGACTTTTATAACTTTGAAATGGAAGGTCCAAGCTGACACTGTCCTATCTTAATTAGCACAAATTAATTCAAGTATGGGTCACACAAAGGTTAAACCACTATAGGAACCAGTTCAAGTTATCCACTATGTCTAAGGCAAATCGCACTGCATCAGCAATTTGATAAGATTTTCATGCTTACTATTCCCCGGTTACTCCTTCGCTCCAAAACTGGTTTACTCAAGTGTAGGCAGTTCTTTGGGCTACTTAAAGCCCAGCATGGTAACTTTAAATGCGTTTGATATGTGGTGGTCTTTCCCATCACAGAATGCCAATGCACGTTTCACCCTCTTAGGTTTGCGGACTTCTTCCGGGCTTGACAAGGAGAGTGCTGCTTTGTAGGCTACTATTTGGTTTTGCTTTAAGACCAAAAATTTTTTCTGTGAGGACTACATTCCTATTGTGAGTTCTAGAATCATAAGATAGATAGATATGACTAGGTAGCCAAGCTTCTGTTTGTACACAATGGAAGTAAAGTTCCACATACATGACCCCCAAGAGATAGAAATCTGAGTAGACACTGATCATTCCCATGAAGCCATGAGTCAGATCTATTATAAGGGTTTTATCTGCAATTCATCAAAATATATTGATTTAATTTATTAACAGTAAATAAAACCAATTGTATTGTTTTGCCACCAATATGGATTCATGCAGCTTAGTTACAATCAAGTACAAGCTACTGTTTTTATAGACAAAAAGGAAATCATTTTAAAAATTATTTGCGCAAAGGACAATGAAAGCCAAAAAATGTATATAAGTTACATTACTGCCCCTCATGTGTAGTTTGCTTATCAGCAGCCTGACTCTCTGCTTCCTTCCCTATGTTTGTATAAATACAGTACATATAACACATTTGCATAAGATTTTCATCAAGTTTTTCTTTGTGAAAAACTGGATATGAGGGCTTACGCATGAGCAGATGAGAGTACCCAAGCCCTGCTCATGCACAGTAATCTACCAATCTTTCTCTGTATATAGATGATGTTCAGGTCACATGATGCTCCTGAACATCATCACTGACCTTTCTTGATCCCACGTGTATCGTTGTCAAAAGAATGATAGTTTGTAATGCATTTTCCTTTAATGATGACTGAGACACAGGCTTTCCCCCTACTTACATCTTTTAATGTTTACCACTTGGCCAGAATAAATGGTTAAACTAAATAGAGAAAAAGAATCCAATTTTAGGTGTGTAAAATGATTTATACCAGAAGAAAAAGTGCAAAAATTTTGTAAACAAAATAACTTTTTAAAATAAACTTGTGTGTTTCTTCTTGTGCATGCATCTCAGAAATTAGCATTATTTATAATGGGAGTCATGCTTTACAAAGAGCTAAGTACATTATTTATTAAAGGAAAACTTTACCCCCCCCCCTTAGAGGGGAACTATTGCGAAAATTAATTCAGGAGTTTGGTGTCAGATGAATGATCCAATATATCATATGGGAGCTCCTTTTGCCTAGAAGATGTATTCAAGTTCACCAGAAATCCTGTCTCTCTACATGCAGAATTTGTGCAAAAGGCAGTTATTTTTTTAGATTTAGTTTTTACTGGAATCAGTTATTTGAGTGAGCTCTAATACATCTGAGAGGAAAGAGAGCCCTATCTGACACCCAACTGCTGCATGAAGACAGAATGAAGAGACACAGATGGTGAGAAAGGAATAGTGAATATAAACTTGATTATTTCAGAAACAATGCAGAATTTTTAATTGATTGTATTTAGAAAGTTTCTTACTTCAGTATGAGGAAGCATATATAACATTTTATAGGTCCTTTAAGCAACAGTTCATATCATATTAAGTGGCATATTAAAGAATCTTACCAAACTGGAATATATATCTAAGTATTATTATTGCCCTTTTACATCTCTTAAGTTGAACCACCATTTTGTGATGGTTCCTGTGCTGCCTCAGAGATCACCTGACCAATAACTGAAACAGGAAGAAGTGTGGAAGTAAAAGACAGAAAATCACATTTTCACGTATTTTTCTGACTTTTTCAACCGATTTTCATGATTTTCTCGTAATTTTCACCCGAAGACTCCGAAATCTTTGGGTTATTGCCCGAAACCCAGCGCACATCAAAGAATCATTGGGACTTCTCCCATTGACTTATATGTAACCTCGACAGGTCTGAGATGCCGGATTTTCAGATTCTGACTTTTCCACCCTCGGGGTTTAATAAATTCTGAAAAATTTGTGATTTTTTAAAAGTCAGATTTTATTAAAAAATCACAAATTCTTCATGATTTTTGCATTCGGAGTTTAGTAAATAACCCCCTAAGTGTATGGTGGCATGGTCTCCGCTGTCTCATCAACAGGAATAATCACTTTCTAAATACTTTACTACAATAACATTTTAAACAAGAAAATCTCCTGACAAAATTTACATTATTGACATAATTTTCTCCAGGTACTTGAAGATCCACAGGAAGATAACATGACAGAGAATACGCAACAAAGAATAGTAAAACCTGGTCTCAATACAAGCAGTGTAAGAAATATGATTACTATTTAATTAGTATTTACTGCATGCACCTTAATAGTCTAACATCAGGAAACTGTCATATGTGTTGTCTCATATATGAAGCATAACTGCAGTTGCGGTACTTACAGCCACAGCCGCGCTTTGCATTTGTTTGGATGAATTTCATGCAGTTAGGTACCGTATATACTCGCGTATAAGCCGAGTTTTTCAGCACTGAAAATGTGCTGAAAAAGTCTACCTCGGCTTATACGCGAGTCTCTCCCTGCTGCGTGCTCGTTCACTATTTCCTGTGCCTGTCCGCACAGCAAAGATGTACAGTATAGCATTCTGAGTAATGCTGCTGAAGTGCTGGGACAGGCTGAATAGCATGACAGGCGTGCGCGCCTAACTCACACTGATCCATGCGCGATAGAGCAGGCTGCGTGCAGTTTCAGGCAGAAAACTGGCGGCCATGATGTCATGACATTGCGCATGTTACGTTCCGGCGCCCATGCGCTAAGAGAGGCGCGGTGCCCTTCTTCAATGGCGCCTTCTCGATGCGAAAACAGCCGTTGCTCTCCCTGTCAGTGATCGCTTTCTCCCTCAGGCATAGTACGGTAAGCATGGGGAGCACTACGCTACACTACTGTAGGAGAGAGAGAGGGGAAGGAAGCTGTTCTGCTGCAGAGCAGTGCTTTTGACACTAGGAAGAAAGAGCTGAGGCTGAGCTCAGCACTGAGAAGACAGTGTGGCTACTTTTTTTGCAGGGGGAGGGGGGAGCAGCTTTTAGTAAAATGTAGCTGTGAAGGCAAAAGTGTAGTATAGGCTTATACACGAGTCAATACAGGTTCCCAGTTTTCCTAGGTAAAATTAGGTACCTCGGCTTATACGCGGGTCGGCTTATACACGAGTATATACGGTTATTGCCAAATGGGAACCTGATTGTAGCTTCAGAGTTCCCACTGCTGGCTGTGTCAAATGCACCTAATCTGGGTCAATTTCTTGTGTTTTAACACATCAGAAACAATTGTGTCAACTGCAACTCTACCTGGGGGAGAAATGACACTGAAATTATGGGGGGAAAAGCTGCATTGTGAATTAAAAACACAAGTTGCACCCGATATTGGACTTTAGTAAGTAAGCCTTATAAAGTTCCCCCTCTAAACTGCATAAAAGAAGCCTAGAAAGTGTTATATAACAATATACAATACAAATACTACTGAAATTTCAAGTCAACTTGTTATTTTGGTGTTAATATCTTAAGTGAAGTTGCTAAATCCATAAAATGTGTTTGCAGCTTGTTTTTCATTCCATATCTTAAAATGTTGAAATATTTTTATACAATATACATCTAGTTATTTATTTGTTCATTCAACAATTTTGTGCTAGGAATCAGTGAACAATAGGTTTTCCTTGTGTTGTTCAGAAAGTACAAACTTACAGTATATAGAAGTTTATGTAGAACTAATAAAGCAGAAACATATAGTAGTAAAAGTAGTCAAAGCTTAAAGGAGAACTAAAGTGTAACTAAAGAAGTAGCTAGAAATGTTGTACATTATGTTTTGGCTTTCTATACCAGCCCAAGGCAACCACAGCCCTCTAGCAGTAAAGATCTGTGTCTCCAAAAATGCCCCAGTATCTCCCCATCTTCTTTTCTGCTGATTCACTGCACATGTTCTGTGCTGCTGTCACTTACTGAGCTTAGGAACTGACAAAATATACAGTACACATAGAATAGAAATGTCACAATATAAGGCAGATTAGTAATTAATACAGATAATTACTACATGGCAGCACAGAAACCAGTACAACTAGCATCAGAATTTAATAATCAGCCCTGTAGCATCATCTTACATTACAGACCAACCTCATTTTCTGCTTGATAATTTGTGACAACCCCTAAGCTTAGCTTCTCAACAGCTGCTCATAGAACACTGATCATGTGAGTGTTTCGCAGACACTTTCCAAGATGGTGCCCCCTTGTGACAAGTTTGAAGTCCTGGATCATTGCTGCTATTGAAAAGCTGAAACTTTAAACTGGTGCAATACCTTCAGTATATAAAATATGGCATTTTAGCCATATTCATTTTTAGAGTTTAGTTCTAGTGATGGGCGAATTTGCGCCATTTTGCTTCGCCGGAAAACGGCAAAACTGCGCCGAAATTTTTTTTCCGCCAGCGTCGAAAAAAAACAGACGCCGGGCGTTTCGGCAATTTATTCGCTGGCGGCGAATCGTGCTAATTTGCTGCAAATTCGCGCCTGGCGAATAAATCCACACATAACTATTTAGTTCTCCTTTAAAACAAATAGCAGAACTGGTATATGGTAGATATTGCATAAATCTGACATCAAATAAAGTGATAGATTCCTTTCACTTGTTTCTAAATTCATACATTACATGCTATGTATCTCCTGTTTCCCTAGGATGCAATTGAAGGCATTGTTATTCTACAACAGTTCCCATTCTCCTCTTCACTGCAGAGGATGTCTGTAATCACACAAGTTCTGAATGGTGATGAATATGCAGTTTACATGAAGGGTGCTCCAGAGATGGTGGCTTCATTCTGCAAAACAGAATCTGGTTAGCTGTCTTACAATTTTTTAAATAGTAGAGTCTCCTATCCTAACTATCTAGGCTGTACAGTATGCTGTCAATTACGACTAGTGCCAGGAGTGGGTAATTTCTGATACCTGTTAAATGCACAAATCACACTTCACACAAGTGCAATTATAAATTAGAGCCTTTTTTTAAAAAAAATCAGGCCAGCCAAAGTCTACAAATATAATATTTTCTGTAAATTCAGAATCAGGACACATCACACATTTTTCACAATGACCCCAGGGAAGCCAAGGTCCTGAAGTGGTGCAAAAATATAAATGTGGGGATTAGTTGACAATCTGTAATCTTCATCCATTTGGGAACCTGTGGCACTATTTGAATATGAAAGTACACAACTTCATTGCCAATCTGCCAGGAAGAATGTATCCAACAGTCATCAAAACGTGTTCATACTTATTCCAAAACTGTTATTTCTGCAGAAGGAGAAACACAAAATATTGTGTTTAAAGGTGGCCATAGATGTAGAGATCGACAAATGAGCGGATCTCTCCTAGATATGCCCAGATTGAAGTGGGCAATATCGGGCTGATCCGATCGTGGGCCCTAGGGCCCAACGATGGGATCATAATGTCTCCAATACAGGTGGTCGGATCACGGGACTGCATAAACGCATAGATGCGGCCGCGATCTGACAGAAGCTTTTAAAATGCCCGATCGAAAGTCGGCCAGATATCAATCGGGGAAGCTCGTCAGAGAGCCCCTCACACTGGCCAATAAGCTGCCGACTCGGTCTGTTGGCAGCTTTTATCGCACCGGGTATTGGGGCCTTTAGTTTATATATAATGGGCCAGATTCAGTTCATTGAGAAGAAGCTATATCATGGTGAAAACTCATGGCCAGTTTTTCCCCGTAGACTTCAATAGAGTTTTCAAGTGATAAATCATGAGATACGTTTTTCTGAATTCGATTGCATCTCGAATTGAATCTCGTCCATGATTTTTCACATGATAAACCTTTTCTCACAGAATTGAATCTGTGTATTTAAGCAACAAGTGTATTTCAGGTTTTAACCCTTCTTGTGATTATTTTCAAACATAAACCATTAAGTTTAAGAAACATTTCAGTGATTTCAAATAAAAATATCAAAGGGAAAAAAAATTCAGTGTTGGATTTCCAACAGCCATCAAACTAAAATTTGAATAAAAAAATTCAGCTGGTAAAACTTTGTGAAAGAACTTTGTGAAGAGTCATGGAAAATAAGGAGTTTATGGAGTCATGGAAAAGAAATGAAACAATATAATTTCTGTGATGGTTATTTTTTATCACAAACTAACTCAACTGAGTGTTTTAGATTCAAGTGTTTTTATAAATATGTTAGTAAAAAGATCAACTTTCAAATTAGTAAACAGGCCTCAAGATAGTTAATAATCTACTTTTTTATTTATATTTTTTCTTTTTATATATATTTTTTCCAGTTCCAATAAACTTTTCTGATGAATTGGAGTTTTATACCAAGCAAGGATTCCGAGTCATTGGGTTGGCATATAAAATTCTGGACATGAAAGATCACAAAAAAGTGACTACTCTAAAGAGGTAAGAATAAGTATATTTCTATTGTTATTTAGATGCATCAATAATGTCACATCTTATAGTTTACATGCTGTTTAGGCAAACTGCCTTGTGTGTTTATTTTATCAAGTTTATATGATTTATACCTTCTTCACCTAAAAGTTTATGTTTACACTTTGGCTTTTTTCAAACATTGCCCTAGTCTTTTTTTATATTAGTCTAAATGGCATTGTACATGTTAAATTAATTCTGTATTGGAAACCAGGTTTGATTCCATAAGTGTCCAAATTTGCAGATATCAGGAACAAAATGTTTATATTGCTTGTTGCTCTTAGAATCATATGGCATTTATACTAATGGAGTTTTGGCTTAACTCAAGTATTCATATATCTATATATATATATCTATATCTATCTATCTATCTATCTATCTATCTATATATATATATATATATATATATATATACACTGTATGCATATCATTTCAAATATAGGTTGCATTAGAGATAATCAGCTGGATTTGATTAAAAACATTCCTACAGGTTACAGTGGAGCTTTAGTAAAACAAATCATTATTATTGTTGTCCTAAATGTATACAGCGCCTACTATTTTGCAACCCTTTATTGTCGCCCACATTGTCTCATCAAGCTAAATCTTCCCCAACATTTTCATTATCCTGTGATAATAAATTCATAAAGACATAATATTTAATTATATAATCAGCTAATAAAAGAAATTACAGAAATGTAGGTGTGAGACGTGGAGCAAGCAACATTTGTGTCGATTGTAATAGGTTATGTATCAAGAAATGCATCAGATGACCTATATTATATCCTAAAAAAATGTGGTTCTGAGTGGTCTCTAAACCCTATGTTTTTATAAAGGGAAATAGTAAGGAATATTTACTTTTTAATCCCCTGTTTCCTGGAGCGTCGTGCTTCTTCCGGGTTGTAGGCGCACTCACGCTGGTGTGATGACGCCGGCGCGCAGTGGCGCAAAATTCAAATCTATTTAAAGTGGCAGATTGTATTTTTCAGTGCCCGTGATAGGATTTGTTCCTGATGCTTAGCTGTTGCTATTCTGATCTTGAAAACCTGTTTTTGACTACCTGTTGTGACCCCTGCCTGTTCTTGATGATTCTACTTTCTGTATCCTGACCCTGGCGCCTATTCTGCCTTATCCCTCTGATTGACTTCCTGGTTTGACCCTTACCTGCCTGACTACTTTGTTCTCTGCCTGCTCCGACACTGTTAGCATAATGTAGCAAGTGATATTCTGAGACAATTTGCAACTGGATTTTGCTTTTTATTATTTGTGGTTTTTGAGTTATTTAGCTTTTTTATTCAGCTCTTCAGTTTACAAATTCAGCAATCTGGTTGCTAGGATTCAAATTAGCCTAGCAACCATTTGAAGTCAACGTGGTCATCAAATTACGACAGTAACTTTTCCACACTCAATGATTAAATGAATGCTGTGAGTAATTTTAAATGGAAGCATTATATAAAACACTTTTGCTACTGTACCTTTTGTTTTAATGACCTCTATTCTTACCTCTGGATTTAGTTAAGGGATAAAGGAAGGACAAACCTATGACTCACATTATGAGACAAATTAAACCCTATGTACATGATTTTATTACACAAACCCCTGTAATTAACTTTGGAGACATGCAGAAAGTACTGATTGCACTGACATTACAGCTTCCTGAGATAAGTGAGTGCAAGTCAAAGCTAAATGAGATGTTTGTTCCTGCAGCACACACAAACTATAACTAATTAGCTCTGGCTAAACAGGAAGGTTAAAACAGCACAGTACAAGTATATGCTATAATATCCACATTGCTTGGGACCTGAGGTGTTCTGTATCAGGGATCATTCCGTAATTTGATCACCATACCTTAAGTCTGCTAAAAATGATTTAAACATTAAGGGGGTTATTTATTAAAGCTCAATTTTTTCTGGTCTGGCTTTTAAAGGGGAAAACTCAAATTTTTCGAGGAAAATACCTTGAATTTTTCAAGATTTATTATACCACAAAGTTGCTAAAAGTCAGAATCCAAAAAGACCAACATTTCAAGGTCTTGTAGAAGTAAATGGCAGATCTCCCATTTCAAATTTGAAGATATTGTGGTCTGCACTGGAACATTCAGGATTTTCAGGAGAAAACTCTAAAAAATCCTGCAATTTAGGAGTCAAATCCGAAAAATTCATACAATTCAAATTTTTCGTGATTTTATTGAGACTTTTCCCGAACTGAAATTGTCGAGTTATTTTATTAATAAATAAGGTAAAATTGTGGATAGGAGTTTGGTTGAGTTTGTTTTATTGAAATTAAGAGAAAAATTGAGGTTTAGTAAATAACCCCTTAAATAATACCAAAAGGATTGTGATTCCACCTATTTCAATTTAAGATAATTTAAAGACTCTATGGGAGATGACCTTCCTATAATTTTGAGCTTTCTGTAATAACAGGTTTCTGGATAAGGGATTCCATAACTGTATCAAGTACATTTGCATTTGCATTGATCTCAATGTTATTTTACCTTTAAGGGGCAGATCTATCAAAATGTGAGATAAGAACTCACCACAATTAAACATCAAACTCACTCACTTTCTATTCATTCTTATGGCATTTTTAGAATCATATTTATCAATGGAGTTCACCATATTGATAAACATTTGATAAACATGCTTTTAAAAATCCAGTAGGATTGAATAGAAAGTGGGTGAGTTAATTGTGGTGAGTTCTTATCTCAAATTTTGATAAATCTGCTTAAGGGTTATCTAATCTTACATTGTATCTTAATAAAAGTTATTGGGAACCAGGCCTGTGTATTAAACATTGGGCCAGATTCAATTAAGTGAGAAAACTTTTTCTCACTGAAATGAATCTGGCCCATTGTTACCCTGTTCTTAGACGATAGCAGCAGTATTTCAGTATTACCTGCTGAATGCAACTTATCTACAGTATGTTACTTGAACATAACATTTCATGAAAGCATTGGATTCTTAGGGGCCTATTAATTAAACCTTGAAGTTTTCTGCTAAAGCTGCTAAAAATCAGAATCCGAAAATACTCCATCGCAATCCTGTTGAGGTCATGTAGAAGTCAATGGCAGATGTCCTGAAGATGTTTATTTACGTCGTGATCTGCACTGGTTTTCATCCGATTATCTGGTGAATTAGAGTTGTTGCGGCAACAATTCAATAACGTAGAGTTTTCAGGGCATCAATTCGAAGTTGGACAATTTAAATTGTCGCACAAATTTTTCGCACTGACTTTTTCAAGAAGAATTCTTGATAAATGAGTTAAATTTGTAGATGGGAGTTAGGCTTTGTTTTAATTTAAAAAAATTAGATCAATTCAAGTTTTATAAATACCCCCTTTATGTTAAATTATCTTTTTTTAAGCCCACTAAAGATTTCATACATCGGTGTGCAGAGTATCAATTTTTTAAAAATGTACATGTTATACAAAATGTGTTTTATGGCTGGGCTTTCCTCAGATTAATGCTTCAACTTGTGTTTTTATGGAGAATTAATAGATTGACTGTGGGGTTTATCCCACTCATATTGTAACACAAGATCTGGAGTGTAACTGTGGTCTGTGCATATCACTCTTTTAATATACTTACAATCCTTACTTTACTTAATTTGTTATTATTTTACCAGGTTCTCTTTGTGTTCACATTTGGTGAGTAGGTAAAGAGGTGTTACTGAACTTCCTTTCAGAAGGTTAGAATATAAATGGTTTTGTACTTTCATTCGGGTTGATTGTAAAGTTAAATAAAGTGGAATATCAAATCAACTCATTGCTAATTGTGTATTTTCAATATTAGGGAAGAAGTGGAGTCGGATCTAATTTTCCTTGGATTACTAGTGCTGGAGAACCGATTAAAATTGGAGACCAGGCCAGTCTTGAAAGAGCTTAACCGTGCCAAGATCAGATCAGTTATGATCACAGGTATCTCTTTAATAATCAAATATTCAATTTGACATTGATGTCTTTAGCAATGACAGATTTCAAGCTAAGAAATATTGATCCGTAAGTGATATTGCAAGGTGAGGCTATGAGATAAGTGTATTGTCTTATTTATCATATATTTGATGGGCTAAAATGTAATTTACGATGCAAGAAAATGTCTACCATAATGTAAGATGTAATAAAAGCAAGATGGATGCATTTTTTACAGTCATCACGTGCACAATAACATTTTTTCGCAATACAGAAGATGAGATTCTTGTGTTTTTCTTGCAGGAGACAATCTTCAGACAGCTATCACAGTTGCTAAGAACTCTGGAATGATAAGCGAAGGCAGCAATGTAATTTTGATTGAGGCCAAGGAACCAACTGGGTCTGATCTGGCCACCATCGCATGGACATTAGTGGAAGGCATTAAACCTAAAGATTCTGACATCATGGTAGGAGTCATCAAATGCTATGAGATTCTTTTTGGTATTTAGCTGTTAAAAATTATGTGTCAATTGCATAAGAGAGTAGGGGTAATTTATGAAGTGCAGGGAAGGGTGCAAAGTGTGCAATATGTGAGCAGGCTGCACCTACTAGTACTGCACTCTGCACCTCACAGTATGCCCTATAAAGTGCTGACCGAATCAACACTAAGGAATGTGATTTTGTGCCATTCAGTAAATTCATGTAGTAGCAATCCCATAACTTTACACAGAATATCTAGTTTTACATATTTAGCACGTGTGACTACTGTGACTTAAGCACAACTCCCAAAATCTTTAGGTTTTGTAACTCATCAGCGGCTAAAGAGCTACATGTTGCAGATCCCTGTTGAAATGTATAGGCAAAGCATATCTGGCAAAGTAGCATCATATGTAAGCTTTAATAGCAACTCGTATTTCAGCTTTAAATGGCTTTAAATTAAACCCTATGTATATGATTTTATCACACACACCCCTGTAATGAACTTTGAAAACATGCAGGCAGTACTGATTGCACTGACATTACAGGTTCCTGAGATAAGTGAGTGCAAGTCAAAGCTAAGTGAGATGCTTGTTCCTGCAGCACACACAAACTATAATTAATTAGCGCTGGCTAAACAGGAAGATTAAAACAGCACAGTACAAGTATAGAGGTGTTCTGTATCAGAGATCATTTCGTAATTTGTTCACCATACCTTAAGTCTGCTAAAAATGATTTAAACATTAAGGGGGTTATTTATTAAAGCTCACATTTTTCTGGTCGGGCTTTTATAGGGGAAAACTCAAATTTTTCGAGGAAAAAACCTTACATTTTTCAAGATTTATTATACCACGAAGTTGCTAAAAGTCCAAATCCGAAAATACTCCATCTCAAACCTGTCAAAGTCTTGTAGAAGTCAATGGCAGATCTCCCTTTTTAAATTTGAAGATATCGTGGTCTGCACTGGGTTTCATATGATAATCCGGAAAATTCAGGGTTTTCGACAAATCAAAAAAAGCGAGTGAGTCGGGAGTCAAATGTGAAAAATGTCTACAATTCAAGTATTTTCACGATTTTATGGGGACTTTTCCCGAACTGAAATTTTCGAGTTATTTTATTAATAAAAAAGATACAATTGTGGATAGGCGTTTGGTCCAGTTTGTTGCATTGAAATTAAGAGAAAAATTGGAGTTTTAGTAAATAATCCCTTAAATAATCCCAAAAAGAGTGTGATGCCACCTATTTCATTTAAGATAGTTTAAAGACTCTAAGGGAGATGGCTTTCTGTAATTTGGAGCTTTCTGGATAACAGGTTTTTGGATAAGGGATTCCATACCTGTATCAAGTGCATTTCGACACAATGTTATTTTACCTTTAAGGGGCAGATGGAGTTCACCATTTAATAAATATGCTTTTAAAAATCCAGTAGGATTGACTAGAAAGTGGGTGAGTTTACTTTTGGAAAGTTCTTATCTCACATTTTGATAAATCTGCCTATGAGGGTTATCTAATCTTACATTGTATCTTGATAGAAGTTATTGGGAACCAGGCCTGTGTATATAACCTTATGCAAAATGTCTATTTTTACATATTTAGCACATGTGTAGTTTAGAAGAAGCCATTTTCCAGTGCTAGTCTTTTCTTCTGCTTATAATAATATAATGAAATGCAAATATCTGAAACCTGTGACTTTCCCCTACTGTAACTAAAGCACAACACCCAAAATCTTTAGGGTTTTATAACTCATCAGCCGCTAAAGCGCTACATGCTGCAGATCCCTGTTGAAATGTGTAGGCAAAACATATCTGGCAAAGTAGCATCATATGTAAGCTTTAACAGCAACTTGTATTTCACCTTTGATATTACTTTAAAGGGATCCTGTCATCTGAAAACATGTTTTTTTCAAAATCAGTTTATAGTGCTACTCCAGCAGAATTCTGCACTGAAATCCATTTCTCAAAAGAGCAAAGAGATTTTTTTATATTCAATTTTGAAATCTGACATGGGGCTAGACATTTTGTCGATTTCCCAGCTGCTCCAAGTCATGTGACTTGTGCCTGCACTTTAGGAGAGAAATGCTTTCTGGCAGGCTGCTGTTTTTCCTTCTCAATGTAACTGAATGTGTCTCAGTTGGACATGGGTTTTTACTAGTGAGTGTTGTTCTTAGATCTACCAGGCAGCTGTTATCTTGTGGTAGGGAGCTGCTATCTGTACTGCAGTACAGCAGTAAAGAGTGATTGAAGTTTATCAGAGCACAAGTCACATGATTTGGGACAGCTGGGAAATTGACAATATGTCTAGCCCAATGTCAGATTTCAAAATTGAATGTAAAAAAATCAGTTTGCTCTTTTGAGAAATGGATTTCAGTGCAGAATTCTGCTGGCGCAGCACTATTAACTGATTCATTATGAAAAATTGTTTTTTTCCCATGACAGTATCCCTTTAAATAATTTTTTTTTTGGGTAGCATTAGTGCGACTTGTTCTATAATGATGACATTTGTGCAGATGATGAGTAAAGTATTTCCCTTTTTTTTTATTTGTAGAATATTTGTATCAGCATGGAAGATGTATCCAAACCTGCAGATGAAAATCTTCATTACCATTTTGCAATGAATGGAAGTACCTACCAAGTTATAATTCAGCATTTCAACAATTTGTTACAAAAGGTAGCCACTCACTCATGCTCTGTATATGCTTTGACTCATTACCTGGGTGACAGCACTGATTTCTCTTTAATTCAGTCAAGATTAAAACATGTTTTTTTAATTTAATAAGAATGTATTACACATAGTTTGTAGCCTGCTGGGATAGGAGTGCCAGCAAGTCTGTGACGCTCATGATCTATTTCCAATTTGCTAAAAGGAAAATTTGTTTCTAACACCTACAGATACTAATACATGGAACAGTGTTTGCCCGAATGTCTCCAGGGCAAAAATCTAATCTTGTTGAAGAATTTCAAAAATTGGGGTAAGCTCTGCATATTTTTCATATGTTTTTCAGATTTTATTCCTGTTACTTTTATCTGCGTCAGATTTTGTTTCTAATTATTTGCATCTCCTAATTAATGCATATTGTGTAAAAGCAGGAGGGCGTATTTTTAGTAAGAATCTTTCCCCAACTTAAGGGAACAGTAAAGAAACCATTATTTGTTCATTTGAATCACATTAGCAGTATATATTGAGCTTTATTGGTACCATTAACTTGATGACTTGAAATGACCTGAAAAGTAGTGATGGGCGAATTTGCGCCGTTTCGAAATTCGCGAAACGGCGAAAAATTCACGAAATGGCGCCGGCGTCTCATTTTTGACGCCGGCGTCTCATTTTTGGAGCCGGCGCACGTTTTTTACGTTTTTCCGGAATTTTTTTGGACGCCGGCGAATTTTTGCCGCAAATTTTCGCGGGTGTTTCGCGAATTTATTCGCTGGTGGCAAATCGCGCAAATTCGTGGCGAATTTGCGCCTGCCGAATAAATTCGCCCATCACTACTGAAAAGCTATTCAGCACATTGCTTTATTCAGTGAGACATCTAGTTACAGGTACTTTATACCCTGAGGCGTGATTTTTTTTTCCTGAAAATAAATTAAGACCTGGTTGTATTTAAAGTGCATTAGTGCTGGGGAATTTTAAAATCACAGGTTTCTATGCAACCATGCTGAATGCATCTGTATGAATTACAAATAAGCTGCAGAGTACTCTCAAAAGGTGGAATCCAAAACCTACACTGTTCTATGAAAATAATGTAAATCTTCATTTTTTTCCTAAATCATAACATATATGTAGTTTTGGGTAATACATCTTATGTGGTTATGTCTTACCTTGAACTAAAGCACATGGAGAATTTGAGTTGCAGTCAGAAATATCCAAATCTAATAACTATTATTATCTTGCATTTAGTAGATCATTATCTTTACTACTGTACAATACACTTTAATTTTTTCTACAGATAAGGTTGACTTTAATATCAGTTTTATCATTTCATGTTTATTTTGCAACATTTTTTGGATTCAGGTTGTTGTTCGTGTAATGATGCATGCCATTCCAAATAACAGAAAATGGCTGAGCCTGTAGTACCTTAAGGGAGGGCACACTGCACTTTGAATTTTAGTTTGATATATTGCTGTTGTTTTTACACAATAATACATCCTCCATTACTGCTACGACATGCAATATATTTTTCATGTCAAAAAAACTGCATTGGGTTTGTGTACAGCACCTGCTGCCATTGTATATACAGGTATAGGATCCGTTATCCAGAAACCCATTATCCAGAAAGCTTCAAATTATAGACTCCATTTTATCCAAATAATCAACATTTTTTTAAAGTGATTTCCCTTTTCTCTGTAATAATAAAACAGTGGATTGCACTTGATCCAAACCAAGATATAATGAATCCTTATTGGAAGCAAAACCAGCCTATTGGGTTTATTTAATGTTTATATGAATTTCTAGTAGACATCAGGTATGAAGATCCAAATTATAGAAAAATATGTTATCTGGAAAACCCTAGGTCCCAAGCATTCTGGATAATAGGTCCCATACCTGTACATGGGTGGGAAGAAGGTGGAATGCAGGCATTGTTTAGCACGCCCTACTAAGTTACTCTTCATTCACACAAAGCTGGAGTTTGCCAGGGGATGCTAGGTGCAGGAGCCATGTACTGTACCTACCACCTGTCAAAGCTGCATTCTTCACCTTGTGCCTGTAGGAGGTACGCCCTTCATCTTATGACTGTTTTTTTTTTAAAACTGGCGTAAGATGCATAGCACAGTGTATACCTGCAAGTGCTGTAAGCGCAAATCCTCCCTCAGGCCAATTGTGCACCTCGTAGAATAAAACTACAAGCCAGGTTTCTTTATTCATGTTGGACCTAATACAGTATTTTGAGCACCACTGATTAAGGGGAATAATGTACCAAGAGGCAGTAGAAAAAGTGGCATAAACCATTGTGTTTATTGTCATCTGTCAACTGGACAACAAATCATAATGAATGTCTCTTCTCCTGTTACATTTTTGCTTAGTGCTGTGTGGGGCCTTTCCTCTTAACCTCAAGTTCCTCCTTTACCTTTCCCACAGGTAAACTTTCCTGATATTTTCTATCCTGCACATGATCAGTATCTTTTCCTTTAAACACTTCCTTTTGTTTACACATAATCTCTCTGTTCCTCTGCCGGAACTAATCAATCCACCCTACTACCTACCCTACTCAATCTTCCACTTTCTTTCTATGAGCTCAATATTGTACATTAGGTGGCAGATCTATCAAAGGTAGAGGTGAATTTTTGAACTGTAAAAATTCGAATTTAGCTATTTTTGTGTACTTCAACTAGGGAATAGTCCAAATTCTATTCAAATTTGCAAAAAATTTGAAAATTCTAATTTCGACATTTATCATGTACGGTCTCTTTAAAAATTCGACTTCAACCATTCACCATCTAAAACCGAATTGCTGTTTTAGCAATGGGGGACTCCCTAGAACCTATTTGGAGTCAATTGGTGGACTTTGAAAAATCCACGTTTTTTTTGGGAAAAACTTTGAATCGAATTTGATCAAATGCACTATTCCTTTGATTCGAACGATTCGAATTTGGTCAAATACGGACCTATTCGATCGAAAACAGAGCTATTTGACCGAAAAAAACTTTGACTTAATTTCAGTTGGTCTTTTTGAATTTTTTGAAGTTTTTTCAATTCGAAATTCGACCCTTGATAAATCTGCCCCTAGAAGTTCCAAGAACTGCACATTGTCTCAATTAATATTCTTCTTATTATTTTTTTAGTTACTCAGTTGGTATGTGCGGTGATGGTGCCAATGACTGTGGTGTAAGTACATTATTCAAATATTATATAACTTCTTGAGTTAGAAAAACTTACATCTAAATTGCTAACTTTGAAATGATTTAAATATTTTTAAATGGGTACTACCTGAAATTTTAAATTCTTGGAGAAGTAACACAGGACAATTAGGCTATTAATGACTTTTTTCCCTTTGAACATCTTGCTAGTGACTACTCCGTGCCAAAGGACATTGGGCCAATCAAATGCAGCATGCAGTATTAATTAAGTGCTTGCTACTCTATCTTAATAAACTATTCTCAGAAAAGGAATTGTTCCCTAAGCAGCTTTTTTCCTTTATTCAGGCTCTGAAAATGGCACATGTTGGAATTTCTTTATCTGAACAAGAAGCTTCTGTTTCATCACCATTTACATCAAACACCCCAAATATTGAGTGTGTTCCACATTTAATAAAGTAAGTTATGATTTCTTTTTTTATTTGAAACTCATGTTAGTTGGGTAAATGTCCCAGAAAGAGATTAACGCTCATGGTAAAGGATGCCATATTTCTTTTTACTATATCTGGCCAGACACAAAGTACAGTATATTGCTAAAAGCATCCATACACATTCCTAGCTAAAAGTAATTGGACAGTCAAAACATTCTGTGAAAGCAATGTCAGTACAAGAACCATTCATGGGGATTATTGGGTTTTTATAGGTTATCATCGGCAGACAAATATAATATCATTATGTACAATGTCAGGTCTAATGGTCTAAAGATTGTTTTACATGGTTGTGGTTAAGATTCCTGTTACCACTGATTGCAAACTTAAAGGCTAGATAATACAATGACAATCTTCACAATGGCATTCTTCCTACATTGTGACAACAGTTTGTGGAAGTCTCTTTACTGTTTCTGCACAATAATGCCCCATGTACAAAATGAGGACTGTACAGAATAGGTTTCCTGAGATGGGAGTAGAACATGGACTACCAGTCCTGATCGCCAACAGCAGTGCCCAACCTCACAAATCCTACCAACAATTTTACAAAATGTGGTGGAAAGCCTTCCCAGAAGAGAAGAAACCATTACATTGCAAAAGAAGGACCAGCTTTATATTAATACCTATGGTTTGATGATAACATGTTGGAGAGGCATGTGCCCAGATAGTTTTGCCCATATATTGTATGAGTAAATGTCAGAAGTGAACACAAACTGCCTACATAAAATTAGATGTGGTAGTCCATTGAGCAGACCTGATGGAATGATCTAATAAGAAAGCACAGATTACTTAGCAGATAACATATACTTTCTGTAGAAAACAGTGGGATTGTATACAGTATCTGTTGTTTACTGTGTAACCTGTGCCTTTTCTCCTTTTTCACTTTGAAACTGCTGCCCCCATGGCTACAAACAAACACACCAGTTTTGCCAGTGCAGAGCAACCAGAACTACAATACATTATATTTGAATTACTTTAAAACCTTTTAATTTTTTTGTTACTGTTCATTTAAAAAACAATAATATGTTCATGATAGCTATGGGGAATAAAACAAGAGAAAAAAATACTCATCTATTGCTCAATAATTCTTATTAGGCAAATACAGGCACAGTTAAACCCTGAAGGTATAGTTAAAGTAAAAAGATCATTTGGCAGGAGGCACAGGAAAGGGTGGCGTGATATAGATATGAGTGCAGTCTGCACACTTAATCGGGTCGAAATTATTTAATAATATCAAGTTTTAATGGGAAACAAAATTAGTTTAGCACTGTCTATGAATCATGTTATTGTGATAAGCCATGGAGCATTTATAAACTTATATTTATAATCTTAATTATTGTCTCAATATTCTACAGTTTTAGGAGGTAATTATAAATAGGATATATATTTCTTTTCAACAGGATTGTTTTTTTAATATTTGTGTTTACACAGAGCAGTTCTTGATTTTATTTCACATTTTTCCTAGGGAAGGAAGAGCTGCTTTGGTCACGTCATTCTGTGTATTCAAATACATGGCTCTTTATAGTATGATTCAGTACATAGGAGTTCTACTGCTCTACTGGGTAAGTTTCTGCCTCTAGCCTCTGCTATTAAACCTTATTTATTTTTCTTCTGTATTCCTATAGCAATATTAAGAGGTGAAAAAATAAGGATTTTGCTTTGTTTTCCTTGCTTCTAAAAAGTTATTGATAAGACTCCATTATTTATCATAGATCTATAGATCATAGATCTATTTATCTCTAAAACTGTACCTGTTCTGTTCCATAATGTGCCTGTAGTGCAATATGCCCTCACAAAGTTCCATATGGGAAATGGTCAGCAAATGTGAGCTATGGAAGCAAAAGGAGCAACCCCATAAGTCTGTACAAAAAAATGATGTAAAACAACATGTTTTTCCCTGTGCTAAGGACAATTAGGCAAGAATTGTTTTTATTACTCTAGGCCCTGTAAATACAGAAATCATTTTTAAAATGTTTAAATATTTGATTAAAATGAAGTCTATATATTGCATACAACAGCTCATATGTAAAACGCTGCTTCATGTAAATAAACAATTTTTATAATAATATACTTTTTAGTAGGATGTGTCATTGAGTAATCCTAGAAAATTGCTATTTCAAAAAAATAAGGGCCGCCCCCTGGGATCATAGGATTCGTGGTGCACACAAACAAACCATACATGTTAGATCACATGAGCCAATTAACAGGCAGAGTTCTGTCTTTTGCTTCCATACTTCTTTCTGTTATAGTTAGGGGCCGATTCACTAAATTCGAGTGAAGGATTCTAAGTAAAAAAACTTCGAATTTCAAAGTATTTTTTGGGCTACTTCGACCATCGAATGGGCTACTTCGACCTTTGACTACGACTTCGAATCAAAGGATTCGAACTAAAAATTGTTCGACTATTCGACCATTCGATAGTCGAAGTACTGTCTCTTTAAAAAAAACTTCGACCCCCTACTTCGGCAGCTAAAAGCTACCGAAGTCAATGTTAGCCTATGGGGAAGGTCCCCATAGGCTTTCCTAAGTTTTTTTGATCGAAGGATATTCCTTCGATCGTTGGATTAAAATCCTTCGAATCGTTCGATTCGAAGGATTTAATCGTTCGATCGAAGGAATAATCCTTCGATCGTACGATCGCAGTATTTGCGCTAAATCCTTCGACTTCGATATTCGAAGTCGAAGGATTTTAATTCCTAGTCGAATATCGAGGGTTAATTAACCCTCAATATTCAACCCTTAGTGAATCAGCCCCCCAGAGTTGTAGTATTTCTGGTCAGGTGATCTCTGAGGTAGCACACAGACCATCAAGAAATGGTGGTTCAAGGCAAGAGATGTAAAAAGACAATATTTACTTAAATATATGTAACAGTTTGGTAAGAATCTTTAATATTCCACTTAATATAATATAAACTATATAAACTTAATATAATATAACTATCAAATAGTTCAACGGGTTGTTCACCTTTAAATTAACTTTTAGTATGATGTAGAGAGTGATATTCTGAGACAATTTGCAATTGGTTTTCATTTTTTATTATTTGTGGGTTTTGAGTTATTTAGCTTTTTATCCAGCAGCTCTACAGTTTGCAATTTTAAAAAAGTAGCAATAACAATACATTTGTAACCTTAAAGAGCATTTGTTTTTAGATGTCGTCAGTGACCCCCATTTGAAAACTGGGAAGAGTCAGAAGAAGAAGGCACATAATTGAAAACCAATTGAAAAGTTGCTTAGAAATGGTCATCCTACAACATATTAAATGTTGCCCTTTAAAAAAGTTTAAAAAAGTATTTAACAGTAACAACTTTTAAACATGATCCCTCATTAAAATATGAAAAGACACCAGTGTTTTGTCTTTTTTTTTTATGATTTTTTGGGGATACAGCATATGATGTCACTGACATAATAATGTTGAGGATGTAGCAGGTAGATCCTGATGAAACAGATTCTGGTGAAAAGGGTAACGGATTAGAAAGTTCACACTTTGATAGATTTGCGGAGTTTGCCTGAACGAAAATTCATCTGGCGAAACCCTTCAGTAAATGTGCCCCTTTGTGATATGGCCTTCCCATAATTTGGAGCTTTCTGGGTAATGGGTTTATGGATAATGAATCCCATACTTCTATATATAAATGTGTGTCTGAAATGCAACTGTATTCCTATGTGTTAACAATTTTTCCTTTCACTGTAAAACCACAAAATAATTAGCAACCCATTCCACCAGTGAGGAGAAAAAAAATACAATAAACTCATTGGGTCTAATCTAATCTTGAATCTAATGAAGAATATTACACTGAGAAATGCAAATTTTTGTTCTTATTTATGCACATTTTATTCCATTTATGACTTTTATAAAATTTTTCCAATTAGTAATGAATGGACTAGCGCACCTGAAATAATTAATGTAAATGCTTGATTGCTATCGGTCACTTGAATAAGCCTTGAATGCTCTCTAGAGAAGTTGGTGACATTTAGGCAGTTTTAGGGAAATTTACTCCATTTCCTATAATTTTGTAAATGGTGGATTTCAGATTCTACACTGATTCTAATCAGTTATGAACATATTTACAGTTAGGAATAAATCTCTTTATCTCAGTCTGATAGATTTAATGTTTTCATTTTTCAGCAACAGACAACATATGCCAATTATCAGTTTCTCTTCCAGGATCTGGCTATAACCACTGTAATCAGTGTTACAAGTAAGTATAATGAAATGCATATGACACCTACAGACCTAAGTGGTCTTTCCATAATTTAAGTCTACTAAAAAATAATTTAAACAAGATATAAACCAAATAGGATTCTTTTACCTCCAGTAGGGATTAATTGTATTTTAGCTGGGAACCAGTACAAGATACTATTTTATTATTACAGATTTTCTAGTAGACTTAAGGTGTAAATATCCAAATTATGGAAAGATTTCTCGTTTAAACTTTTTTATTGTATTTTCAAAAGGTAAATAGCATAATTTAAAGTAGAGAAACCTACATTGTATTGTATGCTTGTTATTACAAAATGGGTATACAAATATCATTATTCCATGAGTTTGTTAATCAACATCAGTCACTTTTAACAAGGTTTCTTTATATCAGTATAACACAATAAAATTTGAAAATATACAAATGGGGGGTAGGAGACAGAATAGAAAGAAAGAGGGGAAGGGGAAAGAGTAAGAAACATTTGTGAAGGGGAATTGAGGGGGGAGAGAGAGCTTCATTATCATGTCATTTGCGACAGTTAGGAGGTAGCTTCCATTGATGCAGGTATTGGTATTGGGGAGAAAGAAGGAGGAGGGGGTGAGTCTCTTTTTTGTCTTCTTGCTCTTGAGTTGCTAGGTAAGTTCTCCTCTGAGAGAGTTTTCTGCCCACCATTTAGTATATCTGAAGGGGGCTAGTAATTTTTGTTGTTTTTGTCCTTCCAATGTGTCTAGGTATTTGCTCCAAATATCAAAGAAAAGTGAGCCTTTGAGCTCCTTCTCTTGTAAAGCCAAGACCCATTGGAGTTGCATTGTGTACAGTAATTTGCGTTCCCATAATTGTTTTGGAGGTGGTTGTGTGTTAGTCCAATATTCCAAGATGGTCTTAACTGTGGTTAGTACCATTATATCTGCAAGTCTGATGTTTCCTTTGATGGTGTTGTCAGTGGGTGCTGGATATAATCCCAAAAGTATTTGTGGGTTTGTCCGAGTTATTGTGATGTCGCACCAACTTGCGATATGTGATAGAAATGTACTCCGTAGAGCATTTAATTTAGTACATGACCACAGTGCATGTTCTAAAGTGGCGTCAGCGTGATTGCACTTTGCGCATTTGGGTGTCTGTGTTAGGCCGATTTTGTGTGCTATTTTGTGTGACACATATGCTCTATGGAGTAGTCTAAGGGCCACATCTTGGAAGTATACTGCTGATAAGGCTTTTGTGCGTTTCATATATGCTGTTGTAATTTGGGTTATTGTTGTGTTTGGTATGACATTTGGCCATCTCGATATTCCTTCTGTACGTAAGTTGTAGTCTATATTTGGTCTAATGATAGCATATACTCCAGATGTTGTAAGAAGCCATCCCTTATTTGCCTTTATTAAGACATCCAATGGATTATTTGTTAATTGTGCTTTTATACCCCGAATCCCTAACTCTGCATAGCTTTTGACTTGCAGTTATGCAAAGATATGGCTGTTAGGGAGGCCATATTTGGATTGTAATTCTGGGAATTTATATATTGTGCTCGTGTTGGGGTTAAGGAGTGAACCAATCATGGTTAAATGGAAAGATATCTTATCCGGAAAACCCCAGGACCCGAGCATTCTGGATAACAGGCCAGAATGCTCACCAACATATTGCGCAGTGCTGTAAAATAAATGTGTTTATAAAAGAAATCACATGAATTGCATACAAAGAAGATACAGAGTTACATGCGTAATGACCAGTACCGGTACAAAAGGTGAGGCAGACCCTGTGCAAAAGAGCTTACAATCTATTGGTTCTGTTATCCAGAAACCCACAAGTCCCAAGCATTCTGGATAACATTCTGGATAACCAGTTCCATAACTGTACTGAAAGTATTCAGACACTGACTTCATGTTTTAACATCTCAGTCTGAAGTTAAGCCAATAAGGGGGTTATTTACTAAACTCAGAATGCAAAAATCACAAAAAAATCGTGATTTTTTTATATAAAATCAGACTTATTAAAAATCAGAAATTTATTAAACCCCGAGGATGGAAAAGTCTGAATCTGAAAATCCGGCATCTCAGACCTGTCGCTAATTTATTAGCACGCGGCAATTGCGCAAACTGTTATTGAAACTGTTATTTCATCTATTTGACTGAACGAAATTATTATTTTATAAAATAATAAAGAGATCTGAAACAGATATTTCTAGCATATTTGGGAGGTTATCTACTACAGCTCGATTTTTTTTTCTGGTCAGGCTTTTTGGGACCAAAACTGTTGGAAAAAAAACTCAAATTCTTCCAGATTTATTATACCCGATGCTGCAAAAAGCCCAAATCTGAAAATCAGCCATCTCAAACCTGTCGAGGTCATGTATGTCCCTATCCAAATTTGAAAATATTGTGGCTTGCACTGGGTTTAGCCCGATAATCAGCAAAAATTGTGGTTTTCGGCAATAACTCATAAATCATACGATTTGGGTTTTCGCTCGATTTTATATTTTTTTCCCAATCCGGTTTTTTAGAGTTATTTTAATTATAAATAAGGCAAAATCGTGGATGGGAGTTTGGTTGAGCTTTTTTGTTTAAAAAAAAATGACATAAAATCGGATTTTAGTAAATAACCCCCTTGTTGTTACCTGATTTTCTGGCATAGATGTTTTACTCCAATTTTGTCATTGCCCTTAGAGCTGCCCAAACTTTACATTGTGTCTGTTTTATTTCAGTGAGTTTGAACCATGCATATCCCAAGCTTTCTTCATATAAGCCACCAGCCCAACTCATCTCTCCTCCTCTGCTGCTTTCTGTGTTGATTAATATCATCCTGAGTCTAATTCTACAAATATGTGGCTTTATCATCGTTCAGAAACAGCAATGGTACATGTCTGGCCTCAGCTCCATTTATAGGTAAGCCAAAGTAGGCAAGCAACCATTTATTTCAGCTATATAAAATGCAGTTAATTAGTAGGCAAAATTACAGTTTACTAGTATGCAAAAAGGTTCCATTTAGTAATAAGTCAAATCAACTGGACTAGATATGTCATGACCTGGATGAATGAGAGCCTTCACAGACAAAATTACTTTCTAGTATGGCTACACCAAAATAAATTGGATAAACATAATAAATTTCTATCATTAGCTGAGGTTAGCAATGCCATAAATGCCTAACCTTCCTAGCAGTGTTGTTATAAATCACTTGCTATTGACATATAGCTAGTGATGGGCGAATCAGACCCGTTTCGCTTCACCAAAAATTCTCGACCACAGAAAATTTGCCAAAATGCACCCGTTTCGCTTCACCAAAAATTCTCGAACCACGGAAAATTTGCCAAAATACATTAAAGTCTAAGGGTGTCATTTTTGTTCTCCCATTGGAGTCTATGGGCATCATTTTTGCGCCGAAAAATTTCACTCATCACGTAAAGGAAACCCCTGGGCTTATCCGAAAGCCATCCTATGATGGATGATTATTTTACTGAAAAATCCTATAAAGAGCAATACACAGAGTTTTGATATGATCTGGAAGGACAATGAGAGTGTGTTGCCATAGTGTAATGCTAAAACTAAAAAAAAAAGAAAGGAGCTCAAAAATAATCTCAATGTCACATTCCTGTTAGAGGTCTCTAGAAAATATAGGCGTGCTGGTTCCAGTAGTAATAAGGATTATTTATTATGGTATGCTGTAGAAGAAAATAGGCTATGCATATAAAAAGACTGTCAGTACCATATCACACTTGCAATGTGTAAATCAGAGTCTTGATTTCAGAAAAGTATAAATGAATTAAAATGTAACCTTCAGTATAAACGATTAAAACCCTGGATTTGTAATAGTTTTTTTCAAAAATGTTTCTATTAAACTCTAGGGGGCACATTTACTTAGGGTCGAATATCGAAGTTGAAGGATTTTTCGCAATTCATTCTTTTTCGATTTTAATCCATCGATCGAACGAAATTCCTTCGATAAAAAAAGCTTAGAAAGCCTATGGGGACCTTCGGTAGGTTTTAGGTGGCGAAGTAGGGGGCCGAAGTTTTTTTTAAAGAGACAGTACTTAGACTATCGAATGGTTGAGTAGTCGAACGATTTTTAGTTCGATTCTTTCGAGTCGTAGTTGAAGGTTGAAGTAGCCAATTCGATGGTCGAAGTAGCCAAAAAAACATTCGAAATTCAAAGTATTTTTTATTCTATTCCTTCACTCGAGCTTAGAAAATGTGCCCCTAGGTGTTTTTAATCCATCTGTTGTATTTAAAGGGAATGTAAAGGCAAAAACATAAAATCGCATTTTTACTTTCTTTAATGAAAAATAAATCTATCTCCAATATACTTTAATTTAAAAAAGTCTACAATTTTTATAAGAAACCTGACTGTTTGCAGTGAAATTCCCACTTAATTTACTTGCTCTGACTGCTGCAGATAGGAAACATCAGATGGTCCCTAACTGCTCCGCAGGGAAACGATCATACTTTCAAACAGCAGGGGGAAGGGACTTCCCAGAACTCAAGCAACTTTGTTTCTTTCCCTGTAGAGCAGCCGACGACTGTGTAGAGATTTTTATCCACAGACCCAGTGCAGTCTGCATATTCTGTTTATTAATCAGTCTTGTTGTATCGGCTTCTATGGCAGATATTATTTGACTTGAGCTGTTTTGATAATTTATGATGATCTCTAAGCTTAACCTCCCAACTGAAACCAAGACCAAACTGAGCATGTGCGTAGTCTTGGTCTTGCAAAGATTTTTAACAAAGTTACAAGACCCTCTGAGGCCAAGTTTGAAAGCATAATCATTTGTTTTATTAGGCTGTTTATATTTAGCATACAAAAGTATACAAATGAGGTGTGTGGTATTTGGGCATCATAATGGTCACACCCTAGCTTGCGCATTGTTTTGAGAACAATCTAGGAAGCAGAAACAAGTACAAGATGCAGCAGGGCCTAATACAGGACTGAGTTGTGCCCACATTGCTGCACTTTGCACAGGTTTCAACACAAGGTGCAATGGGCAGACAGAAGTGCTCCAAGAATGGGTCCCAGCGGGTGAATTATGTGCCCCTTTAGGCTCCAGCACTTGCCTCCATGGAAATAATGAATGAAGCCTTCGGAATATACATTTTGCTTCACATATAGGGGATTTTGTGCATACATTTTGTTGCTACTTATAAGCAGTTGGCTTTGTACTTTTTGTGTTGTGAATGCTCTAATAGTCAGAATACATGCAGGTTTAACCTTGTGAAGCTTATATATCCTGAATAGCTGCAAATGTAATTATTACTACTGAAAAGTACTTTTTATAGCTCCTGAGACTAATGGACCTTTCTCTCCACAGTGCCTGTGTCCCAACCAATGTGAGCGAAACAAATAGTCTGCTCATAAACAACAATATTAACCTAACGGCTACTGTCAATTCAGCTGAAATCAGTGAATTCCAAACCTATGAAAACACCACAATTTGGCTGCTAGCCACTTTAAATTGTCTCATTGTTGCACTTGTAGTCTCAAAAGGAAAGCCATTCAGACAGCCTATATATACCAACTGTAAGTATCATGACATTTTTCAGTTCAGCTTTTGCAAACTAAACTATTTTTAAGGTGATTTACCACCATTTTGTTAAAGAGATAGTTCAAAAGAAAATCAACTTTTAGTACGGTATGTTGTAGACATCGGCATCCTAAAACTATTTGCCATTAGTCTTTCCTTTTTGGTTCTTTTTTTAATTATTTACATTATCCAGTTTGAAATTTGCATTTTAATATTGTTTATCGGCCTATAAATCATCTAGTTGCTTAGTCTTCATTACTTTGTACATATTACAGTGCTCAGAACTATTTTATTTAAAATCTGTTAAACTGTGCCTAAAGACAAGGCTTTTCTTTTTCAGACATATTTATAATTGTGATCACCATCCAGTTTGCAGTTTGTCTATTTCTTTTGTTTGTGGATATTCATAATCTTTACAAGGCTTTGGATGTGAGTATTATAATCCCTGTCTTGCAAATGTCTTTAAATAAGTCTGATACAAAACAAGAAAACATAAATAATATTTTCATAAAGGTCCCATCTTTCTTTTTTTTTTTTGCAAGTTTCCATCATCGTTGAGGTATTCTAAATCATTTGTTAGCTAAAATTTTGCATAAAAAGCAATGTTATCATATGTTTTAATGAAAATATTTCAGTGGTTTAAAATGCATTTGTAAATGTCTTTTTTAATGACAAACTGTATTTTCTACTGTCCTCTAAACAAGGCAGCAGAAATCAGTTTTCCTCCAATTCTCATATTCAACTAACTTCTGCTACATTGTTTCAGGATTTATACACCCAGACACATAGGGGCAAATTCACTAACCTCCGAAAATTTGGCAGAGATGGCTTCGCTCACAGCGCAACACTTTGCCAGGTGTAGATTGACCAGGACAACGCTAATTCACTAAAATCCGAAGTTGCGTCCAAGGCGCTGAACAATGGCGAAGTTGCATTAGCGTTACTGCGCCAAGCGAATCGTAGTTGCGCTAGCGTTGGCTAATTTGCATATGGCGGGAAGCAGTGGCGTAACTAGATATTACTGGGCCCCACAGCAAATTATTTTTCAGGCCCCCAAAATGTTTAGAGGTTGACTTGTTTCTCCAATATTTATTGAAATTGTTTATGAATTAGGGCCTCATGGGGCACCTATACCTCCTGGGCCCCCCTGCAGCCGTAGGGTCTGCTTCCTCTTTAGTTACGCCCCTGGCGGGAAGTTAAAGTTGAATTCATGTATATGTTGCAGCCAATACATTACACTACACAAGCCCAGGGAACCTTAATGAAATAAAATAAAGTTGTTATATTGCCCTACACATGAGCTAAGTGTATAGTTTATGTGCCATATGTTAGGAAAAGTAGGGGGGAAGCCAGTTACCCCAAAAAAATTACGCTATTTTTCAGCCTATCACCCTGAAAAAGGAAAAGACGCTAGCGTTTTTGAAAAAAATTTCAACTATTTTTTGAGGAAGTCCTATTTACTCTATTGCACTTCGCCTGGTCTGAGGTAGCGAAGGCAAGTCTGGCACAAGAGGTAACGTTCAGTAAAATCCACATCTTAGTGAATTTGCGTAGTTACGTCCATTCGCCAGAGTGCAAATTCGCCAGGCGTTAGGGAGTGAAGTACTGCTAGAGTCTATCTCCTTCGCTAGTGAAGTTATGCCAGCGACCGGCGAAGTACTGAAATGAAGACACGCTGGCAAATTTTAACCCGCATTAGTCACTTCGCCCTTTAGTAAATTTGCCCCATAGTACTTTCAATAGTAAACACATATAAATACAAGTTAAAACCCCATGCATTTATTTAAATTAATATTGCAGGTTTCTTAGAATTGCTTTTTTTTCTTTTCATTTCAACTGACTTTCCCTTTAACTATGAAGTTGTAGAGACTGTGGTGTTGCATTCATTCCTTGTGTCTTCAAGATAAGTTCATTTTAATTGTCCCTCAGATAAAAAAATAAATAAATCTCTTTTTGTCTGAGTGCCTTTCCTTGTTTTGTACCTCTCAGTGTGTATCTGAGTACAGCCCAACTTGATTGTGGCAAACAAGGATATAATTGTAATTGAGTATGTAGCCAATGATACTAGACTTCAGCTGCCAAAAAATGGTCTGGTACAATAGGCATAGAAGACCCATTTTAGTTACAGTAGGCCACTAGGCAGGCTAATTTGGAAACACGTGGTTGGCCAACTAGCTAAAAAAAAGAATACATATCCTTAGGAACAATCATCTGAATTTTTTTTGTATAGATTGAACGTATGCTTAATTCTATGTTCAACAGTGTAATTCTTGCTTAAATAGCATTTACACGATACGTTGGCCCGCACACATAATGGTGCTAAACCAGTTTGGCTAGTACTGTACATACATATGTATTGGCCAACAAAGCTACCATTGTACAACAATGCCTGAAAAAGGAACAACCAACTCCGATGGAAATTATGGATTTTTATTGATAGCTTTACTGTCCCTTTATTTGTTCTAAATTAGGTAAATATTCACTAAGCAAACTTACATTCTCCTTGTGTGCACTCACAGTATAAGATGCATCATTGCAATGCAATACCAAGAGCTGATTTTGATTCTTTCCTTGTTATACTCAGCTGGTCTGCACTCCTCTCATATGGAGGGGAGCTCTTCTAATCATGCTGCTTATCGCATTCGCAGTGTCTTACATTGCAGAGGTAAGTATTTCTGCATGGGCATAAATTGTCATAATTAATATATAATATGTTATAATTATACATAATAAGTTATCTAAAGGAACAAAGGAAGGCCACACATTCACCATGCCTTAGAATAAAAGAAGAATTGGAGGAGAATGAATGTAGCAATGATGCTAAAAAAATCCAATTGCCTTGAGAAAGCTTAAGTGAGACGCGTGTTGGCAGAACCTTTATTTTTTTTTTAACTTTAAGTTGATTTACAGGGGTTGGATTTTTTTTTAATTTGTTGAATTTATATTGGGACACTGCAGGGTTAATTTACTTCTATTTCTGTTCAATCTACTATATTTAATAGTAATTAAATTAAGCCACCAAGAGAATCTTCCATTTTTGTGAATCATGTCCCTTTAAAAGTCACATTTCATTCATATTTGTTAATATGTGTGATTTCTGTATGGTATATTATGATAAAGTACTGTGCCGTCTACAGGTAGTGCATGATTAAAGTATAACAATTATAATGAACAGGAAAGGTGCAAATTCCACACTTTATATATATATAGAGAGAGAGAGAGAGAGAGAGAGAGAGAGAGAGAGAGAGAGAGAGAGAGAGAGAGAGAGAGAGAGAGAGAGAGAGAGAGAGAGAGAGAGAGAGAGAGAGAGAGAGAGAGAAAACAAAAGCAGGACGTAACCGATAAGCAAACTAATACTTTTATTTATTTTATTGTACCATGAATGTGAATTTTATTTTCCAGGAAGCTATCATTGAAAATAGATCACTCTGGAATGCAATGAAAAAAATCTTCCATTATAAATCCAAAAGTCCTTACAAGAGGCTACAGCGCTTGCTAAAGAAAGATGCAGAGTGGCCTCCACTCAACAGAAAGGACTTTGCTGCCCAAGGGAATGCTGCTTTAAATGGAGAAAGGGGATACTATGTCAATCCAACTTTTGAAAGCAATGAACACAGTTGACGTGGCTAAACAGAAAATGTGTATTTTTGATAAGTCAGCTTTGTTTGAAAATATATGTGTGTTCTATATGTGGGACTGTGATTTTAGATTTTGATAAATTTTATACTGTAATAAATTTTATTAAGCGTATTATGCAGCCTAGTGTTTTTTAATTTCTCTTAAACTTTTGCTTGAATTTAGGAACTACAGGAATTTCATATCCAACAAATATCAATCTTAGGGGCAAATTCATTAACCTCCGAAAATTCGCCTGGCGTAGATTCTCCAGGACAACGTTAAATCACTAAAATCCAAAGTTGCGTCCAGGGCGCCAAACACTGCCGAAGTTGCACTAGCTTTACTGTGCCAAGCGAAGTGAAGTTACGCTAGCGTTGCCTAATTTGCATACGGTGGGAAGTCAAAGTTGAATGGACATATATGTTGCAGCAAATACATTACACTACATAAGCAGGAAATGTAGGGGGAAGCCGGTTACCCCCCAAAAAAATTACTCTATTTTTCAGCCTATCACCCTGAAAAGGGAAAAGACACTAATGTTTTTTGGGACTTTTTTTTATTTTTTGAGGAACTCCTATCTACTACTGCACTTCGCCTGGTCTGAGGTGGTGAAGGCAAGTCTGGCGCAAGAGGTAACGTTCAGTAAAATCCGCATCTTAGTGAATTGGCGTAGTTACGTCCATTCACCAGAGTGCAAATTCGTCAGGCGTTAGGGAGCGAAGTACTGCTATAGTCGCTAGCGAAGTTACGCCTGCGCCCATTAGTAAATCGGCGAAGTACCATAATGACGTCACACTGGCGAATTTTCGCCCGTGTTAGTCACTTCACTCTTTAGTAAATTTGCCCCTTAAAATGCAAGTCAACCCCAAAATAAAAATCTACTTAATAAAAGAAAACATAATTCTAAACAACTTTTAAAGTTATTTATAAAAAACAATTGCTATTGAAAGCAGCATTTGCTTAACTCCTGGTTGTTACTTTTTAAACACTGTTGCAAAAGTCTTAGGTGGTTATTTATGAAAGTCTGAAATGATCTCAATATGTTCTGCTGCAAAATCCGATCAAATCCGCTCGGGTTTTTTTGCGCTTATTTATTATTACATTTTCCTGAAAATTTGCATACGGGAGAAAATCCGATTTTCTAAATGTTTTGGGATTTTTCACCAGATTTGCACATATATTTTTTTTCCATCCGATTTTCCAGATTTTTTTGGATTTTTCAGTTTAGACAGGTCTGCTTGTTTTACATAGGTTTACAGCTGCTTGTCTTACATTGTATAAACAGTCTGAGCCAACAGGGAAGAGAATAGAAAGGGACAAACACTGCTTTCAATAGCAATACATAACTGTATATTTTGCTTAAAAACCATAGGAAATTTGTAATGAATGTATATTGCAAATTTCCTTAGAATTATTTTTTCTTTTACTAGGCAAAACAAATTTTTTGAGTTGTCATTTCTTTTAAAGCATGTTTTCATATGCTCAGGCCTATGTCCAGGGCTTGGGTTAGGATTCCTTTCGGGTCATTAAATTTGTTTTTCCCAGAGCTGTCTCAGTGGCCAGTGTCTTATCTGATGATATTATTATAACAATGGAGATTACTTTTTGGGTTGGGCTGCTCTTCATGTTGGTTCACTGTGGGTTTTGCCAGCCTCCCCCCCTCACTGGAAGGTAGTTTAATTCTAAAGTAAGAAAGATACAAAGAAAATTAGCCTGCTTTTGCAAGTGGACTTTGTTTACTCCATTTACAGCTAAATTAGAGGATTGAGAAACTGCAGAATTAGGCAATAAGGAAGTTCTGCATCACCTTCCTTTTATTGTGAGTGCATCCATGACAAAGGTTTTTTATAGTGTCTGGATCACAAGCTATATAGATGGTGTTATAAAAGGGACAAAAACAACACCTATATGCCCCAAATTATCTTTTGATATTTTAAAAGTAGGATTAGATGAACTAGATTGGAAGTGGTGTTTCACAAACACATTATAAACTTGAAAGGGTCACCTTCATTCCCAATAACAGATTAAAAGGTGTTTTTTCTATATACTTCTATCTCAGAGTATTACCGTACTATGCATGTATATGCATAGTAACCCTGATAAGAGTTCTTTCTATAATATGAAGCACAAGAAATTGCTGGACTGATATCTGAAGTCCAGCTGTTTAGGCATCTGCTGATGTGCTGTAAACTTAGCTTAAATTGTACAAAATAGATAAAAAGCTTGCATGGATCATTTGCAAACTTATATAAATATAATATAAATAAAATATAAATCTCAGAACCTTTTAAACTACTTTTCAACTCTCCTGGTTGACCACCCCCTCAGAGTATATATGCCTGTTTGCATTTGTTAATAATTCTATACTGCTGCATTATTTAGTAGTTTAACTCTGGTAACACAAGAGTAAACAAGTAAATGAAATGCTGTAGCAGAAGCAATACAGGAAGACAAACAAAAGAAAACAGGAGTAAGCAGAGAAACGGTAATAGCACATTGTACATTACAAAAACAAAACAAACCTACAATAAAAAAACTTTAACATAGTCAGGGAAAGTAAAGTCAGTTCTCCTCTTTATGCCCCACAGGCAGACCCATCAGTTCCTAAGCACAATGTTCAACATAAACAAAGGAAAGTACATCTATAATATAACTGAAAGCTCTGTGTCTTTAACTTTGGCACAAAGGTCATTCAGTAATAATATTAACACCCAGTGTGCACACGTAGAGGCACATTTACTAAGGGTCGAATATCGAGGGTTAATTAACCCTCGATATTCGACCATCGAAGTAAAATCCTTCGACTTGGAATATCGAAGTCAAAGGATTTACCGCATTTAGTTCGATCAAACGATTTTAATCCATCGATGGAACGATTTTCCTTCTATCAGAAATTGCTAGGAAAGCTTATGGGGAAGGTCCCCATAAGCTAACATTGGTGCTCGGTAGGTTTTATGTGGCGAAGTAGGTAGTCAACGTATTTTTTAGTCGAAGGTTGAAGTAGCCAATCAGAGGTCGAGGTAGCAAAAAAAAATCTGAGAAATTCAAAGTTTTTTTCCTTCACTCGAGCTAAGTAAATGTGACCCGTACTGTCAATTTAATGAATAATATTTTTTAAAACTTTTTTTTTTTTAAATCAGGTATTTGTCGGAAGTGAGGAAGAATATGACCAGAATGAAATACTTTCTTACTATCTTCTTACCCTGATGTAAGATTCTCTTGATTCTTTGGACTACCTTGGCTTTTAGAAAAACCTGGGGTTTTTAATATAAAGGGTCTTTCTGTAATTTGGAACTTCTTACCTTAAGTCTGATAAAAATCATTTAAACATTAAACCCAATATGATTGTTTTCCCTACCAATAAGGATTCATAATATCTTGGTTGGGATTAAGTACATGATACTGACAACCTTCCCATAATTTGGAGATTTCTCGATAATGGGTTTCCAGAAAATGGATCCTATACCTGTACCAGTATGTTCCTAGACAGATGAGTTATGATTATGCCCAACCAAAAATGCACCCACTTGCTCAACCCTGGCAAAAGGGAGATTGAAAAATATTCAGTTGTAGTGATCATGGCAACAGATGACCCTGTTTTCCTAATAACGGTATTTCCTATATAACCATGATCTGCTTAGACCTAGACCTGGTCTCATTCCCATCCACAGCTAGAGGTCTCCCAGCTGTTTGGAGTTTAGTCTCAGCTAAGACTGCCACACTTGCCTTTACTCACCTTTTAACTTTATCATATACATCAAAACAATAATAAAAATTCCTTGTGGAGAAATGTTTGAAAATGAATGCATCCCTACAAAATCCCTACAAAAAGTAGTTCATTCTGAGATTGAGGAGAATATTATATATTTGGAGCAGCATATACAGTATTTCAGCAGGTGTTTTGGGTACCATATACTATAGTGAATAGAATCCCATAGAAATGCAGACTGCCTTAAGCTCTAAATTCACTTTTTGGTAAACATGCCCCTAGGAGTACTTCTATTTGCAGTTTAACTGTGTCTACATAGTAACCTTGAAGATTACCGGCTGAGGCCCTTTCACTTGGTTTGACTGAGGTGGGTCAATCCTGTGGACCATGTTTATGTTAGTTGAAGACACTGTCCATTGGATCAGACCAGGTAAGGTGAGTGTGACAAATTCCCATAGGTCTTTCCCTTTCATTGTTTCTGGAAGACCTGTAGCAAAAAATGTACCACATCAAAAAAATTTGGGTGCGCATCCAAATAGTCAAAATTATTTGGACGTCCGTTGACTTTGTGAAATCCAAGCGAAAATTTGGTAGTGATCTTGCGCTTAGGTCAATTTGCATACGGCGGGTAATTTAAAGTTGTATGGAGGTCTTTATTATAAGTGTTGGTGAAAATGCTTGAAGTTTACACTTTTTCTTATACGTACATGTCCAGGAAACCTTAATAAAGATAAGAAAGTTAATATAATGCCCTACACATGAGCCCACTGTAAAATGAATGTTCCATATGTTATGAAATGTGTGGAGAAAACAGGTTACCCAAAAAAAGTTTTTCAGCCAAAAAAAGTTTGTCAATACTTTTGCAGGCAATTTCGCTTAAAAAAAAAGGGAAAAGTCACCAGCGTTTTTTTAACTTTGATGCATTTTCGGCTCACAGGATATGATGTAAGTGAAAGAAGATTTAGGAAGATCTACTGTAGCTGCTTTATAGCACTTCGCCTGGTCTGAGATGGCAAAAGCAACTCTGGAGAAAGAGCTAACATTCAGTAAAATCCGAACTTTAGTAAAGTCTGTTCGCCAGAGCGACAACTCACCTGGCAATAGAATGCAAATGAACGCTAGCGACAGTCCCGTTCGCTAGTGAATTGGCACCAGCACCTGGCGGTGTCCCTGCGGGTGGCAACACTGGCAAAAAGTCACTAGCGTTAGCCACTTCGCCCCTTTAGTGAATCTACCCCTTTGGCGGCAGATTTATCAAAGATCGAGGTGAATTCAAATTTCAAGCTATTTTTTGTGTACTTCGACTAGGGAATAGTCCAAAATCGATTTGAATATAAAACTCTAATATCGAAATTTATCATGTTCTGTCTCCATTCGCCATCTAAAACCTGCCGTATTGCTATTGAAGCCTATGGGAGACCTCCTAGAACCTATTTGGAGTTAATTGGTGCACTTTGAAAAATCAAAGTTTTTTTGGGAAAAACTTTGATTCGAATTCGATCGAATGCGCTATTACTTTGATTTGTACTATTCCAATACGGACCTATTCAATCAAAAATGGACCTATTTGGCCAAAAAAAACTTCAACTTAATTTCTGTTGGTCTTCTTGAATTCGAATTTTGAACCTTGATAAATATGCCCCTAAATGTAATTATAAATTGGAATGCATTCAGTATCGTGTTTGAATAAATGTAGCATAGCAAGTGTAAGGTTTGTCCACTTACTGATGGTATTTTGCAGTAGTTTATGGTAAATTTTTGTTGCAGTGCTTTAGTTTTCCCTTCCTCCTTTATACATTTTAATTTTATCTAAACAGAGTGACTTGGACTGTGCCTTGCAGGGTATTCAGGGCTGAATTATATGGATGAAAGAAGTGGATGTGATAAGTGTGCTTCTGCGTGTATAATTTGTGTCACGTACCAGACACAGTGAGCGACACCACTTTCTCTTGCAGTTTCTAGCTACACTTGATTTATTGTAGGTAGTAGCAGTTGTGCAACGTCTCTAGGTATCTCTGCTGTACTGTTCAGGATCGGGGACTCCGCAATGCTACTACAGGATCCAGACTGTGTAGGCCACACTAGGCCTCAATTATCCATGCCAGTAATTTAACTTGGCTGTATGAAGCAATGGGTGAGTTGGCTTGGTGCCTTGAACTACAGTTTGTCAATGGACTGGAATAGTGTCCTTATCACGGGGAGTTCTCGGCTGTTCATCTGCTCTGGCTCCTGGTTAAGCCATGCCCCCCACTAACTTACTTACTTACCCAGACTCATTCCATGGACATGCACTGGGTTATATGCCATTTGGGACAAAGTTTTAGCACAACTTGTTGATTTATGTGGCATTCCGATGACTTGAACAAATCCACAAATATTGTTAGGGCTATTTCCTAAACCCACAGACAACCCTATTAAAGGCAATATTAGATTGGCACACATCTTTGTTCTTTCAATACTTGAAACCATCTTAGAATTTTGGACTGTCACACAACAACCCCCCAAAATAATTATGGGAACATAAGTTGCTGTATACAGGGCAGCCATCAGGGGGGGACAGGGGGGAGAGTTGTAGAGGGCCCCGAGGGTAAGGGGGGCCGGCCACGCCACACTTACTTCATTAGCGGGCCCTCTGCCTTTCTGAGAGCTGCTGACTTCGGGAAGGCATGGATGTTTAAGGGGCCCTGGCCACCAATTTTCTTATAATGTGGGGGGAAGCGCCATGTGTGCTTTAGCGCAAGCGACTTTTCATCATAGCGAACGGGAAGACACGTGGAGGCAGTTCAGGGAGATTGATGCCCAGACGAAGAGGCAATTAGTCGCCAGGCGACTAAATATCCCCAAATCTGCCCGTGTCTCAACCCTTAAGGTTGCTTATTTTATGATATGTGGAATAAATACCTAGAAACACTGGAATCACAGAAACAACACAGACTGTTAGCAACCTTTCGATACACTAAATGGTGGGCTGAAATATCTCTTCTAAAAGATCTCACTCACTAACTCTTCAGAAGAGCGATAAATAAACTTGCCTCCTCCTCCACCCTTACTTGGAAAAATGCATTGTGCTACTCATGAGTACTTAATTTTAGACATCTTCTTTTCTCCTCTCTCCCTCTCTCTCTCTACTTCTTACCTTCTCCTCCTCCTTTGTTTCTTCCTTTCTCTTTTATTTGGTCTTGTTTTATATGATACTCATATGTTGTCATATTTTTGAAATGTGATCTATTGACATCACTCAGGAATTACATGCTGTAAAAACAGATATATTCTCGGAATACTGAACACGGAAACAACAGCTTTTTCTGCCTATCCATACTCACAACCTGTCAATTGTTTTATTTCTGACTAATAATTTGTTAAAACAATAAATAGTTTGAACAAAGTAAGTAAATATGTGTATGACAATTAACAATTTGATAGAAATGGAACGCGATGCCAACAATATGGCAAAAAGACATTCGTATAAAACGGCTTATAGGTCAATGTGTTTAAGTCATATGGCTAAATCTCAAAACACTGCCTGAAGCCAACATGTTTTTAGAAGTAGCATTATAATATATTTCCCAAAACATGACAAAATAAATTTATAAATAAATCCTGCCTGGACAAATTATAAGCTTCATCCAATCTATAAGAGCTGCCTCAAAGACCAATAAGCTACAATGCATCAAAAAAGGAAAGCAAATAAAAAAATAAGAAAAATAAAACTTGAAGAACATTTGGAAGTTGCTAAGAATTGGCTGTACTAAAGGCGAAGAACCCCTTTAATCATAAGTTGCACACATCATCTTTTCATTGTGCTGGCAAAACTCAGAGCTGTTAAAGGGATTCTGTCATGATTTTTATGGTGTAGTTTTTATTCCTAAATTACATTGTTTACACTGTAAATAATTTACTCTACAATATATAATTTCATTCCTGAACCTGGAATGAACCTGTATTTTTTTAGTTGTAATATTGGTGTGTAAGCAGTAGGGATGTAGCGAACGTCGGAAAAAAAGTTTGCGAACATATTCGCGAACTTGCGCAAAAACGCGAGCGGTTCGCGAACGGTTCGCGAACCCCATAGACTTCAATGGGAAGGCGAACTTTAACATCTAGAAAAGACATTTCTGGCCAGAAAAATGATTTTAAAGTTGTTTAAAGGGTGTAACGACCTGGACAGTGGCATGCCAGAGGGGGATCAAGGGCAAAAATGTATCTGAAAAATCTGCCTGTGTGTGCTTGGAAGAGATAGTGTAGGGGGAGAGCTGTTAGTGATTTCAGGGACAGATGATAGTAAGTTTGCTGGCTAGTAATCTGCTTGATACTGCTCTGTATTGGAGGGACAGAAGTCTGCAGGGATTTGAGGGACATTTTAGCTTAGGTAGCTTTGCTGGCTAGTAATCTACTGTTCTCTTTAAACAACTGCCATACGTTGACCTTGTAGGCATTGTTTGCCCAGTTTTTTTGGACGCAGCCACTGAAGCACAGTTGCCATAAAAAATATGCCATATAAATGCTGAAAATAGTCATTTTTCGCCATACGTTGACCTTGTAGACATTGTTTGCCCAGTTTTTTTGGTTGCAGCCACTGAAGCACAGTTGCCAGAAAAAATATGCCATATAAATGCTGAAAATAGTCATTTTTCGCCATACGTTGACCTTGTAGACATTGTTTGCCCAGTTTTTTTGGTTGCAGCCACTGAAGCACAGTTGCCAGAAAAAATATGCCATATAAATGCTGAAAATAGTCATTTTTTGCCATACGTTGACCTTGTAGGCATTGTTTGCCCAGTTTTTTTGGTCGCAGCCACTGAAGCACAGTTGCCAGAAAAAATATGCCATATAAATGCTGAAAATAGTCATTTTTTGCCATATACGTTGAGTCAACGTATGGCAAAAAATTACTATTTTCAGCATTTATATGGCATATTTTTTCTGGCCTCTGTGCTTCAGTGGCTGCGGCCAAAAAAACTGGGCAAACAATGCCTACAAGGTCAACGTCGTTGACCTTGTAGGCATTGTTTGCCCAGTTTTTTTGGCCGCAGCCACTGAAGCACAGAGGCCAGAAAAAATATGCCATATAAATGCTGAAAATAGTCATTTTTTTGGTCGCAGCCACTGAAGCACAGTTGCCAGAAAAATTATGCCATATAAATGCTGAAAATATGCATTTTTTTGGTTGCAGCCACTGAAGCACAGAGGCCAGAAAAATTATGCCATATAAATGCTGAAAATATACATTTTTTTGGTTGCAGCCACTGAAGCACAGAGGCCAGAAAAATTATGCCATATAAATGCTGAAAATATGCATTTTTTTGGTCGCAGCCACTGAAGCACAGTTGCCAGAAAAATTATGCCATATAAATGCTGAAAATATGCATTTTTTTGGTCGCAGCCACTGAAGCACAGTTGCCAGAAAAATTATGCCATATAAATGCTGAAAATATAAATTTTTTTGGTTGCAGCCACTGAAGCACAGAGGCCAGAAAAATTATGCCATATAAATGCTGAAAATATGCATTTTTTTGGTTGCAGCCACTGAAGCACAGAGGCCAGAAAAATTATGCCATATAAATGCAGAAAATATGCATTTTTTTGGACGCAGCCACTGAAGCACAGTTGCCAGAAAAAATATGCCATATAAATGCTGAAAATAGTCATTTTTTGCCATACGTTGACCTTGTAGACATTGTTTGCCCAGTTTTTTTGGTTGCAGCCACTGAAGCACAGAGGCCAGAAAAAATTAAACCAGTAGGGTTTGCACCCTAGTTTGTAACGGTGGCGGAGGGAGGAGGAGGACGCTAAAGGACAGCTGTGTGTGGAGTCATGAGGCTTGAAGAGAAGGACAGCTGCATAGAAGTCAGAACAAGTCTTCCGGCGTGCAGTAACCCTCCGAGATCCACCCCTCATTCATTTTAATAAAGGTCAGGTAATCGACACTTTTGTGACCTAGGCGAGTTCTCTTCTCAGTTACAATCCCTCCTGCTGCACTGAAGGTCCTTTCTGAGAGCACACTTGAGGCTGGGCAAGACAAGAGGTTCATGGCAAATTGTGACAGCTCTGGCCACAGATCAAGCCTGCACACCCAGTAGTCCAGGGGTTCATCGCTCCTCAGAGTGTCGATATCTGCAGTTAATGCCAGGTAGTCCGCTACCTGCCGGTCGAGGCGTTCTTTGAGGGTGGATCCAGAAGGGTTGTGGCGCTGCCTTGGACAGAAAAACATTTGCATGTCTGACGTTACAGACTGGCCAAAGGGCTTTGTCCTTGCAGGTGTGCTCGTGGCAGGATTACTGGCACCTCTGCCCCTGGAATGTTGATGAGTTCCTGAAGTGACATCACCCTTAAAAGCATTGTACAACATGTTTTGCAGGCTGGTTTGTAAATGCCGCATCTTTTCGGACTTGTGGTATGTTGGTAACATTTCTGACACTTTATGCTTGTACCGAGGGTCTAGTAGCGTTGCGACCCAGTACAGGTCCTTCTCCTTAAGCCTCTTGATACGGGGGTCCTTCAACAGGCATGACAGCATGAAAGACCCCATTCTCACAAGGTTGGATGCAGAGCTATCCATCTCCGCTTCCTCATTATCAAGGACTGCATCATCCACGGTCTCCTCCCCCCAGCCACGTACAAGACCAGGGGTCCCCAAAAGGTCACCACTAGCCCCCTGGGAAGCCTGCTCCTGTTGGTCCTCCTCCTCCTCCTCCACAAAGCCACCTTCCTCCTCTGACTCCACTTCTGGCACCTCTCCCTGCGTTGCAGCAGGTGCCTGGGTTCGTTCTGGTGATTCCGACCAGAAATCGTGCGCTTCCAGCTCCTCGTCACGCTGGTCTACAGCCTCATCTGTCACTCGTCGCACGGCACGCTCCAGGAAGAAAGCGAAGGGTATTAGGTCGCTGATGGTGCCTTCGGTGCGACTGACCATATTTGTCACCTCTTCAAAAGGTCGCATGAGCCTGCAGGCATCGCGCATAAGCACCCAGTAACGGGGGAAAAAAATCCCCAGCTGTGCAGATCCAGTCCTACCACCCAGTTCAAAAAGGTACTCGTTGACGGCCCTTTGTTGTTGCAGCAGACGTTCCAACATAAGGAGCGTTGAATTCCAGCGAGTCTGGCTGTCAGAAATCAAACGCCTGACTGGCATGTTGTAGCGCTGCTGAATGTCAGCAAGGCGTGCCATGGCTGTGTAGGAACGTCTGAAATGGGCCGACACCTTTCTGGACTGGGTGAGAACGTCCTGGAATCCTGGGTACTTGGAGACAAAACGTTGGACTATTAAATTTAACACATGTGCCATGCAGGGCACATGTGTTAAATTGCCTAGTCTCAACGCTGCCAACAGATTGCTTCCATTGTCACACACCACTTTTCCGATCTGCAGTTGGTGTGGGGTCAGCCACCGATCGGCCTGTGACTGCAGAGATGACAGGAGTACAGATCCGGTATGGTTTTTGCTTTCCAGGCACGTCATCCCCAAGACAGCGTGACAACGGCGTACCTGGCACGTCGAATAGCCTAGGGGAGCTGGGGGTGCACAGGTGTGGAGGAGGAGAAGGAGGACCCAGCAGCAGAGTAAGAAGAAGAAGAAGACGAGGTAGAGAGCGATGGAGGAGTAGAGGTGGTGGCAGAACCGCGTGCAATCCGTGGCGGTGACACCAACTCCACTGTTGTTGTTGAGCTACCCATTCCCTGCTTCCCAGCCATTACCAAGTTCACCCAGTGGGCAGTGTAGGTGACATACCTGCCCTGACCATGCTTGGAGGACCATGCGTCAGTAGTCATATGGACCTTTGGCCCAACACTAAGTGACAGAGATGCGGTAACTTGGCTCTGCACATGTTGGTACAGGTGTGGTATTCCCTTTTTAGAAAAAAAATTGCGGCTGGGTACCTTCCACTGCGGTGTCCCAATTGCTACAAATTTGCGGAAGGCCTCAGAGTCCACCAGCTGGTATGGTAAAAGCTGGCGGGCTAAGAGTGCAGACAAGCCAGCTGTCAGACGCCGGGCAAGGGGGTGACAGTCAGACATTGGCTTCTTACGCTCAAACATGGCCTTCACAGAAACTTGGCTGGTGGCAGATGACTGGGAATGGGAACAGGTGGTCAAGGTGGAAGGCGGAGTGGAGGGTGGTTCAGACGGGTCAAGGAGAGCAGAGGTAGAGCAGTAAGATGCTGGACCAGAAGGAGTGTGGCTTTTAGTTTGCCTGTTGCCTTTGAGGTGTTGCTCCCAAAGTGCTTTGTGCTTGCCGCTCATGTGCCTTCGCATAGAAGTTGTACCTATGTGGCTGTTGGGCTTACCAAGGCTCAGTTTCTGACTGCACTCATTGCAAATTACAATGCTTTTGTCAGAGGCACACACATTAAAAAAATCCCACACTGCTGACTTTTTGGAAGTGTGCGATCTGGCGGTAACAGTAGAAGTTGGCGGCATTGGCGGCAATGGCGGGTGCGTTGGCCGGCTGAACACAGGTGCCGATACATGTTGTTGCCCTACTGATCCCTGCGGGCTGTCCTCCCTGCTTCTTCTAAGTCTTATTCTCCTACTGCCTCTCTGACTCTCCGTCTCTCCATCTGAACTACCCTCCTCTTGCTCTCTTCTACTAGGCACCCACAAAACATCAATCTCCTCATCATCATTCTCCTCAGATGCATCAATTTCTTCTGACACATCACAGAAGGAAGCAGCAGCGGGGACCTCCTCCTCATCACTCATTATGTCCATCTCTATCGTGTTCTCTGCCAGAATTAAATCTGGTGTAAGGTCCTCATCTCCTTCATCTTCTTCTGGCAATAATGGTTGCGCATTACTCAGTTCAAGAAACTCATGGGAAAATAACTCCACTGACCCCAGTGAAGAAGGGGCACCGGTGGTGGAGGAAGTGTTACGTGGGGTGGCCATAGCAGTGGAGGATGAGGAGGATGTTGTGGTAAAGTTAGAAACGGTAGAGGATGGGGTGTGCTGTGTAAGCCAGTCAACTACCTCTTCAGCATTTTGGGAGTTCAGGGTCATTGGCTTTTTAAAACTGGGCAATTTGCTAGGGCCACAGGATTGCATAGCAGCACGGCCCCTAGCACGGCCTCTGCGTGGCGGCCTGCCTTTGCCTGGCATTATTTTTAAAAAAACAACAACAAAAACTCAGTTGGTTTTTCTGGAAACGATAATACACACAGCTAGATGGCGGGTTGAAGAAAACAGTGTGCAAATAATGCCTACAAGGTCAACGTATACACTACTACAGCGGTGGATACGGATTACGTAAAATATATGAATGCTGCTTGAAAAAAAGTAACTCAAGTGGTTTTTCTAGAGACGATAATATTATCAATATTTAGACAAAATGTGAACAAGCTCACACAGCTAGATGGCGGGTTGAAGAAAACAGTGTGCAAATAATGCCTACAAGGTCAACGTATACACTACTACAGCGGTGGATACGGATTACATAAAATATATGAATGCTGCTTGAAAAAAAGTAACTCAAGTGGTTTTTCTAGAGACGATAATATTATCAATATTTAGACAAAATGTGAACAAGCTCACACAGCTAGATGGCGGGTTGAAGAAAACAGTGTGCAAATAATGCCTACAAGGTCAACGTATACACTACTACAGCGGTGGATACGGATTACGTAAAATATATTATGGCTGCTTGAAAAAAGTCACTCCGGTGTTTTTTCTGGAGACGGTAATATTATGGATATTTAGACAGAATGTGAACAAGGTCACACAGCTAGATGGCGGGTTGAAGAAAACAGTGTGCAAATAATGCCTACAAGGTCAACGTATACACTACTACAGCGGTGGATACGGATTACGTAAAATATATGAATGCTGCTTGAAAAAAAGTAACTCAAGTGGTTTTTCTAGAGACGATAATATTATCAATATTTAGACAAAATGTGAACAAGGTCACACAGCTAGATGGCGGGTTGAAGAAAACACTGTGCAAATAATGCCTACAAGGTCAACGTATACACTACTACAGCGGTGGATACGGATTACGTAAAATATATGAATGCTGCTTGAAAAAAAGTAACTCAAGTGGTTTTTCTAGAGACGATAATATTATCAATATTTAGACAAAATGTGAACAAGGTCACACAGCTAGATGGCGGGTTGAAGAAAACACTGTGCAAATAATGCCTACAAGGTCAACGTATACACTACTACAGCGGTGGATACGGATTACGTAAAATATATGAATGCTGCTTGAAAAAAGTCACTCCGGTGTTTTTTCTGGAGACGGTAATATTATGGATATTTAGACAGAATGTGAACAAGGTCACACAGCTAGATGGCGGGTTGAAGAAAACAGTGTGCAAATAATGCCTACAAGGTCAACGTATACACTACTACAGCGGTGGATACGGATTACGTAAAATATATTATGGCTGCTTGAAAAAAGTCACTCCGGTGTTTTTTCCTGGAGACGGTAATATTATGGATATTTAGACAGAATGTGAACAAGGTCACACAGCTAGATGGCGGGTTGAAGAAAACAGTGTGCAAATAATGCCTACAAGGTCAACGTATACACTACTACAGCGGTGGATACGGATTACGTAAAATATATTATGGCTGCTTGAAAAAAGTCACTCCGGTGTTTTTTCTGGAGACGGTAATATTATGGATATTTAGACAGAATGTGAACAAGGTCACACAGCTAGATGACGGGTTGAAGAAAACAGTGTGCAAATAATGCCTACAAGGTCAACGTATACACTACTACAGCGGTGGATACGGATTACGTAAAATATATTATGGCTGCTTGAAAAAAGTCACTCCGGTGTTTTTTCTGGAGACGGTAATATTATGGATATTTAGACAGAATGTGAACAAGGTCACACAGCTAGATGGCGGGTTGAAGAAAACAGTGTGCAAATAATGCCTACAAGGTCAACGTATACACTACTACAGCGGTGGATACGGATTACGTAAAATATATGAATGCTGCTTGAAAAAAGTCACTCCGGTGTTTTTTCTGGAGACGGTAATATTATGGATATTTAGACAGAATGTGAACAAGGTCACACAGCTAGATGGCAGGTTGAAGAAAACAGTGTGCAAATAATGCCTACAGGGCAAATAATGCCTAAAAGGTCAACTTATACACTACTACAGCGGTAGTAAAATAAAAAAAGTAAAATAAAAAAAAAATGAATATTAAAAAAAAAAAATTAAAGTTGGTGCTGCTGAACTACTAGGAGCAGCAGATTAGCACACCAGTCCCACTCCCCAACACTGCTAGACTAATAGCACTGGGCTCTTATAGTAGTAGTAGTAGTAGTAGTAAAACAACAAAAAAATAAATAAAAGCAGTCCTTACAAGGACTACTGTTATTGCAGCAGTCAGCAGATGAGATCAGAAGCAGGACAGCTGCCCACTGCAGCTACATACAGAGCACTGCAGTAGAAGGTAGATTACTAGCCAGCAAAGCTACCTAAGCTTAAATGTCCCTCAAACCCCTGCAGACTTCTGTCCCTCCAATAACAGAGCAGTATCAAAACGATTACTAGCCAGCAAACTTTCAACTGTCCCTGAAATCACTAACAGGCAGCAGCTCTCTCCCTACACTATCTCTTCAGCACACACAGGCAGAGTGAAAAAACGCTGCAGGGCTTCGGTTTTTATAGGGAAGGGGAGTGGTCCAGGGGAGAGCTTCCTGATTGGCTGCCATGTACCTGCTGGTCTGGGGTGAGAGGGCAAAAAAAAGCGCCAACAATGGCGAACCCAAAATGGCGAACGTCGCGCGACGTTCGCGAACTTCCGGCGAGCGCGAACACCCGATGTTCGCGCGAACAAGTTCGCCGGCGAACAGTTCGCGACATCTCTAGTAAGCAGCCATCTTAGGTCATTTTGCCTGGTCGTGTGCTTTCAGAAAGAGCCAGCACTTAAGGATGGAACTGCTTTCTGGCAGGCTGTTGTTTCTCCTACTCAATGTAACTGAATGTGTCACAGTGGGACCTGGATTTTACTATTAAGTGCTGTTCTTATATCTACCCTGGAGCTGTTATCTTGTGTTAGGGACCTGTTATCTGGTTACCTTCCCATTGTTCTGTTGTTTGGCTGCTGGGGTAAAGGGAGGGGGGTGATATCAGTCCAACTTGCAGTACAGCAGTAAAGAGTGACTAAAGTTTATCAGAGCACAAGTCACATGACTGGGGGCAGCTGGGAAACTGACAATATGTCTAGCCCCATGTCAGATTTCAAAATGAAATATACATAAATCTGCTCTTTCAAGAAATGGATTTCAGTGCAGAATTCAGCTGGAGCAGCACTATTAACTGATGTGTTTCCAAAAGAAAACACGTTTTCCCATGACAGTATCCCTTTTAGTAAATAAGTAATACAGGCAGTCAATATTTTCAGCAGAAACACAATTTATTTACTTTATCAGAGAGTGCATATTTGCTGATGAAAAACCACATTTTCTGCTGTTATACTGAGGGAGGTCCTTGAAGAGCAAAAAAAAAGAAATTCACAGTTGCAGTTTCTATATTACATATAAATGCAGACAACTGCAATATCGGTGTATTCTTGAAGTATAGGCTATTCTATGTAGAAGTTATAATAATGCTTTAGTAACAATTATTTTAAAGCATGCTGTGTCTTCTCACTACTCTGCTTCAGTGTAAAGTAAACCAGTGAAGTTTCTTTTTAGCCCCGTGTAGTGTCTATAATAAGGACAAAACCATTTAGCAGTGGCTGTTTTAATAATTATATTCAAATCATGGGCTGGCATAATTAGTGCGGATTTGCAGCTCTAAATTCCAGAGCAGATTTTCTCAATTAAACAACTTCATTAAATATTTTAGGCCTCATTATACATCATAGGGTTCATTATATGAACACAAGTGCAATGTGTAAAGTGCAATTCTGGTCACAAGTCCACAGTACACCATTTTTTCACTAGATTTTCAGCACAATGGTGGGGGGTGAAGTGGCAATGAGTGATAAAATACACTTAATGGAACAGGCACTTTAAAGTGATTTGTACACAATTACACTGAAAATATTTGGTATCTGGATTTCATTTCCAGTGCTCTGTGTCAAAATGGCATCTGCACCTAATTCCTTAGCTGCAACGAACGTTGGGTGCACAACTGCGGTTGTGGTTCAAAATGAACCTTTACTTTTTTTTTTGCTCGGTTTCAATGACTGAGGTACCTATCTTATTTTCTCAATGATCTACTAACCGACAATGTATTTTTGTTTCCTATTTTTCTACAAATAGTGATGGGCGAATTTGCGCGAAAAATTCTCGAAACGGCGCCAGCGTCTCGATTTTGACGCTGGTGCCCGTTTCCGACGCCGGCGCCCGTTTTTTTGAAAAAAAAATTTTTTACGCCGGTGAATTCGCGCCTGGCGAATTAATTCGCCCATCACTATTTACAAATAAGCCAAGTCCGTGTTTTTTTATTGTAAATGGCACACAGGGAGATTTGTCGCCTGTGTGAAAAAACACATCTCCTGAAAATGCTTTCCCACCAGCAATAATGTAAATTGCTGGTGGGAAAACATAGGCATCACTTAGTTTTCTAAAGTTGGCGAAAGTTGCAAAAGCACTTGTATGATTTTCACCTGCAATAGTGCAGATTTAAACGCTGGCGACAAACCAATTGCCCTAAAGTTAATCATCTCCTTGGACCACATCGGTGGATCCACCCATATCCATAGGCTGCAAGTCTGTTAGCATCTCTAGGTCTTTGCTGTATCTATTATGCCCTTCTGACCTGTTGCTCCTTTTTCTGCAGGCGTTTTTCTCTTCACTTCCTCAACTGCTACCCCCATAATGGCAGATTGTAATTGTAAGCCTAATACCCATGTCTAATATCTTGACCAATCCATGCACCTCCTACCCCCATAATGGCAGATTGTAATTGTAAGCCTAATACCCATGTCTAATATCTTGACCAATCCATGCACCTCCTACCCCCATAATGGCAGATTGTAATTGTAAGCCTAATACCCATGTCTAATATCTTGACCATTTATGTCATAATAGATGGGTATTATGTGGAGAATTCACAATAATTTTTTGGTTTTAAAAAATGTTGAAATGAGACCTATTGGTTGCCTCAACTGATTTATAATGTATAGGGTGGCTAATGTTTGTTAGTCCATCCACATTCTAGTATTTAGCAAGTACTGCAAACCTATTAATTGATGCTGTTGGCTATAAAATGGTGCTGGTGCTTATAAACAGACTTTAAAGGAGAAGGAAAGTCATCGTACACTTGGGGGTGCCAAATGTTAGGCACCCCCAAGTGACGGTAATTACTTACCTGAAACCCCGGGCCGATGCTCCTATCGGCAGAAAACTGCACCGTCCCGGGGTTATACCAGTGAGCATCATGGTGAAATCTTCTTCCTGCTTCCTCTTGCGCATGCCCAGCAGAACGAAAAGCCGAACTTTGAATAAAAAGTCGGCTATTTCATTCTACTGCTCATGTTTTTGCCCAGGGAAATTTGAAGAAAGAAGAAGACGGAAGAATATCTCTCCGTGGTGCTCACTAGAAAACTTTCGGGCCAGTGCAGTTTTCTGCTGATAGGAGCACCCAGGGTTTCATTTAAGTCAATACAATCACTTGGGGGTGCCTAACATTTGGCACCCCCAAGTGTATGATGACTTTCCTTCTCCTTTAAAGCCTTGTTTTTGAACTACTAGTCCCAGTAAGCTCTAACCTTTGACCATATTTGTTTAAGGAATGCTGGGAGTTGTATTTTAGTACCATTGGAGATGCACAGTTAAGAAACAGAGCTCAAAATAATACATGCATATAGTTGCCCTCAAGCATCACATACAATTCACAGGTGCCGAGTATTTTTCCATCTGATAAAAGTAAAAAAAAAATGTTGCCATTAAAGGAGAAATAAACCCTTAATAAAAGAAAACCCTACCCCCTACCCTACATAGACCCCCTCTTCCCCTCCTCAGCCTAGCTACCCCCCCCGGGCAAATGCCCCTAACTCTTTACTTACCCATCCGTGCAGATTCTGTCCAGTGGAGTTCACGGGCGCCATCTTCTTCCCTACAACTACATATGCGCCGAAACTCACAAAAGTTGCTGAAGCACCGGTCTCATTCCGAAGATTACCGAATCGGCTCAAGATGGTGCCTGTGAACTCCGCTGGACAGATTCTGCACGGAGGGTTAAGTAAAGAGTTAGGGGCATTTGCCCAGGCAGCAGCTAGGCTGGGTCAGAGGAGGGAGGGGGGTCTGTGTAGGGTAGGGGATAGGGTTTTTTTTTAATAAGGGTTTGTTTCTTCTTTAAACTGGAATGTTTTCTTTGTGCTATTGTCCATGAGTCATTGATTAAGAAAGGATTTATTATCTCTTAAAACTAAAACCGAACCCTTTTTGGTACACATTGTTCTCTTTCCTATTTTTACAATATATATTCTTCATTCCATGTATCTATTTATTCCATTGTCTGAAAATTACTTTGTAGATGCAGTATATTAGCATTTACACAGTGCATAGTGCTTCTTGATCTCTCTTTTTACTTCTTCCCTATTGTTTCCCACAATGGGCAAATAGAGATAGTAAATAGTTCTGATGGTAAAATGGTAAAACAGTGGCATACAAGGAATGGAAACTACCTAGATGAGCTTACAAACTAAATTATTAACCAATGCATTTGTATCAAACTTTATATATTTAGATGTATTAACAAATCTATCTAACCCTAGTTTACTGAAATCACACATTATGTCAATAATTTTCTGGAGAGTGAGTAAATGGTACAAAATGATGTGCAGGTGGTAGAAAAATTGGCATCATGGTGACAGGCCATGGTTTATATGTTTACAACTCTTAACTGTGTGTCAGGTTTAAATATTGTCCCACGGGTACACCAACTGCACAGAACACCCTGTATATAACTCCTGGTCACTGGAATAGAACTCCCATGCCATATCCCTCTATAAGCTTCAGGCTAAGCTTGCACCTTGTTCTTTATTGACATTAATAGATGCTATGGGTGCATTAGTGCTATTCATGAAAAAATCTACATATAAGCTCTTAATATCTGGTGTTTTGCATGCTCGTTAATGCCTGACCATATTGTTTCCACTGCTTTGTCAGCTAGTGTCATCTTTAATAAAAAAAATATGGTTTGAAACAGAGATATTCTATTCGGTCCTCAGAGGAGGATAAGAGAGCGTGAATGTCTAAATGTTATTCAGTTTGATTATTTATAAATTAAATGTGCATTACTGTCAATTATTATGTGTCATTGGATAGAAAAAATCCTTTATTGAGGTATATACTGCTCTACTTGAACAGGGGTGAAAGCAATACAGCACAAAGTCCTTGTACTTTTCACTTGCACCCCTGTTTGCTGTCAGGTGCAAAGGAACCCTTTACGTTCCTAATTGCCATAAGTGAGTATACAGCTCTGACGTGTATTCTATCCCACAGCAAACAAAATTAGGTGAGTCTCATTGTGCTGAAAATTACTGCACCTTAGGGGACAAAAAGTGGACTTCTATGTCAGTTCTTTAAATTATTTGCACTCTCCACTGCCATAAAAAAATACCTTTATTGTGTTACGCATTCTTTATTTAAAAGGCTGTAGTTGTGAAATGTTGGTTTATGCCAGTTAATGCAATACATGCTTCCCTGTGCAAATCCATCCCAGCACTTATTTGGTATAGCTCCACCCCACCTGCTCCCATTAGAAGGACTCTTCCCAAAGCTATAAAAGAAAAAAAACACCCCTCTGGCATATTTTTGTCCTTCTGCAAGTCTTTTTAGCCTTGGAAAAGCATTAGACCTGCCATCAAATCATCCCTAGAGACTGAGATTTTAGTCCTTTCATTCCCTCAGCACATTAGCTCATTTGTATGGAGTCCTGATTGCTTCATCACCTGGATCAGGTAGGGCATTGTGGTGCTATGCTTAATATCACTTCTTTGTATTTGATGCATGTGCACTTCCGACTTGCTGACAGTGTGACCAGTGGACAAGTGCCGGTCTCCCCATCTGTGTGCCGATTTTTACAGATGGAAAAGGAAGATGGAAGTTAGCTTAAGTTCAACTATTCATTTTTCCTTAGTAGTAATGTCTGCACTTCTTGTCCTTGTTTCTGTTCGGGTGAACGATCAAACACCAGCATACACTTAAACTTTGGAATAATTAATTCCTGAATCAGCACTCCTATTTCTCGTGATATAATGTTGTTTTATTTATACACACATGTTATAGTGTTCCAACATTTCGGACCTTTTTCAAAGATCTTTCTTCGGTATCTATCCTCTGGAATGTTGCTCCAATCAGCATAATCTGTTTATCATAATCCACAATGATGTCATTAAGTTAGGTCTTGATTGTATGGAGCAACATTTCAGAGGATATAGACCAAAGAAAGATCCTATGTACAAGGTATTCTGAATTGAGAAAGCCAGTTGGATGACTGGTGAAAGTCTTCAAGGAAAAAACACAGCTCAGTTGATTTGACTTTTTTCTACAGATATACCATGACCTGGATGAATAAGAATCTTCACAAGGACTATTGTTCTACATACCTCTGATTACACTGAGAAAGCCATTAGGCAGCAGTATAAACATCATCATTATACAATTCTCCCTGGTAATCTGATTTTATCAGAAAAGATTACATTGGATCTCAATTATATTATGTAATATGCCAAAGATACCAGAGATGTTTATTTCCTGCCTAAAATCTAAACATCTATGGTATATCCTTTGGGGAGACCCATGACCGTAGACATATGGACACTATTGCAACTTTTATGCAATTTATGCAGCTAGTACCTTACAAAAAGTAATACAAACTCTATAAAGCTTTCAGAATGCAAGCTTTTCTATTGCTGCTTATGTGTTTATTTTACCAGATCAAATAAAGACTTAACAAAGAATCAATATTACCAGGGAAAATGTATTGTCCTTGATAGGATTCATAAAATATTGTGCTGCAATATGAAGATTGTAAACAGGAAGATAATAAATTACTGAAAAAGAGCAGATATAGACAATCTCTAGGAGTGCTATCTTGACAAGAAGAGGACTCACCAGCATAAAGGATGCTTTGCTTTTGCACAGGACACTAACTATAAACAACAACACAATTAAAGCATAGGAGAGTAATCAAAACCAGTCCTAACTTGGGAAAGTAATTTGCCAACAACTGACATGAGGTGATATTTCCCCTTTATTATATAGAGTTACCAAAAAATACAATACTGCACATTTTAACCAGTGCTCTAAATAATATGCACTTTTATTATTAGCTGCAGATCTGTAAGTCTTTATAAAGTAGCCCAAGGGTACATAACATGTAGCATAGCAATGCATGAGGTACATATGTACAATTAACTACAATCACTAATGTTCTGAGCACTCATGATCCAAAAGAAGCACATTCCTTTAGCGGATACTCTGCATATATTAATGAGAATATTATAATAGCCTGTTTTTCAGATATTTATTTGGCCTGTAATGTATATATAGTCCACAGTTCATTGAAAAATATCCCCTATGGCATTACTGCAGTGTAGCTGAAAGTACTCTGTTAATGATTGCTCATTATAAATTATCTATCAGACTTGGCTACCCTTAGTACAGGTATGGGACCTTTTATCCAGAATGCTTGGGACCTGGGTTTTTCTAGATAAGGGGTAATTTGGATTTCCATACTTTGAGTTTGCTAAACAATTATTTGTTAATGTTGATTACATTGCAGAACAAAGAATGTATAGTATTTGTATTTATGCTCCTGTTTTAAATGACTGTCTGTCCCATTGTTAATTATTCCAGTACATATATTTTTTGGCAGCTAGTGTTTGGTTTGCAGCCAAATCCAACAGGTAGTCAGGTAAACCATTATGCAATGTGTTGCTCCCTTTTGATGACCTAATAAATGCATAATGCTTGTAATAAAAGGTGTGTTGCTGAGACATTCTCTATAAACAAGAAAACTAAACTACAAGATCTCAAAGGGAAGCTACCAAAGATCAATTCACTTCTGCTACCTCTTCTGCCTGCTCTGTCTCATGGGAGAAGCAAATCAAGATGGCCACAGGGCATTGCTCAATGAAGAAATGGAAAATGAAATGGTAATATTTCAGCTTTCACTCTCTATCCACTTCCTAATTGTCTTCACATAATGCTAGGTTTATGTTGTTGCAAGAAGAAAAGCAAATGGTAGGATGTTTTAGTCACAGTATTTGAAATTATATATTCAAAGGCACATTTTTTAATCTTATTTTTATTTTTGAATTTAACATTTTACTCAAAAATTGTGATAGGTAGAGAACAGAAAGGTTATTTATATACTGTTAAACTGAGTACAAATCATACAGGTAGCTGTTATACTTAGATTTTAAAGTTTATTTGCCATTAAAACCCACCGAGTGCCAATGGGTAGTGCCTGGAATGCCAGTGCATTGTAGAGAAGGCTCTACAAATGAGCACAGTTGCAATTTACATGAATTATTTCTTAGCAGTTGCTTTACTTCCATCATGAATGTAAAAAAGGTGCAGCAGGTTCTGAACAGAATGGCAAAAGTTTAAGGTAATAGTTTCTCTGCTCAGTTCTATCACTCGATTCTATCACAGGAGTGACATGGTTTTTTGACCATAACCCTTACCCTACAATTTTCCATATTTAGGTTCTTGCCCCAAATATTAATCACCTCTAATTTTATCATTTTTTCTCCCCCTTTATCTGCTATTTTTTATATTTTTATATTTTTTGCTCTCTTGCTATTAGTTTATGTTCCATGTTTTCACGAAACCCTCCATCAAATTTACTGCAGTGCTTTTTAGGGCAGCAGCAAAAGCTGCCAATGTAGATCTACTCTCTTAAACAAAAACTAACTTGCCAGCCTCATTTATTTTACAGGAGAGAACATTTGCTAAATCTGTGGTGTACAACTTTTCACCTGGCATACCCCATTATTTTATGTTAGTTTGTATTAAAATGATGTTAGACAAAGGATCCATGAGCAGGCTGACAGATATAGAGAACCCTTGCAGGGCCACAACCAGCCGGTTTTTCCTTCAGCTACATAGTACTGTATAATACTAAGTGCTTGTGGATAAAGGGCTCATTTAACATCATGGGTACAGAAGCAATTAGTGTCCCATAATTTAAGGGTTGTGACCTCAAATTACAAAGCTATAGGTGCCATCAGAAAGGTTTAGGTACAGTAGCTAGCAAAATTTCTTACATGACTTAGTTTGCTAGATAGATGATGTAAAAATATTGAGTTGTATTCTGATGTACCGTATTTATTTAAATGCAAACAGTTGTGTAAAACCTTTTTTTTTAATGTTTATGTCTCTTTAAGCTTTGTTATATAAAAACAAGTTTAGCATGTTGAATTCATATTAGGGATGCACCAAATCCACTATTTTGTATTCGGCCAAACCCCAGAATCCTTTGCGAGAGATTCGGCCCAATACTGAAACCGAATCTTAATCTTAATTTGCATATGCAAATTAGGGGTGGGAAGTGGAACATTTTTTTACTTCCTTGTTTTGAAACAAAAAGTCACGCGATTTCCCTCCCAGTCCCTAATTTGTATATGCAAATTAGAATTCAGATTCAGTTGGGCAGGGCAGATGGATTCGGCCGAATCCTGCTGAAAAAAGCCGAATCCTGGCCAAATCCCGAACTGAATCCTGTATTCGGTGTATCCCTTATTGATATGGTTATGGTAAGCCCTTAAAAACAAACACAATAGGGTTATAGGATTATACATGAAATATTTAGTAGCCATGAATATCCAAGAATATATGAGGTGGTGCAAATGATAGCAGCCCATTTTTTTTTTTTTAATGTGCCAACTTCTGTAGTTTGGCAACTGTACTCTAATGTGTAGAGATGGAGACTCTTTAATGTGAAAAACTTTATGGTAAGGGAACATAGTTACATTTCTGAAGTTTTGCCCACTGTGTTTCAAGAGGTTATTGTAGGGGCAGTGAAGGGTTTTTTTGATGCCATGTGTTTGGGCAAATGAAATATTCATACAAATTAGAGTAATATACAACTATACATTCCTACTCCTCATCTATCATACATTGGGTATAGGAAGGAAGCATTGACGCATTACCTCACACATAACTTATGTTACATGATTTTATCCACCAAGTTTCTACTATTCTTCTGTAGCTCCCCCCCCTGCTAAGTTTTGCCTAAATCATATGTTTAACATTTAAAACATCTAGCCCTAATGGCTTATGGAATGTCTTATCAACAGCTACTATCTGAACATTGCTCTGGTCAAACTTGAAATATAACCTTAAATCCAACACTGTTCCACAATTAAAATTCAAATGGCTTCCAGTTAGCTGACAAAAGCTGTTATACTTAGGGATGAAATGTTCAAGGAAATCTCATGTTTTAATGCAAAGGAGGCATTTATTTGAGAATAAAGCAGATTTACTCTTTTAACATCCTACCCAATGCAGAAAGGCTTGGTATATCATGAATTATATGCAATTAAAAAAAGCAATAGTAAAACCCTTTTTTGACATACAGTAAGACTCAGATAACTGGAAATACTCCTCACTCCTGCAACAAGGAAACCTTTCTTAAATGGATTCTGTCACGGGAAAGCAAAACACATCAGTGCTGCTCCAGCAGACTTCTGCACTGAAATCCATTTTTCAAAATAGCAAACACATTTTTATATTTAGTTTTGAAATCTGATATGGGGCTAGAAATGTTGTTAGTTTCCCAGGTGCCCTCAGTCATGTGACTGGAGTGATATCAACCCCCTCTCTTTCCCCACAGCAGCCGATGAACAGAATAATGGGAAGGTAACAAGATAACAGTTCCCAAACACAAGATAACAACAGCTATATGAGAATAGCACTCAATAGTAAAAGTCCAAGTCCCACTGCGACTCCTTCAGTTACATTGAGTATGAGAAACAATAGCTTATCTGGAATCAGTTCCATCATGAAATACTGGCTGTGCCTGAAAACACATGATCAGGCACAATGACCTGAGATGGCTGCCTACACACCAATATTACAACAAAACAAAATATACTTGGTTCCGGAATAACATTTTATATGGCAGAGTGAATTATTTGCAGAGTAAACAGTATAATTTAGAAATAAAAACTACACCATAAAAATCATGACAGAACACTTTTAAACCTTATTGCCCCTTTAGGTGCGCAATACGTAAAGCTGGCCCTGTGTTTTGCTTTTCCATGACTACCCTTTTTTTAATGTGAAAATCTAAATAGAGGTCCAGCTTTTTGTCTGCCTTTTTATCTGCTTTTATGTTGAGGAATTGTTCATCTTGCTGATAGTCAGCAGCATGTGCACCTAGACCCCACATTGCAAGTTGTTAATTGCATATCTCACTTTGGCTAACCTATACTTTATGGTGTTATTACCATATAACTATTTACAATTCCAAAGATATTAGAGGTCACCATTAAAGGTTGATTTATTTTCCTTTCCTTAGTCTCTCTACAAGACAAAATCTCATATAACAAATAACTATATCAGATCTGTAAATTTGGAATGCATTTAATAATATCATAATCTTAATTTAGATATCAGAACAGTAAGAAATGCTAAAATAACCTCCAAAGCTATAAGAAGCCAGCTAGGTCAAAACATAAGAGAGGTTATTGCATTTCATTGGAGATTTTAGGAGAAGTGTCTACCCCAACCAATGTTCTGTGCTATATATAAAAGTCATTGTCATAGTATTGAAATTGCATGCTCACATATTATAAAAGTGTATCACAAAAACAACTAACTCAATATCATCTAACATGCATGTATGCTGTTTCATAGGAAATATTTGGATACAGGACTATTCTATGGCGTAAAGGACTTTGCATTATGGGATACATCTTTTCCCTTGGATTATTATGGCTTCTATTTTACTGGAAGCCAGAATGGGAGGTCTGGGCATACTGTGAACCCTGCTTACTGGAAAATGCAAATGCTTTTTTGCTGAGGTCAACGGTGAGCAATAAGTGTCTACAAGATCTTTTTCATTTTTGTTTATGTATTTTTCGCTTACCTAGAATTGTTTTTAGCCATTCTATCATTATTTATAAACTATGGAACCTTAGTCATGTCTGACACCCCATCTGTGCACCAACCGGCAGATACCACGCCTTTCAATGCACAGTGATATCTGGGTTGAAGAAAGTGTTTTCTCCCCTAGCATAGATACTCCAGTGGAGAAATGCCTCAACTAACATGGCTTTTAGAGGTTTAAAGCCATATTATGGCTAAGGTATGCATTTAAAGTGCTGTAAGTGAAGGATTGTTTATGAACTGCTGATAATGCTGTGTATCATGTTACTGTTGATTAGGGAAAGGAGAGATTGGTGCACCAGAAATATCTTGTGTGCCGCAAAGGACCTTTTATCAGTCTACAGGAACCTTTTAACTATACATGGCAGCCTATAGATGTAATCCTTGTTTGCTTGTGTTAATAACTGCTTACTTTTACCAACAGGATGAATTTAAGCAATGCTCAAGAAAGAATCTTTTATGGACTCATCTTTCAGAACCAGATTCAATGCTGACTGGGACATCAGACAATATCAACATGAAAGATGAACATTCCATCATCAATAGATCAATTATGATGCCAGAACATAAAGTATTTATTTTTCATTTTTTATAGTATATATGTGGTTTATTTTGAATATACAGGTCTCAGTAATTATAAAGAATAAATAGTATTTTTTTGTCATTTAGTCTTATTCACCATTACACTGAACATGGGCAAAAAAAGCCAATACAGATGAAAATACTCCTGGTGATATTTCCTTCATATGTGGATAATGCTTATGATGGTTTAATTGTATCTTTTTTAAGGCTGAAGCTGGACATAAGGGCCCCATGTAATGAAGGGGGCTCAGTTTTTGATTAGTCAGTATTCAATCGCCACTGCCAGCCAGCAGAGTGGCGCTGTGAATTTGAATCACACCATTGTGAATTATACAAGTGCTTGCCCCTGCATCTGACAGCTGGAGTAAATTCCATTGTCCCTCTGATAAAATTTGCATTGCATAAACTAATATGTGTGGAGGGGGTTCAGAAAGCTCCAGTTGTGACGCTATTAGGGTTGTACATAATCTTATAAGGCCCCATTACGACGAGGTAGGCACAAGTTCTGGATGCTAATAAGGTCAACATTCATTTACACCTATACAAAGAGAAATGCAAAGTGTGCTCTGCATGTTGCACTGGTTGTGCCTTTGTTAGCACATTTGGTGCAAAGGAACCCTGAACTCAAGTCTCTACTGTGCCTTACGCCCATAGATGCTTCTTCTTGTATATCAGTAATGATCATTTATTTACCCCTATCCATATGAATTTGGCACGTACCAAAGAGCAGTGCAATGTGTGAGCTGCACCTTGCACTGGTTACTTTTTAAGGCACATGCAGCACAAGTTGTAGTGCAAAGTGCAATTCAGCAAGCAGTAAGTGCAGGACTCCCAATGTGCCTTACACTAGTAGGTGATATTTCTTTCATGCCAGGAATGACACACACACACATATGGACCCTATGGGCTGCTGATTTGCTGACAATTACGTGTCTATGCCTGTGAAGAAGCAGGGCTGACCAGCACACAAATGAATCCACAGGACCAGATTATTTTTTATTTATACAAAGTTAAAAAATGTATATCTGCATCTCCATCCGCCCTACGCGTTTCGCACCCACTTAGGGCACTCAGTCATGGGCTCAGGGGTCTGGTGCACCCGGACCACACTCTCTACTCTGTGAGTCATTTACAATTTATTCTGGAGCACGAGTCTTCCCTATTATTGAAATGTCATCTATGCCTGCCTGTGCAACATTCACAAACAGGCACAAATCTTTAGATGTCACATCTCCAAATGGTTCGCACCTTAAAGCAGCCAACTATTTGTAAATGGGATATTTTATGTAATGGTCATGCCATTTTTAGCTGGCTATTGCGGCAATGATTTTCAGAGAGGCTGAACCTGTCTGGTAGGAGGATTACAATGATATGAGACGGCTGTGGGAGGTGATGAAGAAGTCTGAGAGTAAAAAACAATACTTAAATATCTTATGCAAGTGTGAAACTTGGTTGAGGTAGTAACACAAACAATAAGTTAAAGGAGGATACTATGCAATCACCTATTCTTGTTTACTTCTATGAAGCAATAAATTAATTTATTCTCATTTCATATGTGTGCTGACATATACAAATGTAAATCAAGGCTCTAACTGGTTTCTAGAGATATGTAATCTTGAGTAAGCATCATTATCCTTAATTTACCATACACACATCAAATCTGAGTCATCTATAATGTTGAGAGAGAGAGAGAGAGAGAGAGAGAGAGAGGGAGAGAGGGAGAGGGAGAGAGTGTATTGTTTGCTGTGTATTTTGCATAGAAATTCAATATCAACATCCTCTTTCTAGACAAAAGCATATGACCCTGTTCATGTTTGTCTGTTTCAGATTTTATTTTTCTATACTAGCAGAATATTCATTTATTCTTGACTTCTGGCTTGGTTTCCAGATGGAAACTTGTAGAGATTATGCTATAAACATATTCTATTATGATTCTCATTGTTTTTTTCCACTTGTCTCTGTAGTAAAAGCACCAGAAAGATAAAACTTTTATGCAAATGCTATTGTCTCACATAATGCACATAAAATCATCTGTAACTTAGCCAAGTGTATGGGACACTACTTGGGTAGGAAACTGCTATGGGAGAAGTGATAATGTCTTATTTCTGCCCTTTAACCCACTGCTCATATAAGACAAATGTTATTACTGAATCCTGAATGAGAAAAATCCCCATAGCCATAGTTATAATGTATATTCTGTTTGCTTTACTTTAACAGGTTAGATACATTCGAGTCCAGAAGATAAAGTATGTCTGGCTACTTTCAGAAAAAAAGTTCCAAAAAGCTGGGTATGTGGAAAATCAATAGGAGTTAAAGATACCATTTAGAAAAGTGATACACTTTATATTACAGGGCTCGTTTACAAAGATATTAAATCGTTTTTACTGGTCAACCATCCTCCATCTAACGCCTTGCATGCTTCTTCACAAGTCTTTTGGGTTCTGCTACATTCTGTTACACCAGAACTATTTGCACAGCACACACTTTGCGTAATATTCAACTATTTTATTTTAAGAAGGGAGCTTCCACTGAAATGGAATAAGGCAGCCAAAGTCAGTATTACAGTAGCATGTAAAACAACCCAGTCCCGTGAAAGGGGGCAAAATATATATGTATTTTTCCATTTACAGTAAATGTTTTTGCTATATTTTGCAGAGCACTTGAGGATCTCTATTCATGTTCACAGATACATTCAAGGTTTGGGTCTGGACTTACACAAGAAGAACAAACATTAAGGTACCTTTATTTAATAGCAATGTTTTGTTTTCAGGTGGCCCTAACACCATAGCAAATCGTAATGATTTTATACTGGACAAAGAGGGCTACAAATTGCAAGGGGGTTGGGTGGATTAGTTAGACTATTAAAGCAAGTTCTGTCTTGCATACAAAAAACGGCCTTAACTCAAGGGATGAAAACATAATTTTACCTCTTTATAGGTTTCTGGTAAGGTCTCAGCTGGAGTATGAAGTGCAGTTTTGGGCTCTAGTCCTTAAGAGGGATTTAAATGAGCTGGAGAGAGTGCAGAGACTTGCAACTAAACTGGTTAGAGGGAATGAAGATTTAAATTATGAGGGTAGACTCAGATTGAGCCTGTTTTCTCTGGAGAAAATGCTTTTGTAAGGGAACATGATTACTTTTTACAAGATCTACAGCTAGGTTGTACAGATATTGGTATTAGGGATGCACCGAATCCACTATTTTGGATTCGGCCGAACCCCGGAATCCTTTGTGAAAGATGCAAATGCAAATTAGGGTTGGGAAGGGAAAAACATTTTTTACTTCCTTGTTTTGTGACAAAAAGTCACATTTGCATATGCAAATTAGGATTCAGATTCGGTTCAGCCGGGCAGAAGGATTTGGCTGAATCCAAATCCTGCTGAAAAAGGCCGAATCCTGGTCGAATCCTGAACTAAATCCTGGATTCTGTGCATCCCTAATTGCTATATATAATTAGATATGTGTGTATATAGGTAGGTTTGTATAAATATGTGTATTTTTGTGTACTGGGGTTTTTTGGAGGGTTGAACTTTTTTCAATCCAGCTTAACTATGTACATTTACATTTGATTCCTTTAAACTGGACTTTATTAACTTATACATTATGCCAGGCCAGTACTCCTTGACAACCAACCAACTTTTCTCTAATGAGAGCAAATATTGTGTTGGTAAAGTGTATATTAATATTGTGTATTGTATTGTTGCAAACGTTCCGACTGTCAGTAAATGATCACCTCTGTCTGTGCTGGCTCCTGCTTTGTGATTGGTCTCTCTTCTTTTCCAGGGGCAGAGTTATTCACGAACAGTTAGGTTTTGTTTATAATTATGTAACACCCTCTTGGTCAACCACCTGTGCCTAGGTTATACAGTTTTACCATATACCAGGCACTGAGTCCCCTTTTCTAAGTGAAAGGGTACTGGGAATTACCTCTCATGGCAGCACCTCCACCTAACGGGACCCTGGAATACATCTGTGGGTGGCTCCATTAGGAAAACAATCAAACACACCAAAAACACAAACTTTATATAATAGAGAAAAGAGCAAATTAAATATGCATTCACATATTAATGACCCACTACCCTGGGGATAATTGCAGTCCTATCCTGGCACCTTCCTGCCAGGCAAAGTCCCACACTCCACTCTTGGCGGACAAAGAGTCTAAGTCCCTTTTCTCTAAAGAGCTTGTAGTTTACCCAGGTAGCGCTACCTGCCCAAATACCTATCTGGCTGGACAAAGGTATTTGCTCCCATGTGGCAGCCTGTGGGCAGGCTCACATAGAGCTGGAACAGGCATCCACAGCGATGAAATCCTACAGCGAAGCACACGTAGCTTGCTTTATCCTTACGTATAGTTCCCAGAACTCTCCATACTGCAAGCACATAAAGTCCTCTGCTGAACCACAGCACTCTCCATAGTGCAAACACATAAAAGTCCAATTTTTGTATTTGGAGCTTCAGACCCTCCTGGTCTAGCTTGTCTGCTTGGGGTTCCCACTCCCCAGCCCGCAGGGCTATAAAACTCCTTTTAAGCCCTTACATCCTGCAGCACTTCTAATCACTCCGTCCTCAATTAAATAGAATGCAGCAATGGCTGTGTGAGCAAGTGGCTCTGCCTATATCAAATAGTTATGCAGCATCAACACCTTGTGACACACTTCGGTTTCTGCCAGACATACTGCAGAGGGACAAGGGCTCCTGCCCCTCCCTTCACTCTAAGTTCAACCTGTAGCTGCACAGGCAGGGGATTTGTGGTTTCAGACCGTAGGGGAATTAACCCTACGGATTCCTACAAATATAATAGTAAGGGGTTTATCTGAGGCATGACATGGAACACTGCAGGTGATTGGAGCCATAAAAATGCTTTGTTTTATCCTCCAGATGCATGAGTAGTTAAAAGAACTGTTGCTTGATCTTTCTATAGAGTTCTATAGAGTTACTATAGAATTCAATTTTGATAAGTGGTTTTCATTAGGTGTATTAAGTTTTTCCTACTGAATATATGTAAATCTGCACAGTTATTTCTTATGGAGCTAAACACCATACCTGCTATCTTGGAACCCTCTGTGGTATTAAAGGGACTTGGAAACCTTGTACTTTATTGCATATGTGTAGTGTCTTCACCTGGACTCTCAGTGATATCCCCCACTAAGAACAAAAATGCTATCAAACTAGCCATACTATAATGGTATGCTTTATATAAGACACTGAAAATAAAAATGCTATCAAATCAGCTCTACTGTAATGGTATATTTTATATAAGAAAGAGAATAAATAAATATTGCATTGACTACAACAATACAGTCTTGCTTGCCAAGACTCACATATATTACCATATTACCATAACATATTGGACCTCTTAGTAGGTTTGGTAACTTGCATGCAAATAATATATAATTATGAGTTTATAATTAACCATAATTATTTAAAGATTAGTAACGACAAAAAGTAAAGGGTTTTAAATATAAATATTTAATCACCTTGCACTTTGGGTGTTTGTGTTTACTACTACAGTTTCAGCTTATATAATTAAGCTACTGTTTAGCCATGGGGCAGCCATTAAAGTGGAACAGGACAAAAATAATAGTTTTTAGTTTTAATACAGGAAGATAAAAGGGGTTAAATGTATGAAAAAACTTTTCCTATGAAGAAGCACATTTGTTTCCAGCAATAGTTTATTAGCAATTTCTAAATTATACAGTTTACAGTTTCTATTTTTGATATGTTTGTTTTTTTTTAACTTTTTATCTTGTGATTTCTATAACTTCATGTATTGTTCACATACATTCATCCTTTAAAGGGGTTGCTCACCTTCCAAACACTTTTTTCAAATCAGTTGTTTTTAGATTTTTCCCTAGAAATAAAGACTTTTTTCAATTACTTTCCATTATTTATTTTTTAAGTTTTTTCCAAAATCAAAGTTTAAAGTTGAATGTTCGTGTCTCTGGTGTTTGAGTCTGGCAGCTCAGTAATTCAGGCGCAGATTCTGAACTGTTACAGTTTTGCAACATTTAGTTGATACATTTCTCAGCAGCATCTCTGGAGTATTAGCAACTATTGTATCAATTCTCACAGCTGCCTGTAATGAAACCAGGAGATTCTGCTCAACAGGGACACAGATAAGAAATGTATCAAATAAATGTATCCATTTAGAACAGTTTACAGGATCGGCGACCCCCCCCCCCTCCCAGAGCTGCTTCAGAAGGAGAGAAATGACACTTTACACTTCAATATTAGAAAAACCGTCACACATAGAAAGTCATTGGAAAAAGTCGTTATTTCTGCTGATCTATCTGAAAACAACTAGTTGTTTGAAGGTGAACAACCCCTTTAAATGTAATATCATGATGAATGTTGTTCAAATAACTATAGTATCATTAAAATAATCTCAGAGCTGTAAATATGCAGAATACTAGCCAGTCATTTTGCATTACTGAGAAAAAGAAAGGCAGATTTCATTAATTATATTGTTTTCTGTATACCGATAGAAAATAATAATGCTTCACTATTATGGGCTATTGCTAGTGAAGGGCGAATTTATTAGCCAGGTGCGAATTTGTGGCCGGATTTGCACGTTTCGCCGCAGCAGTTCTGACGCCAGCGACAAATTTGACGCCGGTGACGATTAACGGACGCCCATTGACTTTAATGGACGCTGCCGTTAAAATCACAGTTTCGCAAATTTCTCGCCAGTTTCACGAATTTTGCGTAAAAATTTACGAAATTCATGGCGAATCGAAACGGGACACTATATCAAATAGATGTAGTGTATCTTTATTTAAGTATCTAAATAAATACCTTCTGCATATGTCTTTTCCTATTGTGTGAAAAGTGTGAAAAGTTTTTTTTTAAATATATAAAATATATATTTTCTATGTATTTAATGAATTCATCAAAAAAACAAATATTCATGATGGAAATTATGTTACATTCGGAGGCAGATTTAGCAAAGGGTCGAATTTCGAATTCATGTGAGTTTTTTTTAACTCACATGATTTTGATTTTACTTGAAATTCGATCGGGGGGGGATAATTTATTGAAAAAAATCGAATATGTAAAAGTCGGACAAATTTTACCGACCCCAAAACTCTATTCAGCCAAACTCTATTCGAGTTTTTTCTCCGAAAAAAAACTCGAATATCAGTAAGGCTGCAAACATCTCCAAATTGGTCATTGGACCTCTCCCATTGACATATACAGGAATTCGGCAGGTTTTAGGTTGCAAGTAGTCAAATTCGAATTCTTAAAGGGCCAGAGCATGATAAATCTCAAAAATCAAATTGAAATTTGAATCGAGTTTGGATAATTCCCTAGTCGAATCTGACAGTTTTGACCATAAAAAGAATTTGAAAATTTGAATTCAAATTTTTAATTCGACCCTTAATAAATCTGCCCCTCAGTGTAAAAGTATTGCCACTGAGAAATTAATTGACATTAACACTGTCAAATTAAATGTGTACCTGTCCTTAGTTGTCCTGTATTGTTCTTATCTGAAATGTATAGTGTGAGAGATTACTAACTGCCACATCTTGTTCAATTACAGCTTGTACACATTGACAGATTTCACACTTTTATTATTTGTCATGAAAATAATGTGTCAGTGGGTTTTATATTATGAGTAATGTACTCTTGCATGTTAATTATTTTTCTCTGGAACGTTGAATGGTCAAAATAAGGCAACATCAACATATATTATACGCAAACAAGTTAATTAAATCTTTTGTTAAGAACAAGAAGAACTGCTTTTATAAATTAGGGGAAAGTGTTAACAACATGTGATCTTTGCAGAGAAATATTTATATAACAGGGCTGTGGGCAGGCCCAAGGGACATGTATGTCACTCTAGGAGATTTTACCACTCACACCCTGCCATTGGGTTTCAATGACTCCATTGAGTGGCAGCAGCATTGTATGGTAATCTTATCTAAGATACTGCTATAGGAAATAATGGGCCTTTTAAATTAAAGTGTTTGGTAACAAAATAAAGAGACGTGGAAGCACTCCAAGGATAATAAGGAAGTGCAACGAGCATGTTTGAATACAATTACCTTTAATCACTAAGAGCAAAATTGACACACTTTTGCATGACTGCATTTGTGGCTGCATTCTTAATGACACTTTATTGTCATTAGCAAGAGGCACTCTACTAACAGCTTTAGTAGAGTAGAAACTGACCCCACAACTGCTTGTTATACTGGGATCACTAACTCATTTCTAGGTAGCTGTACTTTGCATACAGCCTCCTCACTCTGTCCTTAAACCATGTGTCTAAACTTGACATACATCCGCATATGCAGTATGGTGGTATCTGCTGTCAATGGGCACATGGGGCAGATTTAAAACAGAACATTCACACACAAGTGTTTCATGGCTAAAATTTGCACCATTTGAGCAGTGATAGGATACTGTACATGTCAGTGACTGCACACGGGGCAGCATTGGGTGCAACTGGTAATTTAGCATTTTTGCAATTTGCATTTTTCACAAGTTGAGAAAGTATACCTAGTGTGACATTCGCATAATTGCTGAGTACCCAGGGGCAGCATAACTGAGCTTTTGTAAAATTATTTTGATAATGCATGTACAAAATGAATATATTGATATTAATCCATAAAATGATAATCATTGAAGTAATATGCCATCAATAAATAATTGTGTCAAGAAAAATATCAACTAATGATGAATTTTAATCTAATTTTCTAAACGTAAAATGTAGAACTAAATCTTGGAAACTGTTTACAAATTTTTTTACAGAAGGCAAATTTGCGGACAAAATGCAATTGAAGTTGAAGTTGTTCCAGTTTGGAAATTACTTTTTAAAGAGGTTATGCTTATATTCGTATTTAATATTTTCAGTTCATATTATTGTTTGTATTTTTATAGCATCATTATAAAAATTAAATGATATTGTTTTCATCTTACAGCTGCAACTGTAAAAACTGTGATAAATGACATGAATGCATTACAGTTGTGACACTGCTGGTGTCTACAACCGTGTAGCCCACCTAAAGCGAAGGTGTCCATTTGCACCACCTACTCATAAGACCTCAGATCCATTACATAGATCAGAGCTGTTCAACTGGAGGCAAGTGATGGGCGAATCTGTGCCGTGAAATTCGGAAAATTCGCAAAACTCATTGAAGTCAATGGGCATCAAAATAATTTTGATGTCCGTCAATTATGACACAAACGACAATTTTTATACCAGCAATTATTTGGTCCAAATGCATTAAAGTCAATTTGGCATCTGAATAATTTTGACGCGATCGACAATTCTGAGTCAATCGACAATTTTGACGAATTGGCCAAAGTTTTGTGAGTTAATTGCTTGCGGTGAAACACAGAAATTTGCTACAAATTTGTGTATGGCGAATTTATTCGCCCATCACTACTTTAGGCCCATGGGTTGTTTTCTACCTTCAAGGGCTCCATTGGCTATATGGTATTGGGAATAATGTACAAAGATAATTGCTTCCATCATTAATTAGTTCATAAAAGGGTGCACATCTACAGATCGCTTACTTCCCGTATTTTCAGAACTCCCAAATTCATTAAAATGTTTACCTTAAAGGGATGCTGTCATGGGAAAAAAAATTTTTTTCAAAATGAATCAGTTAACAGTGCTGCTCCAGCAGAATTCTGCACTGAAATCCATTTCTCAAAAGAGCAAACAGATTTTTTTAAATTAAATTTTGAAATCTGACATGGGGCTAGACATATTGTCAATTTCCCAGCTGCCCCAAGTCATGTGACTTGTGCTCTAATAAACTTCAATCACTCTTTACTGCTGTACTGCAAGTTGGAATGATATCACCCCTCTCCCTTTCCCCCCCAGCAGCCAAACAAAAGAACAATGGGAAGGTAACCAGATAACAGCTCCCTAACACAAGATAACAGCTGCCTGGTAGATCTAAGAACAGCACTCAATAGTAAAATCCCATGTCCCACTGAGACTCCTTCAGTTACATTGAGAAGGAAAAACAGCAGCCTGCCAGAAAGCATTTCTCTCCTAAAGTGCAGGCACAAGTCACATGACTTGGGGCAGCTGGGAAATTGACAAAATGTCTAGCCCCATGTCAGATTTCATATTTGAATTTAAAAAAATCTGTTTGCTCTTTTGAGAAATGGATTTCAGTGCAGAATTCTGCTGGAGTAGCACTATTAACTGGTGTGTTTTGAAAAAAAACATGTTTTCCGATGACAGGATCCCTACCACTATGGCAGCACAACAGTGTTTTCAGTCACACTCCACTTGTCAAGAAAAATAGCATCATAAAAACCCTGCTTAATGTACAGTTTCAATTAGTGGCATCTAGAGACATCTCATTCAAATGCAACAATAATAATGCATATAGCACAATTATCTATTTGATCAGTGCCAATCTAGATAATCAAACTTTGAAACTATTGAGTAGTACTGTATGTTCAAGGTTTTCAAAGGATGGCATATTTCACAAGAAAATATTGTCACTGTAAAAGTCAGACTTTTTTTAAAAACAGAATTATACTGTATATAACAAATAATTGTGTTACATCAACAAAAAAAGCCTGCATTTTAATCTTCATTTTAGGAAGATTCAAGCCCAGATATAATTCTAGTCTGAAATAAGAAGCATTTGAGTTAATATATAAATACTCTAGCCTAGTCTAAAGCAGCATATGGGAAATAGGAAAGGTTTTATACAGACACATTGGGCCAGATTCAGTTCAGTGATAAAAAAGTTAATCACATGACAACTCATGGACGAGATTCAATTTGAGATGCCATTCAATTCAGAAAAACTTATCTCATGGTTTACCATGTGAAAACTGAATTAGGAGAAAAGTTTTTTTCCTTGAATTGAATCACACCCATGAGTTTTCAAGTGATAAACCATGAGATAACATTTTTTCACTGAATTGAATCTGGCCCATTGTATAAATATGGTATTTGCAATTAACTTGTCTCCTCTTTATACCATTATTATTATTTTATGTGGTGCTTATTTTCATCCAATATTCTCTTTCTGTTTTACAGGTTTTAAATCCATTTTACCTTTTTCAAATTGCCAGTCTTGGCTTATGGCTGTCTGAAGGATACATTGAATATTCTATTGTTATCATTATTATAACCCTGATTTCTGTCATGCTTACTGTATATGACCTTAGACAGGTATGTCACATTTTATAGAAAAATGAACAATGTATTTTTACAGCCTAATAAAACGTAAAACTGCAAAATAATGTCATTATCTTTGTTTCTCTCCTCAATATGCATTAAGATACTCAGTACTGATTCTCTAAAATCACAATATGTTTCTTTTTTGAAGAAATGATCCATGATTATCCATATTTTATCCACAGCAATCGGTAAAGCTTAACAAACTGGTTGAATCCAATAACAGTGCCAGCGTCACAGTCCTAATGAAGAATGGAGGTGAGTATTTTTCTAGTCTTTTGCTAGTTTGCGAGTCAGGCAACAGGAAGTTGGTTCTCTAAATGTTGCACAAAAGTACAGTTTGAGTAGTGTGTCCTTGTCAAGTGACTAACAAGGAAAGAGTAAGAACTTAATAGTAAGAACAAGGGAGGGTCACAAAAGCTATTTTAGGGTGGAGCTGGGATCTCCCATCAATTAATTAACAAAAGTTCTTAAAAGTTAATAAAAGTTACCCACAATACAACATCCAGTTTCTACTATAGTTAACCCACTTTTATATAATCTTAAAGTCAGATAGGACATATTTGAGTTGAAAAATAAAATATAAAAAATAGATTATTTGGATAATTTTAATTAAAATTTTAGGAGTACGATTTAATAATCTGGAATATAGTGTACTATAATTAAGCACAAAAGACCAAATGAGATACAGTATGCTTAATAATGAATGTGCAGCCAGAAGAGAAGGGGTTGCAGCACATCCAAAAATTAAACTGAGTTATACAGTACCTTCCAACAATTCACTACATTAGTGAAAACTACAAGAGAGACAAATTAGGTTGGTCCAAATCCAGGGGTGATCCTGCCCATTTTGCCGCCCGATCCTCCAAATCCAGGGGCAATCCTGCCCATTTTGTGGCCTTCGTTTTGCGCCCGTCCCCACGGCACTCACCCGCCAGACAGGGGTCGGAAGGGGGACCACAAAGCTAGTGGAAACAGCGTGATTGCACTCTCTGCACTAGATGAGCCTAATTCCCGGTTGAAAATTTGAAATTCAGCTCTTAAAGTTACCAGAGTGGCAACCAGGGTGTCTCCACTGTCTCCACTCACCTCATTGGCGGAGCGCCCTTGTCCAAATCCTAAAACTCCCTGGGCAATGTTGTTCATACTCATGGGCAAAGAACTTTATTGATGTATCATAAAATAATATATCAGTACAGCTAAGGATACAATAACTCTATCCCCCTTACAGCTATGAAATTATATGTTAAAAAACAAATGAAGAGATTTTGTTTTCATATTTTGTTAGACAGTTTTGATGTGGAATCCCGGCAGTTAGTCCCTGGAGATATAATCGTCCTCACAGGAAAGAGATTTTTCCTCCCTTGCGACTGCATCCTGCTGAAAGGCAGCTGTATTGTAAACGAAGGAATGCTTACAGGTTAGTAGCTTTCTTATGTCACAGCCCATGTATTGGCTTTTGTATTGTTTACATAGCTTTACAGGGTTATACATGGGCCAACCATGTACAGTATTCAGCCCATGTACAGCCACCTTATACTGGTTCTTATATTTCTGCATGCAAGTTGTGAACTTGGACTGCTTCTGAAATTGACCTTGTTTGTGGTGTTCTTTGACCAGCTGTTCAATGACTGCCACTGTTTTTTATCCATAAACAATTTCTAGCCGCTGTTAATTTGAGTCACAGTGGAGGAAAAGAAAATATAATACAGTATATATAATATACAATAGCCCACTATGTATATATAAATAATAATGTATAAACAGGTGTTATATTTTTTTTACTCACAGTTTTTGAGATTCTAGCACAAAACTACCTTTTTATAAGTACAGAAATGGCATTTGTTTAGCAAACAATAATGTTTATCTAATTATCCTAAAGGAGAAAGCATTCCTGTCACAAAAACTCCCCTAGACTGTGCTGAGAGCTCCAAACCATGGAAAATCCACAGCGGGGAAGATTACAAAAGACATGTGCTGTTCTGTGGGACTGAAGTTATTCAGGCAACATCAGCTGGATCTGCCCCTGTCACTGCTTTGGTGATGCAAACAGGTTGGTTTAATACAATAAGTACAGTACATTAAACCACTTTTAATACAGTTTATTTTACAAGAACATAACATCTTGCAAGGTTCATTATCATTCAGTATCTATAATACTGTAGAAAAGCACCACTGAAATAGAGATTAATTAACAGCCCCTTCGGCTGCCACACTCTAGAGATGTTGTAAATACAGTACCTTCTAGATTCTGGCTTTTTGTACATGTATGAGGATTATAAACAACTCAATGCTAAAGTAAAAAGAACATAGCCCTTTACCAAGCAATTCCTTTGGCAAGAACAGAAGCTTGAGATTTTGCTTCCAGTAATGTAAACATACAGGAGTATGGGGAATTCTGACCCTCAAATGATTATTGTTTTTAACAATAGACCTGTAAGCAAAATATGTGAATATTCATGGAGGTCCTGCCCTTGACCCCTTTCTCTCTCATCAGTGGTGGTATTTTTAAAATGAAAAGAGGATAATAAAAAAGGATTAATTGGGGTTGCAACTGGAGACAGCCTAATAAATTGGTTTCTCTAGTTTCTATACCCTTTTTGGTAAGGAGTACTGCAATCAGTGGTAGCCTGGGGTCCCTCGTATCTTAACACACAGTATATGTCCCACCATCCTGCCAACTTAACTGGTTTGATGGGGAGTCCTAAACATTTATACCCATCCTATTTATTACGCTCATGGTTGGTTTGTTAGTAAGAAAAAGGTTTTGCCATACCAAAGTGCTTTCATCCAGTTACTGTAAATTCTATAATCTAAATAACAGTTTCATTTCTACAATAAACCTCACCAGCACCTATTAGTAGTGAGCTGAAGCTCCAAAAACAAACAAAAATGCACACAAACATTGTATTGATAATTATCTCTAACCCTGCCAATGTTCAGGTTTTAACACAGCTAAAGGAGATATGGTGAGGTCAATCCTATATCCGAAACCCATGAACTTCAAGTTGTATCAAGATGCTCTCCGGTTCCTTATGTGTCTAGTTGTGATTGCTGCTGTTGGTTTTATCTACTCTGTGGTAGTATTCAAAGTTAAAGGGGTAAGTCATTCCTCAATAAATTTCTCTAAATTAATTTACATTTTTTTCTACAAAATAATTACTTACTGTGAGTTTCCCCACCTCTGACTCTTATAATATACAGTATATCAGTAACTTAGCCTTATAGGGGGCTGGCCAGCCACCTAGCAAACTAGAACAGCAAGGGTACATCTGTCACAAAATAATGAGATTAGCAGTGTAAATTTTCTTGTATGAAAACTGAAATAAAAAAATATGTGAGAAATAAGAAGTGCTCAAAATCATTGTATAATTTGTTTAGTAGTATTGCTTTAATTTTTCAAAATATAAATACTATACATACATACAAAGTAAAGACTTCAAAATAATTATTGGAAAAAAATCACAACTGTTATATATATATATATATATAAATACTATGGAACCAAATTTTCTTATGATTTTTTTTTTTTTAAGGCATCAGTACGAGACATAGTTGTCAAGTCGATAATTGCAATTACAGTGGCAATACCTCCCATTCTTCCAGCAGCAGTGGCAACGGCTCTTATGTACTCACAAAAGAGGCTTAAGAAAAAGAAGATCTTTTGTATCAGCCCTCAAAGAATTAATGTTTGTGGACGAGTAAACCTGGTTTGTTTTGATAAGGTAATGTCTAAGTTAATTTAAATATATTTGAAACCATTGCTCTATGGCACACAACTCATTTATTTAGCAGATGTAAACTGTTAGAAAACAACACAAAACCTTCGGATTTTAAGAAAAACTTTGATGACATGGGATAACAAATTAAGACCAACCTTCCAACTGAAGCACAAAATGTATTAGTTTGACTATAGTGGTCTAAATTAAATTTTATTAGAAAAAACTTCTTATGGTATAAGTCAATAAAAGTCTATAGGGTATTTGGAATTATATGAGCAGCAATGTCTTTCTAATTGAATTAAATCTGGCCCATTTAGTGAAATTCAGTTTGAATATCTTATATTTTCTATAGTGAGAAGCCAATTTGTCCTGAAAAAATTTGCAAAACTGCGAAAAAATTTGGACAAGGATATAGAAAGCCTCAGTCACTGGGGGGTTGCCAATTTGTTGCTTACTTTTCTTGGGCTGGCGCCCTACTTCTTTAAAAAAAAACATGGAACACAGTAGTTTTTTGCAGGGAGGGGCACTGTCATATTACCCCAGCGACCCAGGATTTCCTTGTCCTTTAATTTTGTGGCATCAAGTATTCATTAAAGATATATATTCTATATTTTAGACAGGCACATTAACAGAGGACGGCCTTGATCTCTGGGGTGTTATTCCATGTACTGAAAACAGGTATTTATCTCACCCATGTTTTTCTTTTATGTAATGTTTCTCCAAATACTGACGATGGAGGGTATTTCACAACTGCAATTAATCAAAACACAGCATGTGCCTTTGAGCTAAAAGTAGTATAAATGTTACTGTGAATCATGTAATAGTAAATATAAACAACACTTCAATTAACCAGGATCTACACAGTACACAGTGTAAATTACTCACAGCTGCAGGGTCAAAATGTAGAATGTGATCTACAAGTAGTTCTTCAGCTGCTGACTGGTATATCCCAGCAACATTAGACCACTGTTTCCAATCATAACCCCCAATGTGATAACTTAACTAAAAGGGAGATGCCCATATAGCTAAAGTGAGGAGGCCCCTGTACCCATATATGAGGTTTTATAATGAAGAGCCAAGTCCCACATGTTAATTATAATTGAGGAAAAAGTAACAAAATTACATGATTTGATAATGATTATCAAATATCATAACATTTCTTATATCAATTATCTCCCAATAGTATCAATAATATAAGTATTGTATTTAGATTTCAGAAGGTTCACATGTTTTCAGCTGGAAAAGATTTGCCCTGGTGCCCTCTACTTGGAGCAATGGCAAGCTGTCATTCTTTGTTAATATTAGATGGAAAGATTCAAGGAGATCCCCTGGACGTGAAGATGTTTGAAGGCACAAATTGGGTAATACTGCCATTCACAAAAGATAAGCCTCTTCTGTATCTTCATGTTAAAACTGTGATTTTGGCATGTGGCTTGCTAACTTCAGATAACTACGCTGAATGCTAAAAAAATACTTTTTTATATACAGCATTGAAAAGGCTGATACATGCAACACATGTTAAACTGATATTATGCTTATAGAATATTACATTTTTGTAATGTTTTTCTTTTCTTCTACATTTAATACCTACCAAATGTTGCTGTTTTTCCATTTTATGGTCTACTTTTACCTTATGTGTTTTATACCTTCTCATGTTTATGTTTTACGTTATGTTTTGTACTTCTGTACCAGCCCAAGGCAACCACAGCCTTTTAGCAGCAAGATCTATGTCTCCAAAGATGCCCCAGTAGCTCCCCATCTTCTTTTCTGCTGATTAACTGCACATGCTCTGTGCTGCTGTCACTCACTGAGCTTAGGGACCCACTCACAATATACAGTACACATAGAATATTAATATCACAATATAAGGCGATTAGTAATTAATATAGATAATTACTACATGGCAGTACAGAAACCAGTGCAACAAGCACACTATGTTTGGCTTCCCAACAGCTGCTCAGAACCCAGTGAGCATGTGAGGGTTGCAGCCACTTTCCAAGATGGTGGCCCCTTGGGACAAGTTTGAAGTCCTGGATCATTGCTGCTATTGAGAAGCTGAAACTTTAGGCTGGTGCAATACGTTCAGTATATAAAATACTAGACATTAAGCCCGTTAAATTAACGGGCGCTAGAACATATGTAGAAAATTCGCCAGAGACGGTCCGTGGGGCACATGCGCAGTAGCGCAATCCCACGGACACAGGGACTGGACACAGAGACACTTCAACTTTATTATATAGGATGGCATTTTTAGCCATATTCATTTGTAGGGTTTAGTTCTCCTTTAAGCTGTTACATTCCCCATTCTGTTTTCTCTTTCTGTAATCCCCTATTCTTTTTTCTTCCACAATCATTGTTCTTCCAATCTGAATAGAAATCAATTAGCATAGATTTATAATGGATGTTGTATCAGACATAGCATTATGCCCTTAGCAGAGAATAATGTGTGAGTATTTCAGGTATTAAACAAATTCTGACACATGCATTCCTTTTACAGATCATAGAAGATTCAAATAAAGAGAATAACCAAAATGAAGTTTCTACAGAAAAACGTCTCCTACTAAAACCTGATCCTAGGTGCAGTGCAGTAAGTATGAGAGACTTTGGAGGTAGATGTGGTTGGTGTCCTGCTTATAGGGTTTGCATTTATGTGTTCTTGACTTTGAAACCAAGGACTCTTGTACAACAATTTCTGAATAAATCTTATTTAATACTGAATGAAAGAGATTTTTTATTTAGGTTTGCCTAATATTCTGTAACAAGTCTACTAAATCTCTTAAATGGTTGGAAAAAATACTCTTTCGTTATTCGGTTTAATCATTTCGGTTTCAAACTTGCTTCCGTGGCATTTATTCCATATGAAACTGCCTATTGTATCTGCTGAACTCCAGGGAATATGTGCTAGGACATAATTGTTTTCATTATTAAAAAGTTAAACATATTACATTTCTTAATTGGCAGTAAGCAGCCCTGATTGGGAACTATAGTATATTTTCCCTGTATTCTTCCGTTCCTGAGCACCAAGGACAGCTGCCACATTGTCACCTTCTAAATGTGAAATATTATATTTGTTTGAGTTGTGATGGTGATACTCAAATCTGCTCTGTTTTTTACACTTATTTATTATAAAAATTTCCCAAAAATTTGCTGTGCAGGAAAAAAAATCTGATTTTCACAATTTTTTCAGATTTTTTCATCAGTTTTTCATGAATTTCATGATTTTTTTGGAATTTTGACCCGAAAACTTTGGGGTATTGCACGAAACCCAGCACACATCAAAAAATCATTGGGACTTCTCCCATTGACTTATATGCAACCTCGACAGGTCTGAGATGCCGGATTTTCAGATTCTGACTTTTCCATCCTCAGGGTTTAATAATTCTGAAAAATTTGTTATTTTTTTAAAAAAATCAAAATTTTTTTGTGTTTTTTGCATTCTGAGTTTAGTAAATAACCCCCTAAATGCAACAGACCATAGACTCTACAATACACCTAAAACAACAATACCATGAAATAAATATCATGAAACTGTGAACTTTTTGCCAAAAAATGTTATTATGAAATGTATTGTATCCAACTATGTAGCAGAATATAATTTTATTTTTAAAGTGTACAAAGTACTTCCTGGCACATGCATATGTACCCAATTGTTTCAAATATAACTGGTTGATATATGAGCAGCTTTCAGAACAAATAGCTTAAGTGGGAGCACTTACCGGACTTTAACTGGCTTCAGCGTGCTGCACGTGCACCGCAATCCCCTGCAGTGATGTCTTGTCCATAATAGATTCAAAGAATAGAGCACCGAGGAGGCCAGTTGTTAAAAACCTTTAAAAAGTCAAAATTTATTCAAAAATCCTTTTAAAATCTCCATAATTGCAGTAAAACACACACTTTAAATAATTTAGTATTTGTATTATTTTAACCCTTTCCACTTTTGTCCATATTTAATCCTTATTTATAATTTAAAAGGACTAATATTACAAAGAGTCACAAATGAGATGTAGTCTATACATATAGCATTTTCTTTTACTACATTATTAGAGATTAGTATATTTCTCCAAAAATGTAAGTTGTAAGCTGGGATTCATGATCATTCATTATAACCCAATAACTGTCTTTATGTCTTTATTGCTGCCTTAATTTTCATATTTTGTTGTGAGTGATTTTTGATCCTGCATAAAAAAACAGTTTATTCTTTTTGTTCTTTAGGTTCCATTGGAAGGAATTACCATTCTGCAACAGTTTCCATTTTCCTCCAGCCTGCAACGTATGTCAGTAATAGCACAGGTTATCGGAAGCGAGGAGATATTCGTATACATGAAGGGAGCTCCAGAGATGGTAACACAATTTTGCCTTCCAGAATCAGGTAATGTATTAGTGTTGGTAACCTAGTTCTAAATTAATAGTGCAATTGAGTGTAATTAGAAGAGTAAAATGTTTATAAACCCTTATCCTCACTTACTGCACATTAGAATTTGCATTGAAGTCATAAGGAGATACAATAAAATTGCAACCTAATTATATCAATGGTGTCTGTTGGAGAGGGCAGGACTGTAGGTTTGGATACCAGGAGTATGACCCTTATATATCTGAAATCTTGGCTTCCATCTTTCCTACTATTCTCAGATGGTAAGAGCACAAGAGACCAAGACATTCCTAGTTTTTGTCACTTTAATATGGGGTATTTGAGTAAAGTGAATGAATACATTGCAAGATAATTTATAAGTTAAGTTGCTGGCCATCAATATTATTATTAAAACATGCCTTGGACTGACATGGCTAGTCTTCCATCTTTATAGTTTTTGTAATAAAGTAACACATGTTTTGTTGTACTGGCTTGTTACAGTTATAACATCCAAATAACAGGGGTGAAAGATGGTGGTGGTGGGGGCTTTATAAGGAGCCTTCAAGTCAGTAAGCTCTAAGCCCCTTCAGTTACTGATATAACAGACACTGTATTGTGCCACTGCCGAATATCTTCCAGCAGCCCCTGTCGTTGAAGATAAACCAGCGTGTGAAGCATGGAGAAGTGGGGGCGGGGGGAGAAAAATTTAGTGTTGTAGATTTGGTGTGTGAAATGCGTTGGAGAGTGCTGACATCACTGAGGAGGCAAGAACATAAGCAGGAACTGTTGCCACACACAGAGGCATCGAGGTGAAAAGTTTATTAGAGACCCAGAAACCACCGGGGAGCTGTCTCTAATATCCCTGCGGACTCTAGATGTGGACATAGTTTATACAGGCTTTGATTGCCTAAACTTGTTAGTTTTATTCAGCTTTTGTAAAAATGGGGTTTATCTAGGATGCCTCCCTCCTTTTTTTTATTAGTATATACTGTTATAAGAGGTTATAAGAAGACGTCTATTGTGGCCCTGCAGTAACAAACAACAATGATGTTGTTAAACTCTCTGTACTGTATTTTTTGAAAACTAGATGAATGTATGCACTTGTACTACAGGTATTTGTATTTCTGTGAAAGGTGTAACTGGCAGTTTATACAGTATACAGTATACATTTTGCACTGTATTATATGACAACTAAAGTAGTTGTTAAACTATCACTATCTACACAGAATTTAAAGTGGTATGGTATAAATCACTTAAATATATAATCATAAGTCAGTAAATCGAATCTACTGCACTATATTTTTCCTTTTTTCTTTGTTTTCTTTTTTTTCCCTTTATTTAATCTCCTGTAAATTTCCAACAGCCCCTGTAGTTTATCACTGTGTCTGTGTCTAACAATGAGCCCAAGACCTGATCTACCCATAGCTATAATCTCTGGATCCTGTAATTGACCTGAAAAAAATTCTGAATGAGAGTGTTTGGGGTCAACTAGGAGATTTGTTTTTTGTTCTTCTCTTTACTTTCTATGTTGAAACCATGTTTCTTTAGAGGCAATATGTGTGGCTAACAACACTAATACATTTGTGCTTTCCAACCAAATATCTCTGCTCCAGCTGTTGAAATATAATCCCTAGCATAGTCATATATTATGCTATACAGGTGTTCATTAACTTTGGCACAGATAGACTGATGACTGCTGTAAGTCACATCATTTCAACAGCTAGAAAGAAAGAAATGAATGAATCCTTTAGTTAGTTCTGCACTGAGATTCCAAAGGCGCCCAGGCACAGAATGTATGTTAGCAGCAAGTACATTTTTTAAATGTCTTATAGAAACAATCTTACATGCGTGTTTTTGAACAACATCTATAGCACATTAAATTTAGCATTTTGCTCAATGTGTTAGTATTAAATTCAAAAGCTGTTTGGGAATATCAGTCAAAAACTAGAAAGTAGACTAATTTCAAAGCAAGAGGTTTAGGGGCTTATTTATCACGCTGTGTAAAAATTGCAGGAAAACTTCACCAGTGGTCTTGCCCACAGCAGTGGTGTAACTATAGAGAAAGAAGACACGTGGTCACAGGGGGGCCAGGGGAAAAGGGGGGCCCGGACCGCAGGGTCTTTTTCCTCTATAGCATTCAAATCCCCATCCCTCCTCTTTCTTCTTCTTTTGACGAGCATGTGGATTGCAGAGGGCTCGAGCATGCTGGGCCCTCCGAAAAATGTTTATCACATATTTGTTCTAACTTGTAGGTGATTATTGAAATCTAATTGCTAATTGATTGCTATGGGCAGCATCACGGTTCATGCTTTCTGCCAATTTTTACACAGCATGATAAATAATGTTTTTTTGAATAGTGATGTGCAGGTCGAGAATTTCTTGACCTGCACCCGACCCTAACCCGCCCCTTCTGGAACTGTACCCGGCCTGGGCCTGCTCCTGCCCTCTTTTTATAGACCCACGCCCAGCCCACAGTGACATCACAAAAGGGGCGGGACAGGCGGAAGCCTATAAATTCTGGTGCCGGAAGCCAGCAGTACTAGGTTGCATGTGGAGAGGGCAGGAGAAGAGTTCGACCTGCCCACTACCCGAATACTTTGTGCAGGAGTCGGCCCGAACCTGCCCGACCCACGGGTAAACCACACATCACTATTACTGAACTATTATTACTACTTTTAATTCTGATCCTCTCTGGTTCATCCTCTAGTCTGTCATTCAAACCTCTACCTCTTTACTAGTGTATTTAGTACCTTACACACAGATAACTCTTTGGCGGTAATGTAATTAAAGGTAGTACATCAGAGCAGGAAAGAAAGATACATATATAATACATATTTAATTAGAAAATATTTTCATTTTCCAGTACCAGCAAACTTTTCAAATGAACTTCAGATGTACACACAACAGGGATTTCGAGTTATAGGTCTGGCATATAAACTGTTGCAGGTGTGCGACAATGAATACAAAGATAGTTACCTAAGGTGAGCCTTTATCATTTATGTTGTACTAATGACAATGCAAATACCTGTAGTTGTTTTTATTTGAAGATTCAATAGAAAACTTAAATATTAACACATTGCATATCAAATTTGATTATTTCTAAAGCACGAATCTTTAATATTTTTATGCAAGGACATGTCAATTTTTACTGCATAGCTATTTAACCACCTTGTATTGAAATAGGTTACCAGCTGGGTTGCTGTAGATTATTGCAATGGTGAAAACTGACAATGTAATATAAAGAAAGCAGGTTCCATCTGTGTACATTTTCCTATATACTTTGTTCTCTTGTTGTTAGCCCTTCCTCTGCTTACCATGAGACTTAAAGGAACAGTAACACCAAACAATGATAGTGTTAATAAATGATTTAAATTATAACACACTGGTAAAGGATTGTGTGTTTGATGAAAAAACATGCTCTCTTATATAAAATAGGATATATGCTGACAAGAAATGGTTTAGTTGTAGGTTCTAAATCAATAGATATAATGCTGGTTATTATCATCCACTCATTACTTCTCCCAGTGGTCTTCCCTACTGCCTGGGCTTAGGTCTACTCTACTTCCCTCAGCCTGCCTTGGGAACCGCAGCCATGAGTAACGCAAAAAAAGCAATATTTCTATACAGTGCCTTGTGTGTGTCTGGACTCTGAACTGCTTAACCCATTTGGGAACTTGCTCTGCCTGCCTGCCTGTACCTGAACCCCCAGACTGCTTAAAGGACACCTATCTTAGAAAATATGTTTTCCCCCACCAGAGGGTTGAGCTAATAGAACCAGCACTCCAGTTGGGGGAAAACAATACTGTTTGGAACAGAAAATTCTCCTAAATAATAACCAATTTAATGATCTCATGTCAAAAAGGGGATTTATTCTCTCTTTAAATGACCTGTAAAAATCTGTGCATGCTATATAATGTAATGCAAAAGTCTCACCACATGGTGTCACTATTGTGCATTCTTAATGAATCCACAGCTAATGACTATAGATTAAATAGTAACAGTTTCCAAAAACAACAGATACACATACTGTTGCATCTTGTGAAACAAGATAAACTCAGCATAAATCCATAGATCCATACACCTATATGAAAGGGGCTGATTTGATTCTGTTAAGGATTGCTTATACATTTGCTGGCAGGAGGATTGCAGTCCTTACCAAATTCAAATAACTGTCGGTAGTTATCATTATCCAATTGACTATCAACAGTTAGTCTAGTCTGGTCAGGAAAATTGCAGTTGGCTTATGGTGACCTCATAAGGCAACAAAAAGACGAGACAGCGTAATACTGAGACAAAAGAAAGAGTAAAAATGAGCAGATATTTTTGTGAGGGAGAGAAGACAGAATGGAATCCAGCCTGTATCTGTGATATGATGAAGAATAAGGCAACATAGAATACATTTTCTGAAAGGTTTGACTGAGAATATAACGATACATAAATACAGTTTACCATGACGCCAGTTTTGAAAATGCTGAACCAAAGGTTTTAACAAACCTGTATAGTCTGCTCATCAATCTGCAATATTGTACCTAGCATTGTGTACTGGCAGTTGCATTGTTCTGCATTTATGCATCAGTTTCTTGTATGCTCCTATATAAAATAAATGTGACTGTATATCAGATCTGATTTGTTAATTAGCTATCTTGCACAATGAATATTAATACACATTTTTCATAGCTGCCTGTAAAATTCTGGTTTCTTTTCCTGGAAGGGAGGAGGTGGAATGCAGCCTAACATTTCTTGGCCTTCTCATATTAGAAAACCGGTTGAAAACTGAAACCATCCCAGCATTAAATGAGCTGAACAATGCTTTAATTAAGACAGTGATGATCACAGGTACATTTTACATTACCTATTTGCCAAACTAAACTGCATTTATTATGAGGGTGTGGCATGGAAAGCTACCATACAGCTTTGCCTTCATGATTGATTTGTGATCAAATTACTAAGAACTGCACACTGTTTAGTAGCTCAGTGTGTAACCCTCCCCTGTGTTAAAACTGGTTGGTATCCGACATACCAGCATAATGCCCAATTTGAAATCGCAGGGGAATGTACTGTACCAAGAGACTAAATTGAGTGCTTCATAAATGATATAGGTAATAGTCATGGTGATATAAGCTACTTATTGGGGCCAAACCGAAAGCCTGCCCATCCGGTGTCTGACCAGGGATCAGTCATCATCTGTCTATCAAGAATGTTCAAAAATTGCATGTGGTCAATTCCACAAAAGGCCATGATGCGATCCACTATCAATGCATGGGCTTCTATGATATTATGATCATATTTTCTGTTTTTTTCCATTCCAGGAGACAATCTTCAGACAGCAATAACCGTTGCAAGAAATTGTGGCATTGTACAAAGCCATGGCAGAGTGATACTAGCTGAAGCCTCAGAGCCAAATGGAAGTATGCCTGCCACCATTACATGGAAGGAAGTGGATACAAAAATCCATAATATGGAGGATAACCAAGTAAGTATTGCTATTCAATAAATACCATCTTTGATACATTTGACACAAACACAGGTCCATGAGAAAGGTCACACTGTAGTAACTGACCCTATATATATATATATATATATATATATATATATATATATATATATATATATATATATATATATATATATATATATATATATATATATAGTATATGTTCAGTGTGAGCACTCTTGCCGTATCAAATTCTTTTAAATGGGTGCATTGGTCAAGTAAATTCATACAGCATAGCAAATGGACCAGCTCTGGCACCTATTTTTATATCCTCGAAATTCTCGCTTTTAGGAACACGTGGTCCATGGGGTCCAATCGTGCCCTGAGATAAACTTGCCCTTTTGACATCATAACCCTAGCAACAGTAGTTTTCTGTGGTAAACAAAAAAGTGACAGCTCTCATACTCTCCTTACAACATTAACCAATGCACTGCCAGCAGTCTCCCATGCAGGCCCAGGGGGAAATGAATTCCCCTATACCTCACAGGGGAGCTGCTTTGTGACCTCACAGAAGCTCGGATTCACAAAAAGGTTGGGACTCTGTGTTTCTTTATATTTCGAAGACAGGCAGTAGGCCTACTCCTGGTTAGTTAGGACAACTGACCTGCTAGTTTAGAAGCCCATTAAGAGGCAAGGATTTAATTTTGAACTGTTTGTTTTGGTTTATTTCTTTCTAGTGAAAATAAACTGGCTGAAACATACTACACTCTCATGAGTTGTGATTGTGCCGTGGGCTGGTTCACCCCAGAAAGCTGGTCCCAGCTACCCAACTCCTGACTATATATATATATATATATATATATATATATATATATATATATATATATATATATATATATATACCCGTGCACAGATGGGATAACTGTCTACTGAAGAATATTACATTATGTAATTGTGTTATTTATGCATATTTTTTTCAATTGCAGCTTTTGTTACATTCACCAATAAAAGGTTGTTTGCCTTTCAAAACTTATCAGTTTTTTTAGATAGTAGATAAGAAATAAACAGTTGCTTTCTAGTTTTTGTTTTGTTATTTTTGACTGTTTTTCTATATTTGAATTCTAATGTTTAAGGGGTTATTTATCAAAGCTCTAATTTTTTTTCATATCTCGAATGGTTTCTAATTTAAAAAAAAAACCTCAAATGTAAAAAAACTGCAATCATTGTAGTCAGGGTGAAAAACTCGAATATGCGGATTAGTTGAGTTTTTGAACAAAACCACCAAAAAAAACTTGAACATCATGAAGGCTATTAACATCTTCATTTGGTTCAAGGGACCTCTGCCATTGACTTCTACAAGACCTTTAGATTTTTGTGTTTTTGGATTCAAGCTATTTCCAGCCTCAGGGTATAATAAAAAAAAATTAAACTTTTAAAACTAAAAAAAAAAACTAGAAAAATTAGAGGGTTTTTTTAACCTGATTTTTTACTTAAAAACACCCTTAATAAATCTGCCCCTTAATGTTCCTCCCTGGTGTTTCAGTCTGGAAGTGATCCAGGAGCAGATTCAGAACTGTTACAATTTGCTACATTAATTGATACATTTCTCAGCAACATCTGTGGAATATTAGTAATTATTGTATTAATAACAGCTGCCTGATAAAATAAGAAGTGTATCAACTAATATTACAAATCAGTGACCTCCCTTCCCCCATCAGTTCTGCTCTAGGCAAGAGAAGGTGAAAACGAAAAGTACGTTTTAATGTTATAAAAACAGTCGAAAATAAAAAGCAATCAAAAAAGTCTTTCTGGTCTATCTGGTGTGATAGCTGAAAGACCCGAACTGTTTTTGGAAGGTGGAAGGTAAACAACCCTTTTAATTAATCCATTCAAGTCAATTTATGTGAAATAATGCATGGGAACCAAGAACTTTTATTTAGCCAAAGTCTTGTGGTCCAATGTGCTGTAGAATTTTATAAGTAATGAGCTGAATGCTAGCAGGATACTGGCACTATTCCAGTAAAATAATAATGTGTTTATATGCTGTTGCAACTGATATCCTGTTTTATTTGCCATCCTACTGTATATAATGCTTCATCTAACATTTGCATTCATTTACACTTGCAGTAAGAGACTTGAAAACGCAATGTTTAAATCACTTTTTTTTGTATTATTAGGACAAGAAAATTGACCCAGAAAAAAACAGTGAAGCTCGGAGACACTTTTCATATTATTTTGCCATGTCTGGAAAAACGTATGGAATTATAGTTCAGTATTTCTACAGTTTACTTCCAAAGGTATGCAGGGAGTTTTCTTTTTAAATAGGTAATGCTCTAATCTATGGAAAAGTAGGTTATAAATAATACATATTTATATCTAATACATATGCAGTTGTAGCAAGTGTTCAAAAAGGCACTGTCCTGGTGCTAACAAAAATTTTAATTAAGAAGCATCCATAATGAAATCAAGTTAACAATTCAGTCCACTCTGGGACCGTTCTCAAGACAAACAGGGCAATCAAGCCCCACCTACATCTTAAATAATTATTCACTTACTTAAGGAGGGGTAGGTTATATAGCTATATTATAAATAAATTGATTGCACTATTTTGGGATTTGGCCAAATCCAGAATCCTTCATGAAAGATTTGGCCAAATCCTGAAGTGAATCCATTTAAAGAGAGAGAATAGAGAAAAAATTTGAACTTCCTTGTTTGTGTGACAAAAATAAATCACTTGATTTTAAGGACTCGCATTCAATTTGGTCAGGCATTTGGATTTGGCTGAATCCAAATCCTGCTGAAAAAGGCCAAATCCCAAACCAAATCCTGGATTTGGTGCATCCCTAATATAAGCAATAGAACCAGCCCTTCCATTACATTTATTTAATCACATCTTGTACATGAACATAATTGTTTTTTACCCCATGAAAGTGCTGGTACTATTGCATCTGTTACCTAACTATTTTTGACATTGCACATCTATTGTTACGTCGAAAGAAGCAGAGTGTACTCTCAGTTTGGTTATTTAGTATGCTTTTCTATTTTTTCTTTCTATATGTAGTTGCTGTTAAATGGAGCTATATTTGCAAGAATGTCCCCGGGGCAGAAAGCAAACCTTATAGAAGAATTTCAGAAATTAGAGTAAGTGCCATTCCTTCATTCAATTTAAAGATTAAACGATAACGATAACCATGAAGCAGTTTATTGGCATGAAAATGGCTCATTGGCTGATCGCAGCTACACATCATGGCATTTCTATGATTCATTTGTATTTTATTCTTGCACAGACAGGAGTTCTGTTTTATTATTTCCAAAAATCAGAGTTTAAAGCTCATAGTTCATATTTGTAGAAATTTTGCAGCTCGCATTTAGGGCAAATGCTTCTCACCACCCAAAGGACTTATAAAATAAAAAAAGAGTTATTGGATAATGTATTTTATATACTACAAGGAAACCATTACACATAAAAACTAGAATCTTTCTACCTGATTAAAATGTTCCAACCCAAGCTATTCGGGAACCCCAGATACTGTTGCTTTCTTAATTTAGTTTTTCCTTTTTTATCTTTGTTTTGTCACATGGAGTTTGTAACTTGGTCCTGTTGGAAGTGTACATGTACAGGCTTCTTGTAGGAGCAGGAACGGTTGATGACAACCCTTTTTGCCATTTGCTGCTCTTTGTAGAATAGCTGTAGCTACATTTTACATTCCAGTAGTAGTGATGGGCAAATCTATTCGCCAGGTGTGAATTCCCTGCGAATTCCCCAATTTCGCCGCCGGCAAATAAATTCGGGAAACTCGTCCAAAATTCATGGACATCCAAAAAAAATGGACGCCGGCATCAGGTCCAAAATGAGAACGAAACGGGACATATTCGCCCATCACTATCCAGTAGACAGGGTCAGCAGTTATTCAATAAAAGCAAGGAATCTTGTATGGTTCTTCTACTACAAATCTGTAAAAATGAGTCACAGTAACCAACAATACAGCTCAGAGATGTATAAATAAGGGAAATTAACATAAAACTCTTGTTTTTACAGTTATTACGTCGCCATGTGTGGAGATGGAGCAAATGATTGTGGAGTAAGTGAACTATTTTTTTAATTATTATGACTATTTTCTGAAGCAAGCTGTTCAACCTTTAAGGTGTTGCTGGTATTGAAACCCATACCTTTGCAAGACTAAACATTTTAACAATCCTATCCATTTATGTTATAGGCTTTGAAAATGGCCCATGCTGGGATATCCCTTTCTGAACAAGAGGCCAGTGTGGCTTCACCTTTTACATCACAAGCAACAAATATTCTCTGTGTGCCACAGCTTATCAAGTAAGGATTCCTTGGTTATGCTCAGGCTGCCATTTGTGATTCTCTTATTTGTTCTTATGTAACTAAGCCTTTGGAAAGAGGAAAGACTTTGTAGTGCAACACAAATTTTATACCTGAGGCAAAAAGTTGTAGGGAGCACATGCCACTGCAGTCAAAACCCGTTTGCAGTTTATAGCTCCTGTGGCGTTTGCTCCTCCCTTATTTGAGGTCTTACTGTGGTAGCCTTTGGTGATGGTGGTCAAATAGGGAAAAGTGAGTTGGGTGAAAGCTATTTTTTGAGAGAATATTTTTTGCTGCCGTAGCGCTATAATTAATTATGAGCTTACTTTCAAATATAATGCCAATATAGTGCCACGGATGAGACCTTTTTCTCAGGTGCAAGCCCTTACAACGGTGTGGAGGCAGGGTGTAGTGCAACTGTAACAATGTGCTTATGCACAAGAACTGGGCACCAGTGGTTCTTTTATGCTTAAACAGGAACAGAGTTTATTTACAGGATGATCCACATCGGAGTACATAGAACATATTGCATAAAGGATAGCAGTATACTCACAGCACCAAGAACACAGCTTGATCCCTGCAGGCAAGGGAACAGTTACAGCAGTAATTGAGAAGGTAACCCAGCTTTCAGCCTGTGCCCTAAGTGGGACCTAGGGGAATTTCTACCATCCCTAAGTCTATACACTTAGTCCCTACTTCTGGGTTATTAGTACTCGGGATATTAATCCCTGTGACTCTCCTTGTCTGAGCCATGAGCTGCTCAACTATATAACCTATCACTCCTAGAGTGATCTATGAAAGAGTATAGCTATCCATTTTACTAGGGCCTGAGCGCCTAGGTTCCATTACCCATTGCCTTCCTGCCTGCTTGGTAAGGGCTAAGGCAATGGACCCAGACCATATGATTACCTAGACCTTTATACTATAGCACAGTGCCATCTACAGTACACAGTGAGAACAACAGGGGCTTACATGAGCAGCACAATGACACAAGTCCCCATTAGGACCCATTTAGGTGTCGAAAACCTTTAGGATGTGCCTGCCAATATTATGTGAGGGTGTCTAAATTATCACATCCCTACACTGATATCTGCCTATTGGGTGCTTATACCAATAATTTAGTTAATACAAATTTGTAAATTTGTAATTTAGTAAAAAATGTGTATTGAAATGCTATTGCACACCTACAACATATATAAACAACACCAGATACATACTGTATTTAATTATGCAGTCAAAATGTACAGGGTAATACATCCAATACATAAAAATAGATCCAAACCTGGGGTTGTGGTTTAAATACTTTATGTATTTTTGTTTCTAAACAGGGAAGGCAGAGCTGCTCTTGTGTCTTCATTTGCTGTTTTCAAATATGTAACCCTTTACTCTATGATACAATTCATATGTATGCTGCTTCTTTATTGGGTAAGTAATTTCATATTTTACCCAACACTGGAGTAACTAGTCATCACAGCCCCCCCATAAAAAAGTTTTAGATAGATTAGAGTGATACTGTTTATTGGCTAATATACAGTAGTAGATTATAAAGTGCAAGCTTTTGGGACTGCCTAGGTTCCTGCTCTGGGCATGGTATCATACAGCAACTCACAGACCATTACATTTATACAAACTGGCACATGGTAAAAAGACAATTATATTTTGCTGCCCTTGGTAGAACAGTAAGATGGCTGTTAGGGAAGCTGTGAAGGCAAGATTTCTTCTATTATTTTAACTTTTAGAGGCATACTGTATTTTTCAAGGGTCGAATATGTCAGTTTTCGATTGAATAGGTCCATATACAGCTGAATTGGAACAGAAGGAATAGCAATCGAATTCCATTCAATGTTTTTCCCCAAAAAACTTTGAATTTGCCCCTAAGGGTGTTATTTATTAAGGCGTGTTTTTTTTTTGCGGTATCCGTTTTGACGCTGAAAACCTGAAAAAGTTACCATCAAAAAAGACTCAATTTATTATGCCCCGAATCTGTTCCAAGTCCAAATCTGCAAAATTCATGTAAATTAAATGTTCGGAGTTTTCTGGGTTTTTCCACATTTTTCGTGGTTTTCAGATGTCAAACATGATAAATTCGGGTTTTGTATGCGTCAATCTGAAAAAGTCATTGTTTTTCAAGTTTTGTTTTATTGATAAATAAGGGCAAATCATAGATTCTAGTTTGGTCTGACTTTTTTATTTAAAAAATCTGAAAAATTTAAATTTTGATAAATAACCAACTAAGTGATTTGAAATCAATGCTCTGGTCTAAAGCAACAGTAATCAGAATTGAACTATAAAACTATCGGAATAATAGTTTTTATCCTGTTTAATCCATGCTTTTATTAGTATATTTAAGATGGTGATATATAGTTTATTGCGTACTTGTTCCCTTTACTTAACAAAAAAAGCTAATTGTCATCAATTTCTGTAGGAACTGAAAATGGTGGGACTTTACCAATACCTTGTTCAAGATGTGGGAATAACCATACTGGTCTCCTTAACATGCAAGTGCATCCATCTCTTTTTTAATGGTTTAGTAAATAAATAAATAATGAAAATTGTACAACAGATTTTAAAATACAGCATCTTCTCTTATTTCAGTGAGTTTAACTCATCCCTACCAGAAACTGGCTCCCTATAGACCTCCAGCACAGCTTATATCTCCACCACTGTTGCTCTCAATTATCTTCAATGTTCTTCTTAGCCTGGCCTGTCAAGTTTGTGGCTTTTTATTGGTACAGAGGCAACCATGGTACAGCACATCAAACTACAGGTACGTAGTGTTTATTACCCCTTCCAAAAGTTTTCCTACCACTGATGCCAGATATTTTGGAATAGTGGGACCACATTAGCAATGCACCAATCTCTCAGCACCATGCCAAACACCAAGGAATCCTGAACACTTTTTGTTTTGTTTACATGTTGTAGTCTATTTTTAATTGCCTCCTGAGTCACCCATGCATTAATAGTTATACAGGTATGGGACCAATTATCCATAAACCCATTGTCCAGAAAACTCCAATTTATGGAAAGGCCATCTCCCATAGACTCCATGTTATCCAAATAATCCAAATTTTTAAAAGTGATTTCCCTTTTCTCTGTAATAATAAAACAGTACTTTATGCTCTTGTACTTTATCCAAACTAAGATACAATTAATCCTTATTGGAGGCAAAACCAGCATCTCTGCTTTTTCCCTCCTCCCATCAATAAATTGACCTCCCTCTGATAATCAGGGTCTCGTCCCTTTTTGCTTTATTTTATTACTATTTACATATTAAATGGATAAATGGATGGCTTTGAAAAATATATGAAGTTATACAGTATAGCTAGCTCTACAGACAAGTTTAAAAACCAAAAACCTTTGTTGCACATCAGATTAAAAGAACAGCGGACACTAATATTTCTTGCTACACTGTGCTCAGTACAGGAGAATAAACATATAAAAAAAGGGGGGGGCTGATCAATGCACATTCCCTGGTCCCAGATTTTACTGGAGATCAATTCCTTACAGAATGATCCTTTCCTGCTGTGGCTTTTTATATGGGAGATCTCCAAGACCATAGCACATTATAAAGGCATATTCTTTCCACCATTAAGGTGGAGGTTAGGGGTGGTCAGCAAATATGCACTTAGATAGAATGATTTTTTTAAAGATTTTAGAGCCTGGGGAATACAAAGCAAGATCAAAATATGTTTGTTTGGTGCTTACTATATTAAATAGAACGAAAAATAAAAACATGAATGCAAAGTGGTCTTTCAAGGTGCCAGACTTTATAGGGACAGTTGCCACAAAAAAATGAGTAACACTGGTGTATGATTCAAGCATGGAACTGTACATTTGTTGAAATCAAAAAGAAAAGCTCCTAACTGAAAATTATCTAACTGACTTCAGTTGTTTTGATATTGGTTGATAATGTATTATAACACACAAAAGCCATGAATATCTTGTAAATTATAGCCTTATAAAAGGTGAGTTCTGATGTCATTTCTGTCACATGACTCACTGAAACTTGTGTATTATAATAAATAAAGTACCCCCAGTTGCAAAATATGAGGATATTAGAAGTTACCTCGGCATTCCATAACCTGTATAAAAACACTCGGCCTTCGGTAACTTATAATATCCTTATATTTTACAAGAGGGGGTACTTTATTCACTATATAATGATTAGTGTGCTGTATATATTTTAGAGCCTGTGCACTAACAACTACAAACATTACCACCGGTGGATTCAACAACTCAAACACAAACAGTACCGAAATTGAAGAGAATACTGAATTTGAAAACTATGAATCTACAACCCTATGGCCAATAACAACAATCAACCTTATTATTGTAGCATTTGTGTTCTCCAAAGGAAAGCCTTTTCGAAAACCAATCTATACAAACTGTAAGTATTCTGCTCTAGTACTGCTAGGGCTCCTGTAGCTCATAAAAAGGTGTACAGATAGCAACAAAGAAAGCACCAATCTGCCTTGATTCAACCCGTATTTTTCCACTTTTTTTTTGTATCTGAAGCTCCAGAGCATGTTTAGGTTATTACAATCAATCAATTGATTTCCAGCCCTTTTACAATTCTTGTACTTGGTATATATTCAGAAAATATTGCATTTATGAATGCCATAATATTGTTTATTCACATTTCCTATTTGAGTGAATGCTAACTTTGATCTTTGCCCCTACAGATTTATTTTTTATTTTGTTGCCAATACAGCTAGCTGCCTGCCTTTTCATCCTTTTTGCTGATTTAAAAGGTCTTTACAGAGCATTTCAAGTAAGTAATCATTATATACTACACCAGGCTTCACCTTTCAAACAAGCTGGCCTGATCTTAAACTAGGAGCAGTAGCTAAAATGTTTTCAGGCATGGGACCAGTTATCCATGGGGTTTTCTGGATAAGGGGGTCTTTCTGTAATTTGGATCTCCATAGACTACAAAAAAATCATGAAAACATGAAATAAACCCAACAGGATTGTGTTGCCTCCAATAAGGATTAATTATATCCTAGTTGGGATGAAGTGCAAGGTACTGTTTTATTATTACAGAGAAAGAGGAAATGTGTTTTAAATGTTTAAATTATTTGATTAAAATGGAGTCTATGGGAGATGTCCTTCCTGTAATTTGAAGCTTTCTGAATAATGGGTTTCCAGATAACCATGATAATTCATGTATTTAAAATGTCTTAAAGGGATCCTGTCATCGGAAAACATGTTTTTTTCAAAACGCATCAGTTAATAGTGCTACTCCAGCAGAATTCTGCACTGAAATCCATTTCTCAAAAGACCAAACAGATTTTTTTATATTCAATTTTGAAATCTGACATGGGGCTAGACATATTGTCAATTTCCCAGCTGCCCCCAGCAGCATCTGCCCAGCAACTAGGGAGATCAGGAAGTGTAGCGATTTAAAGGGGCACACTAAGCCTATGGGTCCCTACATTACATTCTCAGTGTAAATATATATATATATATATATATATATATATATATATATATGTTGGAGTTACTGTATGTTATAAATGTACACTGTGCACATTGCATGTATATATATGTATATAACTTTATATTTCTGATTCTATTATCTCTAGCTTATCTGCACTCCCACTATATGGAGGATTTCCATTCTTATTATTTTACTTATATGCTTTCTGGTGTCTCTTGCTGTAGAGGTAAGTAAAGGGTTTTCAAAGCTGCTTTGCAAATATGAATGAATATGGATAGTGATTGAGGAGAAACGTTATGTTGTCATATTTTAAATGTATAAATCATTTGCAGAAATCCGACGTACATAATTTTTGTTTTAGCACTATGTCACACTAGGCACTTTGGCAACACAAGTAGCTTGTACAGCCTCTATATTTAAAAAAATATACATTTCTTTTTGCAGGAGCTCTTCATTGAAAATAGACGCGTCTGGCTACACTTAAAGAAGATTTTTAAATACCATTCAAGCAGCAAGTACAGGGTGTTGTACAGGATGATACAAAATGACTGCGGATGGCCACCGGTGGATACAAAACAATATGCTGACTCAAGCAATACAGAAAGCAGTTATGCCGTCTATGCCAATGCATGCTTTATAAAGGATGAGAATTAAATTAAACAATAATCAGTTAAAGGGGAACTCCACAAAAACATAACTTAAGCTTTCTGAAAAGTAAACACAATTTCAAGAAACTTTGCAATATAGATCAATTAAAAAATATGCAGACTTTTCATGATTTGTAATGGTTTGGAACAGTTCCCTAAGTCTAGCCCCCTGCTCTCCTTCTGATCTCTCTGACTACTTTGCTGAGCTGGCTGACTACTGTTACTTTGAATCAACAGCCAGTTGTTCTTTTATCCTCCAAACCCCACAATTCCCTGCACATGTGATTTCAATAAGGAACAATGCAATGCATTGTGGATTATGCAGTTCCTGCATGCTGTCTGTAAACTGTAGAGAAGTTTTTTAGTCCCTCCTTCCCTGCCAGGATTTCATATGAGATAAAAAGGGAATGTAAAGTATACAGTTTCAATGAGCAAATGCTTGCAACGAGCATCCTTAATGGGGAACTGTAGCGAAAATTTTAATTTGATATAAGCTTCAGCAAACTGGAATAAGAAACTTTCTAAATACAATCAATTAAATATGCTGCATTGTTTCTGAAATAATCAAGTTTATCTTCACTATCCCTTTCTTAGCATCTGTTTCTCTTCATTCTGTCTTCATGCAGCAGTTGGGTGTCAGATATTCATTGACACTTAGATACAATGGAGCTTCTTTTACCTAGAAGATGAATTAGAGCTCACTCTATTAAAATCACCAGAAATCCTGTCTCTCTACGTTTAGGATTTATGCTAAAGGCAATTATTTTGTTAGATTTTGTTTGTACTGGAATCAGTTTTTTGAGTGAGCTCTAATACATCTGCTAGGAAAGAAAGCACCCCTATAAGAGATATTGGATCATTCATCTGACACCAAACTACTGCATGAAGACAGAATGAAGATAAACAGATGCTGAGAGCAATAGTGAATATAAACTTGATTGTTTCAGAAACAATGCAGAATTTTTAATTGATTGTATTTAGAAAGTTTATTACTTCAGTATGAGGAAACATATTCAATTTCCATTTTTGTGATAGTTCCCCTTTAAGGCTAATGCCACACAATTTGTTATTAAAACAACCAGAGCAGAAAATCCACTGCCTTTATTCCCGAATGTGTTTTCAATGATGGGCACATCAGCCTGTCAGCACAGACAGGGAGTGGAAACACTTAATGCAAATGCATTAAGGGTCAATAATTTCTTAATACAAATAAAAACACAAAAATAAACATTATTTATATCTTAAAGAAAATGAAGAGTAAATACTTTATAGGTGTTTTTTTATACCCAGTAGTAAATATAAGTTTACTTACTTTACTTAAGTTTACTTATCACTCCACTCACCTGATACACCATAACAATAAACAATGGACTATGCAGAAATAAAATGTTTTTTAATTAACAAAAAAAAAAACCACATTATGTCATAAGAAGTAGTGCCTGTAATAGTCTTGTCTGCCAGCAGGAGTCCTGAGAGGAAATCCAACAGGTCGTTTTATACATAGTAATACTGACAGTATTTTGTTTACACTTATAAGAATGAACAAATGATATTAATAATCTTTATTAAAAAGAAATATTTCTGATAAACATATTTGCTTGCTTATTATTTCATGGTGAAATATGTGTGGTCTCATAATGCTTTAAAGTTATGTAAAACATGATGGTCTCATAATGGTTATGTAAAACTGATCAGCATGATTATGTATTACTAACTTTACAACAATGCCAGAAATAACTTTTGGATCTCTCTGCAAATGGAACACTCAAAGTATTTTTGGTTAAAAAACTAAAAATAAAAACTGTGGTCTCACACGCCAGTTATGATTGTGGAGTCTGGGATACAATAAGGCACATTTGCCACCCTTAGTATGGCCCCTAGTAGGAGCTTGCATGCTAATCACTGACATACATAATGCCCTTGAGAGAAATGTAAATAAAGTAGTGTTTGCAGATCCTTGAATGCAGGCAAAAACGTCAGCAAACTATCTTTGACAATACATGATGCATAACCATCTCTCCCTAACACAAGCAATTTTTACTTTAATAACCACAGTTTTCCCAGATTTGCTTTCTCTTATATCTGATTACTTCTGACCACCAAATACTGATTTTGATGAAGATATCAAGCTATTACTATACACAGGAGGGTATTCTAAGCTGACAGGTAAAGCCTGTATGGCAATGCTGTTATTATTATTGTCCTTTATTTATATATGGCCAACATTAACTCCAAGTTTACCAGTAATTAGTGTTGGGGAATTTCTTCGTTTCGCCGCCAGCGTATAAATTTTCCTGTGAAAATTCGCTGGTGAAAATTCACCGGCGTCAATTTCCGATTTTCACGATTTTTTCGTGAAAATGTCAGATTTTCAAAAAAATTTTGTGAAAACCTTCAAATGTCACGATTTTTGAGTGAAATCCTTCAAATTTCATGATTATTGAGTGAAATCTTTCAAATTTCACGATTTTTGAGTGAAAACCTTCAAATTTCAAGATTTATTGATTTGCACGAATTTCACAAAATTTTCGGGAACTTTCAGATTTCACAATTTTTCACGTATTTTTCAAAGCTTCACGAATTTTGAGGGAAATTCGCTCATTTTTCGTCAAAACGGGAGATATTCGCCCATCACTACCAGTAATGTTTCCAAAATAAACATCTGTTTCATAATATGTTTTTTTTTGTGTTTACTTACAAATCCATGTAGTACGTTTCAAAAGTCAGGATATATGCTGTCAAACCCATTTACTACTATGTACAGTATTTCCATGTTTCATTTAAAGAGGTGGTGGAAAACTCTTCAGCGCTGAGGTGGTAAAACTAAAGAACATCATATACAAAAAATCTACAATAAAATACACGTCTTGTTACTGAGGCTTGTTTTGAAACAGGTTTGAGAATAATCTCTAAATAAAGTATGACTAGTCTATTTTGCCAAACTCTGTAAACATTTTATCAGGTTTTTTATGCTTTGCAGGACAAAATAAGATTTCCACGATTTTTCTATGTGATTTTCATGGTTTTTTTCATATTTTTCACCTGAAAACTCCAAAAACTTCTGGGTATTGCATGAAACCCAGCACATCAAAAAATCATTGGGACTTCTCCCATTGACTGATATGCAACCTCGACAGCTCTGAGATGTCGGATTTTCTGATTCTGACTTTTCCATCCTCAGGGTTCAATAAATTCTGAAAAATTCAGAGTTTTCGGGTAAAAAAGCATAAGTAATTGGAGTTTTCAGAGGAAAAATCTGAAAAAATCATGAAAATCTGATAACTCAATAACCACAAATAATAAAATATGAAAACCAATTGCAAATTGTCTTAGCATATTATTCTCTGCATCATACTAAACGTTACCTCAAAGGTGAACAACCCCTTTAAAAGTAAGTTCCCCTAAATTTCTTTATGTATAGCATTTGCAGTTGATGCCTTTGTTGGTTCGAAAAAAAACAGAACATAAAACAAACATTGTTTTACAAATTGACTAAATACCTCCCAGATCTTAGTGTAGCTCAGTGTGAGACATAACTCAGTAAATCAATGTCTTTGCTAATTAGTGCCAGAGAAAGACACATTCTCACAGTTGATAGCTATTACCTTGGAACAGCCTCAACCCTCCAACAGTGTTTTTTTGTGAACGGAACTGGTGGAACAGGCTTTTCCTGCAATAGAACATATTTATGAAGCTGGAGGCTGCATGGACATGCTGTATGTACCAAAATATGGACACTATGGGGCACATTTACTTAGCTCGAGTGAAGGAATAGAATAAAAAATACTTCGAATTTCGAATGTTTTTTTGGCTACTTCGACCATCGAATTGGCTACTTCGACCTTCGACTACGACTTTGACCTGAACGATTCAAACTAAAAATCGTTCGACTATTCGATCATTCGATAGCCGAAGTACTGTCTCTTTAAAAAAAACTTCAACCAACTACTTTGCCACCTAAAACCTACTGAGCACCAATGTTAGCCCCATAGGTCCCCATAGGCTTTCTAACAAATTTCTGAACAAAAGAAAATCGTTTGATCTATGGATTAAAATCCTTCAAATCGTTCGATTCGAAGGATTTAATCAATTTTTCCTACGATCGTTCGAACGAACGAATAGCGGTAAATCCTTCATCTTCGATATTCGAAGTATTTTACTTCGACGGTCGAATATCGAGGGTTAATTAACCCTCGATATTCGACCCCGACTTCTTTCACCTCTCTCTCTCTCTCTCTCTCTCTCTCTCTTACTTCTTACCCCACCTTTATTTTCATCTTCTAGGACAGGGCAAAGGAAATAGAAAAAAAGTAATAATTGATAAATTATAGTAAACTCCACTTGCTTTGTGAAAGGACCAATAATGTCAAAAGTCAAAATACTTTTTTTCACATGGGGGGTTATTTACTAAACCTCAAATTTTTCTGGTCAGGCTTTTTTTTTCATGGAATCCAAAAATCAACCATCTCAGACCTGTCAAGGTCATGTATAAGTCAATGGCAGATGTCCCAATTCCAACTGGAAGATATTGTGGTCTGCGCTTTATCAAGTTTTTTCTCGATCCAATTTATCTAGTTATTTTAATGATAAATAAGGAAAAATCATGGATGGGAGTTTGGCAGAGCTTTTTTTCATTTAAAATATGACATTAAATTGGACTTAAGTAAATAACCCACTTACAGTATGCTTTTTTTGATCAAGCATCTACAATTATTACCTATCAACTATTCCTTGACGACAAAAATCTTATTTTACAGGAGAGATACTATACATTATAGTCCTGTCCTGCAGAGATAAATAAATTACATTTCACATCTGTTTATCTTTCAGTGTTAAGATGGCCATAGACGCAAAGATCCGATCGTAGGTGATAGGATTATCCAATGTGTCATGCAACTCCTAGAAAGAGGTGTTACTTGTGAGAGTTGCATGAATGGATGTGTGAAGTGCTCTGAAACCGCCAGGGTACAGATGTTAGAACAGCATTGTATGTAGCAGACAGATGGTGTCGAAGGACCCCGCCTCTGTTCAGGGAAGGTTTCTCCACCTTGACATGAATCGCCTCTTTCACGTCTCGTTCAAACCAGCGGTCTTCTTTATCCAAGATTTGGACCATTTATCTTCAAAGGAATGTCCCTTGTCTTTTAAGTGTAGAAAGACAGCTGAGTTTTGCCCCATAGAGTTCGCCCTCCTATGCTGAGCCATTCGCTTGGAGAGCAGTTGTTTTGTCTCCCCAATGTATAGATCTGTGCACTCCTCACTACACTGGACTCCGTATACCACATTGCTTTGTTTTTCTTTAGGGGTTGGATCCTTTGGCTGTACCAGTTTTTGTTTGTTAACCACGTTTGTTTGTTTCTACACAAAAAATTCGTGATTTTTATTATATAAAATCAGACATTTTTCGGAAATTTATTAAACCCTGAGGATGGAAAAGTCAGAATCTGAAAATCCAGCATCTCAGACCGTCAAGGTTGCATATAAGTCAATGGGAGAAGTCCCAATGATTTTTAATGTTTCCTTGGTTTCATGCAATGCCCCAACGTTTTCAGAGTTTTCGGGTGAAAATTCCAAAATAACATGAAATTTCGTGAAAATCGGATGAAAAAATCTGAAAAAGTCTTGAAAATCTGATTTTCGGGAAAATTTAATAAATAAGCATAAAAAACCAGAGTGGATTTGATCGGAGTTTGTAGCAGAAAATATTGAGATAAATTCGGACTTTGATAAATAACCCCCCTAGTTTTTAGCACTACAGGGTAACAGTACATTATCTTTAAATTTATATAAAACATCTAAATTTTTTTGGTGGGGCTGTTCCACATGCTTAACTGTATAAAAAATGTTTGCTGAGTTTAAATAAATACTTAAAAATCTAATGGAATCATATTGTGCCATTTATACTGACACATTATCCTGAATTGCTACAAATTCCAGGACAGCAATGTTTGCTAACCTCAGTCATGTGAGTTTTTTCTTTCTGTTTGGCGGCCAATTCAAATGTACATATTAAAAGCATCCAGTGCAGCCAGGGGGGAAAAAAACTTGAATTTGTATCTATTATAAAAAGATCAGATAAATTCGAGATTTAGTAAATAACCCCCTAAATATAGCCAATAGGGTGGTTTTGCTTCCAAAAAGGATTAATTTTATCTTAGTTTTCAAATCCATTAATTATTGACTATGGGACATTTGTTTTTGGATTACCAGACTGTGGGTTTTACTTCTAATGGGAGGAAAGCATTGGTAGTTAATTTAAAAAATTAGGGATGCGCTGAATCCACTATTTTGGATTCGGCCAAACCCCCAAAACCTTCGCGAAAGATTCGACCGAATACCGAACCAAATCCAAATTCTAATTTGCATATGCAAATTAAGGGTGGGAAGGAGAAACATTTTTTAATTCCTTGTTTTGTGACAAAAAGTCACGGGATTTCCCTCCCCGCCCCATTTACGGTTCGGCCAGGCAGAAGGATTCGGCTGAATCCGAATCCTGCTGAAAAAAAGGCAGAATCCTGGCCGAATCCCGAACCGAATCCTAGATTCGGTGCATCTGTAAAAAAAAATACCTGCAAATTTTTAACCAGTGCCCTCTATCAAAAAAGCATAGGATTTTGATGGTTTCTCTTAGGGGCAGATTTATCAAGGGTCGAATTTCGAAGTACAAAAAAACGACAAAATTCGATAATCGAATTAAAAAACTTTGAATTTGAATATCGAATTCAAAGTTTTTTCACCGAATTTGGCAATCCTACTATCGAATAAAAAACGTTCTAATTGAGCGATTCAAATGATTTTTGTGTACGATTGAAGGATTTTTATTCGATGTGTAAAGACTTAGAAAAAGTTTGTAGACGGTCCCCATAGGCTAATATAGCAATTCGGCAGGTTTAATTTGGCGAAGTATTGAAGTCAAAGTTTTTTTAAAGAGACAGTACTTCAATTATCGAATGGTCGGATATTCGAACGATTTTTACTTCGAAACGAAGTCAAAGTAAATTCGAAGTCGTAGTATCCTATTCGATGGTCGAAGTATCCAAAAAAATACTTCGAAATTCAAATTTTTTGTACTTCCAAAATTCACTCGAATCTTAGTAAATCTGCCCCTAAATGTTGAAGCTCTTAATGGTATGTACTCCTTTATAAAGAAGGGTAAATAAGACATACAGGGCCAGATTCATTTTAGTGAGAAAAAGTTTATAAAATGGTTTATAAAGTGAAAACTCATGCCTAAGATTCAATTTGAGGAGAAATTCAGATTCAGTTTTTTCCCCATAGACTTCAATAGAGTTTCACATGATAAACAGTAAGAGAAGTTTTTCTGAATTGAATTGCATCTCAAATTGAATCTCGTCCATGAGTTTTCACGTGATAAACCCTTTTCTCACTGAATTGAATCTGGCCCACAGAGAGATACAGAGGGTAAAAAATATGCACAGGTGTTCAAAATTATAGATCAAATGTATTAACTACAATGATTATGCTAAGAGTTGCTGAGTCATTCAAAGAGCAGGCATTCCAGGAGAGAATACTTGGCATATTCTTCAGATGTTAAATAAAGAATAATAATAATTATGTTAACAGGCTGTTTTACTGGTCACTAGATTAACTACTGGTCCCTTGCTGTATAGTCAAAAACACAAAAATATGCCCTATAGTGTTACTGCAGTTAAACCTAATCAAATAGTGTGTAAAATTGCAAATAGCAAAATGTTTCTATCATGCACATATAGGGGGTTATTTATTAAAGTCCGAATGCCAAAAACAAGAAAGATTTGCGTTATTTTTGGCCATAAAATTCGAATTTTTAGTGAACAAAAAAAACCTCGAATTTTTAGTGATGGAGTAAATCCTTTTAAAGGAGAAGATCAGTCTTTTAGCACTTGGGGGTCCCAAATGTTAGGCACCCCCAGTGATTGTATTGACTTACCTGAAACCCTGGGCCGGTGCTCCTATCAGCAGAAAACTGCACCGGCCCGGGGTTATACCAGTGAGCACCTGGGAGAGATCTTCTTCCTGTTTTCTCTTTCTTCACGCGGTTTCGCATGCGCTGTAGAACGAAAACCTGAACTCTAACAGAAAATTTGTCTATTTCGTTCTACTGCACACTAGTTTGCCTGAAGACGACGCCAGAAGAAGATCTCTCTGTGATGCATGCTAATATAACCCCGGGCAGTTTTCCGCCGGTAGGAGCACTGCTCCAGGTTTTCAGGTAAGTCAATAAAATCACTTGAGGGTGCCTAACAAACTTTCCTTCTACTTTAAATCATGAGTAAACAGAAAAACACAGATTGATAACGACCCCTCTTATCTTCCCAATTTTCAATTTTGCAATTAAGGCATTTTAATTTTTCTGGCATTAATAGCCTTTTAATAAAGGAAAGTATACACACAAACCATAAAACACAAACCCTTACCTGCTTAACAACATACCCTTAATTGTTGGCATATTCCATAGATTCTGGTGTTCTTAACTTGGCTCTCAATTACCTAATTATTTCAACATGTATATTTTTGGCAGCTGTGTTTGGTATGTAGCCAAATTTGGCAGGTGGTTAGATAAGTCATTATGCCAAGTGTCTCTCCTGCTTGATGACCTAATAAATGGCAGAAAATGCTAAATGTTAATACGAAAAGGTGTGTTGCTGAGACATTCTCTATAAATAGACTAACGCAAGAAGGCAAATCATCTGAACCTCGAAGTGAAGCTATTTCTTCGGATATTTCTTTTGTCTGCTCAGATTCAAATGGGGGACGCCAATGAAGATGGCTACAAGACATTGCTCAATGAAGGAATGGAAAATGAAATGGTAAGTTTTAAGTATTTGTTCTCTTTACACATCATAATCAATGTCTTCATACTATACGAATATTGGGTTATGTATTATTCTAATTAAAGCAATGTATGAAAAACTGGGAAAGGCAGGAGGTTTCATGGATGGTACACAAATTCAGATCTTCAAAGGCATGCACAAACTTAGACTATTTATAATTCACATATTTGAAATGTGGAGCACAGTAGAATATACAGGTATGGCACCTATTATCCAGAATGCTTGGAACCTGGGCTTTTCTGGATATGGGGTCTTTTCGTAATTTAGATCACCACACCTCAAGTCTTCTAAAAAAAACAATTTAAACATTAATTAAAAATAATAGGATTGTGTTGCCTCCAATATGGATTAATGAAAACTTAGCTGGGATCGAGTACAAGTTACCATTTTATTATTACAGAGAAAAATTAAATCATTCTCATTATTTGTTTAAAATAGAGTCTATGGGAGATGGCTTTACCATTATATGGAACTTTCTGGATAACGAGTTACTGGATAACAGATTTCATACACATATATATATATATATATATTTTTTTATATATATATTATTAAATATATTTAATTAATATATAAATTGAGTGAAATCTTATATATATATATATATATCTCATTTCTATATTTTGTAGGTTTTATTAGAAGTAGTGATGGGCGAATTTATTCGCCAGGTTGAGACAGTTTACCGTGATCCCCTTTAAAAAAAGTTGATTTCCCCATTCATACTGTTGAAACATAATAGGATATATCTTTGTTTTTGCTCTCTGATCTACTACATAATGAAAAATACACTGCCATATTCTTGATAAAACTAATCTTAAACCCCTTCAGCTGCTGATTCCAATGCAGTTTTTCATGCGCAACATTTTTTTCTCCTATTGAAGACTATGGGGCATAATTTTCGAAGCTTAGTAAATATGTCCCCAAGTTTTGTACACAAGACTTTGCAAATTTTCAAAAGCAAAAAAAACATTTTAAATATCTACTTAACTCACACTTGCAACTAATGCAAATCACAAAGAGCTGTTTGTGCTATTTATTAAATTGTGTATATTTTTTATGCCAGACACTGAAGTTTACTCCATTATATTACACCCACTCAGACTTGACATGATCTATTGAATCAAAGGGACAAATTCAGTCGCTGTTAATGATGAGTATTTGGAAAAACACAGGTCAATGGGCATTTTTTTCCAAGCATAATACTTTGAAGTCATTCACCAAATGCATTAAAGTCAGGGAGGGCTTTTTCTCACTCCAAATGCATTAATGGCATTTTTTTCTCAAGTTTTTTCTCATGGCAAATGCACTGAAGGGTGTTTTTTTGCAGTGTTTCTTTCTGGCAAATCCATACCTGATGAATACATTTGCTTATCATTACTTGCTGTGTTTTAATGCCACCTTTTTTGCTGTATTTAATGCCACCTTGCTACATGTTTACTCATACATAAGTTCATGCTTATGTTTAGTATACAAAATACAGCATTTCTAGCATTATTCTATTTTAGACTTTAGTTCCCCTTTAATACATACTGTTGCTTCTCCTTTAATGGGGTTTTAAAACAGAACAACAAATTGATTCTTATGCTTATTTTTGCATCTCCAAATTACTTGCTTTAAAAATATTGCACCGTTTCATAAATAAGGGCTATAAAGACAAGATTGTCCTGTTACCACCTCTGACCTATGTATTGTAAAGTATGGGAATCACTCACGACAGCAGATTAACTGCAATTATGCTGTTTATTGTATCACCACAAGTGTTGAAAAAGGGCCAATAGGTCCGAAACATGTCGTGCGGTGACACAATAAACAGCATAATTGCAGTTAATCTGCTGTCGTGAGTGATTCCCATACTTTACAATACATTGGATATTTACAGGGTGCCAGAGATGGAGCATCCATGGAACCATCACAAGAAGTAAGGCACAAACACTAATCAGTGTAAAACCCTCTACCACCTCTGACCTGATAGCTTTTCGTAATGATGTTCTGATGGCCACTGGCTGTGCTACATAGGAGGAATTTTCAGGTCCTGCTCCACTGCCTGAAAGTATGAAAATTGCTTTGCAACAGACAGAATTCCTTCTAAGCAGCACAGCTATCATTACAAACAATCAGGTCAGAGGGGGAATCAGGGCAAACTTTAGCCTTTATATCTGAAAGCATCTTGAGATTCTATATAAAAGGACCATCATGTGGGTTTACCTTGACTTGGTGTGTTGTTGGCTTGTCAATTTTATGATCACAACTAACTAAAAACCCCCATTTTTGTATATACATGCACTTGCATAGATACTAAATGACTAGTGAAACAGGGAATGTGTATTGATCAATCCTCTTTCTTTTATATGTTTGTAGCTAACTTGTCCAGATCAGTCGCACGTCCATTGTACTTCTGTATTTAATGTTCCTGTCTGTGGTGTTTCAGTTTGGCAATTCAGTAATTCAGGTGCAGGCTTTAAACTGTTACAATTTTGCAACATTTATTTAATACATTTTTGAGCAGCATCTCTGGAGTATTAGCAACTATTGTATCAGTTGTAACAGCTACCTTTAATAAAACTCAGGGATTCTGCATCAATTTAGAACAGTTTACAGGTGTCACGGTCGGCACCCTATATCCAGAACCAATGCTAAGCACCCTGTTCACGGCTCTTGCTTCTGCCTTTAACAGCAGCCTTTCACCTCGGGAGGAGCTCTCGGCTAATCGGATGCCGCCAGGTATTATTAAGAGACGTGCCAAGCGAAGGGTTCTGGACGAGCAAAGGGGCACGATGGTAAAGCAAAGTCTTTTGGGCAGAAGGTCACAGTACAAGGCGTAAACAGTTGGCGTAGTCAAACCAGGCCGGGTCAGGGCAGGCAGAATACAAGCGGAGTCAGACAGGCAAAAGTCAAACCAGGAGATCAATCAGAAGGGATACGGATACAGAAGAGTTGTTTACCAGACAGGGGTTAGGATACAGAAGTCAGAATCCTCAAAACAGGCAGGGGTCACAACAGGTATCAGATATCAGACAGGAATTCAAATACAGAAGCACCAGGAACTCACTAGGAATGATCCTATAACGGGCAATCACAAAATACAATTTGTCTCTTTAAAAATGTTTAAATTTCGCGCCATTGCACGCTGGCGTCATCACACCAGCACGACTGGTCCCCGCCGCACCACTAGACCACCAGGGTGGTAAGTTGTTACATTACCCCCCCCTCGAGGAGGGGCCACCGGACCCCCAGGTTTCTCAGGAAATTTAAGGTGGAATTGTTTCCTGAGACGATCAGCCCTTATATCACAAACATGAACCCAAGAATTCTCCTCAGGACCGTAAACCTTCCAATGCACAAGATATTGCAAGTTACCCTGCACAAGTCAAGGAGCTCTTGGACCACAAATTCGGGCTGACCCTCCAACAACACTGGGGGAGGACTTTTGTGGATAACCAAATCAGGTCTCCTACCTGATATTTGGGTGCTTCCCTACGAGACCTATCAGCTGTCCTTTTTTGAGCAGCCGTAGCTGCTGAAAGGGAATTGTGCACCCCGGACCAGATCTTGGCAAATTATTTGACAGAAGAATTGACAAAGGGTACAGAGGATAATGAACCAGAAAAAGAAAATGCTTCGGGATGTAAACCATTAACAATAAAAAATGGAGATTAATCAGTAGAACCATGAGTTGCGTTATTATAAGCAAATTCTGCCCAGTGAAATAGTTCAGCCCATGAGGATTGGTTGTCAGAAACATCACACCTTAAGAATTGCTCAAGGGACTGATTAACCTTCTCAGTCTGACCATTGGTTTGAGGGTGGTATGCAGTAGAGAATGACAGATCAATCCCAACCAAAGGGCAGAATGCTCGCCAAAACTTAAAAACAAACTGTACCCCTCTGTCAGAAAGAATATTGACTGGAAAACCATGTAACTTGAAAAAGTTAACTAAACCAAAGTCTTAGCAGATGGGAGGTGTGGGAGGGAAATGAAATGACTCATTTTGCTGAACCTATCTACCACCACCCAAATCACAGTTTTCCCTTGAGATGAAGGGAGGTCAACAACAAAATCCATAGACAGATGGGACCAGGGTCTGTCGGGAATAGGCAATGGCCTTAGCAATCCTTGTGACAGGTTTCTAGAAGACTTTGACCTCTGACTGATAGGGCAAGAATTAACAAAATTTTTGACATCTTGTTTAAATGAAGGCCACCATGTTAATTTAAGACGGTGGTAATAAGTAGTAATAAAACAGTAGTAAGGACCATGTGAAATCATAGATGAGTTTTTATTTTATTTTTCCTTGGTTCCAGGAGTTCTTTTAAACTTTGTTCTGTATTTAGATGGTGTTTTGCAGTTGTTTGATACATGGAGTGCCAATGATAGTTGTTGCCTAGAACATGGCAGACACGCAACCACTAACTGACTAAGTTATATGCTACTTTAGGGGGTTATTTATCAAAGGTTACGTTTGTGAAGTTTTTTCTACCTTAAATAAACTAACATCTCAAATGTTTGCTTATTTATGAAAAAACCCAAATGTAAAAAACTCGATTGAATGCAATCAGAGGGGAAAAAACTTGAATACTCTAATTCATCGAGTTATCGGCAAAAAAAAACCTTGACTACCTTGAATTGATCAAGTTTATGAGCACAAACCACTAAGAGAAACCTGAAAATCATGAAGGCTAAAAACAGGCGCACTTCAGTGGCGGTGTTGGAAATGCTGCCCCCTTGCACCCGTCGCACTTACCTAAAGATCGCCGAAGGGGGCACAGAGGGGGCTCTCTGCGCTAGAAAAGGTTTTTGTATCCCAAAGATTTTAGTTTTTATTGAAACTACCCTCAAAAAACTAAATTTTTTTGGGAAAAACACAACTCAACCTTTAATAAATAACCCCCTTAAAGTGGCCCAACTGCAAGGAAAAACCCTCAGTCTGGTGGCACACGTGAAGTTTCACTCAGCGTCAAATCTCCTCTACTTCGGGCGACTAATCTCCCCAAATGCCTTTCCGCCGGCAAGAATATGAATCGCTGGCGGGATGGCATACGTACATTTCCAAAGTCGCCTGAAGTCACAAGGATACTTCGGGCGACTTCGGAAATCTGAAGCGATTCGTATGCCTTCCAACCGGCTATCTGTATTCTTGCCGGTGGGAAGGCATTTCGGGGAGATTAGTCGCCCAAAGAAGAGCCACCACCCTCAGAGAGCTTATTAATTGTTATTCAAACACAGTAGTAATTGCTTGCATGCGTAAATGCAGACACCTTGGCAGAATAACAAGGACAGGTGGAGACAACCATTTTAATTGCGGCGGACCTGCGATGGGATTATTTCCTAAAATAACCTATGTGCATTAGCAGGGTGCAGAACAGGCCCTTGGTATAACTTCTAAAAAAGAATGTTAGCTTTAAGATCTATAAAATCACCACATCTCTTACAGTTTCATAGTTAAACTCTAAATTCAGACTCACTATACTATTTTATGCTGCACTATAAAAACATTGGCAAATAAAAACTCTTGGCTTTCTGCTGTCAATGCCTGATGGAATGATTTATCATCATATAGGTAATCATACAAGCAGCAATTTAGGCTTCAGCTATAAATATTAATGTAGAACTGATTTTAGGATTTGGGTTGGGATGTAGCTGAACCAAAGTCAAACCAGTTTTACAGATTTAGCATTCAGCCAAGCCTAATCTGCAATAAAGAAAGAAAATAAATATATACAGTATACTGTGTATGTACTAAGTCTATGGCTGCACAAGGGACACCTGAAGATATCAGGGCAATGCTACACTCTGCAAATAAGCTCTCTGGCACATTTTAGTTTTTAAAGAAGAGGTATGCTTTTTATTTAAGTCAAGTTAATGACTTGTGTCACAGGGGTGTTGCTAGTAAGTTTACACCACAGTGTATTTCTTTCTTCTTTAAAGGGTATGTAAAATGTGTACCATTCTTATGAGAAACCTAAGTGTATGCAGTGAAATTCACCCTTCCTTTCCTTGCTCTGTCTGCTGTGGATAGGAAACTTCAGATGGTCCCTAACTGCTCTGCAGGGAAACAATCATACTTACGAACAGCAGGGGGCAACCCTCCCCCCACCTTACTTCCCAGTCATGCAGAACTCAAGCAGATTTGTTTGTTTTCCATGTAGAGCAATCGGCGACTGTGTAGAGATTCTCATTGGATTTTATTTTTGCCTTTACATCCCCTTTAAGGTTTCCAACTCCACACACACCTTCATATACAGACATACACAAACACAGAATAAAAAGCAGAACATGCTAGAGTTTCCAACTCCAGTGGCAGGAACAAAGATCACGGAGCCAGATTTAAACAGATAAACTGGGACTCTGATTGAAGGATTATTTTGCTGCAGCCACTGGTTCTGCAGAGTTGGAGAAAGTTTGTATTAAACAATCCAAAAACTATAAAATCCACATTAGATTACATGACAACACAGGACCCAGTGCAGCCTGCATATTATGATTATTAATTAGTCTTGCTGTATCAGCTTCTGTATCAGTTTACTGGTGGAGTAAGTTCATGCTTATGTTTAGCATACAAAATACAGCATTTCTAGCATTATTCTATTTTAGACTTTAGTTCCCCTTTAATAGATACTGTTCCTTCTCCTTTAATGGGGTTTTAAAACAGAACAACAAATCTTGATTCTTATGAAAGGAACAAGCGCAAAGGAAGAAGAAGAACGGCGCGGCGGGCGTCCCCGCTGATGGCGCGGCAGGCCTCCCCGCCGCACCACTAGACCACCAGGGTAAGTCGACAACCCTCCCCCCCCACGAGCAGCTTTACACTTTAATATCAGAAAAACAGTCATACATAGAAAATAGAAAGTAATTGGAAAAAGTCTTTATTTCTGGTGAACTATCTGAAACCAACTGAACTGAAAAAAAGTGTTGGAAGGTGAACAACCCCTTTAATATGTGGAGGAAAAAAATAGCCGGGTAGGAGAAAGATAGACATATATTTGATTCATGAGGCATTCAATGCCTGCACCAACCTCACCCATAGTCATGGGAAAACTTTTTACAGAAGGACTGTGCTTCTGCAGATAAAGATTAAAGTAAAGTTTCAGAAGTGTGCAGTTCTACCATCTCCTGTACGGCAGGTGAGGACATTGGGGCAGGTTATGAGGTGCATTGTATTTATCAGTAAGGTGGAAGCAGAACTGGGGCAACTTACAAGAGTTGTCTGGTGCAGCACCCAGCTAAAAGTACCTTGGGAGAACAATGCATATGCACACTAGGGATGTAGCGAACCGCCGAGTATGTGTTCGCGAACGCCGTTCGCGAACACCGGCAAAAACTGCGAACAGTTCGCGAACTGTTCGCGAACTTCGAACATCCGAAAATCGAACGAAAATCGTTCGATTTTAGCGATCGAATGGTCGAATGGTCGAACGATTTTGACGCGAACGCCTATTGGCGAACATCGCGCGACGTTCGCGAACTTGCGGCGGACGCGAACAGTCGAAGTTCGCGCGAACTAGTTCGCCGGCGAACAGATCGCTACATCCCTAATGCACACACACCTACATATACAGACATACACAAACACAGAATAAAAAGCAGAACATGCTAGAGTTCTCCTTGCCATGCCTCTCTGCCTCTTCTCTTGTGTCCATATTTCCCTAAACTGTGGAACCGGAGAAATGTATCACTGCATAGAATTGAAGAAACCAGCTGGAGGCCCTGAGTACTCCTCTCATTAACAATTGTTAAGCTCAGCCCAATGTACAAAAATGGGCCCAGAATTTTTCCCATTTGAAGGTCATATACAATGAATTTGCACATTCTTGTGCTGATCTATACTAATATATCTACCAATTTGCAGGTTTCACCTATTTGTATGATGTACAAATAAACCTTTTGTCCAACACCAACTTTAGCCTGGCATAAAATACAAGGCTCCCTTTGCATTTTGCTTGAATCGCACAACTGAAGGCCTTGTAAGTGCACCCCCACCCTTGTAAAAGCCTTCCCTTGCAGGTGCCCATTTGTGTTTTATACTACAAACAGATTAAGGAAACACAGAAATCCACTGACTACTTCCCTAGTCAGACTATTCTAATATAGAAAATGCTGCCTTCCAAAGTGTGTTAAAGTGTTAAAGTGTAAACATGTAAATCAGATTAGGTCAGTGTTCACAAGGTTTAGGGTATTAACTCACCCTTTATCAGTGTTTAATAAGGGTCCATTTGCAGTCTATTAGGCTTTTAATTTAGCTAGATTACAAATGGATTAACTCTAGGGGGTGGTATAATTCCAGGTGGGGCAAAGCATGGAGTCAACATAGTTTCGGCCATCACACAAACTGAAAAACTTGCCTTAGGTGACTCTTCCCTGGTAAATGTAAGAGCAGAATTTCCAGTTTTTGAACCTGAAGTTCGGCTCTTTAATTGTAGAGAATACAATTGCCTTAGGCAGCCCCAGACCCAGATGGGATATTATGAGTCACATACTCAATAAATACAGTAGCATTTACAATCATCAAAGAGTTCCATGAGGTTAAACTAAGCCTTTTGCCAACAAAGGTGCCTGTGTTGTGTGTTCTACCAAGTTACCCAAAATCTCCAACTTTTTCCCATTTTTCCTTAATAAACACAATAAACTGCAAATATACTGCCCAATTAAAATTTGAATGGCTGCCCCTGGCTACATAGCAGCTTATTTATATAAATGTAGTAGTGTTCCCGCAGCTACCACACCAGTGCAGTGTTACATTGCACTATATGAAAATTCATATAAATCCATTCTCATTTTACATTGCACTATATGAAAATTCATATAAATCCATTCTGGTCATTTAAAAGCAGTGACCACCAGCTTCTCATTATTCTTACTAAAGCTTGCATTCACAACACTGCCATAAATGTTTCAAGACCATAACAAGAGTGAGTAACGTAATAATGCAATTTATTACTGCTTAACTATTTAATGGTACTCTGCGTTAGTTATATTTAACAATATAATATTTAAATTATTACATTCAAAAAGGACTTGAAAAAGTAAGCACATTGTTTTTAGTATTCCAACATATTGATCTTGCACACCAGAGCTTAGATTGTAAGCTCTATGGGTGTAACTCACTGGCAGGCAAATCCAGTAGCACTTCATGCACAGACTGTATAGATTTAAATTGCTTTAGATGCCAAACGTCCCCCCAGATTTTCTATTTACAATAGAACCCCTGTCTCAAAAATAGGTATAGGTTCCTACAGAAAAACTATCCCAAAATAAATAAATGTATATTATATATACCCATATTACACCAAAAAAGCTCTGGTAGTCACATAATAGGTTTAGAGATACCTTACATACTTTTAAGCATTTCATTAGGAATACATATTTTGTATGTTTATCAGAGCACGTCACATGTCTGAGGGCAGCTGGGAAACTGACAATATGTCTAGCCCCATGTCAGATTTCAAATTTAAAAAAATCTGTTTCCTCTTTTGAAAAAAGGAATTCAGTGCAGAAGTCTGCTGGAGCAGCACTATTAACTGATGTGTTTTGAAAACAGTATCCCTTTAATGTAATAACATTTTATTTATTTTTACTAAAAAAGCCACAAAAAAGTGATGCAGTAAATGTTCAAATGACATCAGCTTTAATTCTGGGCCAACCCAAGGTGTGCCAGTAAAAAAAATTTCTGACGGCTGTAGTCTGATTGAGTCAGATCTGCGTTGTACAGGATCATAAAAGTTCATGAGACATTACTGTTGGACTGTTTATTTATTGACCTATGTGAACTAAGAGCACCATATTTAACATGCTTTGTAATAAACCTCACAAAATTTCCAACAGGTCTAATTGCACAGAGCAGCCAATCAGATGTTTGCTATGGGTAACTAGACCTGGTGCACACTGTGACTTTTATTATATTACACCCATACAATGTAATGCTGTTTGATTGGCTCATCATAAGAGTGGCCACATTTTAATAGGTCGAGTGGACATTCACTGCATTCTCTTTTTAATTATTTCAGGATTTGTATGGCCAGTTTTGTTAACATGGGACTTTTCCAGGGGTGTAAATTTTCATAGCAAAATATCTAAACACTGACACAGGCAAAATTGTTCTCAGTGTGAAGATTTATTCGCTTTCCGAATAAATATACAGTATACAGTATACAGTATACAATATAACAGTGTAGGCTTTTCTGTGTTATATATTGTCAATAGAAAAAACTATGTAATAAAGGAATAGGACAACAGTAGGGCAGATTGGAAAGATAGGACAACAGTTAATATAAAGTTGCCACTACAAAATGGACTTAAATGCATGTAGGTTTGTTGATGTAATTATGATTGCTGTAAAAGGTATGTTTTACCTGAGTGCAGCTCTATAATCCTGAGACTCTCTATCTATTATGTTGCTTTAAGCTGAGCATCTCCTCTCCTGTGTTCAGGCACACAAGCTACAGGTAACAGCTGTCTCTTTTAGGAACAGTTTTCAGCCTATGGCAGTGCTGTCATTTTTATGCAGATAGGAGTACACAAAGCAACCTTCAGCTGTCAGGTCTCAAATAAAACTGCTTCTGGATGGAGTGGTACTCTGTAACGTAAAGAAGAATCTGGAAATGATTCCTGATCAATCCTTCCCACTTCTTATAGCACAGAGCCCCAGGATTTGCAGGATAAAGATGATGTGCTGATATCAGCAATTGTGCCTGTCATGTGCAAATGCTGTTATTTCCATCTTTTTATTTCCCTCCAGATGTTGCTAAAAACAGCTTTAGCTGCAGAACCTCGCAATTTTATATTATAGGAGCAGGAAGGAATAACCATTAGGTAACCTAGTAAGTTGCTAGTGTGCTAGGGGCTCAGAAACTGCCATTCAATGAGTAACCAGGCCCTGCACAGTAGGAAGATGTAGCTGGCCCAAAAGGTCAATGCCCCCCCCCCCCAATGTTCTCTCTTTCTGTACCTGCAATCTTTTTCATGCCAGCAGCATGGAAACAAATATTCTTTTCTTCCATCTGTTCTCCGTTCATCAGGAAGTTTTAGGGGGCGAATAGGCGTTAAAGTGGCTATGCCCCACTCCCCATAATGTTAAAATTGTACATTCTCTCGCTTGATCTGTAACCACAATCTTTTTTCATGGTTCCAGCTCCTTTAGTAGCTCATTTTGCTGTCAGATGAACGAGCAGAGCTTTTCCCAATATGCCCCATACATTGAATAAAAAGATTGAAAAGAGTCAAAGGGGGAAATGGCCATGTACAACCAAATTTGGAGAGAGAAAAAATGGGAATAAAGAGGGATGGAGACAGTGGCGCAATATCATAAACAGGAGACACGCAGGGCATCCTGGGCATTGCAGCCCCTCTACCCAACCCCTCTCATAACTTTAAAATATAGATAAATGATGATTGCCAGGAGGTGGGTGTGGTGTTTCTACAAATGGCCTGTAGATGTCACTGTGCTCAGACATAATGTGCATACTTCCTGGACAGCTTAAAAGTGAAAGTTACTGTTGTGTAATGCTTGCATGAGTCTCTGCTAATAAAGCACTGTTATACTCTACTCATCCTCGGCTACCCAAAACATAACAGTGGGCAAGCAGGCCAGGAGGGGGCCTGGAGTGGAGGGATTGATTGCACCTTGCCCCCTCAGTAGATTATTTTGCAGAGGTCAGATGCACTGGATTGAGAGCAGGACAAAATGGGGTGAAAAAGTTAAAAAGTAGAGCTTGAAAGGAAAGATGGGGATGAGAAATAAAAAGCAGAGAAAAGTGTTAAATGAGGAAGAAATGGGAGGGATTAAAGAGAGAGGGAGACATGGGACAAAAAAAAAAGGAAATAAAATGAACGTAGGGAACATAAAAGTATTGGTGGATTTGGGGAAGTAGATGAAAGGGGCTATGTACACCACCTGTGTGCCTGTCGGTGAGTGCTACCAAAACATGTCAACACCCATGTATATATTATGTCCTTACATAGCACTCCTTGCTTGCCATAAAAGCATACTCCACAAAAGCATACTCCACAAAGCACCACTAAAAATAATTCTCATCCTTAAGAGTAAAAATCACAAAACTCTACCTCTCACTATCTAAAAAAGCAAACAAAATAATATAATAATTGGCACAGAGTTTGTTGCAATCTAAGATGCTGTACAAAGCAATCATCAAGATTTCTATCTATTGAATTTAGAATCATCTTAATATGATATTATTGTGAGTTATTAGACTTGGATAGCATTGACATATTTTCTGGAAAGAAAATACCTGCCTTATATTTTATGTGTCTTCCCTTTAAATGACCTTGGCATCAAGCATAATATTTACCGGCCAGGTGGCAAACTTTGACTTGGCGTAATGTTGTTTCTACTGCAATGTTTTCTGTTACAACTGTGGGAAAACACACTTTAAAGGAAAACTAAACTTAACCAAAGACGTAGGGCAGAAATGTTGTACATTATTTTTTGGGCTTATATATCAGCCCAAGGCAACCACAGCCATGTAGCAAGGAAGATATGTGCCTCTAAAGATGCCCCAGTAGCTCCGCATCTTCTTTTCTATGCTCTGTACTTCTGTAAGTTACAGAGCTTAGGGGCAGATGCACAATATACTGAATATATATCATATAAATGTCACAATATAAGGCTGATTAATAAATAATTGAGATTCCATGGCAGCTTCGAAACCAGGACAATTGGCATCAGAATGTAATAATCAGCCCTGTAGCATCAGCTTATATGACAGGCAAACTTCACTTTCTGCTTTATGACTTGCAACGATCCCTAAGCTTAGCTTCTCAACAATTGCTCAAAGCAACCTGACCATGTGCATGTCGCAGACACTCCTAACAAAATCCAAGATGGGAAACTATGACAAGGACTGGATCATTACTACTTACTACTCTAGTGATGCTGAACCTTTAGACTAGTTCAATAAGTTCAGTATATAAAATATGGCGTTTCTAGCCATATTCATTTTTAATGTTTAGTTCTCTTTTAAGGTGAAGCCTAAAAAGTGAACATTGAGTTGTAAAAGTGGGTGTGATCTGCTGCTGCCTTTTGTGGGCTCTGGAGGGACAGGATGGAGGCTGGAAGTGGAAGTGGAAATGGAATGGAAGAAATAAAAAAAACAAGCAATAAAGGGGAAAACAGTATTTTCAGTAGGAATGGCAGAAGACATCTGTGCACTTGGAATAATGATAAAAAGAAAGGAAGGGTAGAAAATAAAAATGTATGATGATTAGAGACAGGGTGACATTTGAGGAGATAATTAACTGGACAAGGAGCAGACAGAAAAGGAAAAGTGCTTCTACATGCAGAAGGTATATAAAGAAATAGAAGGAAATCCTATAGAAAAGAAAAGAGAAGAGAAGTAGGGTTGCAGTTGTGGAGTTTAACTATAATAGTACCTGAAGAACATGGAGCATGAGGAGAGAAAATGGGAAGAGGATGGAAAAATAGCACAAATGGAGAGGAATACATTCGAGTTACAAGTGAGGATATCAGATGAAAAGTGAAAATGGGAAATATGAAAGCGGCACACATGGAGAGGAGTATACAGTAGGTGAGGTAGGAACTTGTGTCATAGAAGGCAAGAGAGAAGGAAATTAAAGGAGAAAGGGAAAAATGAAGGAGAGGAGAAACAATAAGCAAAAAGTAGCAGAAGGCAACACAAAAAAAGAATGGAGAAGGGTGTGGACTTGTAATACTGACAAAGCTTCAAGGTCTTTTAGAAACATTTTAATCCCAAAATGGTATAAACTCTGTGTAGGTGGGGACAAAATCCTTTTTCTTGTCATGCTTGAGCGCCTGAGCACCTGGTTCCACTCTGTTATTATGAACCTATGAAGAGACTGTATACTTTGAATAATGGAAGAGTCACTAAATAACCTCAAAAAACCTGAACATATCAGTTAAAACATATCATCTTAGTGGAAGCCATAAAATGTTGTAAAACCCACCATCAAACTATTTACCTAAAAAATTAGCCATGTAAGCATAACATTGCTTAATTAAGTAAATAAATACCAGTATCTATGTGAGCCTTTAGTTTTACAGAACTCAATGATAACAGAACCAGATTCTTAGCTTAGTTTTTGAGTGGCATTTATGGCAGTATGTACCTTGATGTGTTACATTCCCAGACACAATATGCAGACATGAACGCCCTATTTTAGTTCTGATCAAATTCTTAGATGATAAGGGATATATATTGCCTCAGCTGGAAGACAAATCAACAAAATAGCTATTGGACATAGTAGAGATCCCACACCTTCCACCATTCTTCCTACGCTTCTTTCTCAACTGTCCCAACCAACCTCTCGCTTTTATTGTTGTTGTTATTTAACCCTTTTCAATCTCATGTGAGTTTCTAATGGTCTTTCTTATCATCTTTATTTTTCTTTTATTTTCACCACCCTTTTCAATTCTTTTTATTTAGATTTTCTTTTTATGTTTAACATAAGTCATAGTCCTTTACAAGGGAGTGTAAACCTTGTGTGTAATTACATAAGCACATCACTGACATAAAGGTCTATGAAGAAAAGGAAAATGTACTTTGTACAAAAACCCAACTAACCTCATTGACTTGATTTGCCCTGATGGCAAAAAAGAAGAAGTGATCTCTGATATTAATGAATAATACTGCTTTAAATAACAATTACATTTATAATTAGCTTTAAAGACATTGCAAAGTTTTAATTTATGTATATTAGAAAATTGCTTTGAATTACATTTGATTTTATTATGTAAAATATTATATTTAGGTATGCACACAGAATTAGTAGGCAGATTTAGAAAAAGGATGGGCAGTTGTAATTAACATTTTGGTAACACAACTAATAGGAAACAGGCATTCACCAAGCAAGTAAATAGAGCTGTATTGAAAGAGAACTGCCAGCCTCAGTATATGAAGAGGATAAGCTGTTCCTAGTTTAGTTAGGTTTGTACAGGATTAAAGTGTGATATGATGCTTTCGCCAAGTTTTATTACACAGGTGTATTGTTTCTATGCCTCTCAGTTACATTTTTCCAGAAGGTTCAGATTATCAAGGTGTAAACAAGATTACTTGCCTGACATTTTCACAAGAAACAATGGCCTCCCAGGGATAAAGGCACATGAAGTGTATGAAACACTTCTCACAGCCTGCAGATTCTAATGATCTTGAGTAGTGATGGGCGAATTTGCGGCGTTTCGCTTCGCCGAAAAATTCACGAAATTCTCGTTTTTGACGCCGTTTTTTCGAGAAAAAAAATTGTGGACGCCGGCAAATTTTTGCCGCGAATTTTCACGGGCGTTTTGCAAATTTATTCGCTGGCGGCAAAACGCGCAAATTCACCGCGAATTCGCCCATCACTAATCTTGAGAGAAGCAGATCAACTCAAATCAACTCTTCCTCTATCTGCACTGAAAAGTATAGCTTGTGACAGTGTGCGGCTACACAGAGTGGAGATCAGCCTGAAAAACATGAAAGCAGCCATTTTCAGGCAAGTCTCTGCTCCATGTAGCTGCACGCAGACAGAGACTGTACTTATCAGTGCAGATATAGGAAGCTGTTTATTTGAGCTGATCCGCTTCTCTCTGCCTCAATAAAATCTACAGTCGAAGAGAAGCAATCCATATGCTTTGGGGCCGATTCACTAACTTCGAGTGAAGGATTCGAATGAAAAAAATTCGAATTTCGAAGTATTTTTTGGGTACTTCGACCATCGAATTGGTTAAATTCGTTCGAATTCGAACGAAATCGAAGCATTCTAAGTAAAAATCGTTCGACTATTCGACCATTCGATAGTCGAAGTACTTTCCCTTTAAAAAAAACTTCGACCCCCTACTTCGGCAGATAAAACCTACCGAAGTCAATGTTAGCCTATGGGGAAGGTCCCCATAGGTTTGCTAAACTTTTTTTGATCGAAGGATTTTCCTTCGATCGTTGGATTAAAATCCTTCGAATCGTTCCATTCGAAGGATTTAATCGTTCGATCGAACGAAAAATCCTTCGATCGATCGAACGAACGTTTAGCGCTAAATCCTTCGACTTCGATATTCGAAGTCGAAGGATTTCAATTCGAGGGTCGAATTTCGAAGTATTTTTAACTTCGAAATTCGACCCTTAGTGAATCTGCCCCTTTGTGTTACTTGCCCTAAAAGTTTAAATAACATGAAACCAAACAGAAATATTTAAGCGATACATATCTTACTGATATCAAAAAAGGCTCATGAAAAGCATTTTGGAGCAGCGCAGATGTCAAACAAATGGTTTTGCAACAGATCTTAAAAAGTGGCATGCAAAATTGAGGTTTGACTGTACAGTATGTAAGAACAGGTATTCTCCTTAGCCAATTAGGTAATCATTACTTAACATTTGCAAATCAGCAAAGGAATCGTGAAGCGCATTGAAGTCAATGGGCGTCAAAATAATTTTGACGCACGACAATTTGGACAAGAGCGACAATTTTTATAAGCGTGACTATTTTGTCCAAATGCATTCAAGTCAATGAGCGTCCGAATAATTTTGATGCACGAAAATTTTTATGTGCGCGGCTATTCTGACCCGCAAAAATTTTTTTTTCCGTAGCAGATTTTTTGCTGGCGGATTTTCACCGCAGTTTTGCAAATTTATTCGCTGCCAGCGAAACATGGATCCATGCATGCCGAATTTATCCCTCCATCACTAGTAAACTTTCATAAGTAAATCACAGAGAATAGCACACACTTTAAAGTACATTGTTTAAAAAATAGCCATAAAAGCCGCAAATGCAGTTTTTATGGTTAGTTTTGTAGACACGCAACTTTCAGAGTGTGCACTTTTCTACCCTATAGTTATGCTCCATAACCTTCCATTATAGAGGAATGTGAAGTTCATTTTCACTGTATTTAAATGGGCAGTGTACTCCCTTGTTCAAGAATTATACCCTGGCCTGGATATAGTTTATACGCATTGTTTTAATTATGAATAATCCATGTTTTTTTGAAGCTACCAATAGGGATGGGTGAATGTATTCAACAGGCATGCATACACTGCGAATTTCTGCATTTTGCCACCTGCAAATTTTTTTGCGAAACTGCTGCAAAAATTTGTCGCCAAAAACAATTCACTGCGACAAAAAAGTTGTCAGTGTAAAAAATATTTTGACACCCTTTGAGCTTAATGCATTTAGACAACAGAGTCACGCATGTAAAAATTGACGGGCGCATAAAAATTGGTGCGCATCAAAGTTATTTTGACGCCCATTCACTTTAATGCACTTGGACAAAAAAGTCACACATGTAAAAATTGTCGCAAGTCAAAATTATTTTGACGCCCATTGACTTCAATGCGTTTTGGAAACTTTTCGCCATTTTTGTGAATATTTTCAGAGTTTCGCTAATTTTTCAGCGAAATGGGACATATTTGACCCATCACTAGCTACCAAGTTTGGTTCTGAATCTGAGAATATGGTACTGAGCCTCTGTTTCATGTAAATTATGTTTTACCACTCTTACACTGATATTGATCTACCCCCAGAAACTTTAACAACTTGCAGTTCAGGATGACCCATTTTGGAATGTCATTGTAAGGAAAAAAAACTTGCTCAGCTAGAGGGATGAAGTAACTTTTGTGTTTGGAAATAAAGAGTATAAATACAGCATAGTACTACTGTATATATTATAATCTTATTCACTTCCTATGATTTCCACCCAACTCCAGATAATTAAATAACCCCCTGTGGTTTGATTTAAAAGCAAGTAGATAAAGATCATTTGGATGCAAATCATGGCCTGGATCTTGTATTTTCAGTCAATTTAAAACCAGTTTGTAAGTTTGTGAAAAACCAATAATTAGATGCAGTCAAACAAACAGGTTAAACGGCATTATGATGGAGAAACATTTCCTAGAGAAGCATTTTACATAGCAACTCTCTAAAAATTAATAACTGAAACCTAAAAACCTTAAAGGGATACTGTCATGGGGAAAAGATTTTTTTTTTTAATGAATCAGTTAATAGTGCTGCTCCAGCAGAATTCTGCACTGAAATCCATTTCTCAAAAGAGAAAACATTTTTTTATATTCAATTTTGAAATCTGACATGGGGCTAGACATATTGTCAATTTCCCAGCTGCCCCAAGTCATGTGACTTGTGCTCTGATAAACTTTGATCACTTTTTACTGCTGTACTGCAAGTTGGAGTGATATCACACCCCTCCCTTCCTCCCCCCCAGCAGCCAAACAAAAGAACAATGGGAAGGTAACCAGATAACAGCTCCCTAACACAAGATAACAGCTGCCTGATAGATCTAAGAACAGCACTCAATAGTAAAAACTAGGGATGTAGCGAACGTCGGAAAAAAAGTTCGCGAACATATTCGCGAACTTGCGCAAAAATGCGAGCGGTTCGCGAACGGTTCGCGAACCCCATAGACTTCAATGGGAAGGCGAACTTTAACATCTAGAAAAGACATTTCTGGCCAGAAAAATGATTTTAAAGTTGTTTAAAGGGTGCAACGACCTGGACAGTGGCATGCCAGAGGGGGATCAAGGGCAAAAATGTATCTGAAAAATCTGCCTGTGTGTGCTTGGAAGAGATAGTGTAGGGGGAGAGCTGTTAGTGATTTCAGGGACAGATGATAGTAAGTTTGCTGGCTAGTAATCTGCTTGATACTGCTCTGTATTGGAGGGACAGAAGTCTGCAGGGATTTGAGGGACATTTTAGCTTAGGTAGCTTTGCTGGCTAGTAATCTACTGTTCTCTTTAAACAACTGCCATACGTTGACCTTGTAGGCATTGTTTGCCCAGTTTTTTTGGACGCAGCCACTGAAGCACAGTTGCCAGAAAAAATATGCCATATAAATGCTGAAAATGGTAATTTTTCGCCATACGTTGACCTTGTAGACATTGTTTGCCCAGTTTTTTTGGTTGCAGCCACTGAAGCACAGTTGCCAGAAAAAATATGCCATATAAATGCTGAAAATAGTCATTTTTTGCCATATACGTTGAGTCAACGTATGGCAAAAAATGACTATTTTCAGCATTTATATGGCATATTTTTTCTGGCCTCTGTGCTTCAGTGGCTGCGGCCAAAAAAACTGGGCAAACAATGCCTACAAGGTCAACGTATACACTACTACAGCGGTGGATACGGATTACGTAAAATATATGAATGCTGCTTGAAAAAAAGTAACTCAAGTGGTTTTTCTAGAGACGATAATATTATCAATATTTAGACAAAATGTGAACAAGCTCACACAGCTAGATGGCGGGTTGAAGAAAACAGTGTGCAAATAATGCCTACAAGGTCAACGTATACACTACTACAGCGGTGGATACGGATTACGTAAAATATATTATGGCTGCTTGAAAAAAGTCACTCCGGTGTTTTTTCTGGAGACGGTAATATTATGGATATTTAGACAGAATGTGAACAAGGTCACACAGCTAGATGGCGGGTTGAAGAAAACAGTGTGCAAATAATGCCTACAGGGCAAATAATGCCTAAAAGGTCAACTTATACACTACTACAGCGGTAGTAAAATAAAAAAAGTAAAATAAAAAAAAATGAATATTAAAAAAAAAAAATTAAAGTTGGTGCTGCTGAACTACTAGGAGCAGCAGATTAGCACACCAGTCCCACTCCCCAACACTGCTAGACTAATAGCACTGGGCTCTTATAGTAGTAGTAGTAGTAGTAGTAGTAAAACAACAAAAAAATAAATAAAAGCAGTCCTTACAAGGACTACTGTTATTGCAGCAGTCAGCAGATGAGATCAGAAGCAGGACAGCTGCCCACTGCAGCTACATACAGAGCACTGCAGTAGAAGGTAGATTACTAGCCAGCAAAGCTACCTAAGCTTAAATGTCCCTCAAACCCCTGCAGACTTCTGTCCCTCCAATAACAGAGCAGTATCAAAACGATTACTAGCCAGCAAACTTTCAACTGTCCCTGAAATCACTAACAGGCAGCAGCTCTCTCCCTACACTATCTCTTCAGCACACACAGGCAGAGTGAAAAAACGCTGCAGGGCTTCGGTTTTTATAGGGAAGGGGAGTGGTCCAGGGGAGAGCTTCCTGATTGGCTGCCATGTACCTGCTGGTCTGGGGTGAGAGGGCAAAAAAAAGCGCCAACAATGGCGAACCCAAAATGGCGAACGTCGCGCGACGTTCGCGAACTTCCGGCGAGCGCGAACACCCGATGTTCGCGCGAACAAGTTCGCCGGCGAACAGTTCGCGACATCTCTAGTAAAAACCCATGTCCCACTGAGACACATTCAGTTACATTGAGAAGGAAAAACAGCAGCTTGCCAGAAAGCATTTCTCTCCTAAAGTGCAGGCACAAGTCACATGACCAGGGGCAGCTGGGAAATTGACAAAATGTCTAGCTCCATGTCAGCTTTCAAAATTGAATATAAAAAAATCTGTTTGCTCTTTTGAGAAATGGATTTCAGTGCAGAATTCTGCTGGAGCAGCACTATTAACTGATTCATTTTGAAAAAATTTTTTTTTCCCATGACAGTATCCCTTTAAAAGGCTGCTCACCTTAACATTATCTATCAGTTTAATGTAAATACCATACTCCCCAAACTATTTGTAATTGGTCTTCGTTTTTTTATAGTTTGTGATATTTTGAATTGTTTACATTTTTTCTGTAGTTGTCAGACTTGGAATTTAAAATGCTATGTTGATGAAGTAGAAGATTAATAGGAGGGGATCTAAAATTAAAAATGAGCAATAAATTATGATAACTAAATGGTGAACTCTAACTCACCCATTGATAAATACACTTCTAAAAATCCCTTTGGAATTAATAAAAATTGTTTTTTCTGTGGTGAGCTTTAATTTCACACTCTGATAATCAATATGCCACGAGGAAGCCTATTTATCAACAGTCTCATTTAAGTGGGTTAGAGAGTTATGAAGTCACAAACTCACTTTCTCTGAAACCACAAATGCCATGGAATTTATTAAAAGAATGTAAAAAGCACGAATGAAAAAAAAAAAGCAATGAAAGATCCCAAAAAAATACAAATACCTTTTTTGGACAATTGCTATCAAAAAAAAAATCTGAAAACCTCTGAAAACCCGAATTGATTAATAAAGGTCAGATAGGATCAGCACAACTCCTACTGTCTTCTATAGGACATGGACAAGAGTATATTGTGGTTTTTAAACTTAAGGGGTTATGTACTAAACTCCAAATTCATCTGGTTGAGCTTTTTGGGGCAAAACTCGAATTTTTCGAGATTTATTAAAGCCCTAATCTCAAAATCCGCCATCTTTAACCTGCCAAGGTTGTGTATAAGTCAATGGCAGAGGTCCCTATCCTATTTGGAAGTTTCTGTGGTCTACACTGGAATTAGCCCACAAATCCAACCATTTTGGGCAAAAATCCTGAAAAATCAAGCACTAAGGGAAAAAATCCAGAATAAATTGTAAGATTCTAGTTTTCACTCAATTTTATGAGTTTTGTACCCAAAACTATTAAATCGAGCATATTTAATAACAAATAAAGGTATTGGAGTTTAGTTGTGTTTTTTTTAATTTAAATAATGAGATACATTTGATTTTATTAAATAACCCCCTAAATAAATCTCAAATGTTTTTTAAAGAAATTTGAATGTTAGTAAATTTTTAGTTTCTGGGTCAGACACCCAACAGATGGCATTTTTAGTTGCAAGCTGGAAAAAACAGAATAGGATGGCTCATGACTCAGAAGAGAAAGTTTCAAACTTTATTTTAAATAGAGAAATGCAGTTTAACTATTTTTTATTATGCTTTAAATTAGTATAACTAATCATTTAAAACGTTATCTTCCAGTAGTTTCCTCCTAAATCCAAATATGTTACAGTAGTTTCCCCTCTAAGTAGTACATGAAAGGATAAGCAAATTGGGTTTGATTTAAAAAGCTAATTCATGTAGAAAGATTATTCAAATGCAAATTATGGTTCAGATCTATTTCAAGCCATTTCAAAACCAGTTCTCAAGTTTTGGTTTGCGCACATAACCAAAAACAAGGTGTGGTCAGTAAATGCACCAAACAAGTTAAACAGCATTTGAGGCAATGTTTCATATTGATGTTATGTGACCTACCATGTTACCAGATTATTGGAAAAATCAGGGTCGCTGCTAGTAAATGCAAAGTGCTGGGCTGTACTAGTGCATTGACTGGAGATTTCGTAGCTAAATTATCAAAAAGCGATTTTTGCATGATCTGATCACCAGTAAAAATACTATTTGTATCTGTATTAGTGTACAGGAAGGGAAGGGGTATGCCCAGTGCATGAATTGCCCTGAATCTTCAAGGGTAAACATCACCGAAACCTGTATAAAGGTAGTGGAGGATAGGGTTATTTAGTGGGATTGTGTATGTAAATGCTTACTTTGTAAGACAATTTAAAAAAAAGTTAGACTGAACAGAGTGAATTTTTAAAACAAGTCCCTATTACTAAAATGCTTTTTGCAAAAGGAACTTATGGAAAAGTGTCCCCATAGCACAGGTATGGGATCCTTTATGTAGAAACATGTTATCCAAAAAATTCTGAAATATTGAAAGCCATCTCTCATAGGGACAGATTTGCTAAAGGGCTAAGTGGCCGATGCTAGCAACAATACACCAGTAATCCCATCCGCAGGGACATTGCCAATTCACTGACAAGTGTAGAGGACAATTCTTCTACTACTTTAATGTACCCGCCCTATTCAAATTAACCTAAGTGTAAGAGTACGAACGAAGTTTCGCTAGGCAGAAATGAATCCCATTCGTTAGGATCCAATCATTGGGCTCCAGGGCCCACGATCGGATCAGCCCGATATTGCCCACCTCAAGATGGGCATATCGGAGAGAGATCCGCTCGTTTGGCAACATCGCCAAACGAGCGGATCTCTCTGTGTATGGCCACCATTAGAGTGATATCCCCCCCCCAGCAGGCTAACAACAGAACAATAGGTAAGCAGATAACAGCTCCCTAAGATAACAGCTCCCTGGTAGATCAAAGAACAACACTTAATAATAAAAATACAAGAACCACTGAGACACATTCAGTTAAATTGAGTAGGAGAAACAGCCTGCCAGAAAGCAGTTCCATCCTAAAGTGCTGGATCTTTCTGAAAGCACAGGACCAGGCAAAATGGCCTGAGATGGCTGCTTACACAGCAATATTACAACTAAAAGAAATACACTTGCTAGTTCAGGAATGAACTTTTATATTGTAGAGTGAATTATTTGCAGTGTAAACAGTGTAATTTAGAAATAAAAACTACATCATAAAAACCATGACAGAATCCCTGTAAAAGTGAACGCTTTGGGTGAGTTGGAACAAACTCCACAAAAAAGTATGTCTTTCCAAAGAGAGGAAGCCAGGAGCAAAAGGAGTCAAGTATTTAATTTGATTCATTAGAGACATATATTTGTGTTTTAAAATTATATATATATATATATATATATATATATATATATATATATATATATATATATATATATATATATATATATATATATAGACAATTACAAGAGTCCTCAGCACTCAACCCATTATCAATATATTTAAGACAGAGACATTTTGTGCATACTGCTACTGAAAAATGCCTTACCCTTTAAACAAAACAGGGATTGTTTGCCCATATATTGCAATATATTTAAGCTGGCCAACTACGTCAAAGTCATCCCATATCCTATGCTCAATTTTCATCTGATTCATTAAGAATTCTATAGTTTCATTATACATTTTATAAAAGGGACGAATACGTTTTACCTGCTACTTACTAGCTGCTTTCAAAGTAAAACTCCCAAACTTGGCTGCCCTTTTATTAGACACCAGTGGGATCACCTGACTATAGTTGGAGAGGGTGGGAGCTACAACATGGAGCTGGTCACTGCTCCTGTATAACTATAACAAACAAGGGAAAGTTGTGCTCACCACAAGTTTGAGAGTTTTACTTTGAAAACAGCTAGTAAGTTGCAGGTAAAATGTATTCGTCCCTTTTATAAATTGTATAATGAAACTATAGAATTCTTAATGAATCAGATGAAAATTGAGCGTAGGACTGGCCAGATATGGGATGACTTTGACGTAGTTGGCCAGCTTAAATATATTGCAATATATGGACAAACAATCCCTGTGTTGTTTAAAGGGTAAGGCATTTTTCAGTAGCAGTATGCACAAAATGTCTCTGTCTTAAATATATTGATAATGGGTTGAGTGCTGAGGACTCTTGTAATTCTCTATATGTATTTTGTGGTCACAGCCTCGCTGCACCCCCGCCTAATGGTTTTAAAAACTAGTGGTGAGCACAACTTTTCCTTGTTTGTTATAGTTCTACAGGAGCAGTGACCAGCTCCATGTTGTAGCTCCCACCCTCTCCAACTATAGTCAGGTGATCCCACTGGTGTCTAATAAAAGGGCAGCCAAGTTTGGGAGTTTTACTTTGAAAGCAGCTAGTAAGTTGCAGGTAAAACGTATTCGTCCCTTTTATAAAATGTATAATGAAACTATAGAATTCTTAATGAATCAGATGAAAATTGAGCATAGGACTGGCCAGATATGGGATGACTTTGACGTAGTTGGCCAGCTTAAATATATTGCAATATATGGACAAACAATCCATATTGTTTTGTTTAAAGGGTAAGGCATTTTTCAGTAGCAGTATGCACAAAATGTCTCTGTCATATAATATATATATATATATATATATATATATATATATATATATATATATATATATATATATATATATATATATATATATATATATAGCTCACTTTTTCAAAAGGTCCCAAATACATCATATGAAGTATGTAAAATCATATGAGTCTTATGAATGTTTAGTTTGATATAATCATGAAATCTAATCAGGCAACTGTAATATGTAACTAAAGCAGCTAAAGGTCAAAAATATTAACTGGAAGCCGTACTGAAATTCTAAAAACATAGGTGTAAAATCATTGGACAGAAGTTTTCACTAGTCGATGCATTTAGGACTCTGAAAGACCTGTATTGCAAGTGGCAGGAAGGTGGGGTTATCTGCGCCCATATAGAAGCTGTGGAGAGTTTCATTGACATTCCACTAAAGTGTCTGCAACAACTGGAATAGACAACTGACCCTCTACATGATTCCCACATTTTTCATACCATTTTTTTAAATTTAAATTTAACCATAAGAGTGGGTGCAGCAATGGAAACAAAACTAAAAGCTGAACATCATGGAATGCTCAATGAAGGCTCAGAGAATGAATGTGTAAGTACACTCTGTTATTTGGATTTAAAATTATAATCAAGTACTGTCCACATATTGTGAAATATTGAGAAAATTCAGTTCCATTGACAGTTCAGAGCCTCTGATTGAGTTATTGACATGTTGCTATGAATTCAAAATTGTGCTTTATTCAAATTTGCAAAGTATTATATGTCCATAGTCATATTGAATGGATAAATGCAGCTTAATCTGTTTGTAACTAATGCCAAGAATTTTTTGAAGTCTGTGTAAATGCTGTTTTATAAATGTCACAGTTAACTTAAATCTCTTGTAGATTAGTGGGCTCATAAGCAAAGAAGTTGTATTTGTTAGATACCTCCCATAAGTTTAAGAAGTTTGGGTAAAAGAGACAGGGGGCAGTAAGCTTGTATTTTTTTTAACAATGGGGTACAGATGTGGTGTATAAATTAACTGCTTTGGACCATACAGATTTACCTTCCACTAACTTGTCTCTCTGATATTGGCTTTACTGGTTTGTTTCTGTCTACATTTAGTTAATTTTACTTATCTGTGGTTCTGTACAGTATCTCGTCACATTAATTTCTTGAAAGTTCCTCAGTCTGTCAGACTTGCTTTTCTACTTGCCTCTGTCTCTCATTTGTATGTCACTGAGATCCATCCTGTAGATTCTTTCTGAATGGCTGCCTTTCAATTATGCTCTCTTACTCTTGTTTGTACTTCTCCCAGTCAGTATTCTGCTTGTCTGATATGTACTGTACCTGTTTTCTTTTTCTGTGGTTGTAGATGGATGGGGATGCAGGGCAGGTGTTTCTAACTGGTATTGAGTCTGGTGTAAATAAACAAGGTGTGAGCATATTTTTATCCGCACTGCAGATCTTTCTTCCTTTTAGCTAAAGTTGAAAAACTGGGATATCTGCCTCCCCCCTTTAAAGGGGATGGGATATCTGGATTGAGTTCTCACATAACTTGTGATGCAATTTATTGCAGACAGGTTCTCTCTTAATTTAAGGAGAACCAAACATTAAAAATAAATATGGCTACAAATGCTTTATTTTATATACTGAACTAAAGGTTCCACATGCTCAGGGTGATCTGGTCAGCTGTTGAGAAGCTAAGCTTACAGGTAGTTGCCAAACAAAAAGTAAAGTTTGTCTGCTGCACAATCTGATGCTACATGCGCTGATTCTAAACTGTCACGTACTGTGAATCTGGTTTGATTTGTTATCAGCCTTGTATTGTGCATTTTATATTCTAAGAAATTGAATACATTGTTAGGTGTAACGTTTCCCTGTAATGTGCTTCCAGTTCTGCTATTGAGACTGCATAAGGATATCTCTGTCTCTGTGTCACCATACACTTGTCACTTTTGCCCACCTTAGCTAAGCAATCTAAAGTTTACTCCTCTTCTCTTGCAATCAGGAGACCATTTCTCACAACTATTGAAAAAATGGCCTCTGGTCTTGCTCTGTAAGTCTATAGTATCAATTCACAAGGGTAGGAACAATTCCCCTCACCTCTTGTATGATTTATGTCCTAACATGCCTACTGATGTGTGGTTAAGAGGAAATACATTTTAGGCCCCCACAACATATCCAGAGGTTGTACTTTTTTTTCAATATACAGGGTCGGACTGGGGGGCCCGGGGCCCACAGGGACTACTGTCCAGGGCCCCCTCCGACCCCCCTGCCCCCCTACTATGATGCGCCGAGCATGCATGCGCGAAGGCTTTGTTTGGCGCGCCTGCGTATAGTGAAAGGTGCCACGCGTATGCGCAGATGGCGCTGCTCGCATGCGCATAAAAAAAACTTTTTTTTTTCTCGCTGGGCCAGTCCGACACTGTCAATACATGTTGAAATTGCTCATTAATTATGGCCTTATGGGGCCACTTCTACCTTCTGGGCCCCACTGCAGCCGCAGGGTCTGCTTCCTCTGTAGTTACTCCCCTGATTGGAGCTTCTATGGGATTTTGAAAGTCATATTTATCAAAGGATGAACTTTCACTTTCACCCATTGATAAATACTCTTTTAAAAATCCCATAGAAATGAATGGCGAGTGGCTAAATTTCACTCTAGAGGATTGTGCTGATCTCTAACTCCACTCTTTGATAAATATACTCCCAAGTCTCTGTGGCATATCTCAGTAGGGGTATTTTATATATTTAAGAGCATTTGCATGACCATGTCAGACAAATACTGCATTGCTCTTTAGAGACCTTACCAAAGAAAGGGTTCTTGGCATGTATGACCAGCATAAAATGCCAATCTGTCCCCAGCAGCAACAGGGAAAAAAAGGTAAAAATAAATATAAATATATATATATATATATATATATATATATATATATATATATATATATATATATATATATATACATATATATATATATATATATATATATATACATATATATATATATATATATATATACAGTTACCGTAGGTCCATAAATATTTGGACAGACAACTTTTTTTCTAATTTTGATTCTGTACATTACCACTATAAATTTTAAATGAAACAACTCAGGTGCAGTTGAACTGCAGACTTTCAGCTTTAATTCAGTGGCTTGAATAAAAAGACTGCATAAAAATGTGAGGAACTAAAGCCTTTTTTAACACAATCACTTCATTTCAGGGGCTCAAAAGTAATTGGACAAATTAAAAAACTGAAAATAAAATGTTCATTTCTAATACTTGGTTAAAAACCCCTTTGCTGGCAAAGACAGGCTGAAGTCTTGAACTCATGGACGTCACCAGATTCAGGGTTTCCTCCTTTTAAATGCTCTGCCAGGCCTTTACTGCAGTGGCTTTCAGTTGCTGTTTGTTTGTGGGACTTTCTGTCCGAAGTTTTGTCTTCAACAAGTGAAATGCAGCTCAATTGGGTTCAAAGCCAATTTCAGCATCAAACATCAACATTGTATTCTCTTATTTATTTAACAGCACGTTTTTGGCTACAGAACAAAGAGATGGAGACAAGTCTTGTGTTATTTGGGATATGTGCTTACGCTTGGATTGATGCGATTCCTCTTCTATTGGAAACAGGAGATGTATGTCTGGTTTGTTTGTAACCCTTGCAGCTTGGAAGAGGCTGACGTTTTACTGATTAAAACTACTGTAAGTATTGACTTTGCTTCAGTGCAATTTGCTTAAAGTGATAAAAATGGTAAAAAAACAATTAAAAATATTTCTGTGAACAGGTGTAAGAGTTGCCTATGTTTAGAAGAGAGGATGGATTTTATTTTTTTAAATCTAACATTACATCACACCTTTCCATGTTTAGAATGATTAATGCCAAATGTTGTTTGTCATGAATACAGTACAGTAAATACTGTCTTGAGAAGAGTATCCGTTTGATTGGCTACATTTATGAAACTGTCCTTTATTTTGACTTCCATACTTTCAGTAGATGGGCTCTATCCCATCATATTTGAATTTCCTGTTGTATTTACTTAAAGCAAATATAAAAGGAAATGTAGACCTTTAATACAAATGTCTTTTTGCTCCAAGTATTACTCTGAACATCTTTGCAATTTACGTTAATAAACAATTATTTGAAGATACCAAGATATGAAGAAAAAAGACTGTCCTGATGTTGCTATTTTTAGGAAAAAGATGAGAGATTTCAGAAAACTCTCTCAAAAATTCTGAAATTCAATATTGTTTTTCTGTGAAACAGAAACAGAAAAAAAGTAAAAAAAAAGCAAGAAAACTTCAGATAAAGATCATGATCACATTTTATTACATTGATGAACTCAAACATTAGCTAATAACAAATCTGCCCCCACCCTCTCTTTCTCTGATGGTGGAGTCTTTTACATGTAATGATTACAGATGCAAACTTTATGCTGCAATATGAAATTAAACAAAATTAATCTTTTTCCAGGATGAACAGAAAAAATGTTTTACGAAGAAAGTAAAGTCATTTCATGTTGCCAATCTTTCCCATATTGCATTCTTGGATACTAACACTGCTGAAAAACAAACCAGTAAAGAATTACCAGTAGATACTGAACATAAGGTTGGTAAATTTAATCAAAATTGTGTAATGATAAAAAAACATTTTACATTATTAACATTATATTATGGGGTATTATCAAGTGCATGCTTTATGGGAGAGAAGCTACTTATGTGGCCAAATCTCTTTGTCTTCACAAATATTATGAAGTGCTCTTAAACCTCTGCTAATATGTATTTTATAGCTTCACTAGCATGAGCAATAATTATTTTGCAAAACAGCATTATGCTGTGCTAATATTATATTTTAGATCAAGGACATCAAAGGCCAGTGCAACCTGCAAGGGAAAATGTACTGTACCTCCATTATGCAACAGCACGGGGCCTATTTTAGATTGTTTATTAAACCTGGCAAAAAGCTCAAGCAATCTTAAATAGGAGTCGTGGAGGTTTATTTACTAAAATCCGAATTTATCTCATTTTTTAAATTAAAAAAACCATGACCAAACTCTAATACCCGATTTGACCTTATTTATTATTTAAAAAGATAGATTTTGTTGGCTTTGGTAAAAACTCAATAAAATCGTGTGAAAACCCAAATCGCACAATTGTTTTCCCCGAATCACGCAATTTTTTTTGGTGCTTTTTCCTGAAAATCCCAAATTTGAGTTTTGCCCCAAATTCAATAAACCTGAGTTTAGTGAATAACCCACCAAATGTCCATTGTGTTAGTAAAAGTGAGGGAACTCTCCATTTAATATACAACAATGATGTATCACGTGCACTTTTTCCTCTCATTTACTATATAGAAAGGGCATGGGGTTATGGGTCATACATTTATTTTTATCTCATCTAAACCTTAGATAATTTTGAGAATGCCAGGCAATTTAAGGGACCAATAATGCCATGAAATGGAAATGGAAGATATGCATTAGATAATGTTATTTCTATTTTAAAATACCTGTATTTTTGCAAGTCTTCTGGGGGCAAGTTAATCATTTTCATAATCTCAGGGTATTATTTATCAATGTTATGATTTTCTTCTGCAATTCGTTTTTTGTTTTTTTTTTGAGCTAATAATCATGAAAATGAATTTTGGTTTAAAAAGTGCTTATTTTCAATAAAGTGGGGAAAAAACACGAAAAAATTGAATGTCAAGCTTTGCATTCCAGAAAGTCATGTAGAAGTCTATGGGAGCTGTCCTAGCCAAAATGTACAGTATTTTTTCAGTTAAGCTTTTCAAGTTTTTTTAACTGGTATTGCAAACATAAAGTTTAGAATTGTTTTGCCACTGAATATTCAAAGTATCTGATATTATCTTATTTTTTTACCCCTTTGTGTATCAGTGTTTTCAGGTTCGATATATGTATGTGCAGAAGATAAGATATATTTGGAATCCATTTAAAGGCATGTTTCAGAAAAGTGGGTAAGTTAAAGGGACACAGTGCAAGATACATCCTGTGAAATGTTAGAAACACATAACTGATTTGTAATTTTTCATTTAAGGGTTTTGGATTACACACATTCATGTTCTGATATACACACAAAATTTGGTTCAGGGTTCAGTAAAGAAGAACAAGATAGCAGGTATGTAAAACCTGATGTTTCTGTCGATTTATGATTTAATGCTACTTGTCTCATTTAGTCATTTAGGTCGAGTGGACAAGCTAATGAATAAGGACATGGTATTACATTTTACATTCCTCGGGGGTGCAAGGGCAGGTGAACTAAGGGGCACAACTAAGCCATATTGAAAATCAGGTGCTCAGTGCAGAGAGCAGTGTCAGGAGGTATTCAGTGGGCTATTTGCAGCTGCTGATTTTCTGATTTGGAATACACTGGTTTCTGTGCTGCATTTAATGAAATCTGAAATATCTACTTATATACAGTATATTTTGAGTTAGGCAACTGACAGCAGCCAGAACATGTGCTAAGAATCAGAAAAGAAGAAAATGGCAAACAACTGGGGGCGCCTTTGGAGGCACAGATAAAATGGCTGTTTTGACTTTAGGTTGTGAAAAAAATAAGACATGTAAATGTGTAGCATTTCTAGGCGTGAATTCTGCCATTCTCCAATACAACAAAAATGTTTGTTTCTGATGCACAGACGGCAAATTTGTGGATCAAATTCAATTGAAGTGGAAATAACTCCGATATGGAAGCTCCTTTTCAGGGAGGTAAGAAGTATATTGCGATAAATAGATCTTATTTGTAAACAGTATCATGTCAGCAGGATTTGGGGCACATGGTGGAAAATTGCAACAAGAGCAGTTTAATGTGAAAACAAATATTAAGTTAGTTCCATTTCTATATCATATTCTACCATGTTAATCCACATTTTTATTGAAAGAAGTACTAAATGATGTAAGGCTTTAGCTTGCAGAAATTGAAGAGCCAATGGATTTTATTAGTTTTAATTTGTCTGGACCTAGGTGTAATGCCATGAAAGTTATATTCTTTAGTGAGATTATCTGATTTATTCTGAAAAGTACCTCCATCCAGTATTCAGGTATTGGATCTCTTCAGTAGCATAACTAGCTGCAGTGGGGAATGGGTGCAGGATGTGCACCTGCACCCTCCCCCAAACTTGCGCCCACTTCACACACTGCTGAAAAATTCCCCCATCCTGCCACCTGCGATTTGGTTATCATGGCTACAGCAGGCCCCAGGGGGGTGCACCACTCCCTGGTAGTTACACCACTGGATCTTTTATTCAGGAACCTGATATGTCAAGAAAGCTCTAAATTACACAAAGGCAATATTCCAAATACTCCATTTAATGTTAACTAAGCTGTGTAATCCATATTGTTGGCATAACAATCATGTTAGATTTATTTATGTTGAGTATAGTCTGCCTCTACCATCTCCAGCATTTAAAGGGGTGGTTGACCTTCAAACAACTAGTTGTTCTCAGATAGATCACCAGAAATAACGACTTTTACCAATTACTTTCTATTTTCTATGTGTCACCGTTTTTCTAATATTGAATTGTAAAGTGCAATTTTTCACCTTCTAAAGCAGCTCTGGGAGGCAGGGTCGCGGACCCTGTAAACTGTTCTAAATTGATACATTTAGTTGATACATTTCTTATCTTTGTCCTTGCTGAGCAGGATCAGTGGGTTCCATTAAAGGCAGCTGTTAGAACTGATACAATAGTTGCTAATACTCCAGAAATGCTGCTGAGAAATGTATTAACTCAATGTTGCAAAATTGTAACAGTTTAGAGCCTGCACCTGTATTACACTGGAGACAGGGACATTCAACTTTAAACTTAGATTTTGGAAAAACAGTAAAAAATAAATAATGGAAAGTAATTGAGAAAAGTCAATTTTTTGGGGAACAATCTGAAAACAACTGAATTGAAAAAAAGTCTTTGGAAGGCGAACAACCCCTTTAACTGAGGTGGGAAATGTTTTTTTTTTCTGATTGGCTCATAGTGGACAATAATGATGACACCTTGAGGCCAAGTATTTAATTTCTAGGGTTCATTAATACCCTAGATGCAAGTAGCCAATTTGTAGTTAATTTCTTAGGGGGTTGTTTATTTATGTCCTAGATTCAGTACAGTGCTCATTCAGTAAGCACTTGTTCATAGGACATATCTGCTCCTCACAGTGGTGGCAGGTGCAAGACGGCTTTCTCCTTACTACCTGACATTGGGCAGAAAGTGAGTACAGGGCTCCTCTGCACCCTGCACATACCAACACTCTTGTTGCGTGTCTGAATGATGCTCAAATGGCATGGGAAAGGAGAACCCTATTCCTCCCCTGAAAGCCCCTCATGAATACAATTATGCCTAATGCAGACCTGTGCCTCTGGTGCAAAGTGTGGTGTACGATGCAAAAGTATAAAAAAAAATGCTGGTTTGCACCAGTTTTTGACCCTGTCCTGCACTTCATAATCGAGGCCCTTTGTATTTTGGTTACTTCGAAACTTGTGAATAAGGATTTTTAGATTTGTGACCCCATCTTTATATTTTTGCATAATGAAATAAATTCTAGTTTACATGAATTAAGAAATGGCAGCTTTTGGTTATTTGCAAAATGTAATTGGAAGCAGCATTTGATCATCATTTGTTTTCTCGATCTGACCCTTGAAACAATGTAACGGGGCAGGTCCCCTCGAAGAATGATAATCAGCTAGCTTTTTCTACAATGTTTCAGAAGTCAGAACCCGAATTGCAGAGATTTTTAAAAGCTTCAATATCATTTATACAGTATTTACAAATAACTTAAAATATTTTTAAATAACCTCAAACCAATTAAAACAAATTCACGCATATTTAAAAGTTGCTTAACATGCAGTTTCTTTATCCAAAAAATATTTGAGTAGGTATCCATTGTAATACTGCATCACATAGTTTTCCATTCACATTAGTCCTTATTTAAGTAGTAAGTATAACTAATAGTAATTTCAAAATCTTAATACAAATGTATAACTGTACTAATGTTTCATTTTATCAAAATAGATTTTCAACCCGGTTTACTGTTTTGAAGTCTATACATTAATTATATGGTTTTCTGCTGGATATATTGAATACTCAATGGCCATCTTAATTCTCACCATCTTGTCTATTATTGCTACTGTCACCTTGTTGCGGATGGTAGGTATCAAAGCATTTATTTTACTAAAATCCATGTAAGATCCTTTTTTTTTTTTTTTTTATAAGATTTATTTTTGTATTACAGCAATCTGTAAAATTACATAAAATGGTTGAATTCCACAACAACGTCATGGTTTCTGTTCTTCGGAAAACTGGAGGTGAGAGAAAGTTATGCATACATACAGATGAGTGATAATTCATTTCAGATTTGATTCGGTATGGAGCACATAAATGGCATGAAAGATGTTATCTACCATTTTATGGCTCATTTATAGGTTAAATAGATGGAAAATTGTGAGCGTTGAAGCTATTCACAAAGGTATTTTGTTCCCATGTACAATCCTAACAAAATGCATCTAGTGCCAAGGTGTCTGCCTTGATGAATTGGGCTCATGTGCAAAGCAGGGGGTACAAGGGACTATTATTCAGCTGTTGTTAATTCAAGGGTTCCCTTTGTAGATTGTGTCTACACCTGCAACTGAATTGTGTGATTAAAATACTTATGTTGCAATTTACCAAATTGAACGATAATTTGCATCCCTATGGGGTAGGGGACATTCTGTGGGGTAAGAAGCAAGGTGATTTTAACACTTTGTTCATTGCCCTTTTGCGTACCCAGGATACTGCCCCATTACAATATCATTATTGTTATTTTTTTTAGAAACACTACAACTCAGGAACTAAAACAATTGGAACTGTACAAGAAAAGCTAAAGAGAAATATTAAAACAGTGAGGAATAGGCAAATTCCCAAAGGTCTTAAAACATATTTGAGTAGCAGTGCCAACATCATCAACAGGACCAAAGTCTTTAAAGGTCTACAGTTTCTAAAAGAAAGATATCAAGATGTTTCCAATTTTTGGGAAACTGTCCCACCTTAGATCCAAGTAGAAATATTTTTTAAGAAAATTCTTTAGGCAGAATTGAAGGGGGTTATTTATCAAGGTCCGAATTTATCTCAGTATTTCTAATATCCAACTCCGAGCAACTCCGAATTCCCGAATAGATCTTATTTAGGAAAATAAGCACGAAAATAATAGGGTCGGGCAAAACTCCGGAAACTTCAGAGCTTTCCCCGAAAACTCAGATTTTATCGATGAATCCTCGAAATCATAGGATATTGGTATGGACATCAGTGCAGACACTGGGACCTTCCCCATTGACTTATACAGGACCTCGAGAACTTTTAGATGCCGGGGTTTCCGAGTTTTTAGACCATCAGACTTGTTTTTGCTCTGAAAACTACAAATTATTCGAGGTTTGGATATTCGGAGCTTGATAAATAGTATTAAAACATCACTCTGATATAAACTGACAAAATTCCTCTGCAACATTTCATACCTTAAACTATTCGTAGTTAGCGATGAACGAAAAAGGGTAGACTGTAATGGGTGAAAAAAATAGTCGCACAATTTGTGCAAACATTTTTGGCGCCCATAAACTTCAATGCATTTCAATTTTTTCACGTTTTTTTGGAGAAGTGAAACGGGTCATATTCACCCATCACTATTCGTAGTTCTTATTCCAGGAAATCATTGTGCCAGAGGTACTCCAACTGCACGTCTCACTAGAGATCAGTGCCACTATTATATGTCAGGGTTTCCTTTTCTATAGCAGGCATCTCTGATCAGATTTGGCAAGGCTTCAAGTGACCCTCTCTTCTATGCCATGTTCTTTGGCCACTTGTCTAATATGAGCCTCTGTATCATTTGTGTTTGATATGCCTGTCCTAGAGCATTTTACTTTACTTAACTCCAGTGATTGCTAATTCTCCTTCTGAGGAGTTCTGTGCCAGGCCCTGGATCTGCACCCCATACCACTGATGTGGGGACACTGCTAGAATGAACTCAAATGATACTTACATATGCTATGCTTACCCACAATTCTCTACCAAACCAGTTTTTCTTCCTATGGACCAGGAAAAAAATGATCACCCCTAAAAGTCAAAACACAGGAATGTAAATTGAATGCCAACTTTAGATTCCTCTTAGATTTATCTTAAAAAAATCAATTCAAACATCAACAAATGCTAGAGAAATGATATTTTAATTATATAAAAGCTGAGACATCAGTTTTCTACAGTTATCTTACTAATCATGTATCATCCTCATATCAGCAGCTCCTCAATAGGATTTCCTTCTCTAATCAAAAAAAGATGGAATGCCAAATAAAAAGGAACTATTGTAATTTTGACAAAAATAATTAAAATCATTAACATAAATTAAAATGCTGAATCTTTAATTAGTACATGAATAATTGTATCATGATAAAGCATTAATACATGCATAACTAGCAAATAATGAATATCATATAATTTTTTCCCCTCATATTCCAGACATAGAAGAAGTGCAGTCCCAAAATCTGATTCCAGGAGATTTAATAATTTTACCTGAAAAGAAAATGTACTTACCTTGTGATGCAATTCAGATATCTGGAGGTTGTGTTATAAATGAAGGCATGCTGACAGGTACTGTATTTTTTAATGTACTCATTGCACTTCTGCAATAAAATCTATATAGGCAGCTAGTTTTCGCCCTTGATTCACCAGTTTGTAGGGACTTTTTTTTCTAGAATTTAGAATTGAACAAACTTTCACTTTCTTTTGTTTTTCTCTGCTTCTTGCTCCCATTCTCATTTTGACCCAGTGTTTCACACTATATAAAACATTTTGTGCCAGACAGCCTGTTTCTACCCTGTCACCCATTAGTTTATAATGGAGAAGTTGCACAGAGGAAGGAGTAGCTACTGAAATTTGAGACCATGCAATGTTTATTCATATTTTGCAAAACCCAATATACATAATTGTGAGCATTTATAGTCTCTAATGGTGCAGGTAATCTAAGGTATAGCTAATATTCAGTTATGCAATAATAGCTTACAACTTTGCTTAATTTAGGAGAATGTGTTCCTGTTACAAAAACACCCTTGCCCTGTGTAGACAACTACATTCCATGGAACATTCACACTGGGGAAAATTTCAAAGAGCACATGCTTTTCTGTGGAACTGAAGTAACCAAGATAAAGCCAGATAGCGATGGACTGGTAAAAGCTGTTGTTCTGCACACTGGTGAGTATCTGTTGCTAAATTTGTGAGGTTCTAGAGATATATGTGAGATTGCTGTACAATTGTATCTGAAAATATTGTTAGAAAATGTCATATATACATAATTATCTTTTAGAAAGTTTGCAAAACTCACAAAAGTTCACATTGACCTAAAAAAATATGCATTGCGCCCTCCACTGATGAACGTAATGATGTTGCTCTCAGTGGCCTCAAAGCAAGTGTTTATTTTTGAGTTTCTGGCTTGAAAGGAGAAGGAAAGCTACGGAGGCATTTTATTGCCAATAGATACGCTGCAATAGTGCAAGCTAGAATGCTATATTTATTCTGTAGAATGTTTTACCATACCTGAGTAAGCAGCTCTAGAAGCTCTCTGTTTGTTTAGGATAGGAGCTGCAGTATTAACATGGTGTGACATCACTTCCTGCCTGAGTCTCTCCCTGCTCTGGGCTCAGATTACAGCAGAGAAGGGGGGGGGGAAGAGGAGCAAACTGAGCATGCTCTTGCCCAGGGCAAAGAGGTTTAAGCTGAAGGCAGGAAGTCTGATACAGAAGCCCATGTGTACACAATAGAAGGAAAGAAATGCAGTGTTTCTTTTGACAGGGGACTCAGAGCAGCATTACTTTGGGGGTTTACTGGTATATTTAGAAGGACCTTTCTGATAAGGCTTACTTAGTTTTAACCTTTCCTTCACCTTTAAGACAAGCTTTGTTTGCATATAAGCCAGGCGTACTGCCATATAAAGCCTCCTGTACTTCATATAGGGACTACAAAATAGCCACTATTCTATAGCATCACATTTGAGGTTTACTTATATGGGTAAACAATTTGTATGTAACTCAGACTTCAGTATGAGAATGAGAAATTCATTTTTAGGTGTAAAAGTATTACAACTGTTTTGTAAATGAACTGTGATGTTTAATTAAAATATAGATCTCACATCTGGAATAGATATTTTAATTAAACATCCCAGTTCATTTCCAAAACAGCTGTAATTCCTTTACACCAATAAAATGCCAAATTTCATGTTTTGTCCTTACCAGCTGGATAGCAATCAAAATAACAGTTTGCAATAAAAACAGCAAAACAATTTAAAAAGTACATATTGTATTAAAATACCATTAGAATACTATGGTTTTTTTTAATGAACTTTCCTCTTACTACATATTGGAATGTATATTTTTAAAAGAAAGCTGACATTTTTAGTTTCAGATTTCTAAAATATTTTTCTAAGCTGCTGCATATTTTTCTTTTTAAGGTTTTAACACCACAAAAGGAGATCTTGTGAGGTCCATCCTATATCCAAAACCAATAAAGCTTAAACTCTACAGAGATGTTTTCTGGCTCATGGCTGCACTTTCATTAGTTTCTGTCTTTGGTCTTATATACTCAGTAGTGGTTGGTGCACTCCAAGCAGTAAGTAATTGTACATTTAGGGTACTGAATCTAAACTGAAATGTTAAAATGTGGGCCAGATTCAATTGGGTGAGAAAATGGTTTATCACATGAAAAGTCCTGGACAAGATTCAATATGAGATGTAATGTACTTCAAATGGCTTATATTACATGAAAACTCTTTTGAAATCTATGGCAAAAAACTGGAGCTGAGTTAGGAGAAAAGTTTTTCTCCTCGAATTGAATCTCATCCATAAGTTTTAACATAATAAACCATGAGATAACTTGTTCTCAATTAACTGAATTTCTCCCTATGTTGTAATCTGCATAAAACCAAAACCAGATGGGCTCAATAAGGGATGCACAAAATCCCAGATTTAGTTTAGGATTCGAGTCCTAGCACTTTTTAAAGGATTTGGCTAAAAAAACACCAGGTGCAGTAATGTATAGCAACTAATCAGCAGGTTTACCAGGTAACTGGTCACCTGTTTAAAACCCACACATTGACTCTAGCATAAATTATAATAATTCTAACATGCATATAGATTGGTTTGGTCATCAAGTCTATAATTTCTTTCAAAACCTTGTACATGACAATCAAGAGAAAATTAACTTCTCAGCTGTTAATACTATCTTTAATAATCCCTTTTTTGCTAGAAAGATATACAACCTACAGTACTTCAGAGATAATTGGCATCTCTTTACTTTTAAATAAAATTGCCCATAATGCAGGAATTTTTATAACATTAAAATTCCAGCAGCGCTAATTATATGTTACTGGTCCCCACAGCAAATTTAATTTAGGCCCCCAAAACATTAATAAACTGGCTTATTCTATGAAGATATATTGAAATTGCCCTTTAATTAGAACCTTACTGGGCCCCCTAACTCTTGGGCCCCCCTGCAACCATAGGGTCTGCTTCTGTAGTTACTGTACACAAGCATAAGAGCTAATGTCAGAGTTCGTTTTTGTGAGTTGCACATTTATTTGCAGACGTTTTGGTCGGCTAAAGTTTCTGATATAAATGTTGCACATGTGCCACTGCAAAATGACAACACTTATGATAGCTAATGATAGGTGCTATCAATAAATTGAACTAATACAGTAATTATTACAAATACTTCAATGCATTGTCAAATTCATTATGGCCAATGAATATATATCAACCAGTAGTTGTTTTCATTTTATACTTTATACATTTTTATCAATCCATCCAACTAAAAGTGGGTTATTTACTAAAATCTGAATTTAACTCATCATTTTAATGAATATCGCTATTCCTCATGATGTACAGTGTGAGCTATAATGCACTATTCCCACCAGGTGTTAATGGGAGGGAGAGTGGCACAGAGACATATTCTAATTTCTAGGCTGCGACTGTAAGTGAGCTAATATTCTGCTCTACATGTATATTTTAGGCACCAACGAAAGATCTAGTTCTGATGGCATTTATCATGTTGACATGTGCTGTTCCTGTCTCCTTGCCTCCTGCATTGGCTATTTGCATCCTCTACAGTCAGAATCGTCTAAAGAAGCATGGGATTTTCTGCATCAGCCCTGATCGAATAAGCCTTTGTGGACAACTAAACCTCATCTGTTTTGACAAAGTAAATATACTCTAAAGTTTTACTCTTGTGATCTATACTTTTAAAATGAATTTGGATGGTCATTAGGATTGTTATTGCCTGTTTCATTATTTTATGCTCTTGAAATATTTTCTTTTAATGTCTTAAGTCTGCTGTTTAGATACTTGGGGGCAAATTCACTAAGATCCGAAGTTGCGCCAGGCGCAACTTCGCCGCACTTCGCCAGGCGTAGTTTCGCCAGGGCTCCGCAAATTCACTAAAATCCGAAGTTGCGCACAGGGGTAGCGTAAGGTTGCGAAGTTGCGCTAGCGTTGATTCGCTATATAAAGCGAAGTTACGCTAGCGAAGGCTAATTTGCATACGGCACGAAATTCAAATTTCAATTTTTATTTTGCCCTACACATGTGCCCACTGTCTAGGTAAGTTGCCATGAGTCAGGAAATGTAGGGGGGAGGAAGGGGAGCCCCAAAAAATTTTCGATCTTTTTCAGCCTATCAGCCATCATGTAGAAAACACGCCAGCGTTTTTTGGGGACTTAGAAAAAAAATTTACTTTTTTTTAAACAATCCCTATCTACTCTATTGCGCTTCGCCAGGTCTGAGGTGGCGAAGGAAGTCTAGCGTAAAAGGTAGCGTTCAGTACACTGCGCAAGTTAGTGAATTTGCGTAGTTTCGTCGCTAGCGAAGATTCGCCTGGCGTAAGGTTGCGAAGTAACACTGGCGAAACTACCCCAGCGTTCGTTAGTGAATTTGCGCAGTAGCGAAAATGCCAAACGCTAGCGAACTAACGCCTGCGTTCGGCGCTTCGCGTCTTAGTGAATTTGCCCCTTAGAACCTTTACAAAGGTATATACATTTATATTACTTTTCACTGTTTCTCAATTTTCATTGGAAATTTTAAAATTTTCAGCAAACTTGTTCTGCACATTGCACTTAAGCCATACACTGTTAAGGGTCAAAAGTAGCCACAGACAAGAAGTATCCAAGTATCCCCAATTATTTCCAATAATTTTATATTTTCAAATCTGCCTCTTGTGCAGGATGCTTTTTTTATCTGGCTTTTCAAGGCAGCCATTGGACAAAATACACAGGGGGACATGAAAAAACATTTTACTTTGTAAGGAAACTATTTATAGGAGACTATGGAGCCGATTCACTAAATTCGAGTGAAGGAATAGAAGTAAAAAAACTTCGAATTTCGAAGTTTTTTTTGGGCTACTTCAACCATCGAATGGGCTACTTCGACCTTCGACTACGACTTTGAATCGAAGGATTCGAACTAAAAATCGTTCGACTATTCGACCATTCAATAGTCAAAGTACTGTCTCTTTAAAAAAAACTTCAACCCCCTAGTTCGGCAGCTAAAAGCTACCGAAGTCAATGTTAGCCTATGGGGAAGGTCCCCATAGGCTTTCCTAAGTTTTTTCGATTGAAGGATATTCCTTCGATCGTTGGATTTAAATCATTCGAATCATTAGATTCGAAGGATTTAATCGTTCGATCGAAGGAATAATCCTTCGATCGTACGATTGCAGAATTTGCGCTAAATCCTTCGACTTCGATATTCGAAGTTGAAGGATTTCAATTCCTAGTAGAATATCGAGGGTTAATTAACCCTCGATATTCGACCCTTAATGAATCAGCCCCTATGTATTGTTAGTTATTGGAGAAGAGTTTTTAATGTACCTTACTTAATTATCTAGTACATTTAAAACACCCATAAAACACCCAGATTCCATAAAATTACCCAAAGTTCTATATTATGGGGCATAAATTATCAATCTTGGGAACTACAAAGGATTCTTAGACGTTTGCTCTATTTTGCTATTTATTAGAGCTTTTCTAACAATAACTTCACAAAATTATCAAAGCTGATGCTTGTGTTAGTTGATGCGAATGTGTTGAGCGTTCTGCTCTATGGCGTTAGTGTCCTGTCCTGCTCAGCATCAGCAATGCACAAATCTATATCATCACACTTACAGCGTGGAACGCAGGTTGCAAATTGCAAAAAATTTAGCTTTCCCAAGAGCCACTTAAGAATAATGTATTTAATATATACTGTAACCAATTTCATCTGATCCCAGACAGGAACACTAACAGAAGAAGGCTTGGATTTATGGGGCATTGTACCTACTGGGGAAAACTGGTAAGGTTAATTACATTTGATTTTAAAAAAAATTCTCATAGTCCTGTCAGGATGAAAATTAGTATAAATTTTATCAGTGAGGGAATGAACAGAATACAACTGTTGCATTGGTCATTTACTATACATATCTCTCTCTCTCTCTATCTATCTATCTATCTATCTATCTATCTATCTATCTATCTATATATATATATATATATATATATATTACAAGTTACTAAGTTGATGATCACTGAGACCTAATGAATTCCATAGGCCTCACTGCTGTTGTCAACGTCCATTCTGAAAAACAGTTATGGTTATGAAACATGCCCTGTGTAATAAAATTGTTTATTGTAGAAAATATTTTTAAAATATTTACAGTGCAGTACAGCATCTGGCTACTCAAACTGAGATTTAATTTGGTTGTAGAGCTGCATCTAATAATCTTCTCCTTATATATGTTGTTACTCTATATAGCTGCTATTTAGGAATCCACTCGTATCTTCATTCATTGCCACTTTACTGTTACTGTATATTATAAGTGCAGAAAATTAATAATTTATTGAATTACAGTAAAATCATCCTACAGTATTATAATACTATGTTTGTTGTCAGTTTTCAGGAAGTACATCATTTCACTTCTGGGTGTACCTTACCGTGGGGGCCTTTACTTGGTGCTGTTGCCAGCTGCCACTCCCTGATTGTCCTTGACGGTAAAATACATGGAGATCCTTTGGACTTCAAGATGTTTGAAGGTTCTGGATGGGTAAATCTTACTTTATTACATTTTCTAATTCCATCACGTTAAGACTTTCTGTTTGGTAATATACTTTGCAAGTAGTTCTAGAATTACGTCTCCAATTCAGAACCTGCACACATAATTAACGAGAAACTGTTTTTTGTTGTGGCAGAATATTGATGACAGTCAAGCAACATGCACAGTGTCTGGAAAATGTGGTTCATGTGTGACCGTTAAACCAGGGTCGGGATCAAAGGTATTATAATTTGAGAAGTTTGCTACATATCTACTTAGGAGAAACGTGTCTTAATACAGTTATGACTTCCCTTCAACTTCTCTTGAACCATAAAGAAAAGTACAAGGCCCCATCTAGGATGATGCTAATCTGCACTTCAAATGCTGTTTCTGAGTTCTTTTTTTCCCATATTTTCACTTCAGTTGAGGTCACAGACTTAATATGTTATATAAAAAGTCAGTTTAGAATCCCAAAGTCATGTATATAACTTGATCTAGGGCCTTTGCCTCTATCTAAGCAGAGAAAGTATCAGTAGCATTTCACTATGTAAGGAGGGGGCTCATAGTGTTGTTAATCCTTTAGTAATTTTTAAGATGACAATATATTTCAACACTGATTTTTGTAGGTGTACCTTAAAGAAGCACCCTTCCATAAAATTATACATATGAAATCAGAATATAACAACCTAAATGTATTTTCTTATTTTCAAATTCTGACACATTTATCAATAGCCTGTTTTTCAAGTGAAATAATCAATTCATGTAATGCTGATATAGATTAATAGCAGGGGCAGATTTTTTAAATTTTTTATTTTTATTATTATTAAGGTCCCAGTAGATGGAATCAATATTTTGCTCCAGTTTCCTTTTTCCTCTGCTCAGCAACGAATGTCTGTTATAGCCCAAATAATAGGAGAAGAGAGACTCACTTTATTTTTAAAAGGAGCTCCAGAGATGGTGATCCGATTTTGCAAGCCAGAAACAGGTACAGTATTATTGAAAATGTTTATAAAGTGATTGAAATAACATTAGATGAGAACTGAAGCAAAACAAATCTTTTAAGGGAAGCGTAAAATCGATATTGTGGTGCAGTACCGTTAATTAATTATAATTAAGTGCCAAGTGCAAAACACTGTGTTAATGTTGTAAAACTTGTTTATAAAAGTGCCATGTGCTGAGGACCCTTCAGGTAAGTTAGACCAAGGTCAGCTACCCAATGGTAAAAAGTAAAAACACATCAACTAAGTTTGTGCTGAGCCCATGATGTATTTAAGTACTCAAGCAGAACTTGAAGACATGCAGTTTGTGCAGGCGTATTTAATTAAAATAAATGTGCCCCCACAGCTTGGTATATTCACAACAATTGAAATTGAGAACTTGTACAATGCAGTTGTTTGCATCTGGAAACTAAAGGCCATCAAAGGATAACAAATGCTGTTCAATATATATGGGTCTTCCTGTTACAGGCCAAAGACAAAGTAGCCCATGATAACCCCTTTGGGGTTATTTACTAAACTCCGAATGCAAAAATCCCAAAAAATTTGTGATATTTTTTTTTATAAAATTGGACTTTAAAAAATCACAAATTTTTCGGAATGTATTAAATCCGGTGGATGGAAAAGTATGAATTAGAAAATCCGGCATCTCAGACCTGACATATTTAGAAGATGAGAAACAACGGCTTCGGGTTAGGATGCAATCAAGTAGAATCACTGCAGATTGCCTACCAACTTGGCACCCCCAAGTGATTCTGCATTTATGCCTCCTTTAACTGCAAGTTGAGATGTTTTTCCATCTTGGCACACTGATAGAGTATAACATATAAAATACTTTAACCATTTTCCCTTATATAAAACTATTTCTGTAATCTGCAAGACTGTAGACCTGCAAAATACTTTTGGTGAAAAAATAAATGGTAAATTTAAAAAAAAAAACACATAGTAAAATCGGACAAAAATAGTGTTTCAACTTTTTATAAAAATGAGAAAAACACCATTTGTACATAAAACGCACACATGGAAACACATTTCAACAATTAGATTATCTAAAATCTTGCATATTGCAGGGCAGATTAATAATAAGGACTGCAGCACAGTTAGCTAAAATGAGTACCTAAAATGTACAGGTTTTGCTTTTTATGCCTAATCCATGTTAGTAAAGACTAAAATATTTTAACATCGTGATTTCTGATTTCTTCTATTTGATTGGAGTTATATTTATACTAAAATTATATTGAAACATTAACTATTTGCTGGCTATTTGATTTAACGGATGAAATGTTCTTATTTCCTTAACAGTAACACCCTCCTTTAAGAACACACTTGATTATTATACAGAACAAGGCTTTCGAGTCATTTCCCTGGCATATAAATATTTTGAACTACAAGAAAATGTTTCACTTCATAACTTAAAAAGGTAGGTAGAAATAATCTGGTTTAACATTGATAGACTGTGGGCCTCTGTATTTTTAAAATGAAGTTAGAAATTACTGAGCTCCATATTGAATGTATGGATGTATTTCCTTTTTTAACTTCATCTTCTTTCTGTACTCATAATTTGCACTTGTACATTGGTGTGCTCCTGAAGTCTCACAAACATACTCTCCTGAAACCCAAAAAGGGGCTATGAAATTAAAGACGCTAAGAGGGTTATGAAATAAATGGTTGGCTACTTGTCTTGTACCCCATAGCAACCAATCAGCAGGTAGCATTTACTGGTCAACAAACCTACACTGGAAGAAAATCATTGGAAAGTAGGTAGTTGTGATGTTTTAAATACTCCTGCTTTCTTTGCCCTCTTCTTTGTCTACTTGAAAAGTTAATCTACATATAAACAGCAAATGGAAAGCACAATCATAAGTTCTAATGGGAAACCTGGGTGCCAGTCTGCCTCAATCTAAATACCAATTCTTATTGTCAGCACTCCAAGTATGAATCAAGCAAAATTTTAGGTTCCGCAGAGGAACCTTCATCAGGGAAACCAGAACATTGCACAGAGAGACTCTTAAATCAAAGAAATGGAGCTCGCCAATTACTGTAGCTAAGCAACCAATACAATCCAAGTTAAATAACATATATATATAATGTAAAGAAATCCAGAGTGAAGCAAAACATAAAAGTGAAGGATAATAAAACACTACCGCACATAATCCTATGAACCTCAGACATCTCGATATTTAGAATGTGCAGTAATTTGCTCTTAGGGCATATAAAATTGTTCCAAATTCACCACCAAATCTCCAATGTGTGGGCCATGTAACCCATACCTTCACTTTTATGTTGTACTTCACTCTGGGTGTCTTTGGGACAATTTAGAGCAAGCTGCTCCTGTTGGCACTGCTGGATGATCAGTGCATACTTTCTGATTAGTATGACTCATTTTTTAATATATTTATTTAACTTCAGTCTTTAGATATGCCAACAGCTCCCCATCTTCTATAGTATCTCTACATTATTTTATTTTATTTAGAAATCAGCTATAAACATATCACAAAGTGATTTTAGACACTTTTTTGAAGAATGTGCTCTTCTTCCTTTTCATAAGTTGTCTCATGTGTTTCTTGTATTTTAGAGAAGAAGTGGAATCTGATCTCATATTTCTAGGATTTTTAATAATGGAAAATCAACTTAAGCCTGAAACAAAGCCTGTTCTTCAAGAACTCAATTCTGCTAATTTACGAACAGTCATGCTAACAGGTATTTTTGAAAAATTAACCAAATATGGTTAATGATATTTAAAAATGATGAATGTCCAGAGGTATGCTCCAGAATATTGTTAACAATAATTTACAAGATATATTTTTAAATGCTTCAGTCATTGCAGGATCATTCATTGGTTATGTATTATACATACTCTATAACATAACTTTAACATAACATTTTTATTTTCATTTTTGAAATTATTTTCTGCCAACGAATTCATAAGTAGGCAGACCGTTGTAATTAAATAATTTAACAATATGGAACATAGTTGAGATTATGAGTTGATTTTTAATGTCACTGTTTTGTTTTTTCTTCTGGAAGGTGACAACTGTAAAACGGCTTGTACAGTTGGAATGGGTTCTGGAATGTTACGCAACACAGACACTTTATTTTTGCTGGAAGCCACTGACCCCGAAGGAGACACTCAACCATTCATCAATTGGCAGATTGTGAAGCGGAATAAGGATAATGATACTAAAATAAATGTATGTTCATTGGAAATTCATTTACATATGCTTTATTTGAACGGATTATACATTATCTCTGTGGTTGATTTTAAAGTTGTTTTAAGTGGGTATAATAAAGTTAACTAGCAATGATGAAAAGCATTTTACCTATTTAACTTAGAGCCATTATAGTCATAAGTGCTCCACAATTTAAGCTTGTGCTAAAAAAAAGGCCTCCTTCGTCCAATGAAATCAGAATTCAGTCACTTGCCTCTGCCATTCAGTGGATGCTAGCCAATTGAGTAGCTACTATAAAACATATTCTTTGTCTGTTACAGGAGACAACAGTAAATATTTCATGCATTGATAATGACATAAACTTTAATACAATGCAAGTTGAGTTGGATTATGCCAGCAGTGGAAAATATGATTTTACTGCCAAGCAAAACTTGCCTGAATTGATGATGCCCAATGTAAGTAGCCATTGCTCTATCTTTCTACTTTCTACTATATTAAGATAGAGTATATATCCAGCAATACTGGTCAGAATATATATATATTTAACATACACACACATACACCCTTCCCAGCTATAGTCAGGTGATCCCACTGGTGTCTAATAAAAGGGCAGCCAAGTTTGGGAGTTTTACTTTGAAAGCAGCAAGTAAGTTGCAGGTAAAACTTAGTTCCTTTGCAAAATGTATAATGAAGCAATAGAATTCTTAATGAATCAGATGAGCATAGGACTGGCCAGATATGGGATGACTTGATGTGGTTGGCCAAATATATTGCAATATATGGACAAACAATCCCTGTTTTGTTTAAAGGGTAAGGCATTTTTAGTAGCTCATGGAACAAAATGTCTCAATGTCCTAAATATATAGATAGTGGGTTGAGTGCAGAGGACTCTTGTATTTGTTCTACACACATACATATATATATTTTACCAACAAATAGTAAATTAAGCATAACTTTCCCTATACTGTCAGAGTTTAACAGACTATTTCACATCTGTTCTGCCTGACATTACACTAAACCGCACTCCCAGCCCACACTTCTAACCGTGGATTCTCTTTCTCTTATTAGGTATGCCTACTGCCATCTGCTTTTGCACCCTCAGTTGATGCTGTTGCTTTAAATGTATGTCTATCGCCATCTGCTGTTTTTCTGATTTTGCACCTCTATTTGCTTTTGTCGCTTTAAATGTATGTCTGCTGACATCCAAATTTCCTGATTTTACACCCTCATTTGTTGTTGTTGCTTTATATGTATGTCTACTGCCATCCATGTTCCCTATTTTGCACCACCTTTTTCTTCTGTTGCTTTCAGTATATGTCTACTACCAAATGCTAATGTTGCTAAAATGTATGTTTACCACTATCCACTCTTCCTGATTTTGTACCCTCATTTTGCTGCTATTGCTTTAAATATATGCCTAATGTGGGTGTGTCTGTGATGCCTAGTTGAGCAGGTGTGTTGTGCTCCGTGATCCTGCCTGTTTTACGCTCAGTCCCCAACTCATTGTAACCCAGACACCCAGTGACTTATCTTGAGATGACAAAAGATATATGTAAAAAAGGGCAGATGAAGATAGATGGTTTCACCAGGCTACCTTCCACATTATGAGAACCTAGACAAGATGCACACCTGGCCTGGGAAACACATTACTAAGTTAACCAACCAACCAAGTTACTTAGCTCTTACTACAGGATATTGCTGATGTCAGAGAAGCGCTTACTCTGAAAATTGTGGATACTTGTTATTAGTTTGGAATGTATGGCAATATGAGTACCCTACACTGCTACAATTCTCCTGTTATACTATAATCAACTTCTACCCTGTCTTGTATATATCTGGCACAATTTCTTCCCAGAGACTGCTTGGATCATAACACTCTGATTATAGCCGTTTCTTTCCTAGGCCCACAATGAGCTGAGCTGTTGCTGAAAAATGGGTTCATAAAACTAGATTTGAAATAACCTTCCACCTGAAATTAGAGGAATTTTGGACATTTAATAAGGGCCCTGCCCACAAGCCATAGTGTGGGATGCTAACAAAGCTTTGGTCAGGGCAATATTTGTATCCCTTATTAAATGGGAGAGGGCTGATGGAAAAGACTAATTACATCTGGCTTAGGTTGAACATAGTTTATCTACTGATTCTCACAATGTAGGCAGGATATGGCCATGGCACAAAGGTCCTTTAGATTTGCTTCATATTAAGAAAATTTCACATATATATCTGCCACTGCAGAGGACCCATTACCTTAGACAGACTTTTAAGGCAGAATGATTAAATTAATATGTCATGGATAACATCGACTCAGTCCTGAAAGAGAACAGGAGTAGAACAGCAATTTGTATCCCATCCCATTCACTTGTGGGATGGGTAAAACTGATTAGAATGGTATTCTTACCCGGGTTTTTCCATGACCCCCACCCATATCAATATGTACACCAGTTTTTTCTTCATTTTCCCTTACCAACTGCAGCCATAACTTACAACACCATGTTTAAAATGCAGTCTATGGGAGACGGCCTTTCCATAATTTGGAGCTTTCTGGATAATGGGGTTTCCGGATAACGGATCCCATACCCGTATATGTCCCAATAGTTCTATATGCTAATTCACTGCAGTAGCTGTTTTTATTTCATATAAAGGGAGGTGGGTATATGTGCTGAAGATGGCAAAATTACATATAAACTCAATTAATAGGATCAGCCATGAACAATCAAAATTATGTGCGTAACAGGACAGATGCCATGGGTTATTGTGTTTTTGATGATGTTGTGTTGGGAATGATTGTATCTTTGTTGATACTTATTCAATGTCCATTACAGAAGACAGCAGAGGATATTCAATGTGTGGCGCCTTGGAGCCATTATGTAAGGCAACACAAATATCATTATGCGATGACTGGGAAATCATACCAAACTATCAAACAGTACTTTCCTGACTTGATGCCAGATGTAAGTATCAGTGACAAGGGACACTATCTTGTAAATTCCAGTTCCTTCTGTGCCTGAAAATAAAAACTACTAAAAGTAATTTGGATCTTTATACCTTAGGTCTACTATAAAATCATTATTAAATAAACCCAATAGGCTGGTTTGCTTCCAATAATGATTAATTATATCTTAGTTTAGATCAAGTACAAGATACTGTTTTATTATTACAAAGGTAAAGAAATCATTTTTTGGATAAAATGGAGCCTATAGGAGACGGTCATTCCGTAACTGTTACTTTTCTGGATAACGGGTTTCCAGATAACTGATCCCGTACCTGTATATCTAACATCCAAATTACAGAAAGAACCCTTATCTGGAAAACCCCAGGTCCTGAGCATTGTGGAAAATTATGTAAAACCTAATTTTGGTGACATCATAAAGAATGAGAAAATTCTTAGATTATTCTCAGAATGAGAATGTAAAGGGATTATCCATAATTATGACAAAAAAATAAATCTCACCTCAATAAGAATGCAAATATATATTTTGGAAATGTTTTAAAATACATTTTCAAAATTCCGCTTTTTAATAAACAGACTTCCAATTTGTGAGCAAACATGAATTAGCATGATGTCAATAAGGTGCCTACACACTTTAATATAATAGTTTTTTTTTTCATCCTTGCAGATCCTACTCAACGGAACCATTTTTGCCAGAATGACCCCCAAACAAAAATCTACCATAATCGAAGATTTGCAAAATATAGAGTAAGTTCCCTGATGTTTGAAAACAGTTATGTTGGCACCACATGGGCAAATCTCACCAGCATTTTGGCCAAAAAAATATATTTTTCCTCAAATTAAATATGACCAGGACTAAAAAAATGCATTTGGAATGAGAAAAAAGGCCCATTGACAATGCGTTTGGTGTGCGAAAAAAAATTGACTTTAATGTAATTGGAGTGAGAAAGTCGCCCATAGGCTCTAGTATAGTTTGCTACAAAAAGGTCACTGCAAGAAAAAAGTTGCCCATAGACTCCAATAAATTTTGATACCAAAAAGTTGTTGTCACTAAAAAGTCTCCTGTAGACTTTAATGCGTTTTGCTAATTTTTTGCAGTTTCATAAATTTTTCAGAAGTTTTGCAAATTTCTAAACAAAATGGGGCAGATTCACTTATCACTAATAATATAATGTATAATAATAATAACTAATTTATATAGTTGCGCTCATTTATAAAGGCTGGGCACATTTGCCCATGGGCAGTAACCCATAGTAACTAATCAGTAACTGGATTATTTCAGCCAACTGCAGGTGAAACAATGAAAACAAACATTTAACTGGTTTCTAAGAGTAACTGCAAATTTGCCCAGTCTGTTTAAGTCCTTACAGAGTGTGTTTAAGGCAGCCCCTAAGCTCAGGTAATGTAGATAACATAGGTAATTCAAAGTACTGGCAAATACACTGCAAAGTGTATTGAATTACCAGAAAGAAGATGAAAAGCTACCGAGTGCATCTTGGGAGGCAAAGATCATGGTTTTGTTTGTCACATGCACTTTCCTTACACAGGGTTGGACTGTGCTGGGGGGGACAATAGGAAAAAACCCTGTGGGCCCCGCCAACCAAGACCCATCCCTGCCTAAGACTCTTGCTGAGACTGTACAGTACCACCTGGATTAATAAGATATATAAGTTATTAAGTTATACTGTCAAGTTTTGATATATAATTGCAATAATATTGCAGATAAACTTCTTACTCCCCAAAAACATCTGTTTGTACAGTTAGCAAGCATTTTCCACTGCAGTTCTGCGGTGAGAGCTCACAACTTCATTGGTTGCTACGGATGACATTTAACTGTTTCCTCTGACAAATAATAAATCATAAAAGTTTCCACTTAAACAAAAATATGGAGGCAGATAAAACTTAATATGTTGTATGTATAAAACAATACAGTCATTGTAGGGGGCATATTTTGTGTAAAATAATTTACAAGAAGCAGACGGCTGTTTAACTTACTATAATCATAACCAATATACTTGTCATTTTAGTAACAAAGGGAAAAAGACACTTCACAATACACTGGGAACAATTATAAAATGTTGTTATATTTCTTTGTTGATACCAAGTGTACGTGTGTGTACCCATCTGTGTACCTGCTTTAAAAATGCATCTTATCCCATGTTTCTTCTGGTGTACTTCTGTGTGAGCTCTCCAGCAGTATCAGGCATAGTTAAAACTAATCTGGACCAGACAAAATGAAGCCAAACTATTGGTGTTCACAAAGAAGAAGATTTGAAGTGAAGATGTCACCATTCTTGATATGCGGTGTATATAAATGTGTGTCAATATAGGGATATATATATATATATATATATATATATATATATATATATATATATATATATATATATATATATAATTTTTTTTTTTTTCTTTTTTTATAGTTACTATGTTGGCATGTGTGGAGATGGAGCAAATGACTGTGGGGTAAGTAGAGGGCTGTGGTGGTTTTATTTTCATGATCCAAAACCGCAAAACATAGCCTTTCTAGTCTAGTCTATGTATTGTTAAGCTTAAATTCTATGTTGGTGTGTGTGGAGTTGAAGCAAGTGATAGTGGGATGAGTCCAACTCAAAACTCACCCACTAGTACAGGTTGGAATAGCAACTTTGGGCAGGGCCGGAACTAGGGGTAGGCAGAGTAGGCAAGTGCCTAGGGTGCAAAGCTTGGGGTCACCAGGCACATACTTTTTCTGCCTGCTACCCCTAGTCTGGTCACCACTCTGTTCTGTGCCTGTCCACTTGAGTGTCAGTTCACCAATGCGAGCGAGTGTATACTCGCACACGCACGCCCAGCCAGCACGTGACCGGCCAGGTTCCCTAGGGCGCCTGGCCAACCTGGTCCGGCTCTGACTTTGGGTGTTGGGAATTACAACTTTCCTATCTGTTTAGATGAACACATGACGGAGTTGAATCACTTTTCTAATCTAGCTAGTTCATCTGGACAATGATTTGCGCACTCATGACTACACCCATGATGGACTCCATAGTTACATAGTTAAATGAGGTTGAAAAAAGACAAAGTCCATCAAGTTCAACCCCTCCAAATGAAAACCCAGCATCCATACACACACCCGTCCACACTTTCACATAAATTATATATACCCAGTCACACCCCATTCTGCTGTAACCCTTCAAATGATCCTAGAAAACCATGCAGACTCTCTGCAAGCTCTCCCATCACTACTCTCAAATCAAACTTTTTATATCTCTTGGGGCCCATCTGCCACAGGGGTCCTGACTGCAAAATCACTACAAAAAGGTTTATATCAAAAAGGATATATGTCCCAAGGCCTCTTAGAGTAAAAACAGAAATAATTTATTGATATGCACATTTAAAAAAGTATCCAGTACATATTACCCCACATATCCCACCTTACGCGTTTCGCACCCTGCGGCACTTAGTCATAGGCGTACACTCCTATGTATATAGATTGTAAGCTGTTCTGGAGAGAGCACCCATTACCTGCTTTATCCATTTATCTGTATGACTATTATTAACATCCTTATGTATAGCGCTGCAATTTATGTTGGCACTGTATAAATAGAAGTGAAAATGATAAAAATAGTGTGACTCATTTTAAATAAATTATTGTAAACCCATTCATGCGTCTAGGGGCCCAGTTCTTCATACTTATGTGTGTATGTGTCATTCTTAAAGCTTATAACTTGATGAAATAATGTATAATTCACAGATAATGCAATTCTGAAAGCTATTAAGTTATGTTTGGTACCTGTATTAGCACTTATTAGCAGATAAAAACTTACATTTACTAGATTGACATTTGTATTGCCTGGCACTTGTGTATCTACAATTCAGTTATCAGCATTGGGATTTTATGATTTTTCACATGGTGAGCAAAATGCCAAAAAGAGCTTATGTTATTATCCAAATAAATGTATGTATTCTTATTTAGGCACTGAAAGCGGCTCATGCTGGAATTTCATTATCAGAGCTGGAAGCTTCAGTGGCTTCTCCATTTACATCTAAAATAACAAATATTACATGCATGCCCATCCTACTGAAGTAAGTTTTCCTTTGATTGGGGTGTGGGAACTTTATTTTGTAATAACACATTAAAAATATTGGTTATACTTAGATTGTTCTCGGTCTACTAAAATCAATGTTTTCAAAATTCCTTTGTTTTCAAATTGTTACATTATATTGTATATTATATATATCTGTCTGGAAACAGGTTTACTAGTTCTTGTTAAGGCACAATTGACTACTAAGGCCCTTGTGCTACCACTAAAAGAATCATGAACAACCAAAAATAAACAGAGCGCAAAAAAACTGAAAATGATTATTTAGGTAATAAACCACAGCAAGACAAATAAACCACATACAGTTTCATCGCTAGTGCAATTCTGAAGCCAAAACTCAATGAGCACATCTTAGCAAATATGTTCCATTATCAAATTAAAACATAGGTGCTTGTAAGTGTCAATCTGCATATAACATAATACTGATGAACATGTCTTCAGTATGGAAAATACACATATATACTGTATCAGAAAGCACAAAGAACACAGAACCACAAAAAAGAGAAAAGGGTAAGTATGTAAGAAACTATAAGAAAAGGTAGAAAAAGAGATTGCATTAGAATACATAAAAAAGCAAAAGCATAGTAAAATGAGGAACTGTAATTACAAAACTGAACTGTAAAAAATCCCCAATGAATAAATCCAAATAAGTGTGTCATGTGATACAAGAGCAGACCTGTTTGGCCACTTCAGACTGCAAGTTCCAGCATTATAGATATGGCAGTGTGGTGTAATTTGTGTTTGATAAGCATCGATATAATGGGCACAGTAACAATCTGATTTAAGGCACACTAAGAATAACAATCCACTTTGTGCTGAACATAGGACATTTGCTGCATGAATACAAGTGTAGAGACTTGAGTTTGCTCCAAATATACAAACCTGCCTGGCAATTAATAAGCTCAGTGGTTTTGGAAATAACATTTATATCCTCATAATCATTTGTCTGTATTGCAATACAATGAAACTGACCCTTTATCTGTTTTCTGATTCACAGGGAAGGGAGAAATGTATTTGTCACTTACGTATCTTTGTTTAAATACATGGTGATGTATGCCTTTATCGCATTGATCTGCATGTATCTAATGTTTTGGGTAAGCATTCCTAATACTTTTTACGTTTTTTGAAGGGAAACTAAAACTCTCACTTGCTTACCCCATGCACAGGCATCCCTGCCCTCTTCCCAACTGCATCAACCCATTGCCAGAAACTTAAATGTTGCCTTGAACCTAGTGCCGAAGTGTAGATCTGTCCAGTAGAGCTTGTCATACTTGTTACACTTGGTGCCAAGGTGTAGAACTGCACAGCAGAGTTTGATTTGTTTACTGGAGAATGCAGACCAAATGCCTATGCAATGAAAGATGAACATTGACCCTGGCTTACAGTCTGCTTCCATTACTATCTAAGCAACCTCCAAATTAAATTATTTTGGAAGTGCTTAAAATTTAATTTTGGTTTGCCCTTGATCCTGATAATCACACAGCATTTTTAAGTATTATACACGAAGAAGGCAGGTATGGGTTCTGTTATGCAGAAACTCATTATCCAGGAAGCTCTGAATTATGAAAAGGCCATCTCCCTTCTCCATCTCCATTTTATCCATTTTTTTAAAAATGATTTCCTTTTTTTCTGTAATAAATGTTTCCAACTACGATATAATAAATCCTTGCTGGAAGCAATACAATCATATTGGGTTTAATACATTTTTAGTAGACGTAAGATGAGGATATAGCTATTGGGTTTATTTAATGTTTAAATGTTTAAACCTTTTTTTACCTTATCTGAAAAAGCTATCTGGATAATAGGTCCCATCGCTGTATTATATTTTTGTGATCTCTTTTATACAAAACTCGTATACAAAATGTAGGGGCTGAATTATTAAAAATCAAGAAGATGTAGACCGCACCTCCAATAAAAAATATTTCTCCTTTATTGTTTTGATATTAGAAAAGATTACATAAAAGCATGTAGACGCATCATTGCAGACACAACTAGTCCTTAATCATAGGCTGGATTATTAAAGACAACTGGGGAATCCAAAAAGGAATTGTAGCAATTTGACCTGTTTAAAAGTTATCAGAAACACTACAATGTCATAAAATATATCTTTTTTATTTTCCCAGGAGCAAACATTACTTGGAAGTAATCAATACCTTATGCAAGATATTGCAATTACCATCCCTCTTATGCTTACAAGTAAGAACCTAGTAAAATACTTTATAATATGTGATATTGCTGTACCATGTAACTTGCCAACCTTGCTGTATGCATTCTGTATCTGCCTCTGTAACTGTAATTTCTAAGTGCAATTAAAGTGCAAATCAAAATGTACTCACCTAGTTATCCCATAGCTAATTGTTCACCTTTAAATTAACTTTTAGTATGATGTAGAAAGTGAAATTCTGAGACAATTAGCAATCGGTTTTCATTTTTATTATTTGTGGCTTTTAAGGTTATTTAGCTTTTTATTCCGCAGCTCTCCAGTTTGCAATTTCAGCAATCTGTTTGCAACTAACCTATAGAACCAAGCACTAATCTGAATAAAAGACTGGAACGTGAATACAAAAGGGCCTGAAGAGAAAGATGAGTAATACATTTGTAGCCTTACAGAGATTTTTGTTTTTTAGATGGGGGTCAGTGACCCCCATTTAAAAGCTAGAAAGAGTCTGAAAAAGAAGGCAAACCATTCAAAGACTATAAAAAAATGAAGACCAATTGAAAAGTTACATAGAATTAGTCATTCTATAACATACTAAAGGTTAACTTAAAGATGAACCACCCTTTTATTTGTGTTGTGGCTAAATTTTATTTATAGTCTATTAGTGATCACAATTTTTTAATGGGTATTTACATTTTTTTTCAGTGAGTATGAATGGTCCTGCACCGAAGTTAGCGCCATACAGACCAGCCGGACGTTTGCTTTTACCGCCCTTGTTATTTTCAGTACTTCTACATTTGTGTTTCACCATCACAGTGCAAATGTGTGCTTATTTCGTGTTACAGCAGCAGCCATGGTTCAGCAGAAGTGATGTATTCCAGTAAGGAGAATATCTATCAATAAAGCTACATTTTAATTCTTGCATTCAAAAAATAAATATGATCTGAGATTCTACTCCACAAAGCTGACATTAGAAAAGGGTTCAGTTTACTAGAAACAACCTGGTCAATAGATATTTGGCAAAATTGTCAAACAGGATGATCCATTTGCTTGGGCCCAGGAGGGGGACCTGTGCAGACCTGTCTTGAGAAGACAGGTTACATGGCCAAAACAGTCTTTGCTTAATATAATTTTCCAAAAATGATATGCATATAACGAATATGCCTTAAAAATAGCTTTCTGTACTACTTTAATAAAAAAAAAAAATCCCTCCAAAAAACATTGTTCCTGCTGACTGCATTGGAGTTAATTGGGCTTAACCAAAGTTGAACAGCAAACTCTCTCCAAAGTTTTTTTTGGCTCTGAATTCTATGGGGAGTAACGGTATTGTGAGAAAACGATTCAGAAATATACCGAGTGCAGCTTCAAACTAGTGATGGTAACTGAATATTTATCCCTACAAATCTAATAACTAACACCCAACTATTAGGGGCAGATTTATCAAAGGTCGAGGTGAATTTCCAAATTCCAAAAATTTGAATTTCGAGCTATTTTTATGTACTTCGACTAGGGAATAGTCCAAATTAGATTCGAATTTGCAAAAAATGTGAAAATTCAAATATCAAAATTTATTATGTACTGTCGATTCGACTTTGACCATTCGCCATCTAAAACCTGCCGAATTGCTGTTTTAGCCTATAGAGGACCTCCTAGAGTAAATTGGTATGGTTTTTTTGGAAAAAACTTTGAATCGAATTGCGCTGTTCCTTTCATTCGAACTATTCGAATTCGGCCAAATACGGACCTATTTGATCAAAAACTGACCTATTCGACCCATAAAAAGACTTAATTTTGGTTGGTCTTTTTGAATTCGATTTCAAAGTTTTTTCAATTCAAAATTCGACCCTTGATAAATATGCCCCGTATTATCCTTTATTAATATATTGAAACACACACTTCTTTGGAGGATTTCCTATTACTGATCCTATTTTTTATTCCATTAGCGCTTGCATCCCTCAGAACATGAGCTTTGGTAATGAAACAACACCTCTGGTGCCTGACGTATCACAGAACTTCTTTACCACTACTTGTTGGATAATAACCGGAATAAATCTTATCATTGTCGAGTTTGTATTTTCCAAAGGAAGGCCATTCCGCCAGCCAATATATACTAACTGTACGTATTCCAAAAATTGTTCTAGCATTGCTAGTATTATTTGTTTTGTGTTATTTGTTTTAATAACTACTGTGAATTTTTGAGCTGCATACACATGGTTGCCTATTTATTAAATGCTGAATTTTAGTGGTTTTTGAAATGACGATTAAACTCTATTTCTCTAAAACCATGAAAGTCAGGAAAGTTATTAAAAGATCTGAATATAAAAAGTATGAATGATGAACGATGCTCTAAAAAAAAAATACGAAAACCTCTAAAACTTCACGTTTTTCAGACAACTACTAGCGGAAAAATAATCTGAAAGGCTAAAAAAAGGTCCAATAGTATCAGTGCAGCTCCCATTGACTTCTATGGGCCTTCGACGGCTTTTACTTGTTGCAGTTTTAAATTAGAGGTTTTTGAGGTTTTTATACTTGATAATTCTCAAATTTTCAGAATTTTTAAGAATTAAAAAAAATTTGAGAAAAAATGTGATTCATGAAAAGAAATAGAAATCTGAATTTTAGTAAATTGGCCCCCAAAAGTTTCCACTAGTTTGGAAAGGTCACAAGCAGATCTTGGACCATGCAGGGCATTGAATAGGGGTAGTTTGCTAGTTTAGCTTGGGGCCAACATTGGAATCACATAGGGAACCTGTACAAACCCTGTGAGCAGTAGCATTCTTAGAGGGGGGCTGGCCCTGGTCAGTGACGCGCAGCCGGGCCCCGCCCCCCTCTGTACGGCCGAATTTTAGTGGATTTCAGTGGCGTGCGGCTCTGCCAGGGGGCACTGAGGGGGTGCGGGCACTGGCCCGCTCGCACCCCCTGCTCCCCCGGTAGTTCCGCCACTGCCTGTGAGGAATAAGTTGTTTGTCCAACAGGATTTGCATGCTCAAAATATGGCAGAGCTCCATCCTAATATCTGCCATAATTTTGGTCCATTACACATGCTTCATACCATGCTGCCAGTATCATTATATAATTAGTGAAATTATGTTTATATATGCGTAACTATTTTTAACTAATAGTGAATAAATTCGGCAGGCGCGAACTATCGGTGAATTTCCGCAAATGAATAAATTCGCAAAACTGCAGAGAGTATTCGCTGGAGAAAAATCCGCTGCGTCGAAGCAATTTGGTCGTGCATCAGAATAGTCGTGTGCATAAACATTGTCGCGCGTCAAAATTATTCGGACGCCCATTCACTTTAATGCACTTGGCCAATGACGCCCATTGACTAAAATGTGTTTTGCTATAAACTATAATGCATAATATGCTACAAGATAACTTTTTTTTGTTCCCCCGTAGATATCTTCTCCATGTTTGTAGTGCTGCAGGTGGCTGTATACATATTCTTTCTGTTTGCTGATATTGAGTCACTGTACAGAACTATGAAGGTAAGGCTCGCCCCTATAGGTGATAAAAGGCACTAAGCTGCCACTAAGTAACCCATAGCAAGCAATAAGATGTTTACTTTTGCACAACAATAGTGATATTGTAAGGATATTGTATTACATTGTAAGGATAATGGCAGAAAGTAGATTAAAAAACAAGGCAACTGAAATTGCACATTTCTCACTGGACTTTCTGTAATAAATGGAGGAACAAATGTGTATTTATACAAAGTTATTGCATTTGACTTTTAATTTCTTAAATAATTGGTATGTAAAGATTGGGTGAGAGTAGAGATGCACCAAATCCAGGATTCGGTCCAGGATTCAAGCTTTTACAGTGGGAAAAGAATCTGAATCTTAATTTGCATATGCAAATTAGTGGCAGGGAGGGAAATCACGTGACAACAAGGAAGTAAAAAATGTTTTTTTGCTCTTCCCACTTTGCATATGCATCCTAATTATGCATATGCAAATTAGGATTCTGATTCGGTTTGGTATTCAGGAGAATCTTTTGCGAAGGATTCAGTCGAATCCAGAATAGCATCTCTAGTTGAAAGCGACTTGTTATACCTAAGTATAACAAGAATACTTCACAACACTTAAGGTGGCCATACACAATAAGATCCTCTCATTTGCTGACAAACAAGCGGATCTTTACCCTATATGCCCATCAAAAGCAGGGTGATATCTCATTAATCCAATTGTTCGGCTCTAGAGCCAAACAAATTGGTGCCGACAGGAGGAGGACGACATGAACTAGCTGATATGGTCCTCATTCACCAAAAAAATCAAACCTGTCTGATTGATATCTGGTCAGTTTGTAGCCTGATATCGATTGGGGAGATTCAAATGATGTCGCCAAATGAGCGGATCTCTCTCCGATATGCCCACCTTCAGGTGGGCAATATTGGGCTGATCCGATCGTGGTCCCTAGGGCCCAACGATCGGATCCTAACGAATGGGAGCGGTCGGATCGTGGGACTGCAGCAACGAACAGATGCAGCCGCGGTCTGACAGGATTTTTAGTCCCATCTGATGGAGATCTGCCCGACTTTCGGCCAGATCTTGATCGGGGAAACCCCGTCGGGGGGCCACATACACGGGCCAATAAACTGCAGACTGGGTCTGTCGGCAACTTTTATTGGCCCATGTATGGCCAACTTTAGGGGCATGTTAAGATTGAAATGATTTGCTAAGCAAAAGGGAAAGATAAGAAAAAAAGCCAATTGTGGCTTACTGCAAATCCAATCATGCCATTTCGTGCTGATTTTAAAAATCTGGTTATTCTCTCGCCTCAAACCCTAACCCTCAGCTTAATTCCAAAAAATAGTAAATTGACGGGCAAAAACTTCTAGGACATTAAAAGATATATGTAATAGCAGAGGATGGAAATCTTTATAAAATCCTATTGCCCCTTTACTGGAAATCACTATGTTTGAATTACTTAATTTGCTTGACGTTATTCTTTCAATCTTCCAGATTGTCTGCATGCCATATTACTGGAGAGGAATTATATTTGGCATGGTGTTTGCACTTTTTGCTGTAGCCTATTTCATTGAGGCAAGTCTTTATATTCTTTCTTTTAAGTGCAGTCATGCTGTTAATGTTTTATTTTGCCTTACTTCGAAAAACAAATTGCAATTCAAGTAAGGACATTTCACAAAACCTTTTTAAGCTTTGAATGGCAGTTAAGTTCAATTATGTGCAGTTAATTCACAAGGGCTCATTTACTAAGGGGGCTGTTTATCATGGTGTAGTCACACTAATACCACTTCCAGTGCTACAAGAAGGAGATCACACAATTCACATACACGTTAACACCATAAAAACATGCACTTATTTGTGTTCACACCTGCAAATTATGTACAAATGGCAGCACTCGCGATTGTGTGGGTACCCCCCGATGATGCTGAAATTCTGGCAAAAATGCATTATGGGTAATAAATACATGACAATTTGAGTACAAATTGCACTTGCAATTGTAAATGGGCCCTTTACCTTTTATTATGTTTATTTAATTGGTATTTAATATGTTAAAGAAAGCAGAATAATGTATGCTGTGCATTATTGTATTGTAGTTACTAAACTATAACAAAGCAGGTGGTTTGAGTTTATGCTAAATGGTGTATGCATCATATTTCTCCCTGCCTGCCCCCCACCAAATAATCTCACAGATTCATTTAAATATATTCCACATATTTCAAGAGCTTTAAACTAAGGTGAATTTCAAATTTACTAAAAGAGAGTTTCTGTTTGTTTTTTTTTAGGAATGCATCCTTGAAAATAGAAGTCTGTGGCTGAGGATTTATAAAAAGTTCAACTGCAAGTACTTAAGTCAATTTAAAGAGCTTCAAAAAGCAATGGAAATGGACAACCATCCCACTGTGGTGCAAAGAAAGACAACAAGAACAAACATGTTGAGGGATAAAAGATCAAATCAGAATTCAGTGTAACCATATTGTAGTGAAGTTAATGTCTCTACATAGCACTATGTTGTCTGTTCTCTTGGAAAATGTTCTCAATTTTTACCTGTTTTCCTTCTCATCTTGTTGATCACAGTTTTGCTTCTTCGTAGTGTCTCATGGGGAACTCCTTTATCCCAAATACTGATCCCAGAATTCAGTAGCGACCCCTGCAGAATACTCATGAATAGCAATTTTATGTAAAGCTGGAATTGTTAATGTCTTGCATTAATCTTTCTAATTTTCTAATCTCTTCACTCAAATCAAGAAACTCTAGAAAAAAGACTATCTTCGATTATATGTACAAATAGTGTGTGTTTAACTTATAGCATATATAGAAAAATTGTCTTGGAAAGACAAACTTTTTTCTTACAAAATAATCTCAGCTAAAAATATTTGCCAGATTCAAGTACTGTATGGTGTGTAAGTTTGCAGCTAACTAATATAACTATAACACTGTGTATATACTGTACATAAAGATCGAGATATATATATATATATATATATAATGAAAAATGTATGAACCATGATTTCTCTCATTAAATATGAATTTTGTGAAAGTGCATTTCATTACACCTCTGTTATTACATCTAGGGGCACATTTACGTAGGGTCGAATATCGAGGGTTAATTAACCCTCGATATTTGACCGTCGAAGTAAAATCCTTCGACTTCGAATATCGAAGTCGAAGGATTTACCGCATTTCCTACGATCGAACAATCGAAGGATTTTAAACCATCGATCGAACGATTTTTCTTCGATCAGAAAATTGGGCCTTCCCCATAGGCTAACATTGATGTTCGGTATGTTTTAGGTGGCAAAGTAGTTGGTCGAAGTTTTTTTTTAAAGAGACAGTACTTTGACCATCGAATGGTCGAATAGTCGAACAATTTTTAGTTTGAATCGTTCGATTAGAAGTCGTAGTCGAAAGTCGAAGTAGCCATTTTTCGGATTATCGGAAGGAAACCCTGACTTTTTCGGATTAAAACATCAAGCTCTGATTTCTGCATGAAGAGAGAGAGAGAGAGAGAGAGAGAAAGAGAGAGAGTACTGAGCAGAAGAGAGTGAAGATCATCTTATTTCAGAAGCAGTGCAGAATCTTTGGTTGATTGTATTTAGAAAAATCCATAGTTTCGTGAGGTGATGCTTGTATTTAATTTTTATTTTCCAATATAATACGCAAATGTAATAGAAGTAATTGGACCTTTTGGTTCAGTGTAACAACACAAATAATTTCAGGATTGAAGCAAATAATGATAATGTAATCTTTTTACCCTATTTATAGGAAAAGGAAAGGTAGGATCACTGGGCGTGCCAAGTTGTTACGACAACCCCAGCAATTCTAGTCCCTACCTTCTACCCTGGACTGGCACTCTTTTTTGCTGAAAAATGCACCAGCCTGGGGTACTAAGGAGAATCCTGACTTTTAGGAGCAGATTTATTAAGGATTGAGTTATATTTCCACGAAATTCAAGTTTTCAAAGGTTATTTTTTTGGTCAAAAATCAAAGTTTCCGGTTAAAAATAAAATTTGAGATTTATTATGCCATGACCCTGGAAATAGCTAGAATCCGAAAATATACAATCTAAAACCTGTCGAGGCCATGCTATCAACTAACCATACTGGTGGGCATCAGCAATGCTCTCCAGTGATGGGCGACTTTGTCCCATTTCACTTTGTTGCAAAACGCAAATTTGACGTGCATTTCAGTCAAAGGGCATCTAAATTGTCGCCGTCGTCAAAAAACTTTGCTGCCGGCAAATTTTTGCTGACGAATTTTGGCAGCAATTTTGCTAATTTATTCGCCGGCTGCGAAATGCGTAAATTCGCCATGAATTTGTACCTGGCACTCTTTTTTGCTGAAAAATGCACCAGCCTGGGGTACTAAGGAGAATCCTGACTTTTAGGAGCAGATTTATTAAGGATTGAGTTATATTTCCACGAAATTCGAGTTTTCAAGGTTATTTTTTTGAATCAAAAATCAAATTTTCCGGTTGAAAAAAATTTGAGATTTATTATGCCCTGACCCTGGAAATAGCTCGAATCCAAAAATATACCATCTAAAACCTGTCCAGATCATGCTATGAACTAACTGTACTAGTGGGCATCAGCAATTCAATAGCTCGAAAATGAAAATATATACCATCTAAAACCTATCAAGGTCATGTAGGAGTCAGTGGCAGAGGTCTCTTGAACCATTTGAAGATGTCAATAGATGTTCATGAGTTTTTTCTGAGGATTCTGCCTGAAACCTTGGTCAATTGGAGTTTTTTTCCACCGAAAACTCGGTCAATTAAAGTTTTCGGAATGTTAACCCCAAACTCGCTGTTTCAAGTTTTTTCCCTTTAAGTCTTTTCTTAAATTAGAAACCACTTGAGTTGTGAGTTCATTTCAGTTCATTGCTGGAGTAAGGAATTAATATAAAAACTAGAAAGTGTACTTTGAGCACACACAAAGTTTGCGATGTAATATTCTTAACTAAATCTAAGAAGTCATTGAGAACAAAAAGATAATTTCGCAAACCAAATGCAAAAGAACAGCACAAATCATGTTTTTTCTGTCCAGCCCAAATGATTGCACTGGGATGTGCCAAAAATTCACCCCAGTAAAAGTCTGCAAATTGTAAATGTCTAATACACACAAACACAGAATACAATATTATTAATTAATATTTAATCTGGCATGATTACCATGTAACTTTAATTAGGCCATAAAAATCTGATTTAAAATGCTGTCTGTAAATGTATAATCAGAATTAGGAGGAGCGGTTGAATATGATTTAACATTAAGCCTTAACATAAGGTCACTGTGACATTTTTCTGGTATCACAGGGCATGTGTTACTTTTATCCACCTTGCTATATATTCATTTAGATTAGTGGAAGTGTGTGCGGTTTGTGTCAATACATACAGCAGATTTATGCCAAAAGAATAATACACTAATCTCATTTTATTGTCATTTAAGTGACACAATCTCCACTCTGTAAATGTTGGCCATGACATGCATCCAATTTTCCATCGTATACACATGCATTTGGAATCTTCTTTATGCAGCAGCTGTCACAATTACATTGGATTTATAGGAAACTGCTGCATTATGAGTTAAAATATCGCCCTTTGCACATTTCACTTTCTGTAATAAAAGGCCTTTTGGTCAACTTATGGTTGAAAATCATTATGAGTTATCAGTATGTTTTTTATATGTCCTTTGTTAAAGGGATACTGTCATCCGAAATTTTTTTCAAAACGCATCAGTTAAAAGTGCTACTCCAGCAGAATTCTGCACTGAAATCCATTTCTCAAAAGAGCAAACAGATTTTTTTATATTCAATTTTGAAATCTGACATGGGACTAGACATTTTGTCAATTTCCCAGCTGCCCCTGGTAATGTGACTTGTGCCTGCACTTTAGGAGAGAAATGCTTTCTGGCAGGCTGCTGTTTTTCCTTCTCAATGTAACTGAATGTGTCTCAGTGGGACATGGGTTTTTACTATTGAATGTTGTTCTTAGATCTACCAGGCAGCTGTTATCTTGTGTTAGGGAGCTGCTATCTGGTTACCTTCCCATTGTTCTTTTGTTTGGCTGCTGGGGAGGGAAGGGAGGGGTGATATCACTCCAATTTGCAGTACAGCAGTAAAGAGTGATTGAAGTTTACCAGAGCACAAGTCACATGACTTGGGGCAGCTGGGAAATTGACGATATGTCTAGCCCCATGTCAGATTTCAAAATTGAATATAAAAAAATCTGAAAATTGGACTATGTGTGCCCACTGTAGTATTACAGACAGAGAGGCTGTGCCCTTAAAATGTAGCTGTTCGGTATCTAGCATTTCTAGTTCAATAAGCAAAGATAGGATCTACCTAACAACCCACAGCTGTTCCTAAAACAACTTTAACCATGAGAGAAAAGGAAAAACAGTGCATAATCAAGTAAATGAAGTATTGCTTTATGGCTCATGCCACTTTAAAATATACAGGTATGGGATTTATTTTTTGGACTGCATGGGACCTGGGGTTTTCCAGGGAATCTTTCCATAGTGTGGAGAAGCATTCATTAATGCTACTAAAAAATAGGATTTTTTGCAATCAGAATGAGTTTATTTTAATTTATCTATCATTATATCAGTACACAAATAAAGGGAAAAAAAAGTGTGTGTATAAACAGAATCTTTGGGAAATGAGTGCCAAAATGTGCAATTTTCTGCTTAATATGTGCTAAAATAACACATCTCATACCTGTGTTTTATATATATATATATATATATATATATATATATATATATATATATATCTATATATATATATATATATATATATATATATACACACCACTGAAAAGTACACATTCCAATTGGATTGATGTCTTTTTACAACAACAAACTACCAAACTGCGAAATCTGCTTAAAATTAGAGTTTATTACATTTGTTAAAATTGTCTCCAAGCTTGCATTTTACAGCATCATAGCTCCAGCGTCATCAGGACTTGTTATCCAGAATGCTTGAGACCTGGGGTTTTCAATATAAGGGGTCTTACCGTAATTTAAATCGCCATACAGTACCTTAAGTCTGCTAAAAGATCATTATAAATAAATATTAATTAAATCCAATAAGATTGTTTTGCCTCCACTAAGGTTTAAATAAGCATAAGCCGACCCGCGTATAAGCCGAGGCACCTCATTTTACCTACGAAAACTGGGAAAACTTATTGACTCTAGTATAAGCCTAGACACAACTACAGCCCTGTCTCCCAGCAGCGCACATTCCGGCAAAGCGACCCCCCCAGTGATCAACCGGACTTCTTTGCAAAGTTGATGGTGACAGAGAATTGCCAAACGGATTATTGTGTGCATTGTCCCACTACCATGTGCAGAGGGTGCTGTGTGATATTGCCATCACTGTTAATCTTTCGTATAACCAACAGAGGGCGCTGTGTGATATTGCAGTCACTGTTATTCTGTAATATAACCAACAGAGGGCGCTGTGTGATATTGCAGTCACTGTTATTCTTTAATATAACCAACAGATGGCGCTGTGTGATATTGCAGTCACTGTTATTCTTTAATATAACCAACAGAGGGCGCTGTGTGATATTGCAGTCACTGTTAATCTTTCATATAACCAACAGAGGGCGCTGTGTGATATTGCAGTCACTGTTAATCTTTCATATAACTAACAGTGGGTGCACTGTTATTCTTTCAAATAAACAACAGATGGCACTGTGTGATATTGCAGTCACTGTTAATCTTTCATATAACTAACAGTGGGTGCACTGTTATTCTTTCAAATAAACAACAGATGGCACTGTGTGATATTGCAGTCACTGTTATTCTTTCATATAACCAACAGAGGGTGCTGTGTGATATTGCAGTCACTGTTATTCTTTCATATAACCAACAGAGGGCGCTGTGTGATATTGCAGTCTCTCCCCAAGTGAACTGTTGTTATAGGAATGATTAAAAGTGACTACAATCTCAGCTACTGCCCACTGACTCGATTATAAGCTGAGGTAGACTTTTTAAGCACATTTTGGATGCTGAAAAACTCAGCTTATACTCGAGTATATACGGTATATAGGTAATCTTTGGAAACAAGTACAAGGTACTGTTTTATTATAAAAATGTGATTTATTTTATTAAAATGGAGTCTATGGGAGATGGCCTTCCCATAATTCAGAGCTTTCTGGATAATGGGTTTCCTATACTTGTACTGAGTTAAAACATGCTTTATGTCCAATATGCATAGGCTTACCAAAATTTGTGGCTTGTAGAGACCCCCAAAATGTGTGGAATTTCGAATTCATGGGAGTTTTTTAAAACCCCCATAAACTGCCATAAACTCTAAATTCAACAAATCAAAATGTATTTAAAAAATCTAATTTTTGAAACTTGGGTCAATAGACGATGGACATTTGGTATGGTATGTGTAATGTGTAATAAAAAAAAAAAGTAAGTTCACCCCCAGTAGTAAGTTCTTTCTGAATTCCGTAAATGCATGCCCAGTTGTGTGTCTGTTTGATTGCTTAGCAGTTTGCAGTTGCATTCATAATTAACCCTTCAGAACTTTGGTTGGGCCATTTCAAGACAAAAGTGCTCATTTACTACCTCAGCCACTATTTCGCTTCTACAAAAATAAACACAGTCATTTTGCATAATCATACTGTTTATAAAACACACTTTTGCCTAAACATATTTGCTCCAAGTGCCACCCCCTGTATGTTCTGATGAATTTCACACAAGTTCACTTATTGACATTGCAGAAATCCTGATGCTACAACCACCTCGAAAGTTGCTAGTAATTTTTCCCACTCACTGTAAGCTCTGCTAATAGGCATAAAGAATTACATCAACATGTGTTTTTCAGTTCATAGGTTTCCTTTCCCAACATGCACTTCTTATTGTTCTCATCCCCCATAGTTCCACTGGCTAGAAATAGAAAATAGAAAAGTTATTTAGAAATAGAAAAGCTATTTACACAGACATAAAAACATATATGCATCATTTATTTTGAGAGAATCTGGACGCCATATTTAAAATACGCAGCGTATTTACGTAAAGTGTTTTCACGACGAGAATTGCCATACTGTGTTTTCCATTCGTTTCAGTGGTAGTGCAGTTTATGCGTATTTACGCCCAACTTAGCTTTTTTAAAAATGCAATGTAAAAACGCCATGTCTGGCCTTGCCTTTATTTCAGTAGCAGTGCAGAATCTTTGATTGATTGTATATAGAAAAATCTGTAGTAAGATGAGGTGATGCTTGTATTTAATTTTTATTTTCCAATATTATACACAAATCTGATAGAAGTAATTGGACCTTTTGGTTCAGTGTAACAACACAAACAATTTCAGAATTGAAGCAAATGATGATAATGTAATCTTTTTTGGGGGGGTGTATCCTATTTAAAGGAGAAAGAAAGGTATAATCACTGGGCGTACCAAGTTGTTACGACACCCCCCAGTGATTCTAGTCCCTACCTTCTATCCTGGTTTGGCACTCTTTTTTGCTGAAAAATGCACCAGCCTGGGGTACTAGGGAGAGTCCAGATTTATTAAGGATCGAGTTGTATTTTCCATGAAAATTCGAGTTCGAGTTAAAAAAAACTCACATTTTTCGACCCTGGAAATAGCTCGACACCATCGAAAACCTGTCGATGTCATGTTGGAGTCAATAACAGAGGCCACTTGAACCATTTGATGATGTCAATAGCCTTCATGATGTTAATGAGTTTTTGCTGATGATTTTGCCTGAAACCTTGGTCGATTCAATTTTTTTCTCCCCGAAAACAGTTTTCGAGTTTTCAAGTTTTTCCCTTCGAGTCTTTTCTTAAATTAGAAACCACTTGAGTTGTGAGTTCATTTCAGTTCATTGCTGGAGTAAGGAGTAAATGTAAAAAACTAAAAGTGTACTTTGAACACACACAAGTTTGTGATGTAACATTTTAAACTAAATCTAAGAAGTCATTAAGAACAAAATGATAATTTGCTAACCAATTGCAAAAGAACAGCACAAATCATGTTTTTCTGTCCAGCCCAAATGATTGCACTGGATTCGGGATGTGCAAAAATTCACCCCAGTAAAAGTCTGCAAATTGTAAATCTCTTATACACACAAACGGCAGAATACAATATTATTAATTAATATTTAATCTGGCATGATTACCATGTAGCTTTAATTAGGCCATAAAAATCAGATTTAAAATGCTGTCTGTAAATGTATAATCAGAATTAGGAGGAGCAGTTGAATATGATTTAACATTAAGCCTTAACATAAGGTCACTGTGACATTTTTCTGGTATCACAGGGCATGTGTTACTTTTATCCACCTTGCTATATATTCATTTAGATTAGTGCAAGTGTGTGCGGTTTGTGTCAATACATACAGCAGACTTATGCCAAAAGAATAATACACTAATCTCATTTTATTGTCATTTAAGTGACACAATCTCCACTATAGTCTACTATAGTCTACTATAAATTCATTTAAACAATAAATAAACCCAATAGGCTGGTTTTACTCCAATAAGGATTAATTATATCTTAGTTGGGATCAAGTACAAGCTACTGTTTTATTATTACACAGAAAAAGGAAATCATTTTTAAAAATTCGGATTATTTGGCTAAAATCGAGTCTATGGGAGACAGCCATTCCGTAATTCAGAGCTTTCTGGATATCGGGTTTCCGGATAAGGGATCCTGTACCTGTACCTGTACCATAAACTGCCATAAACTCTAAATTCAACCGAAATTTATTAAAAAAATCTAATTTTTGAAACTTGGGTCAATAGAAGATGGACATTTGGTATGGTATGTGTAATGTGTAATAAAAAAAAGTAAGTTCACCCCCAGAAGCAATATATATTTGGAAAGTACACATCTTGCTTTATCTTATAAGTAGTGATGGGCGAATTTCTCTCATTTTGCTGTGCTGAAAAATTCTAAACACAAACACACGTTAATTTTGACGCTGATGTTAAAGTCAATAGTGTTCGGCGACGGTTTTGATGTGAACGTCTTTTCCGTCGCGCGTGCGGCAGTTTACCAAATTTATTCGCTGGCGCCGAAAAACAGAGATTCGCTGAGATGCTTACAAGCATTCATATTGTATTGGAGTATTGATGTTAGTAAATATACACTGTTTTACACCGTTAGGTAGTTATACCCTTTATTGCCCTGCTGTCCATCAAATATACACAGTTTCCATAAAATTTACACCACTGGATATAATTATAGCTTTTATTGCCCTGCTGTCCATATATTTCAGATCTGTGAACTGATTTTCTGATCTAAATCTAACTAAAATGTCTGACCAATGTCATACTTAGAGGCCTACTGAGCCCTTGAGCTGGGTGGGGACTTTAAAATTACTTTGAGGGTCATATTAAACCAATGGGGCCACCTGTTGTTTCTTATTTACAATTCTAAATTGTAATCTTTACAAGTAGATTTTAGACAGGAGGATTAATTCACATTCACAGGGCACAAGGTATGGGACTCCATTTTTTGATCACAAATATACAGCATAAGACTCACTCTTCTGTGTTTTAGGAAGGCATTCTTGAAAACATGAAGCTCTGGATATGGATCAAGAAACTCTGCAACTATAAATCAAAGAGTCAGTTTAAAGTGCTTCAAAGAGCACTGGAAATGGATCTGATTGTTGTCTAGTAAAAGGGAAGTGCTACACTGGTCAAAGTTCTAAACTTTAAAATGACAATGGTGTTAACTTACATAAACAGAAGACATATATGAGAGTAAATAATCTAATTGGAAACTATTATGGACTACACATACTTGGGGATGTATATTGCTTCCCCACAAACCAGTATTAGCTCACTTCCAACACTCTACAATGTGTACTTTGTTTTTGTAGTGTATAGGCTAATTGATCCAGTACAGTAATGTCCAATACGTTCATATAACATAAAGTGAATCTGAAATAGATGCCTCTCATTACATACAATAGCCATATGTTTGTGTGCGATCATCACACAGATTACATATTGCCATACATAATATTTTATCAGACATTAGGGGATGGTAGCGTATACAACTGTAGAGCAGAGCGAAAATGTTGTCTGTATTCACATACATCAGCACATAAGTGCACAAGTGCACACTTGTAGTCTTATTACTTAGAGGTTTTACATCCGCTTTCAATACCCAGATTGCCTTTTACAGTTATGTTGTGCTGTCATTCAAAGGAGGAGTCATTGAGAAAGGCATTGAGTAGCAAGTCATTAGGATCATGTTGGGAGCAATTAAAGTTTTGGCACACTCAGTTTCCCCAGTATTATTATTTTATTATTTAATATTTATTTATATAGAGCCAGCATATTTCGCAGCGCTGTAAAGTAAATGTGTTTATACAACTAAATCACATTAATTACATGCATAGAACATATGGAGTTACATACATCACAACCAATAAGTACAAAAGGTGAGGACAGCCCTGTGCAAAAGAGCTTACAGTCTAAAGGGAAGGGAATAAGACAAAAGGTGTGGGAGTGGGCAAGATCAGAATTAAGTGAGTGAGAGATGTGGTACTGTATGTGGTATTGCATTTGGTATTTAAGCAGAGTTAGGGTAGGCTTCTCTAAAGAAGTGCGTTTTAAGAGATCTTTTGAAAGCAGAAATGTTGTGAGAAAGTCGGACAGACCGTGGGAGAGAATTCCATCGGAGAGGTGCAGCCCTTGGAAAATTTTGAATGCGAGCATGTGAGAAGGTAATGAGAGAAGAGTTGAGTAGCAGGTCAGTAGAGGAGCATAGCAAGCGGTTGGTTGAGTATATAGAGATGAGTTCAGAGATGTAGGGTGGGGCAGAGTTATGAAGTACTTTGAATGTCAGGGTCATTAATTTGAATTTTATTCTGAAAAGTAGCAGAAGCCAGTGTAGTGATTGGCAGAATGGCGAGGCAGAGGAGGAGCAGTTGCTGAGGTTTATGAGCCTCGCAGCAATGTTCATTATGGACTGGAGAGGTGACAGTCTCTGGAGGGGAAGGTCAATTAAAAGAGAGTTACAGTAGTCTAGACATGTATTTGTGTTAGAATGACACCACTTTCAACATATAGCATTGACCCCAAATCTACCTGGTACAAGATAGTTGTTGCTATAGACACAACTAAGAATGCCCTGTAATTGCAGGCAGATCCACTCTGACAATAGTTCGAGGGTTCCCTCAAGTCATCATGGGCACTGGCAGATAAATCAGCAGAACAGGCTGAAGGGACACATTGGTGATTGCTGCAAGGTACAAACGAGTATGTATGGGAGAATGAATCTTCTGAATTCCGTAAAAGCATGCCCAGTTGTGTGTCCGTTTGATTGCTTGGCACTTTGCAGTTGCATTCATAATTAACCCTTCAGGACTTTGGTTGGGCCGTTACAAGACAAAAGTGCTCATTTACTACCTCTATTTACCACTATTTCGCTTGTACAAAAATAAACAGTCATTTTGCATATTCATACTATTTACGAAATACACTTTTGCCTAAACATATTTGCTCTAAGTGCCACCCCCTGTATGTTCTGATGAATTTCACACAAGTTCACTTATTGACATTGCAGAAATCCTGATGCTACAACCACCTCGAAAGTTGCTAGTAATTACGTTTCCCACACACTGTAAGCTTTGCTAATAGGCATAAAGAATTACGCATCATATTAATGCTGAGTGGTAGGAATGATGCACTATACAGTATTCTGAGCACAATTGTGTTCAAGTTATTAAAGTGTGCAAGCGCCACTGCAATGGTTTTTACGCACTGGACACATTTGCAAAGAGTGAAATCTCTATGCTGTGAAAATTACACTGAAACTGTTGGGGAAATTGAGTAGTATTTCTTAAATACTGAAAAAGGTTGTCTCATTTTAGTGCAATTTAGCACTAGTCTTCAGTTTGTCCCAAAATATTACGACTAATTTAAGTATATGAGAGGTTTAGAAATAATGGTGCTTATTTGCAAAGTGATAGCTAGTACATACTCCTCTTTTTATCTCCTTTTACTTGTGGAGGTCACATGTTAAAACTGTAGACAGCACTTTCAGACACTGTTTGCCAGTCCAGATTCTATTGTCTGACAGTCTGGACCCATAATGCTAAGTCAAGTAGAAAGACGTATGGCTTGCACATAAATGGTCAGGCTCCTTATCTCTCCCACAACCCCCCAAACTTTTGAAGACCCACAAATTGTGTTTTGACATAATCTGACTGGATTACCCCACCCCCTTCCTTCATGGACATCCTGGATAATGCTATCATTAAGATGTTTTAGTAAAGAGCTCTGGTGATTGGCTTGGTGTTGTTTCTAACTAGGGTTGCCCAGCCTAGTAAAATACCTGCCAAGGCCAGTGCTGGTATTACAAATTTACTGCAATGTAGTAGTCATTGAACTTGTAATGCACTTAAATTCAGCCCCTGGCCTGCCTCTACTGTAAATTTACATTTTTGCTTCCTTTTTCTTCACCGCTGGAGGCGACTGTGACATCATGCCTCTGCACACTTTTGTCATCATCCTGCCCCTCTGACATCACAGACGGCACCCCTTTGACCCCGCCTCCCATGCTGGCTGGTAAATTTCTTCTGAAAAGGTGGCAACCCGATTTCTAACATAAGTCATTATATAGCTCTATAGCACTTAAATGGATTCCAGTGTAGAACAAGGGAAATCATGTCTAAAGATCACCCTCTAGTGGTAAAAAATGGTCCATGCTTCATAGAAGTTCAAATAAACTAAAAGAAAGCAATGATATCAATACAATATTATGGTGGGATGTGGTCACACAGCAGTAGAGGCTGGTAGATAATGATTCATAGAAATAACCGTGGATAAGAACTTGGTCAAACGCAGTACATTGCTGCAAAAATTGTGCTTTTATTGATCCACAACATGTTTCGAGCAGAGAGCTCTTTTTTGAATACTTGAAAAAGACTGGACTCAAAGACATTGGTTTAATATAATAGGAGGAGACTTTAATAATATTATAGATCCAAACATAGATACTACGTCAACCTCAATCAAATACCATCAATCTAACACTCAAAATTCTGAGAAAAAAAAAATGGATTCCCCATTGGCTAAACTTATAACCCAATTCAATTTGCATGACCCTTGGATATTTAACCCACAAACTAGAGATTCTACATTTTTCTCACACCCGCATGGCACTTATTCACGAATAGATCACCTCCTAGTAGATAAAATACTTTTGCAACATGTGAAAAAAGCCAAAATTGGCACCATCACATCATCAGATCACACCCCAATAACTATATCTATAAATGAGCCTTTAAATAAAATTCCAATAAACACGTGGAGGCTAAAGGAATCTTTATTAAATAAAATAAATGACAGAGATTTTTACAATAATAGCTTGAGAGACTATTTTGAGATTAAGGGGCAGATTTACTAAGGGTCGAAGTGAATTCGAGGGAATTTTCGAAGTAAAAAAATTCGAAATTCAAAGTAATTTTTTGGATACTTCGACCATCGAATAGGATACTACGACTTTGAATTTACTTCGACTTCGTTTCGAAGTAAAAATCGTTCGAATATTCGACCATTCGATAATGAAAGTACTGTCTCTTTAAAAAAACTTTGACTTCAATACTTCGCCAAATTAAACCTGCCGAAGTGCTATGTTAGCCTATGGGGACCTTCTACAACCTTTTTCTAAGTCTTTAGAGGTCGAAGGAAAATCCTTTGATCGATCGCTAAAATCTTCTGAATCGTTCGATTTGAACAATTTAATCGTTCGATCGAACGATTTTTATTCGACCACGGGATTGCCAAATTTGTTGAAAAAACTTCGAATTCGCTATTTTCGAATTCAAAGTTTTTTAATTTGATGGTTGAATTTCGAAGTTTTTTGTACTTAGAAATTCGACCCTTGATAAATCTGCCCCCAACAGTTAGAAGGAGACAACATTGCAGACACAATGGTGTCCTCACAAAGCTTCTGTTTGTGGACTCTTCATTCATAAAGCAGCCTATTATAAAAAGAAAAATAGGTTAGAAAGGACTGAATTAGAATCAAACCTGGCCCACCTAGAGTCACAAAATAAAAGAAATCCCTCCAAAACAGAAACTGAGGAGATACAGCATATTAGAGAGAAACTACTTGTACTAGACCTTTCTCACTTTGAGTTTCATCTAAGGAAAATAAAAAATTTACAATACTATAAAGGTAATAAGGCAACGGACTATATGGCACAATACTTAAAAAAAAGCAACTAAAATCTAAAATCAAAAATATTAAAGCAAAAAATGGTAGAATTATCTCTTAAAAAATGTTTTTTTGATGCCGGTGAATTTTCGCTGGCAAATTTTTGCGGCGGTTTTGCAAATTTATTCGCTGTCGGCAAATCGCGGGAATACGCGGCGTCAAAAATGGACGCCAGCGTCAAAGACTAGACACCGGCGCCGTTTCCAAAATTTTTCACAGTTTCGCGAATTTCACGGGAAATTTGCAAATTTTTGGACGAAACGCCCCAAATTCGCCCATCACTAACTCTGATCTCTATAACTTAAAAACAGATGACAAGGTTACACAACCTAACCCACAATATATAGATGAATATTTAGCAAGTATTGACTTACCTTGTTTAAATAATGATCAAAAAGACCTTCTGAAAGCCCCAATAACTCAACAAGAAGTAGAATATGCAATAAATACATCAGCTATAAGGAAAACACCAGGTCCAGATGGATTACGGTAATATATTATAAAACATTTTCACAGATATTAGTACCAAAACTCACAGAGCTGTATAATACAATACTATTAGGAGAGTACTTTCCAGATGAAATGTTACAAGCCACAATCACGGTAATTCACAAAGAAGGTAAAGATCCATCAAATGCTTCTAACTATAGACCTATCTCTTTATTGAACTGTGACCTAAAGTTTTATGCAAACGTTTTGTCAGGCTACAATATATTGTTTGTAATATTCTAGATAAAGATCAGGTAGGATTTATTAAAGGGCAGCAATCGTCAGATAATACCAGACGTTTTATAGATATAATACATGTCATTCGACAATCAAAAGTTCCTACAATGATACTTTCTGTCGATGCAGAGAAAGCATTTGATAGAATTTACCATGAACTGAGAAAAAAGGTCTTATGTAAACTTGGATGTGCCATAATAGTACATTTCTATATGCAATTTCAGTACTATATCAAAATTATTCAGCCAGAGTAATAAATGAAGGTCTGTTCTCTCAAAAATTTGAGATAACAAATGGTACACAACAGGGATGCCCTCTTTCTCCATTGATTTTTAATCTAACTATAGAAATATTAGCACAAAAAATTAGAGCCTCCAAGGAATTATCAGGGATCCACATTGGATGTCCAGAACATCGTTTAGGCTTATATACAGATGATATTATCATAGCTTTCTCACATCCTACAGAAACGCTCCCAAAACTCCTGTCTATACTACAAGACTTTGGAAACATATCCTACTATCAAATAAATGAAAGCAAAACTCAGGCCCTAATGCTAAACATCCCTATTAAAGATCAATACTCCTTAAAACTACAATTTAAATTTGATTGGCGGAAAGACTATATACTTTATTTAGGCATAAAGCTGACTAAAGAACCTTCAAAGCTATTAAATAGTAATATTTATCCAATTCTGAATACCATTAAGGAAGGTTTATTAGATTTAAAATCTTTTATTTATTTCATGGTTGGGAAGGATAGCACTGATAAAAATGATAAGGCTCCCAAAGTTATTATATGTTTTACGTACTATCCCTATTACAATTCCATATAGGATCATGAAGAAAACTGGAGAGTCTTTAAATGTGAATATAGGTCCTTCCTCTGGTGCAAGTTACAAACAGTGTGAGAATAATTGACTTTTAAACACTTCATTACCCATAAACCCCAAGTGTGTCTCCATCTTGTGGCCAGTAGACAAAATGCATCAGCATACATTTAAGCATATGAATACTATGTTGCCATCTCTTCACTGAACACACGAATAATACTTTCAGCAGTGTTACAATATAGTATCAATAGTAATAGGTTATATTCTCACCATAGCAAGTCAATTATAGTGTCCATAAATTCAGTGTCATCCAGTTTGAGTTTCAACTGTAAAAAATACATATATAAAGTTTAAGTATAGAATCTATGTTAAATATGCAAGTGTTATTTATTTATTAATTTACAGAAAACATTTGACACTCCAGGCTTCATTTATCCCAAATAATTTAGCCTATCCATTTAGCCTCACGCTGTAATAAAGTTCTCTTTCTATCACCTTTCTATCACGTTCAATTTGTTCAAGTACCATCCACCTTAAGCTGGCAGCATTGTGTTTAGCTGTATGAAAGTGTTTCCCCACTGGAGTATGTGAGTGTAAGAGGGTGATCAAGTGTTGAATATGTATCTGAATGGAAGTTATGTAAAATATGTGATTGGCAGAATGTTAAATGGAAATGTGATTGTGAATTGTGCAAAGTGTGAAGTGCTTGGAAATTGTTGTAAATATCTGAATGTAACTACTAGAACCTACCAAGAGGTGGCAGTGGTGTCAAACCTATGGTTCAGAAGGTTCCATGCTGGATAGCAGAGGGAAAGCACATGCACAGAATTAAGAGCTGCACATGAACAGTAAGTGTCAGGGTAGTGTTTAATTGAAGAAGGTATTTAAAGGGGAGACACACCCAAAGGGATGTTCACATGCATTTGGATTAAGATAGAGATAGGGCACAAATGTGAAATACTAAGTATTTCAGATAGTCAGGACTATTTAGCATGGGTAGTTAAAACGCCAACAAGTAGGTGGTGGCATATGTGTCAAGGCTAAGCCAGTTAGGGTGCAAGTGGAAGTTATAGGAAAAGGACATCGTGAAGGAGGAGGAAAAGAAAAGTCCTATCCGGAGTAGGCCAGAGGGGCATAGGTCGTATGCCGGACTGGTAGGGCCGGAAGGTGTCACAAGAAAAGTCCTACCCTGATAGGTCAGTGGTGCACTGGAGTGGTGTCAGCCCGGCTGAAGCAGGGAGGTGGTGAGTAACCCTGGAAAGGGATGTCCTTCGAAAGGTTTTGGGAAAACTTCTGTACATTTGGAGTGTCAGCAAAGGAGAAGTGTATTATTGCCGTGGAGTGAATAACTGTATGCCCTGATGTGTGAAAGAGTCCAACTGATGAAAGAAAGTGTACCAAATAAACAGTTCAAGTTTGTTTTATAATCAAGAGTGTGGACTTCAATCCTTGGATCAAGCTGGGTTACCCTTACATGTTTTCTTTTCTGCTGGATTAAATGAACTGATAGATCTCTTATGTTCACTTATCCTTACTCTTACATTACAGAAAGTTTGTCCCACATAAACCATGCCACATGGGCACTTTAATGCATAAACCACCCAATCTGTTTTACATGTAAAATATTGTTTTACGGGAATTTTGTTACATTCTGTGGGTGTGCGATGTGGTCTCTCTTAATTATAGAGTTGTAGCACCTACAGTTCAGACAGGGAAAGGTGCCATTTTTCTGGGTACTTAAAAATCTTGTGGTAGATTTCAAGTTATTTTTGCCCTTAATAGTTGAGTAAAAAATAATTTTATTGCATACCAGGTGTGACCAGGTGGTGCCGATATAACATTTTCTAACATAGAGAACCTACTGTATGATTTGTTAGATTCTTATTTAGGGGTCCTTTTTGGCAAAATTGTCCATTTAAAATTGAGCAGGATCTGCAGGGTAGGAATTAAATTATTATAATTTATAAGTCCTTCATACCTAACATGCTCTTTCACATTGCCTATTACTGTTCTTTGAATTTGAAGGTCTCTTTATTTTAGACTGATATATATATATATATACAGGCCTGGAGAGGCGAACAAGGCCCGGACCTAGGGTGGCAGGATTTTAGGGGGTGGCATGCTGCCCAAACAGAAACACTGGGGATGCACAGGAGATATAATAGTTTTTTAAATGTATAGAATGTATAGATGTATCGTGGTGTAGATTTAATATCTTAATGGTATATAGCTAATGTATAGATATTGTATAGATTAAATTCAGGGACTTTAATGTATTGAGTTAAAGCATAGATTATTGTGTAGATTTAGGGTCTGATTTCTCAATTAGAATTTTTTCGCCTTGTTTAGTCGCGTAAATGACGCCCATAGACTTTTATGGCAGCATGCGTCAAAAAAATTTCACCATGCGTCAAAAAAAGTTGAATCTCATAGACTTTAATGGGTGTGGGCGAGATTTCGCCGGCAGCGAATTTTTGTCTAAACGAAACAGGTCAAATTCACCCAAGCCTATTCGTATCGTGTATATCTAATTCAAGGTTTCCAAATCTTTTGTATATTTTTTTTTAACAACCTGTGGAAAAAGCTGTTTAACCTATGAATTTGAGGTATTCAGAAGTTTTTTTACAAGTTTATTCAATTGTGTTTATTATATTCAGATTTCTTAATAAGGAAACATTCATGCTTTTAAAAAATATTAGTTTGTTTATGGCAGAAAAAAAACTCTACAATGACAGAAATATGAATATTGATAAATATGCCTGTTAATGTGTAGTCTACAGTCTAGACATAGGGGGGTATGGGTATTTACTAAAACTCGAATTTATCAATTTTTTTTTTCAAATTTAAACAAAGTCAACCTAACTCCCATCCATGAATTGAACTAATTTTTCAAAAAATCAGCTTGAAAATGTTGGTAGAGGAAAAGTCTAGACAAAAACCGTGTGGCAATTTGAATCGTACACATTTTTGGAGTTGTAGCCTTTTCATTTTTTAATTTTATTTTATATGTTTTAAATCATTTGTCTTCATCCACCTTTGTTCATCTTTAAAATGGGGATCACTTAATTCAGCAGCTAATAAAACTATTGCTCAGTGAGGCTACAATTATCGTTTTTTTATCATAATAAATATATAATACTGCATAAATAATAAATAAATAATAAATATAATTCTTTATAAGAATCATTTTTATTATAATAATAAATAACTGTTGTTTTTTTATTGCTTATCTTTTGTTCAGTCTGTTTAGACTATTAATTTTCTAGTAATTATTACTACTTGCTACAATAACTTGGACCTTAAGAACCAGATAGCTGTTTTAAATTAAACCATGTGGTGAACAGACAACCTCGGGTGCATTTAACAAGTCAAACAAAAAGTGAACTTTTAAGCCAGTGAATTTCCCATAATTCCCAAAACTCGTGCCGTAAGCTCCATCTTGTGGCCAGAAGGATAACGGCACCTGCCAGACTGATCAATGGATACGATTATATAATCTATCCACAATAGCACCATAATGTAGCTTCTCATTGTAACAGTAGCAATATGCATAGATAACAAAATAGCAACAGTTTAAATAGTAAATTGTATTTCTCACCAATCTTAAAGTGATATAGTCCATTTCAATGAAAGTGTTCATATTAGAAGAATTAGTCCAGTTTTCATGCTGTAAGAAAGTAGGGCCCACGATCGGATCAGCCCGATATCTCCAACCTCAATGTGGGCATATCGGGGAGAGATCCGCTTGTTTGGTGACATCGCCAAACGAGCGGCTCTCCCTGTGTATGGCCACCTTATGTCTCAATATAGTCTCAGCAGCATTCTGTGATGTGTTTCGTCCCTTTATCAAGGACTTTATCAAGAAGATGTGAAGAGCAAGGTTAGTTAAAGGGCTGGAAAACAGAATCCCAGTGCTAAAAAGTCTATATAATGTTTGTAAGCATGATACATAGAGAACTCTAGTGACCAAAAGAGGTAATTACCAAACTACAAACAGTATATATACTCGGTGCACCGATTTATCAAAGGTCGAATTTCGAGTTCACGGGGGTAATTTAAAACTCCCATAAACTCCCATGAAGTTGAAATTCGACCGATCAGAATTTATTTAAAAAAATAATAATTTTTCAAAGTTGGGTGAATAGGATCGACTTGAAAACTCCATTCGAGTTTTTTCTGCGCAAAAAACTTGAATGTCAGGAAGGCTACAAACAACTCCATATTTATCCCAGGATGTCTTCCATAGGCTAAAACAGCAATTCAGCAGGTTTAAAGTGGCGAATAGTTCTTATAGGGCCACTGTATGATAAATCTCGAAAATCAAATTCAAATTTTTTAACTCAAATCGAATTTTAACCATTCCCCAGTCAAATTTGACATTTTGGCTATAAAAAAAACCTCAAAAATTTGAATTCCAAAATTTGAAATTCGAATTTTCACTTCGACCGTTGATAAATCTGCCCATTAAAGTTAAAATAAAAACATGTTTGTTTCAACATATTAAAAACAATTTAGTCCCCACATGAATGGACACATGGAGGTAGGACCTGTACCATAGCCCAGTGTCCTGTGGCCCAGTCTGTCCCTGGGAATAACATTTTAAATGGTACAATGAATTATTTGCAATTCACACAGAGTACAATAAATGAAAACTATATAAAACTCATGACCATATCGCTCTGTTGTAGATTAGGTATTTTTCTACTTATTTACTGACATTATTATTATTATTACTAATAGTAATAATAATAATTTAAAAAAAACATTTGAGAATAACTTATCTCCAGCAAAAGGCACAACAATTGTACAGTATTGATGAAGTAAGTATATTCTGATATTGTTTTCAATAGCTCTACAGTGGGAAATATATGTATAAATAGTAATACGATTTTACTTGAGATAATTAATACTTTCTGTGTATGCTGTGATGATTTCCCTGCCACTACTATACATAGGCTATGACAAAGGTGCATTTTCCTTTACTATATTATACTCAAGAGGTGTTAATAATGTTTCAACCTCATTGTTATACAATAGTAGGCCCTCAAACTTTGCCTAATTGTACATTACTTCTGTTTGTATTTTGACTGACGAAGGAACAAAAAATACATTCTAATCATTAGGTATCTATTAAACTTCTTTTTCTGTAAGGAAGTGTAGGATCTTGACCCCCACACCGGAAGGAGTGATGAAATAACTGGTACTGGGAATCACATCTACAAGCCAGCATAAGTGATATTAAAGCAATTCTTGCCTGAACACACACCCTATTTACCACAGGCCTCGAGTTTCTTGCATATCAATAATCACTCTCACAAAAAATAGATGTACAGTATATTACAGGTCTTAAGTGGACCTATGCTAGAAATAAGATGTCCATAGGAATTGTCTCAGGCTCGGACTCCCAACCCAGCCCTCTTTATTTTAAGCAGTTATTTTGAGCAGTCTGCCCGTGTTATTTGCCAATGATCATTTTTCTGAGACAAGGTAGAACAGCAAACACCACGTGTGACATTAGCCAAATATATCTGCATCTGACTGTGTTCTCTGCCCTCCCTCTTTCTTTACCCACAGTTCCAAACAAAGCATCAAATATTTTCTGTGTTAACAATACCCATGGCTCTTTGATAAAAAATTGTTTTCAAAATAAATAATGTAGAGACCTTTGGCTTATCCTGCAAGATACATTAAACAGTCATTCTGTTTCTATGGTAGAATCTGTATTATGTTTTTTTACAGTATTAGAGGGGACCTGTCACCTGAAATAACTATTCCAAATCCTATTTTAGGATTTAAGGCATAGAGGAGGGGCAGGCAATGTATGATAGTTGAGATATGAATGCTTTGATAAAAAGTAGTTATTTTATTATACAGCTTTTTATGTCTGGGTGACAGGTCCACCTTAAACTGAACCATCCACTGTTTAAAACTCAGCAAAGCAATAAATGCACAGGTATGGGATCAGTTATCTGGAAATCCGTTATCCTGAAAGCTCCAAATTAAGGGAAGATTGTCTCCCATAGACTCCATTTTTCAGAATAATCCAGAAATTCTAGAACTTATTTCCTTTTTCTCTGCAATAATAAAACAGTACCTTGTACTTGATCCAGACTAAGATATAATTAATCCGTATTAGAGGGAAAAAACAGCGTATTGGGTTTATTTAATGTTTCAATTATTTTCTAGTAGACTAAAGGTATGAAGATCCAAATTACAGAAAAGATCGGTTATCTGGAAAACCACAAGTCCCGAGCATTCTGGAGAACAGGTCCCATACCTTTTTTCTAATCAAGCATTTATATTGCTGTAAAATTATATGCACATAACTAATTGTCCATACTCCTATTTGTTTCTTTTCTTTGTCTCATAGAACTAGGGTATGAGGTGGAGCTGTTCATAAAGCCAAATAAAACTGGCTAGTTGCACAAACCAGTCTAGTTGGTTTATATTTGAAGTCTAGCAAATATGTTTTTATGCCTTGCCTATATACTCGTGCTAAAATAACATAAAAGTGGTTTGATGGTATTTCCTGGTTTTGCTTTACTAGAGGTATCTATAAGTTGCTAGGAGAGGCATCTTGAAGTCTGCTGTAATTAGTACCAAAGTTGTCAGGACAAGTATTTGTTTTCCAAAGAGAAAACATTCAGACAATGAGGTTATTCAATCATCATCCTAGTAAGCTCTTTCCAGATAAGACTCAATTAAAACGATGACGAATATCTCTGTGTAAAGTGGTGTCCAATGATCCCTTGGGATACAAGTTGAGTAAATCACACCACGTTCCCTTTCCTAGGGAAATCTGTCCCACACTGTAGCAACAAATAAACTATTGGTCCACGGCACAGTTGCCATAACTCAAGAACAGATCATTTTCAGCCACCAGTATGATCCAGCATTGACACTTATCACATTAACCTCCTTCCCACAAACAGATAGGGTTCCCCAGACAACTGGGCCAAGCCTCCTGCCTACTTCCCTGATTCAACATATCTGTCAGGGACTCAGCTCCTTGCTACAGACTTTCATCAGAGGGTCCATCCTACATTCTGGACACAATAGGCCTTACATATCTTTCTGAGTCCCTAACTGATTGAGCACCACCAGGATATTGGTCCCTTACTTTCTCTCCTTGTTAGAGCCTCAGCTGCTTGTCTTTCTCTACCCTACCACAGGTTCCCTTGCATTCTGCACTATGCTTTTTATTATTGGCCAAAAAAAAGGGGCTCACTGTACCCCCCTTATATACATAGCTTTTCCTGGTGCATTCCCCTTCCCAATTGAAAATAACAGTAATTACAATAAAGAAATGTTCCCACTCCTTACGTGTGATTCCTCTTCTGTACAGGTTTGTTAATTTTGCAACATGCAACGCATTGTAACATCTGGAGTTCTGACTTATGGAAGGATGACAACTGCAACATTATTTTCAGTGGTGTAACAAGACATTATGCAGCATACAGCAAAATCATTTTATGGCATCCCTACGTTTTGAGAATAAGACTTTATCTGTAAACATGTATTGTAACTGATTTGGGCTGCCAGTAGGTCTCATTTACAACTCTGCCTTCCATGCTGTCTAAATTCGGAGCACAGAGAACTGTGATTAGCCCCATGGTTACCATTATGCCGCCTTTCAGCAAAGCTGTATTCAAGAGGGGCAAGCAGGAGAAGGCACATAGGGTAGATTTTTTTTAACCCGGTGTGAAGTGCAGAACATTAGCATTAATGGGAGTGTCACTCTTACTTCTGTTGGGGCATAGTAATCCCCTCCAGTATCTCATTGAGCCCCCTAAACATCTGGGTCCCCCTGCATTCACAGAGTCTGTTCATTCCTCTATAGTTAAGCCCCTAATTGTTTTAACAGTATGTGTAGCCAGAATCAGCAATGCAAAAAATAGTAAAATACAGAAAGATTCTGCTTTAAGTAACACTTTAGGTAACACTTACATTTACAAATACTTTTAACATCACCCAAAATGTGTAATTAGTATATATTGAAAATTTAATTAGAATTACATTTGTCTTTGTTATGCAAAATGTGGGGTTCTATCCCCTTTAAAATGTTTTTGCTATTGTATTTTACAATGAATAGCTTACTTTATCAACAAACTCAGATATTCTTCATTACTAGTGCATACACACCTGCAAAGGAATGCTTTTTCCTGGCAGAAATAAGCTGCATGTTACCAGAATAATACGTGTGACCTGCTGTAATATCTTTCGTTTGTCCCCTAAACCGTAGCAGCGTTCCTGAACACACCCTTTTCATTCCTGTGCATAAAACTAAATTGAACTTCAGCATTTCCTCATACTTGCATAATACCTGTCAGACAGCTTGCACCATTTCAGTATTTAATACAGTTTCTTTTTTCCTTTAAACATCACAAGTGAGCACCATCCACTATGGACCGTGTGAGCCTGCTCAGCACCATCCTGCTTGTGTACGGTGAGTGCCTGCACCCAGTTCCCACACCATTTTCTTATGCCACTGTGCAGTTTAATTCTCCAAACTATTATTTCAGAGTTACAAGATGCAGAAAACCTGACTAGCGTTCCTTTTTACCCCCATATTCTACTTGCATGCTCCTTAATAGTATTGGCTCGAACTGAACCTGCATTTATTGCAACTATAGTATAGGGTTCATTTACTGTCAGAGGGCATTAGTACAAGAGCACTAAGGGGTGCAAGAATGTGCTCGTATGCATAGAACAACTCTGTCAATCCACAACAGTAAAATTCTGGCACCTGCTGTTTTACAAGTTGAATATCCTTCTTTGACTGTTTGAGACATCCAAGCTCTTTTCTTAAAGGGGTTGTTCACTTTAAAATTAGCTTTTAATATGATGCAGCGATTGCTATTCTGAGGCAATTTGCAATTGGTTTTCATTTTTTATTATTTGTGGTTTTTGAGTTATTTAGCTTTTTATTCAGCAGCTCTACAGTTTGCAATTTCAGAAATCAGGTTGCTAGGGTCTAAATTACCCTAGCAACCATGCATTGATTTGATTAAGGGACTGGGACATGAATAGGAGAGACCTGAATAGAAAGAGGAGTAATAAATAATGATGGGCAAATCTGTGGCGTTTTGCTTTGCTGAAAAATTTGTGAATGTACCGAAATATTTGCGAAACGGCGACAATTTTTATACATATTTATTTTTTTACATTTTTGTCCAAATGCATTAAAGTCAATGGGCATTCCGAATAATTTTGACGCACAACAATTTTTATGCACACAGCAATTTTGATGCGTGACAATATTTTTTGCCACAGCGGATTTTTCGCCGCAAATCCATGCCTGCCGAATTTATTTGCCCATCACTAGTAATAAAAAGTAGCAATAACTTTTGTTGCCGTACAGAGCATTTGTTTTTAGATGGGATCAGTGACCCCCCCCCTTTGAAAGCTGGAGAAAATCATAAGAAAGCAAATAATTAAAAACCTATGGAAAAGAAATAATGAAGACCAATTGAAATTTTGCTTAGAATAAGCCATTTCATACTAAAAGTTAACTTAAAGGTGAACCACCCCTTTAGAGAACAAGGCATGCAAAACAACACTTTTTCCAGGCACAAAACTTGAGTTTATTCTAGATCTGTGATCCCTAACCAGTGGCTCATGAGCAACAAGTTGCTCACCAACCCCTTGGATGTTGCTTTCAGTGGCCTAAAAGGAGGTGCTTATTTTTGATTCCAGGCTTGGAGGCAACTTTTGGTTGGTTTAAACCAGGTGTACTGCCAAACATAGCCTCCTGTAGCCTGACAGTCCACATAGGGGCTACCATATAGCCAATCACAGAACTTATTTTGAACCACCAAGAACATTTGTTATGCCTGTGTTATGCCAAACACTTTTTACATTTGAATGTGGCTCACGGGTAATAAAAGTTGTGCAGGTTTAGTTAACTGCACACTAGCTGCTACAGTTGCTAAGCCCTTCACTCTCTTATTATCACTTACGCCGTGGAATATTGTAGGTAGTGTGAGGTCTTTGCTGTAACACATTAGTGGAACAGTTACTAAGAAGGCATTGTACTAATATTTAGAAATTTATACTAATGCTCTGCCAGTGTCTATATCACTACTAGCATTTCTGTCAAGCCAATGCTCATTGTTAACATGGCCGCAAGGCAGACAAGGCACCAGCTTACCTTGGAGGGAGGCCTGAATAGAGGCTAAAACATGTAAAAATGTAAAATATACACCCAGGAAAAACTGCTCACATTGCATATATTTTTTCAATAGTGATTTTTAGTACAATTCCCTGTCACTACTCTGGAATATGTATACATTTAGGGGTCAATGAACCCCATTTGAACTGTGCATGTGGCAAAGCAGCTGAATGTGTTAAAAAAATACAGTATTTATCACTAAGGCAATTCATTGTTGGTTTAAACAGCTCTTAATCTCTCACTTTATTAACATTGTGCAACTGCACTGACATGTGTGTATGATGGATGTTTTCTGTTCTCTACTGTACTGAGAAGAGAAGGAAATGAAACTTGAATTGTTATGGTTCCTAATTTTAACTATACGCACTACATTAGTGTAGCGGTGTAACATTTTACACATTCTGCCTGAGATCTGGACAAAAATCTTTCTAATCACCGTTAGCCTGAAAACCTCTGAGCTAAGGGTTTAAAAGGATGTATGGGAAAGTACAATGTCCTTTAACATATAGATTTCTGACTGCAAAGCATGTCTAGGTCTAGTTATTCTCAGCACTCAATCAGCATGTAAGGAGATAAATTATAGTTGATTGTAATTCAAATAATTGCATTAGTTCTCCGGACAATGGGCGGCAGCAACCAAAAGGTTGGGCTTTGCCATAGAAAACATCTAGAAAGAGGGAGGACTAAAGACTTAGAGCCTGTATAAGGGCTATGGTAGAGAACAAGAGTCTCTTTGCCCTATATATCATTCCATGGTAACTTCTACAGGGCTAGTCAGGGAAAAGGTTGAGGGAAGTGGAACTCACTTTAGGAGCAAGAGTTAAGGTGGCCATACACGATAAAGTCGCCAAATGAGTGGATCTTTCTCCTTTATGCCCACCAGCAGCAGGGTGATATCGGGTTATCGAGCGATTGGATAACAATCATGAGAATGGTCACTGACGTTTCGTCGGACTGCATCAACTAGCCGATGCGGTCCTCGATCGCCAGAAAAATCAAACCTCCCTGGTCGATATCTAGCAGATTTTTGGCCTGATATCAATCGGGGAGACCTATCAGAAGCCCCCATACACTGGCAGATAAACTGCCGAATCAGTCTATATTTAAATTTAATCTGCCCATGTATTGCCACCTTTAGTCAAGCTAGCGAATTGGGAAGCCAAGACACCAAGGTGGTGTTTCGTGAGGTTAGAGAACCCATGGACAAGTCACAGTTTGGGACACAATGTCTATATAAGTCAAATCAGTAGGGAGAACTTGAAGCACTGAGTGTAGTATGGAGCTCCAGACGGCTGATTTACAACACCCAGAAGTATTAAAATACGATAAACATGAAACAAAGCTGCAATAAAGACAATACTCTTTGCAATTATGCTCATGCTCCAGTGTCACAGTCTGAACTATTGCCTTAATGCTGAGATTCCTTTTACTGAGTCACTGGAGACAACTTTTGGAAGAGCTTAATTATCAATTTGAGCTCTTTCAAGAAAAAGTTGATCTTTAAAGGAAAACTTAAGGCATTTTATTGCCAATAGATTAGCTGCAATCGTGCAAGCTAGAATGCCATATTTATTCTGTAAAATGTTTTACCATACCTGAGTAAAAATCTCTAGAAAATCTCTGTTTGTTTAGGATAGCAGCTGCAGTGTTAGCTTGGTGTGACATCACTTCCTGCTTGAGTCTCTCCCTGTTCACTTATAGCTCTGGGCTCAGATTACAGCAGAGAAAGGGGGGGAGGAGCAAACTGAGCATGCTCACGCCCGGGGCAAGGTTTAAGCTGAAGGCAGGAAGTCTGATACAGAAGCCCATCTATACACAATAGAATGTGTTACTTTTGACAGAGGACTCAGAGCAGTACTTCTTTGAGGGTTTACTGGTATATTCAGGTGGACCTTTCTGATAAGGCTTACTTAGTTTTAAACTTTCCTTCTCCTTTAAGGGAGCTTTGCTTGTCCTTGCCTTGGGAGAGGGCAGTGAAAGTATGTATTTGTGTTTGCTAGTAATACAAAATTATAAAGAACAAATTAATTCATCATGAAACTGCTGCTCTGGGTGGCTAAGTGGCAATAAATGTAAGGTTAATGCAAGTCACAATACAAGGCTAATTAGCAATTTGTTCATATTTTCATTACATGGCAGCTCAGAAACCAGTACAATTATCAGCCTTGTAGCTTCAGCCCTAAGCTTAGCTTTTCAAAGGCCGCCCAGAGCACACTAAGCATGTGCAGTGTCACGGACACTTCTAACAAAAATCAAAGATGGTGACCCCCTGTGCACAACTCTGAAACCTTAGGCTGGTGCAGTAAGTTCAGTATATAAAATACACTATTTCTACCCATATATGTTTTTAGGATTTACTTTTTAAATAAAAAGAGAGAAAATAAAAGGTTACCAAAATGAACTTTGAATACAAAACAAATATAGGGACTATTTTAAAGAAGTAGGTAGTGTCGTTTCATTTTCGTTTCTTAATCACGTCTTGCATTCTGTCTTGTTGAATCCAAGAAAGCGTGTAGTTCTAACACCCAATGAATTTGCATTTCTTGCCTATGCTATACTTGTTTCATCACAAAGAAGTGTTTGAAACTGCTACTTTCCCATGTAGGCTGTATTTTGCCAGCTGTCTCGCGTGTCCTTTTTTTTATAGAACATTCTATGGTCAGCTGACTTTGAAACATGACAGGAGATTATTTTCTAAAAATTATAAAGAAAAAAGATACCCCGTGGGTAACAACCTAATCAATAACCAGCATACATTAAATCTCTTAGGATTTAAATAAGTTAATTGAATAAATAGATTAAAGTGCAAGAAATGCCTAATCAATTGATTAATTAATTGAACAACTACTTGATTTTAGGATAATTCATAAATTGTATAAGGTGCCAATTAGTGCATAATGTCCATTAGGTAGTTTAGTCAGTTATCATTCTCAACTTAAATAACAATTCATGGTTAAACTAAACCAAAAAGAGCTAAAAAGATAAAATGACAAAGTTCCTCAAAGGAGTGCAATTAATTGTGAAAAAAAAAAAAATTTAAATTAAGTTTTTTTTTTTTTTTCACAATTAATTGCACTCCTTTGAGGAACTTTGTCATTTTATCTTTTTAGCTCTTTTTGGTTTAGTTTAACCATGAATTGTTATTTAAGTTGAGAATGATAACTGACTAAACTACCTAATGGACATTATGCACTAATTGGCACCTTATACAATTTATGAATTATCCTAAAATCAAGTAGTTGTTCAATTAATTAAACAATTGATTAGGCATTTCTTGTACTTTAATCTATTTATTCAATTAACTTATTTAAATCCTAAGAGATTTAATGTATGCTGGTTATTGATTAGGTTGTTACCCACGGGGTATCTTTTTTCTTTATAATTTTTAGCACTTTTTGATTCTCTGACGGTCGTCAGCCCTCGTGTGGAACCTTTGAGATCTCGTTTATTTAGGGAGTTAAGAGTTGTTTTTCCTATTTTAATTGTTAACAGGAGATTATTTTCTATCTTGTAATGAAGTATTATTAAACTTGTCCTCAAATGCCGTGGGCAATTATGTCTGTGTAAAGAGATACTTGCACTAGAAAAGAAACTTTTTATACATATATCATAACCTTCTTGTTAAACATGTTATTTATAATTTTGCCATAAAAGTATTTGCCCAGTGTTTTTACATTACCTATCTAATCCCCCATGATCTTGTATGAGGGAGCTGCCATATTTGTGCAGCATTAGTCCATTAGCATTAGAAACTCTTCTTGAGAATGGACAGTAAGGTAACACTCTAGAACAGAATTTTTCAAGCTTATTTTTACTCATGACTCATGACTTGCTACTTAAAATGTAGTCAGCCCCCTACCCCAGCCAAAACATAATATGTAATGTGTTTTTATGATGCTTTATGCTTTTTTAAAAAATCGTATTTCCTTATGTTTTATTTACCTCATTTAAGCCAGTTCCCTTCTGTCTTCTAAAATAATTTTCTCTTGATTTCATCACCCTAATTATTTTTTCTCCTCCACAGATTCCTTCCTTCCCTTTTCCTTTCACCATATTCCCCCTTTATACAGTTTTCTTCCATTATTCTGCACCCCTTTGTCTTCTTTCTCCATTTGTATTCTGTTTCTTTTTTTGCATGTATTTATTTCCAATCCTTTCACATCTTTCTCTCTTCTTCTTCATTTTTTTTTTTTTTTGCCCATTTCCTCCCGTGTTCTTTCTTTTGACTTTTTGTAACCTTTCTGATGTTCATGCCAATTTTTCTCCTTCCTTATTATATTACAGTTGTAACTCACTTTCATTTAACACTCTGTCCTGCCACAAGGTTTGAGAAAACAGTCTCTCCTAGGTGAACTTGTTGCTCGTAAGGCTGTTAAAGGGGAATGTACCCAAATATTGCTGCTTGTTTTTGTGTCTTATGATGCAAACTCCATTTTCTGCAAAACATTGTTGGTCTTGAAATTGAGCTAGATCTGTTATTGATCTAGACTTTTCTGAGTTGGCAGTTCCACTAACTGCTCATGTGGTGGATGTGTGGCCAGCAAATTATATATATATATATATACAGGTGTATATATATATGACTACTCCATTTGCTGCTACAACAACACTATCCTTGCCTGGATTTTCCACTGGTTTCCTTTAATTCCTATTTCCATTTATATTGCCTATCTCTGCATTCTCTCCCTGTCCTTCACTCCCGCATTTCCCTGTGATAGTGTCTGAACCACAAGTTCAAAGGCTAATGTGACTTTTGGTTGTGTGAAAAGAATATCCCATCTCTATCAATTGGCAGTTATAAATCTGTGTGTTTACTGATATGTTTTGCGCCTTAGTGAAATCCTCTATAGAATGCAATAATACGGCACCATATTCATAGTCATCAAGATAATGCTATCTTCCTTTTTCACATGACTGCAATCTCAGTTAGTGGTTTAGTCATATAGTTATTATTATCATAATATCTCATTGTCCATGTAAACTAAAGATTGAAATCTGAAGGATACATACTGTATGTAGCTCAAATGTATTGTTATCTTAAAGGACTTAATGTGTGCAGCTTTATCTGTATAGCTTTTATAATTATAAAAATGAGGTCGAATTAGCCTGGCAGTGCAGGGTCGGAGGAAGGTTCTCACCCAGTCATGGGAGAAGGCTAAGCAAATATCTACATGCAATATAAGCATTATTAGAGTTTTCATCTAGTTAGAAACAAAGAGCTTGCAACTAAAACACTTTTGGGCCTTTTATACACATTTACTTTCTATACACTAACAGAGACAGATTTCTGGTTCTAATAGAACTAAATTTGGCTCTTAAATAAAAGTCCTCACCCAGCCTTATGGCAGAAACTTCACTGTACACAGTGCAGCAAGGTAGCTGTAAAATCAACCCATTATCTTATAATTTGCTTATAGAATGTTGTAATCAAACATTATACATGAGTAATAGCAAGTTGTGGGTATTATATATTTAATGGGACCATGTTAAACATATTATAGGCATATATTATACATGTACAAAGAAGTAGGCTCTGTCTGTACTAAAGGACATCTGCTGATTTAAAATATTGTTTTTTTTTACACATATGTGGAAACCCTTGTGCCTGACATTTAGGGGAACAGTAACATCAAAAAAGAATCTAGTGTGATTGCTTCAGAAACTTTATTATAGTTTATATAAATAAGCTGCTTTGCAGCCATGGGGGCAGCCATTCAAGCACAGGATAAATGGAAGATAACATGTAAGTTCCCATTATATAGTACACAGCTTATCTGTTATCTACTGTGTAACAAGTGCCATTTCTCCTTTCTCAACTGCAAATGGCTGCCCCCATGGCTACACAGCAGCTTGTTTATATAAACTATAGTTTTGTTTCTGAAATACATACACCAGTTTTAACACTGCAGGGAAGCAGTACAATATATTTCGATTACATTAAAACAATTTCCTATTTTGGTGTTACTGTTCCTTTAAACCTCACACATCTGACCCAGTGTCTATACACTATATACATATTAGGGTCAGATTTATCAAAGTGTGAAATTAGAGCTCATCACAGTATAATTCTACCACTCTCATATACTCTCTCACTCATTCATTCCTGTGGGATTTTTAGAGGCGTAATTATCAGTGGGTTAAAGTTCGATTGTACCATTTGATTTTACACTTTGATAAATCTGTCCCATCTAAAACACAATCTATACCTTTTTATTAACATAAAATAATGTAAAACAATTCACAGTGATACTACGGATTGAATTTTTCCCAGATATACAATATAGCAAAAATGATATTGTAATATAGACGCCCAATTCATGTTTGAGAACCAGGGTAAGGTAATCAAGGCTAAGTATTGGTTTGTATTAGTGCACCACCAGGATAGTATGAATACAATATACATGGCTTGCAGCTGGAATAACCACTGCATCACCTTTGAGAATGTTTAAGCAATAAATTACAATAAATCAAATCAACAATAAAGCATTTTCATTCTTTCCTTGTTCATGTAATTTCCATTAATTCTTGCACAGGATTTACCACTGTGGCTACTGTAACTACAGCACCCAATACCACTACAACTACTGTAACAACAGCACCCAATACCACTACGACTACTGTAACAACAGCACCCAATACCACTACGACTACTGTAACAACAGCACCCAATACCACTACGACTACTGTAACTACAGCACCCAATACCACTACGACTACTGTAACAACAGCACCCAATACCACTACGACTACTGTAACTACAGCACCCAATACTACTACGACTACTGTAACAACAGCACCCAATACCACTACGACTACTGTAACAACAGCACCCAATACCACTATGACTACTGTAACTACAGCACCCAATACTACTACGACTACTGTAACAACAGCATCCAGTGCCACAACCGTCCACTCCAGCACTACAACACCTACACCAACTTTGGAACCAAAACCTTCTGCACCTGAAACTGGCACCTACACAGTGAGAACTGAACATGAGATTTGCATCAAAGCAGTGATGGGTCTAGAACTGGAACTGACAATTTCTTCAAAGGTACAAATCTTTACAAGTCCTAATTTACAGTGTTATCTCTGTATTCATTAGCTGTGTGTTTGCTTTTATTGAATAACAGCTATAATGACTTTCCAGTTACCTGTTATATACTGGTATTTCATGGTGTTGCATGGCATTTCCATAAAAGTGCATAAATATTATTTGCTGAAATTAGACAATTAAACTATATCACAAGTGCTAGTAGAATCTTAGAAATCGAGGAGAGCACTCAAAAAGCATATTAATGTTGTGAATATACTTTTATTGCTGACTACTGGTACACGGTAGTTCTTTTATTGCCGACTACTGGTACATAGTAGTACTGTGTACCATTAGTCACCAATAAAAGAATATTCACAGCATTAATATGCTTTTTGAGTGCTCTCCTCAATTTCTAAGTCCATATATCAGGATATTGGTGACCTGATTGGGGAAAGCTGCACTCCTATACTGGACTGCACTAGGAGTGCGTTTGGATAACCTACTACTTTAAAGTACTTCCATTGGACAATTTGGTCACATATGATCTCTTGTGCAGCTCAATCTCAGTTGAACAGTATTTGAACATTGTTGACTACAGGGCTCACTAGCACGCTACACAGCTGCAGATGCACAAAGTTTGCCACAGTCAGTTGCATGGAAAACAATTTCATTCTTTAGACTGATTTAGATTGGCCAAACATGTAGATCTAAGAGGAAGAGAGGAGGAGCTTTGACTCTTCCCATTTCCTCAAATGCTGATACATCATTCATATGCCATGATGATATATTTTGGACAAATCAACTGCAAACCAAAAAGCATTCCAATCTAGTGTAGAAAATGAAAACACCTTAATAATTTTATAATGCACAAAAGCCACGATTATCCTGTTATATCCTTATAAATGGTGCTTAGTGATGTCATAATTGGTGCTTACTGATGTAATCTACGTCACTTGACTCACGGAAACGTGCTTACTATAATAAATAAAGTACCTCCTTTTTTAAAATATGAGGATATTAGAAGTCACTTTGGAGTTGTATGACCTTTGGCCATGTGCCTTTCTAGGGTCATGGAACTCCTTGGTGCCACATAGGGGCACATCAAAGTATTTTTGTGGGTACTTCGACCATCGAATTGGCTACTTCGACCTTCGACTACGACTTTGAATCGAACGATTCAAACTAAAAATCATTCGACTATTCGACCATTCGACCATTCGATAGTCGAAGTACTGTCTCTTTAAAAAAACTTCGACCACCTACTTCGCCACCTAAAACCTACCGAGCACCAATGTTAGCCTATTGATCGAAGGAAAAACGTTCGATCGTTGGATTAAAATCCTTGGAATTGTTCGATCGAACGAATTTCGGTAAATATTCGAGGTCGAAGGATTTTACTTTGACGGTCGAGTATCAAGGGTTAATTAACCCTCGATATTCGACCAATAGTAAATGTGCCCCATAATATACTTATATTTTACAATAGGGGGTACATTATTCACTATAACATTCACGATGCATAAGATATTATACTCATGCTACAGAAGCTAAGACTGACCAAGCTATTAAATATACTACATTCCACTCCTCACTGACACACTCCTGGCACACACACACACACACACACACACACACACACACACACAGAACCAAATACCAATCTAAAGTAGCTTACTTCTTATATGATTGAGCTTCATTGTATAAGGCCATGGAAATTGACTAAATTGTCCAAGCAGCAGAGCATTCCGATATCATAATATACTGTAAGTATCATATTATATGTAGTCGTTTCTAATAATCTTACAGACACTGAGCTATATAGCTATGTATATTTTCCATCGTTACTATTCCTGACTCAAAATTTATTTTTCTGAAATGGCGAATCTTTGATTTGGTTATTTTACCTTTAAAGAATGATGACAGGAGAGGCTACACATGTTCTGAAAGACCAATGAATCTGACATATGTATTCTTATATTTCATGTATGTTTCTTTCAAAATAGTTTCTCTTTTTCATCCAGACACAACAGTACTTTAATATTGTACCAACACAAACAGGCTTCAATGGGACATGTGAAAAGTCAAAGGCAAATCTAAACCTGACATTTAAAAACAGTTTTATCAACTTTGTTTTTGTTCAGGTAAGTTCATTTATGTATACTCAGTATGCTCGGTAAGACGTTATTTCAATGTGTGACATGCAAACCCTCTCGGTTATAAATGGTCCAGTCTATTATAAAACTTGATAATTGCCTTCTCAATTTGGCACCGCAGGCACCTCCTGCAATTAAAAAAAATGTAGTTTACCCGATAATGATAAGAACTTAAAGGTAATGGAATTGGTGATAGAATTGATGGCCTTATACCTTATATGATCCTAAATGCATTTGGAAGTAACCTCTTGGGAAAACAAAAATTATATTGATCAATAGAGATAGGGTGGTTTACTTTGTAAAATATATTGAGGAATGTAGGAGCAGGCCAGGGGAAACCCTTGTGTATACAGTAGGTCTGCTTCCTTTTTATTTGTAACCCTATGTAAAATGTCAATTCTATATGACATTCAATTTTGTTGATGTGTTTAATTGGTGCAAATAAAGACATTATTAAAAAAAAAATGTTAAGGTAGCTCTGTCCTTGATGCCTGTAATTACAGTGCTCATTACAGCCCACGCTCACAGCCCTCCCTAATGTTGCGTCTAAATGACCCGTAATTTAGAGGATGGGTGGGGGCAGGAGGGGTGGCTCCTATGTGCCTCCCTTGCCTTCCACAAATGAATACAGTGCTGCTGAACATAACACTATAATTCTGGGGGGAAACGGGTCCTTGTCCTCCATTCTGCAGTCCTCCAAGCTGCAGCAATCCCGCCATCCTTAAATTAAACTCTTTTAAGGTTTTACATCGCAATGAAAAATAAATTGTAGCAACGATGAAATCAAAGCAAATCCTTTATGGTTCTAAACTAGTATTCATATAAGTCAATAGCTCGGTGCTTACTGATTTTTTAGATATTTATAGGTAGTATGACATTCGTGACCAAAGTTCTATTGTAGAAATTTACTGGCAAGTTCGCGAAACAGTGAAAAGTTTGCCAAATGTATTAAAGTCAATGGGCGACAATTTTTTTTGACGCATAACAATTTTTTTTTTTACTCATTGAGTCTACGTGCGAAATGTGGCGAAACATATCACTCATCGCTACTGGCAATCTTGCAGTCTTCTGAATCACTAACATTTATTCTATTACATCTAACACTAACTTGCTTGTAACTCAGGTCTGGGTGCAGACATCTTACATTTACCCGCAGTTAATGTTCTGTTCTAACAATATAACAGTGCTGATTCCTGAGGTTCCCAAATGTCCCATTTATAAGACATTTATCCTTTCTTACAAATTCAGATCCTAGCACCAAAATTGTTTTTTACATAAATTGTGTGGGCAGACTAAACATTGTTATAAAGATTGAAATCCAAATGTATCACCTTTTAGTCCACTTTGCTATTCACTTTCTCATACAAGCATGCAGAGACTACGATCAATTATATAGCATTTAACAGTATCATCCCTTATTATCCCTTCAAAATGTTCCCTAGCGATGATAGAATGTGAACTAGAAGAAACAAGTCATCATAATATTTGACAGAATTATTAGGCACTCATACTGAGTAGAGTGTAGTAGTTAAAATACAAGGTAAATTTTTGCAATAAGCCACTTAAAAATATCCATCCTACAATCACTCTTAATAAGCACATATCATTCAAGAAACTTTGTTTTTAAACAGCACAACAAGCCTTTATTTTAGCAAAAAAGTTTATTTTTAAAGAATCCTTCTTTTCTGGAAGAAGTATTGAGACTTTGCAAAATTAACCAACCCTGTTGTATTATATTACTCATTCATAATATTACATTCCTTATCTAGTTTTTAGTAGTTTTTCTACCTATCCAGTGATGCGATTTATTTTATATACAACAAGATGGAGTCTGTCTTGTTAGTTGATCCAAACTGTTACGTAATCTCTGAATTTAAGGTTAATTAATAAATACAATGGGGCAGAAGAGCACACAAATGCATATAATACAGATTGTAACTGAACTGAATAAGTCACCTAAGAACAAAAAAATAAGTTTAATGTTTGCTCTGCAAGAATAATTCTTGCACAAGGACCAAATACACTTCTGTATGACCTGCCTGGAAGAATTTGTTTGATTTATTTTCATGAATAAGCCACTTAGAGATCTGGAGGCAGAACACACAGCTATTAGCTACCTGAAAATGTCCTATACAGTTATACCCCTTCCATTTCTGGAAACTTTCCCAGTGTATGGTTGGGAAATGTATCAGCAGGATTTTGGCAACATGAAGTGGCATGCTTAAACAAATGTTTTTTGGCGGTGAGCTATTTTAATGTATGTATTTTTAGCTCCAATTAATGGAGTTACTGGATCGTAGGTGATACAGGTATATGACCTGTTATCCAGAATACTCAGGACCTGGGGTTTTCCAGATAATGGATCTTTCCGTAATTTGGAGCTTCATAACCTAAGGCTACTACAAAATCATACAAATATTAAATAAACCCAAAAGGCTGATTTTGCTTCGAATAAGAATTAATTATATCTTAGATTAGCTCAAGAAAAAGGTACTGTTTTGTAATTACAGAAAAAAGAAATCATTTTTAAAAATTTGGATTACTTAGATAAAGTCTTGGATAGAGTCTATGAGAGATGGCCTTTCCATACTTCACAGCTGTCTAGATAACGAGTTTCTGGATAATGGATACCATACCTGTATATACTTTCCCTTGTGAACATCAACGTTGTGCAGAGCAATTGATAAGAAAAAAAATCAAGTTTTACTGTTTGTTCTGCAGAGAGATCTACTAAAATACTGTTTGAAATACACTGCCAAAATAATCTAAAAATAATAAAGGGCTATTGAAAAGCTTCTGTTGGATTTAATTATACAGTATCTCATATTCTTTATTTTCTTTCTCCCTTCAGGATGACCATTCTTACTACCTTGATAGTGTAACTGTGTCTTTTAATCTTACAAAATCAGGTATGCAATCACTAACAGAAAAGATTCTTTTCATAATTCATTGCATTACATAAGTGGATCTTTACTACATACTGTATATAGAAGAATATATAGATATATATCTTGTTGCCGATTAGCAGTGAAGGAACTAGACAGCAGGTCTTGCAACAGAATGTTTAGATTTGCTTTAATTAGAGTTTGTATATCCAACAATTTAAGGCTTACACAAAATAAAATAAACCACAAAATAAAGTCCCACTCCTGTCCGGAGACTAACTAAACACAAACGGTCTCATTTACATTCACAGACTCAGTGGGCAACTTACAATTTTCCCAGCAGCGAGTTGCATCTCTGTGCTCTGCGCACTTCTGTTTAGTTTCTAGTAGAGATAAGTCTCAAAGCTACTGGACTTTCTGCATTGTCTTGAGAATGTTTCACCACTTATCCAAGCAGCTTCTTCCGTTTAAATGAGTGATAGGGAATTCCCTGGCATTAAACCCTTAAATGTCCCAGTTGTTCCAATTAACCTATGTAGATAGGTATTAGTTGAAAGTCACAGATATGTAAAAGTGTGATTCATTTTTCAATGTATGTGACACTTCCAGTCATGAACACTTAAAAATCAACACCTGCCTCAATGAAAATCATAGAACCATTGTGACTGGATCACACCTCATAACCGATCAACCAAACAGCTTTCAGCGTGGGACAAAGAAACTCTACACAATGTTTATCAAGCAACATCCAAATCTAACTGGTAAACTCTGTCTTCTTTTTTTCAGAATCTTGGTATGGTACTGCTTCCAATCAAAAATTATTAGAAACAGAGAATGGCTACTCTGTAAAGTGTAAAAACACTCCCAAAATACAGCTGGGTGATACCATTAATCTTGTGATGACAAATGTACAACTTCAAGCCTTTAACATTAAGGATAGCAATTTTGGCCAAGGTAAGTGGAGCTCACGTTTTAAAAATTAAAATAATTGACATATTTACATTATTCTTCAAACTAGTTCCATATATTATGAAATAAGAATGCATAATGGGTTTTAAAGGTTTCCAAACGTAACAGAAGCAGCATTAGGTTGCTATGCACTCATATATAGCTTCCTCTTGAAGTTTTCGTTGTTTAACTACTGCAGCTTCAAGAGTCACGGGTTAATTTTTGTATTAGGTCAACATGGATTTCATTTCAGAGCATAGTTCCCTCAACTAGTTATTCTTGTTTTACAAAATATGCAAAATCAAATCAATCTGTTGAATTCATTCTGATATTTCGATTGAACTTCCTGTTAATGTATTATAACTACCTACTGGGTAAAATGTTGCCACTGATGGTAAATACAGTACAAAATGTGTGTATTCTGTACAAGGTTCTGCGCCTGATTTCATTTCTATGCCTTCCCCTTATGAATTATCTACCCCTAATAAAGTAATATCAAAAATAATAAATCATACTAAGCAGAGGACATATTTTAAGCAGAAAATACTCAGAAAAAAACGAATTTGTCAAATGTGAGGGTCTTCCAGATCTGAGGAGTTCTTTTAAACATCACCTATTGCCTAAGCCATATCCTTTTGCAGGTTTTAAGAAGTCTTTAACCACCATTTCTCATTAAGGAGGGTAAAGAGGGTTAAAACACCCTTGTAAGTGGAGCCATAAAGAAGTGGCCAAAACACTGTAGCTTTACACTATAAACTTTTATTATAATATACAGTAGTTATGATCCTTGTGCTGCTGAACTGTTTATTGTGACTTGTGCATTTACAAGGGGCAATAAACTCATAAACATGGAGCCCTATATTGTGCTTCCTTTCCTGCCATTGTGCAAATGTATTTGTTCTGTTTGAATTATGCTAATATTAGCACAAATGCATCTCATTTATAGGGCAGCTGTTTTATAAATTTATAAACCACAGTTTATAATCTTACAGTTTTAGAATCTATTCTTAATTAATAGTACCACGACTTTAACTCTTGTGAAGACAGCCATTGTTTATATTCAAAACTGGCATGCAGGGGCTTGGGACCGGTTTACCATTTGATAAACATTGTTACCACAATCCATCATAACTCATTGTCATGCACATGCTAATCTACCTTCTAACACATTTCTAACCTTCCAAAAAAGGTTACCTTATCAGCAACTAAACACATACTAATTAGAAAAGCTAAACATGCTCCTCTATAAATGCATACTTTGCTCTGCAGTATTGCATTAGAAAATGTCTGCTGTGGATTTATTTGCAGAAAAAGAAAGTTACCCAGACAGAAGCCACAAATGAATTGTTTATTATAATCCTGCTCGTGGTTTTAATTTCAAGAAGACAAAGGAATTTAGGATATCAACAGATATAACACAGGACAATGACTGCTCTCTCTTTGCTTTATCTAGAATCAGAATCTCATTACTGTATGGTACACAAATAGGCCCACGTGATTTTGTCCCCTCATAAACCTTTTCCCTAATAAATAAATAGAATGTGGCTTCACAGCACCCACATTTCCTCCACTCTACTTGAGATCAAGTGCATGCATTAAAGGAACAGTAACAGAAAAAAATGATGTGTAGCCATGGGGGCAGCTAGTCTAGTGGAAAAAGATGAAGACTTTCAGTTTTTGGTGTTTCTATTCCTTTACTGCCTGGGCCTGCCAATAATTTATGGTTGTGGTCCCTTGGGCAGATTGGGTACTGATCCATAACTTCAACCCCCACAATATATTTTTGAGTTGGTCTCATAAAATATCATCTGCACAAAAGTGGGTTTGTAGGTTGTACCACAAAGCAACAGGTTAAGAACATTGTCTATTTTTTTTTAGAATGGCCATACCTTAAGACTAATACATCATATGATGTCCATAAGTGATTAGTTACACTTAAAAAAACACCAGGATTGAAATATTATGGTGGGGTATGATCAGGGGCGATCTTGACCATTTTCGGCCACGATGCTAGTGCAGCGAGCGCAATTGCACTCTCTGCATTAGAAGAGCCGAATTTCCGGCTCGAAAAACAGCAGTTCGGCTCTTAAAGTTCATTCATTCATGTTGAGTGGTCAAAAATAAGACATGGTTAGGGACAGGGTGGAAATTTAAATAGAATAGCAGGTTTAATTTACTGTTACAGGTATGGGACCTGTTATCCAGACTGCTTGGGACCTGGGATTTTCCAGATAATGGATCTTTCCGTAATTTGGATCTTTTTACCTTAAGTCTACTAGAAAATCATGTAAACATTAAATAAACCCAATAGGCTGGTTTTGCTTCCAATAAGGATTAATTATATATTAGTTTGGATCAAGTACAATTCACAGTTTTAATACTACAGAGAAAAAAGCCTTTCTGTAATTCGGAGCATTCTGCGTAATGGGTTTCCGGATAATGGATCCTCTACCCGTACCAGCAACTCCTTGCAGTGTAGTTATGAGTTTAATTGATTTTCATTGCTAAACTGCAATGTAAACTGTAATTTATACTTTGTAGAAAGAGCATTACTGAAGTAAACAACACGTGTTGTATTTTACTCCAGTTACAATATGATACAGTTTTCATAAGGGTGTAGGCAGAACTTAATTTTAAAAATGTCGGCAGACATTTGAAATAAATAATCACCGATGCAGATACAGAACTTTGACAAAACACATCCAGGAAAGTAAATACCAGCAATGATATTCAAGCTTAAAATGCAGAATTAAGAGGAGTAAATATGCAGAAGTCTCAAGTTCTAATCACTAAGTTAGATTTAAGCACAGGTTGTGACAGTTTTAGACTTTATGCTTGAATATGATTTGTCATATTAAACATTTCATATCAGCCCCAGTGTCAAAATCCAGTTAAAATTCTGCTCAGATCACGAAAATCCCGAAGATTTGTTTGCCATAGACAAGTTATAATGACATTGCAGAGAAAGATATGTGTTAATACAGGTACTATTTTAGAAGACAGGGTTATAATATTCTAATGCAGTGGAAATAGTCATCTTATTTGTTGATGAATGTATTACAATTTTTTATTGTGTCTTTTCAGAAACAACATGCAAATATGATCACAACTATGGTCCAATGATTGCTGGTATAGTTATTGCAGCTGTAGTTGTTTTGGGAATAATTATCTACTTTATCTGGAGCAAGAAAAAGTCATCAGGATATCAAAGAATATAACTGCTGAAAGTAAATATGGTATCTTGGGAAAGAAAAAAAGAAGTGCCTTTCAATGAAGAACCCAAACAACCTGATCAACATCGACATAATAACTTGCTTATGATGCTCTAATTTTACAGGAACCAATTTCCTCTGATGTAACCTGCTGAAGATCAATGTTAAGAATCTTTTGGACAAGTCATTTTCTGCATTTACAGTTGTAAGGTAGTTAAAGGGGTTGTTCACCTTTAAATTAACTTATTGGGGCAGATTTATCAAGGGTCGAAGTGAATTCGAGGGAATTTTCGAAGTAAAAAAATTCGAAATTCAAAGTAATTTTTGGATACTTCGAATTTACTTCGACTTCGATTCGAAGTAAAAATAGTTTGAATATTCGACCATTCAATAATCAAAGTACTGTCTCTTTAAAAAAAACTTCGACTTCAATACTTCGCCAAATTAAACCTGCCGAATTGTTATGTTAGCCTATGGGGACCTTCTACAGCATTTTTCTAAGTTTTTGAAGTCGCAGTAAAAATCGTTGGATCGTACCATAAAATCTATATACGAATTCAAAGTATTTTAATTTCAATGGTCGAATTTCGAAGTATTTTTAACTTTGAAATTCGACCCTTGATAAATCTGCTCCTTAGTATGGTGTAGAGAGTGATATTCCGAGACAATTTGCAATTGGTTTTCTTTTTTTTTATTATTTGTGTTTTTTGAGTTATTTAGCTTTTTATTCAGCAGCTCTCCAGTTTGCAATTTCAGCAATCTGGTTGCTAGGGTCCAAATTACCCTAGCAACCATGCACAGATTTGAATAGGAGACAACATTTGTTGCTTTACAGAGTATTTGTTTTTAGATGGGGTCAGTGACCCACATTTGAAAGCTGGAAAGAAACAGAAGAAAAAGGCAAATAATTTAAAAACTAAAATAAAAATAATAGTGAAGACCAATTGAAAATTTGCTTAGAATTGTCCATTCTATAACATACTAAAAGTTAACTGAAAGGTGAAGCCCAGGTAAAGGGGTGGTTCACCTATGAGATAAATTTTAGCACGATGTACAGAGTGATATTCTGAGACAATTTGCAATTGGTTTTAATTTTTTTTATTATTTGTGGTTTTTGAGTTATTTAGCTTTGTATTCAGCAGCTCTTCAGTTTGCAGTTTTAATAATCTGGTTGCTAGGGTCCAAATTACCTTAGCACCATGCATTGATTTGAATAAAACATTGGAATATGAATAGGAGAGTCCTGAATAGAAAGATGAATAATAAAAGTACCAATAAAAAAAATGTGTAGCTTTAGAGAGCATTTGTTTTTAGATGGGGTCAGTGACCCCCATTTGAAAGCTCGAAAGAGTCAGAAGAAAAAGGCAAATCATTAAAAAACTATAAAAAATAAATAATGAAGACCAATTGAAAAGTTGCTTAGAAATTACCATTCTATAACTTATAAGTGAACCATCCCTTTAAAGGGATTTGTGAAAAAGCCTCATGGGGAAGTGTTGTGGTATTATGACTTCCCCTAACTGCATCAGATCAAATTAAATTACATACATTATAATACGTACAAGAAAAAAAACAAAAGTACTAGTGATCATGATTCAGTCAAATGACAAAAAGTTGTCTTACGGAATACTGCATAAAGGAAGTATATACTGTAAAGCAAAACACACATACATATACCCCTGCCTGCGTTTCAGTTTGGTATTTTCCAATGTTATTGATAAAACCTTGAGGAAAACGGGACAATGAAATCAAAATATTGTATGTACTCATTAAAAATAAGGGGAAATGTTAGGGGATTTTTTAAGGTTTATGGGTGTTGGTTTCCTTCTATAAAATAGTAGTCGAGAAGAATAATATAAAGTTTTAGTTCTCCTTTTAACCTAACAAACAATATACTATACTCATCTTTATGTTTACATACAGGAGATTATTTTCCCACAATCACGTGATAATCTTCCTGTGAGACACAGGTAATCATTTCACTGCTTAGGAAAAAACATTTTGTTCAGAGCCAGGGGTATAACTAGATGTTACTGGGCCGACAGCAAATTTATTTTAGGGCCCCCAACATACAGTATCCAGAGGTTGTCCTTTTTAACCAATATATGTTGAAATTTCTCATTAATTAGGGCCTTGTGGGCCCCCTATACCTCCTGGGCAGGGTCTGCTTGCTCTGTAGTTATTCCCCTGTTCAGGGCTTTAATGCTTATCTGTTTAGAATGCACAATAAAGGTTTACAGCTACATATGTGGCATCAGTTCCAATTAGGGTTGCCACCTGGCCGGTATTTTACCGGCATGGCCGTTAAAAATGATTGTTGATCCCAATGTTATAAATAGGGAAAAAAGATAAATATATAGGAAGGCCGCTATTTTTTTTTCCAGAAAAGGTGGCAACCCTAGTTCCAATGCTGGTGAGATAGACCTGAATTGCTGATGCAGGGGGTGGGGCTTACTGGAAAGTGGGCAGATTGAGGATTTAGTGGGCTGTGCCCTGGGCAGATCAGAAGCATGGACTAAAGGCCACCATTTTGTAAACTGCAGTGTTGGTAGGTATATGACACTACAAGTGATTTTTTAGAAGGTTCCTTAGGTGTACAGAGGGTGTATTATACATGGATGAATGGCAACAATCCTTATATAGATTATAGGTGAACCCCCACGTAAACATTGTCTGTGCAGTGAGCTTTTGAGAACCAGTTTTCACAGAGACAGAGCTGTTAACTGGGGCACCACAGGAGCTTCAGAGTGCGCCCTTTGGCAAATTGCTAACACTTGTAGTTTCAGTTGCTGCAAAAGTTTCATATGTGAGCTTCCCGAATTTAAAGCAATAGCACAATATTGCTGAATAGCTACACAATCTGAAATAATAACTGTCACATTTGCAGATATAACGCTGCATAAATTAAAATTTAAGTGGAGCTATCATGAAAATGTATTACAAGCGTTATCTTAAGTAAATAGAAACTTTCAAAATATAATCATTTAAAAACGCTGTACCATTTACGAAATAATCAGGTTAATCTTTACCCTCTCTCAGCAAGCTGTCTCTCTATGTGCAGGAGTTGGAGTCATATTTTGATGGACAGTTCAGTCGAAAACATCTTTTGTCAGTGACCCATTTGCCTAGACAATGCAACTGTCTAACCTACATATAGAGGCAGACTACATAGAGGGTCTAAGTGAAATGCAACTTGTTTGGTTCTGAAATGGTACAGAATTATTAATTGGTTGTATTTATTGTGTTTCTTATTTCAAAGGGATGGCATTGATATTACATTTTTATTTTTTATTATCTTTTTCATTTTGTGTATATTTTAAATAGTTAAACCCCAGACTTGTCATTATTTTGCCTTAATAAATATTGTTGTTAGACACTAATAGCAAAGGTAAATTCAGAATCTTGATACAGTGCTCCCTTGATGCATTGCCTGTTTGAAAGTCATGCCGTACATTTGGTATTTAATTAACCATGAAAAATAGGTCATATGATTTGCATCTCCAAACAATTTCCCTTCTTGCTTTTGAATCTCCTGTGACATTATTGGTAGTTCTCATTGAGTTATATATAGAAGAGGAAGGAGTTTAGAAATATGTCAAAACATATGTATTCTTGAAATATAATTTAGTGTTAAGTTGCTAGTGTTGATAAAGTTTTTATTTTAACAGTCAGTGTCAGACTTACATCACCATAGCAGAGAAGCTTCAGTGCTAATTTAGTGGAACTAGCTAATGTAATCCCAAGGTGATATTAACAATTGCTGATATAAAGGTTGCAAAAACTTGCTAGCTCATACCAGCTGCCTTGAAGGCCTTTATGACACTAAGGGGCAGATTTATTAAAGTTTGAGTTGTGTTTTCCACGTCAAATTTGAGTTTTCGAGATTTATATAGATTAAATCCAAAAATACAACATCTAAAACCTGTCGAGGCCATGTAGGAGCCAATGGCAGAGTTCCCTTGAACGATTTGAAGATATTGATAGCCTTCATGATGTTCGAGTTTTTTCGGATGGTTTCGCTCAAAAACTCAATCAATTTGAAGGTTTTTTTAGCCGAAAAACTCGACTACTTCAAGTTTTCGGGTTGCTAACCCCAAACTCGCCAATTTCATTTTTTTTTGTGAGTTTATTCAAGGTATAAAAAACTCTAAAATTCGACCTTTGATTGTTAACCCCCTAAATTTATAGAATTGGTTGTCATACTCCTTGACTTTTCTTCAGTATCACAGAAAAGATACAGATGTATTTTCCCACAGAAGGCAGTTATCACATTGCAGCTATTAAACAATCTCAGCAACCTTTACATTAATGAAGGAAGTCTGTAACAACACCATATTGTTTGTAGGGCAGGCCCTCAAAGAGCATTCCTCCAGGCAGCAGTGGTAAAAACAGGTCTTTATTGAGGTACAAGTGTGGATAACACCCTTATGCGTTTCGCTCTCTCACAACACTTAATCATGAGCCTATGATTAAGTGTTGTGAGAACACGAAACATGTAAAGCTGTTCTCCACACTTGTACCTTAATAAAGACCTGTTTTTACTACTACTGCCTGGAGGACTGCTCTTTGAATGCCTGCCCTACAAACAATACAGTGATATCCGCTCCCTTATGCTTAGGGCTTGGGGTGGAGCACCTGGGCCTCCTCATCCATGTGGTGAGTCTCTAAAAAGAAATATTTATATGATGAAGTCTGTAACAACTAAGCAGACAGACAGGCTTCAAATGCTATACACATAGAAATATAAATACATATTTAAAACTAACTGTACCATCTTTTAGAGCTAATGGGGGGTGGTGATGAATATGTAATATCTAATGCTCCACTTAGCACAATAGACAATGTAAGGCTTTGTTTAGAGAGCACCATATGTGTTGTCTAAGGGGCAGATTTATCAAGGGTCGAAGTGAATTCGAGAATTTTCTAAATAAAAAAACGAAATTGGAAGTAATTTTTTGGATTCTTCGACCATCGAATAGGATACTACAACTTCGAATTTACTTCGACTTCGATTCAAAATAAAAATCGTTCAAATATTCGACCATTCAATAACCAAAGTACTGTCTCTTTAAAAAAACTTCGACTTCAATACTTCGCCAAATTAAACCTGCCAAAGTGCTATGTTGGCCTATGGGGACCTTCTAGACCATTTTTCTAAGACTTCACACATCAAAGTAAAATCGTTCGATTGTACGCTACAATCGTACGATCGAAAGATTTTACTTCGATCGTTCGATGGCCAAATTCGGTGAAAAATACTTCGACTTCGAATTCAAAGTATTTTAATTCGATGGTCGAATTTCGAAGTATTTTACACTTCTAAATTCGACCCTTGATAAATCTGCCCCTAAATGTGTTTTTTACTTTTTTGCTTTACCTGCTTGGCCAATTAAAAAATGTTTTGATTATCTCTGAAGTATAAACTGGAAAAAAATATATGAAGCTTGTTATATGCTTTGTTTATTTGATTTTTTTCAAGTATATTTTTTACATAATAAACATTGTTTAAATAAGTAAACAATATTTTTGTATATATTATTATATATATTATTGCGTTAGAGAGGTCTTGCTAAAACATACACAAATGCTGTGTGCACTGCGTCCAAACATGCTCTTTACGTTTCTGCAAAGCCCCATTGCATCATTCCTGCCTCTTCTGATGAAGAGTGGGCAAGTCAACCTTGACGCTGGCCGCTGGGTAACCCTAGTCATACCTTCATCCTAAAAGTTGTGGTAGTTCTAAGGTCCCCCACGGTGCTGTATCAGTAGACTCACCAGACTTTCAGCAAACAATCACACGCTAACTGCATTGTAATGCCGGAACACAATGCCCCCCACATAATTCTGCACTGCCGCAATTACACTAAAATTCTGGGAACAAATTACAGATTTGGCAATTTGCATCTAGAAATTGCACTTTGCATGCTGCATTTGGTCTTATTGATATTTTTAAAATATTGTTTCAGTACTGAATACTGAAATGAAGCAGTGAAAGTGTAGGCTTCTCATGTGAAACAGCGGTAAGGACAAAAGGGAAGTGTAATTCATAGTGGTTGCCATGCGAGAAATACTATATTACATACCCTGGAATGCTGCACAAAACGAGAAAGTACCTATGCACGCATTAAACCTTTCATTGGCAAATCATTTTTCAGCAAATTGTTGCATCAGTTTCAGTTGCAGGGTGCGGGTAATTCCAAAATTGAACATTTGTTAAATCAATAGAATTAAGTGGTATGGTTTTATAGAAAAGTTGCTTTTACTTCATACATAAAAAATAAGTTGAAAGTTGAAGAAACAGGCATTCTCATCAGGTCAGCTGGTCAGTATCTGCTTTCTTTTAGCATTTTTCTATTCAATGGGTGGTATAATAAGGGCTGCTCCTGTTAGAGTCCTGCAGCGGGTCGGGTACCTGAGGGTAGAAGTTCCAGGTGCGGGTATACCCGCGGGTCGGCGGTTCTGCGGGTTGCGGGTCGGACTATAGCTCCTATGGCTAAATAGCAGCTCATTTATATAAACTATACAGGAATGGGATCCGTTATACCAAAACCCAATATTCAGAAGGGTCTGAATTATGGAAAGGCCATTTCCCATAGACTCCAAATTTTTTAAAAACAATTTCCCTTTTTCTCTGTAATAATAAAACAGTACCTTGTACTTGATCCAGACTAAGATATAATTAATCCTTATTGGAAGCAGAACTTTGGGTTTATTTCAGGTTTACATGATCCTAGACACATGAAGATCTAAATTACAGAAAGATCTGTTATCCAAAAAAACCCAGGTCCAGAGAATTCTGATAACAGGTCCCATACCTGTAGTAGTCTTTCTGAAGCAAACACACAACTTTTAGCAGAACAGTATATAATTTATCAACTACTTTACAATACCATACCTCCCAACTGTCCCGTTTTCTGCAGGACAGTCCCAATTTTGACAGATCAGCCCGCAGTCCCAGGTTTCTAACTGAAATGTCCCGACTTTCTCTTTGATCTCCTGCACTGACTCAAGGAAAAAAAGTACAACGTTTCTGAAATTAATTAAAATAAGAAGCTTTTTGTCAGAGAGCCCAGAACAGCCAGCATCTGCACTTGGATACTTTTGTAACAATTTAAGATAAGCAAAGAAACAATTGTAACTATTTAAGATAAGCAGGTGTCTTGGGAGAACTAAGACTAGCAGCTTAAAGGGCAATTTGTTTTCTTTAGCAAAACTGTTAAAACATAAAACATTTCACTAACTCCCAGAAATGTGTTCAAACTTTTACAACCTGCCAAATTTTGTAAAATGGACATGGTAATTAGTGGATGTGGCCATGAAATGGGCATGGCCAAAAATAACAATTTTCAAAAAAGTAACCAGAAACACAACTTTTATTGCACATTCCTTCTATAGCTAAAAGAGTTTAATGCACTGGTAAATTCTTGTATTTTAAAGAACATGTCTCTTTTAATCTTGCTCTCACTTTCTTGCATCAATTGCTGTTGTTTTTGACAACTGATTTTTTAATCTATGATCAGGGTTTTTCACAATATAAAAAGTTTGCCAGGTTTTAGGTGGCAAACTTTTTATTTTTTGAAAAATTTCATTCTACTTCGATTTCATTCTACTTTAACACCCCACAGGAGCACAAAAGTGTTTTTTTAAAGTTTCACACTAGAAATAAGCATATTTTATTTTAGACTGCAATGAACAAACATGTGCCAACATAAATATCATATTTTTACACCCAGTATTTAAACTTTTGGCAAACAAACATAAAGTAAATGCTTACACAATACTATTCAGCATTATTCTGCTCTGCTAGCCCAAAAGTATACACAGATATGGGACCTGGTATCCCAGGTTTTTATGAATATGGGGTATTTCTGTAATTTGGATCTACATACATTCTACTAAGTCTACAACAAAAAAAGTTGGGGTCATATACAAGGTACTGTCTCATTCTGTTTCCTGCCACAAAAATAAACAACATGAAAACGGATAAAGGCATATTATAAAGTGTATGTGATAAGCTAGCAACGTCTTTTCACTTTTTCAGTTTGGCTTCTATAATAGCTACAAATATGGACACAAGAGTGATGAAATAAAAATAAATTTTCTAGTACATATTAAATGGGTATTTAGGTTTCTACAGGCAAAATTCCCCTTAAATAATTACACTGTTATTAGAGGCAATGATGTTTTAGGTAGAAAATGGGTTATGAAGATTTTTATTGTTGATATCTATGTTAATCTTGAATTTAAGGTTCAATTCACAACACCTCGCCTACGTACAACCCCATTTCCAAAAGAGTTGGGACACTGTGGATAATCTAAATAAAACAAAATGCAATTTTGCTGGCCACTGCTCCTGTATAAACTATAGCAAAAAAGGGAAAATTGTGCTCACCACTAATTCTAAACCATTAGTCTGGCTGCGGTGCAATGAGGCTGTGACCACAAAATTCATACAAAGACAAGAGGTCCTCTGCACTCAACCATTATCAGTGTATTAAAGGTGTTGTTCACCTTCTAGTTAACTTTTTGTATGATGTATGTATGATGAGATATTCTGAGATAATATGCGATTTGTATTCATTTTCTATTATTTGTGTTTTTTTTAGATTTTTATTCAGCAGCTCTCCAGTTTGCAATTTCAGCACTCTGGTTGCTAGGGTTCAAAGTACCCTAGTGACTATGCACGGATTGAAATCAGAGACTGGATTATGAACAGGATTGAATCTGAATAGAAAGATGAGTAATAAAAACTAGCAATAACAATACATTTGTAGCCTTATACAGAGCATTATATTTGTATATGGGGTCAGTGACCCCCCCCCCATTTGAAAGCTAGAAAGAGTCAGAAGAAATAGGCATATAATAAAAAAAAACTATAAAAAAATGTATAAATAATGAAGACCAATTTAAAAGTTGCTTAGAAATGGCCATTCTATAACATACTACAAGTTAAATTAAAGGTGGACACTGACATTCTAAAATAATGGTTCAAAATATTAACAGACATTAAAATGACCTATAGGTTTGCTTTTATAAGTAGTGATGGGCAAATCTGACCCATTTCGCTTAGCCAAAAATTCACAAAACAGCTAAAAATTTGCCAAAAGCATTGAAGTCAACGGACGACAATTTTTTTTTGACATAACAAAATATTTCACTCATTGGCGTATTTATGTGTTTTTTTTGCTGTTGATTAAGGAACTGTGTAGAGACCCTGAGATTTGGGTGTATTTATCTCAGGCATTTCCCCTTGGTAAAGGACACCTAATGGCCCTTTAGTTAATTCAGGCAGCTATGTCCCTTGCTGGGTCCACATTAGTTCATGGAGTTTGTCCACTAGATGGCACTGTTTGTCAATATAAAAGGGTTTAGCACCATGCGGTCTGGGTCTGTCCTGGGACTTTGCCTCACTGTGAGGTACTACAGGTCCTGGTCTGCTGGGAAAGCTAATTAAGTGTAAGATAGTGATAGTAATACAGTAATAGTCGCTCTAGGAGTGAAAGTCAGCACAGGGTAGCTAGTGAGCAGATGTGGCTCCAACGAGGAGAAATAGTGGGGTTAGGACCCTGTGGTATTTGAACCACTAGAGCAGGGACTACAGTGGGTGAGTTGAGGACAAGATAGGATACCAAGACTCAAGACCCCAGGCTGAATACAGTGGGTGAGGTGAGGATCAAGTCTGGTGCCAAGATACAAGACCCCAGGCTGAGAAACCCATGCCTTAGTGCTCAACCAGAGGGATAGTGCCTAGTGAGAGTGGTAACTATTTCCCAAGTCTATTGTTGCTGTAACTTTGAGATATATTGAATATTAGCCGTCTGCTGCACCTTGTACCCCCTGGAGGGAAAATTGCTGTTTGAAGCTATTCTATGATTGCTGTGAACATCAAAGTGCTTGTGAACTACTACCTTGCCACTGTTCTCTGTTAATAAACAAGTTATAGTTTACTGCAAAGAAACTGTCTGGCTGAGTATCCTGCTGCATTGATCTACACCAGGTACTGGGAGTTGCAGGGAGTCGCACGGGTACACTGGGGGTCCAGGGCACACTACGAGCAGTTTTAGTCTGGTCACACACAGCCGTAATACACAGCAAAAGCTTCACCCAAGGGTGCGCTACAACTGTTTTAAAAAACATATTTTTTTTTGAATAAAATGTAATTTAAAAAGAGATCTACACAGCCATGCCTTGTAAATTGGAAGTGATCCACAGTGAATTAAAGTGATTAGACCTTCACCACAAGAAGATGTTCACAGCATCTGCCATTGTGCATGACCACATCTAAAGTGCCTGCACAAAGCAATTCAGAGCATTGTTGCAGAGATAAAAATGCCAAATTGCAAACAGAGCGGCTGAATAAAAAAAGAGTTGTTCACCTTTTAATGAACTTTTAGTATGATGCTGAGACAATTTGCAAATGATATGGCCAACTTATATACATTTTAGGAAAATGTAGGCTTAACATGTCCTTTAAGGCTCAGCCTGTACTGCAGCCTGTAACACCTTCCTGCCGAAGGCCACCTTTGATGAGGAGGCTACATGCACCTGGCAGAAAGAGTAAAGGTGTGAATGGATGACCAAGTTGCTTCCTTGAAGATCTGCTCCGTGGAGGCCAGGTTTTTCACCTGCCCAACTAATTAGTGGAGTGCACTGTGACCCTAAGAGGGGACAGCCTGCCTGTGGTCTGGTAGGCTGTGGAGATTGTAGCCCTGATCCACCTAGCAAGGGTAGGTAGTAGTCTTTGAAGCTTTTAGTCCCCTGCGGGGGCCTGCCAGGATGACCAGGAGAGCATCAGACTTACGGAATGCTTCTGATCGGTGGACATAGTATTTGAGGGCCCTAACCACAACCAGGGAATGAAGGGCAATCTCTTTCTCGTTCTTCATCTTGGGTCAAAAGGACGGTACCACAATTTCCTGGTTTAGGTGAAAGGTTGATACAACCTTAGGCAGGAATGTAGGCAGGGGCCGAAGCATGGCCTTGTCCTGATGAAACACCAGGAAGGGAGAACGGCAAGAGAGGTCTGTCAGTTCCAAGACCCATCTGGCTGGAGTGATTGGCCATGGCACTGTGAGGGTGTCTACCCCGACAGCAGCTGGATCTCTTGAGTGGGATATCAAGCTTGGCATTGGTCCGGGAGGCCATCAGGTTGACCTCTGGGGTGCCCCAGAGGGACACCAGAGACTGAAAGACATCTGGGTGCCTAGCCCAATTACCCCTGGTCGAGGGTTGTCCACCCCTGGTATGTGGACAGCCAAGATGGCTGGTACATGCTTTTCTGCCCAGGTCAGGATACAAGAGGCTTCCTGCATGGTCCCCTTGCTGCGAGTGCCTCCCTGGTTATTGACATATGCCACTGCTGTGGTGTTGTTGGTCTGGACCCTGATAGCATTGTCCTTTAGGAGGGCCATCCAGTGGAAAAGGGCCAGACGTATAGTCCAGAGTTCCAAGACATTGATTGTGAGGGATGCATCTGAGGTAAGTCATCTGCCCTGCGCCCCAACCCCGTAGGCTGGCATCCGTGGTGAGAATGATCCAGTGGTGTATTGCAAAGGGCTTGCCCTTGGCTAGATGGGTCTGGTACAACCACCATGCCAGCGATTGCCTTGCCTGAGCTGGGAGGGAGATTGGGGAGTCCAGAGGGGTGGTCTCTGGCTTCCACAGTTGCAGAATTGCATATTGAAAAGGGTGGGTGTGGAGTTGAGCAAATGGAACGATATCTATAGCAGACACAATGGAACCTAGTACTTGCATGCAGGTTCTGAAAGGGAGTGCAAGGAAGAGAAGCTAGGGACTGGATTTGGGTCACCAGGTTCTGCACTTTGTCTTTAGGCAGAAATGTGCAACTGAGGTGAGTGTCGAAGACGGTCCCCAGGTAAGTCATTCCCTGGGCGGGTCAGAGATGACTTCTTAAAGTTGATGATCCATCCGTATCTTTGTAGGGTCTGGATCGTTAGGGAGAGGTCTGGGAGGTTCCAATGTGCGGAAGGGGCCTTGATGAGCATGTCTTCTAGGTCGTGGGGGATTGAGACCCCTTGAGCGTGGAGAAGGGCCAGAATGGGAGCCAGGACCTTGGTGAATACCTGCGGAGCCATTGCCAGACCAAGGGGGTGGGCGACGAGCTGGAAGTGCCTTCCCAGGTTGGCGAAGCAAAGCTGTCGATGATGAGCCCTGTGTATGGGGATATGAAGGTATTTTGAAAAGCGACTTTCAACGTTGTGCTTGTGAGTATATAGGTGGGAGGGGGAACACTGTGGTGAACCCTTACCTGATAGATATTGCTCACATTCCCTGCTAAGCGATAACAGGATTTTAAAACCTTGCAACTATACCATTGGTGAAAAACGATGGGAGTTTTACCTTGTGCGCTCTCTTTTTCTTTTTACACATTTATTGATGGCAGGGCAGTAACCATGGTTTTTGAACTTTGCACCTCCTCTGTGATCACGTGAGTACCCTTCCCCTTATACACTGCTGCCTTATTTAGGCATGCCTTGCACCCACTTGTACCTTCTGCTGAATTGTTTCAGAGCACAGGTATGCCCGGATGCATGTATGTTTAGAATGAGTACACAGACAAATGATTTGCACCCCCTAGTGGTCTTAAATATCTGGGATTCATAAAGAACACATTAGGATCAAATAAGAACACTTATTTGGTAGACCTCTGCATTTTGCCTGTCACATGTACATGGATTCTAACTCCTGATGTGCTCTCCAGTCCCTTCATTCACCCTTCAGAATGAGTTTTGTCTACAACAGGATGGTTTATCTACTCCCTGTTGTACCAGCCTATAACCTAATTCTGTCTTGTATCTAAACCATGTAGACATGCTTGACAAAGGGGGTTACCCCGAAACGTTGCATTGCACTCCGCTTCAATAAATCATTGACATTTTCATGCAGACCTGAGTGCCGTGAGGTTTTTCTACACTGTTGCATTGGGAGGTTGCCGAGTCTCCACCCACGTGCACCAGGCAAATCTTTATTTATCGTAAAGGAGGGGGTGCAAATCCACACTACATTGGTTGTACCTAAACCATAAAAAAGGGGGGTTCACCTCGCACACCCTGGCCTTCAGGAACTCTGCCGGGTGCTCAAATACCTGGGGGGATCGGCACCCCCCTAGAGCAATGATCAAAGGAAAAAAGGCAATGGCACACCAGGCACGATCAAGCAGGGAAAACCCTTGCAGAAGTTTATTTGCACACGATGCAACGTTTTGCTTGACAAAGGGGACCACCCCGAAACGTTGCATCGTGTGCAAATAAACTTCTGCAAGGGTTTTCCCTGCTTGATCGTGCCTGGTGTGCCATTGCCTTTTTTCCTTTGTACCTAAACCATGCCATTAATGTGTTACATTCAATTGCAGGCTATTCACACTGGCTATGGTTTCCTCTCTGAAAACACTGAATTTGCAGAATAGTGTAAGAAAGAGCATATCATTTAGACTAGCCCCTATTTCTGATTTTCTCAGATTCGCTTTCATCCAGTCTGGTACCTAATATGGACTGGAGAAAAGCTGATGTCATTCCAATATTTAAAAAGGGATTACAATCTCAGCCTGGCAATTATAGGCCAGTAACTTTGACATCTATGGCTGGCAAATTATTTGAAGGCTTGTTAAGGGATCACATTCAAAAATGTGTCCTATTGAATGGCATTATGAGCAGCAATGGCTTTATGAAGGATAGGTGATGTCAGACAAATTTGATTGCTTTTTATGATAGGTAAGTAGAATGCTGGACAGTGGGGGGGGCAGTAGATGTGATCTATTTGGATTTTGCCAAAGCATTTGAAACCATGCCCACAAACGACTGCTTGCTAAACTAAGGTCTGTTGGGCTTAATGAAGTTGTTTGCACATGGTTAGGAAACTGGCAACAGGATCGGGTACAGAGGGTGGTTGTTAATGGGACATTCTCTACTTGAAGTAAGGTTCTTAGTGGGGTCCCTCAGAGCTGGGTATTGGGTCCACTTTTATTTAACTTGTTCATTAATGACTTAGGGGAGGGTATTGTAAGTACCGGTAATGTATCAGTGTTTGCAGATGACACCAGCCCAATTCATTCCATCCAGGATGTGGTATCCTTGCAAACAGGATCTTGACAAACTGGCAATCTGGGCAGCTAAGTGGCAAATGAGATTCAATGTTGATAAATGTAAAGTCATGCACCTGGGATGTAACAATATCCAAGCCACTTATACCCTTAATGGGACTGCACTAGGCAAATCCATTATGGAAAAGGACCTTGGAGTCTTTGTAAATGATAAACTTGTCTGTAGCAAGCAATGCCAGTCAGCAGCATCAAGGGCAAATAAGGTCTTGAGCTGTATTAAAAGGGCATAGATTCACGGGAGGAGGGGGCCATTCTTCCACTTTATAGAGCGCCGGTAATTCACCATCTAGAATATGCCGTACAGTTTTGGTCTCCAATTCTCAAACAGGACATTATTGAATTAGAAAGGGTACAGAGAAGGGCAACTAAGCTGGTAAAAGGTATGGAAAATCTTAGCCATGAGGAAAGACTGGCCAAATTGGGGATGTTCATGCTGGAGAAGAGGCGCTTAAGGGGTGATATAACTATGTATAAATATATAAGGGGATCATATAATAATCTCTCTAATGCTTTATTTACCAGTAGGAAACATAACACAAGGTCACCCATTCCGATTAGAAGAAAAGAGGTTCCGCCTAAATATTAAGAAGGGTTTTTTTACAGTGAGAAGATGTGGAATTGTCTCCCTGAATCAGTTGTACAGGCTGATACATTAGATAGCTTTAAGAAGGGGTTGGATGGCTTTTTAGCAAGTGAGGGAATACAGGGTTATGGGAAATAGCTCATAGTACAACTTGATCCAGGGACTAGTCCGATTGCCATTTTGGAGTCAAGAAGGGATTTTTTCCCCCTCTGAGGCAAATTGGAGAGGCTTCAGATGGGTTTTTTGCCTTCCTCTGGATCAACTGGCAGTTAGGCGGGTTAAAATAGAGTTGTTGAATTTGATAGATGTACCGTATATACTCGCGTATAAGCCGAGTTTTTCAGCACCCAAAATAAGCTGAAAAACGCTGCCTCGGCTTATACGCGGGTCATTTAAAAAATATTACCTATTTGATGCGATGCGCGTGCCTCCTCCCTGCTGCGGCGCTTCCGACCGGCAGCTCACTGATGCGCGTGCCTCTTGTAGTGCCTCAGTGCTCCTGATCTTCAACAGATCCACAGCTATGGAAGTGGGAACCGCGCTGGAAGGAGAAGGGAAGTAGGGCTCTATGTAAGGTGCTGGCACAGGAGTGCAACAGTAGCAACAGCAGCAGCTCCCTCCCCTCTCTGGTAGCCGGCAGCCAGTGTCATAGAAATCAAATCCGATTGGCTGGTGGGCGGGCTAGACAGGGTAAAGCAGGAGAAAATGTAAATCGATTTGAGGGACGCGAGTGATACGAGGGAAGGGCTTATTATAATTAGAAGAATGCGCAGAAGCTTCAGAATCTGTGAAATACGATCCTTCTGTGCCCGAGGCAGCAGGGAGGGAAGCCAAATAATTTTAGTGACGTCACCCTACCAGAAGACTCTGCTTCTGCAGGCAGTGTATTTGCACATGAAAGAGAAGAGACAGCCTGGATTCACTGGGTGCAGTAAGTTATAACCTAGAAAGCCTTTCATTAAAGACAGCATGTTTATTAACCTTTCGTTCTCCTTTAAGGTGGAAAAGCAGCAATGCAGATGGTGATGGACCTGCTTTTGCAAGCTGCTGCATTTCTCATCCTAGGCTTATACGCGAGTCAATACGTTTTCCCAGTTTTTGTAGGTAAAATTAGGTACCTCGGCTTATACACGGGTCGGCTTATACACGAGTATATACGGTATGTCTTTTTTCAACCTAACTTACTATGTTACTATGTATTTTAATTGGTCCACCTTCATCTGCTATTTGGGATATGGGAATTAAGGGGTAAGAATATAATTTGCCTCATTTTATATACAGTATACTGCCAATCCTATTATGTTATAGCACAAGGCAATTAAACGAGCAAGGTTAATTTACACAAGTGCAAATACAAATAGCAACCATTCCGATTTATGCTTTTTTCTTTTGAGATATCTGTTATATCCTGGTATAAAAACACGAATAATGACATTGAAATACTACTAATTCTTTCATTGCAGCACTTCAAAAGAAATAATGTCTGCAGTTGGTGGTCCAGTTATTAAAGGCTACCATGGTGAGAACCAGTCTGACTAACACATTAAAGAACAGGCTGGGAGAATCGGTTATCCTGTAATGATTAAAGCAGTTTGTGAAGGAGGTGGAAAAGTAAGTAAAAAAACATGCCTTGTTCAAAGTTTCAGCCATAGTAGAGGCATAGTTCAGTGGCTCCATCTAAAGGACTGCAGAAGGCATTGCGGTTAAATGAAACAAGCAATGTAGTAACTTGAGTGATAAAAAATTATTATATTCTAAAAAGTAAGAAATGCATTGCATATGTTGTGTTTGACAGACATAAGCTACCCTAGTAATAAAAGCAGTATGCAATTATACTCCTTCAAGTGACAACTACTCACATGTACTTGCATGTGCTAAAGGAAGGTGCTGTATATTGGACTGTCTGTAGCAGAACTGCATTAATATTGACACATCGGCAGCAATTGTGTGACAGGTAAGACTCTTGAAGTACAGCACCACAAATCTTGACACTTGACAGAACCTGGAATGAGGATTGCAAAATCTAAAGAAGATTTTTTGGAACAGTTGGAATCGGCATGTAGAGAGGCAAAAAAGTCCATCAATGATGATGTTATGCTGATTGAGAAGTTTGTTGAAAATCCAATGTGAGGACCTTTTATATTGTTCATACCTGCAACTGGTCATTTACTGTTCCATTGTTATTCAAGATAGTGATTTTTTACAGTTTTTATCATAAAATATTATCACAACTTCGTATGTACTGTGTATTCTGATGCATTAATAATATTGCTTCATAAATGGACTGCAAAAATATACCAGTTCACTACTCTGATTGCAATGTTCTGATGCCTAATTTATAAACGCAACAACTTCCCTTTGTCAGGCATGTAGAAGTTCAAGTATTTGGGGACTTGCATGGAAATGCAGTGTATTTATTTGAGAGATTTTAGACACCAGAAAATTATTGAAGAAGTTCCTTTACAAATAAAATGTACCGTATCACTAAAGTAACAGTGTCTGCTGATAACTTTTCACTTCAAAATGTTCATAATTGTTCATAACATTTATTTAGCCGCTGCTCTCCGTGTCCAATAAAACATTTTACATTTCTAATATAAAGTAAATAATTTCTTTTTATTGCAACATATCTTAAGCTGTGACGTTGTAATTCTAATGCAGCCAGGAATCAGTCCTGAAGTTAGAAGGTAGCTTGGTGAAGTGGCAGTAAGGGCAGCAAAAGCTGTGAATTATGTAGGTGCAGGTAAGTGTTAGAATCCTGCATTCATGTGGACTTAAACACAATTTTAAAAAAAAAAATGATCTCAGCATATTTTATAACAGGCTGTAATAGCCTGGTCCACTTATCTCTTACTAGAAATCCCTGTGTTGGAGGGGCCTGCACAATCCTAAGTAGTTTCCTCTGAATCCTCTTAGCTATGGGCACACATGATGAAGGTTCCAGCTGCTGTCAGTCTTTGTATTTTTGCAGGCTGAGAGAAGCGAATCTGTTCTCTGCCCCCTGAGAGCAGCTGAAGCCTTCAACATGTGTGTCCATATCCTTCAAGTAAACTCCTATTCTCAGTACCTTGTACAATAATTGCTAGGATCCAGTCTCACTTGCTCAGCCAGCCCCAACGCTTTTAACCTAAGGAAATGATAAGGAACAAAAGATATATATGATCCCACACCCCTCTATAATGTATATAATTTATACATTTGAAACTGGCCAGGCTAATATGTAAACATCCAACAATTCATTAAATTGTTGATTGAAATTTATTGGGGACAACATATTTAATCAAATAAATTCTTCAATTTCTGTTTAATTCAGTGTTCTGAATTAATCACAGTGCCATCATTTGCTTAAAGGTAGCCTTTAGTATTTGGAGCAATGATGTAAACTAGTTGTTGTATAGTTCACACCATTTTTAACATAATAGTGCTAGATTGATTCAATAATATGTTATACAGTCTGGAGCTGTTCTGTATAATCAGATGTGCTTATCCCAGTCAGTTGCACAAACCTAGAATAGTTATAGTGTATAAGTATCATAACTGTTTATATTAAAGGAACAGATCAGTGTGAAAATAAAAACTGTGTAAATAGGCTGTGCAAAATAAAAAATGTTTCTAATATAGTTAGTTGGCCAAATATGTAATGTATAAAGGCTGGAGTGAACAGATGTCTAATAAAACAGCCAGAATGCAACTTCCTGCTTTTCAGCTCTATAACTCTGAGTTAGTCAGCGACTTGAAGGGGAGCCACATGGTACATTTCTGTTCAGTGAGTTTGTAATTGATCCTCAGCATTCAGCTCAGATTCAAAAGCAACAGAAATGACTCATGTAGCCCCCCCTCAAGTCTCTGATTGGTTACTGCCTGGTAGCCAGGGTAACCAGTCAGTGTAAACCAAGAGAGCTGAAAAGCAGGAAGTAGTGTTCAGACTGACATGTTATATATCAAATCACTCCAGTCTTTATACATTACATTTTTGGCTAACTAACTATATTCGAAAAATGTTTTTATTTTTTACAGCCTATTTACCCAGTTTTTATTTTTACACTGTACAAATCCTTTAAGGTGGCCATACACGGCAGATTAAAGATGCCGATATCGGTCCTTTAGACCAATTTGGCAGCTTATTTGCCGTGTATGTGGCGTTCCGACGGATCTCACAGTTCGATATCAGGCTAGAAAAATCAGCTAGATAATGATCGGGCAGGTTTGGTTTTTCTTGGCGCCCATTTCCGTCACCCTGCCTTTGGTGGGCATATCGGGTTAAGATCCTCTTTATTTGGCAAGGTATATGGCCACCTTTAGAGTGGCTGAACTTAGATCTATCATGGTACTTTGGAATCCTTTGGAACTCTACAGTAGCAGTAATACAAAACATCCCCACTCTAGTTTGTGCAGACTGAGCCCATTTAGATGTGTTCTGATCACAGGAACAGATCTGGGGAAGTGGTATAAGACAACTCAAAAGCTACTGCAGCAATTTTTTTTGGATGAAAGACCTTTGCAGTACTCAGTCCTACCATGGAAATTAATTGCATGATTTAGGATTCTAGTCTTGCAAAAAAAGTAACTTTAAAGAAGCAGTAACACTAAAAAATAAAAGTGTTTTAACGTAATTCAAATATAATGTGTTGTTGCTCTGCACTGGTGCAACTGGTCTGTTTACTTCAGAAACTCTACTATCATTTATATAAACAAGGCGCTGAGTAGCCATGGAGGCAGCCATTCAAGGCACAGGTCACTTGGCAGATACCAGATGCACTTGGTAAAATCCCTTTGTATTCTATTACAGAGCTTATCTGTTATCTGCTAAGTAACCTGTGCCTTTTCTCATTCATTCAGCATGAATGGCTGCTTTTTGGCTGAAGAGCAGCTTGTTTATATAAACTTTAGTAGTCTTTCTAAAGCAAACACGTTACCATTGTAGGACAACAGTACATTATATTTTAATTACTTTAAAACACTTATTTTTTGGTGTTACTATTCCAATAATATCATATTTTAGTATGGAAACATTGATCAAAGACTACTACCTGCCACAGATCACGTCACACTGACATATATGGGATACCCTTGGAGTCGCTGATATTTACCCCAAAACAGGACATTATGATGATTATTTCAGGCAGCAAACACTACCGCAGAGTGATCCATTAGGTGTCCCATTGATGTCAGTGGAATATTATCTGTAGCTTTTATTTTTTACCATAGATACAAGTAGTTGCTATCAGAATAATAAATTCAGCATAGGCTTAACATATTAGCACTGCTCCAGTGAATTGTGATTTCCATGTCCTTTAAAATACAAGGATACATGATTATGAGGTTAATATCACAATTCAGTGCCAATATGTTAGGCATCCCTAACGAATTCAATTAAATATTCAATTTTTCCCTGAGCCAGTGTTCCTTTTAGGAAAATACTGAACCGGCCTAATAACACAGGGCTGCCATATTTCTTATATTTTGAAGGTGTCATAGACTTAGCCTTGTGCATGCAAATAAGTTGTCCTTACTCATAAACAATTCAGTAGAAGGTTACTATACCTCTGAAATGTAATTACTTTAACAATACTCTGTATTCGTTACATGAAGTTGTAAGTTGCTGGCTATAGGCTGTGGCTGATGCATGCTTGCTGATAAAGCTGTGAAAGCAAGCTAAAAGCAACTCTGCTTCTCCTACAGGTTGCAGCTGGAGAGAAGATTCCTATGACTCAGGAAGAAATCACTCTCCAGGGTCATGCATTTAAAGCACGGATATTTGCTGAAGATCCTGATAATAACGCCTGGAACAGGTCCCTTGCTCCACCCAGAGGCGTTTTTACTCCTATTGCAACTAGAGTCAGGCAAGGTGAAATTAATTGCCCTTAATGTGTTAACATTTCCATTCATTGCATTAAGACATGAATGTATTTTATTGTTTGCTTATCAAATTTTCTACCATTCTGCTGCTTAATGTTTGAAACTTTACAAGTTGTAGTATTGTATTGAATACTGGGGAGTTCTCTAGTTAGAGAATTAGCTTAGAGGTGAATGGGACAATGTTCAGTATCAGTCTGCCCTTTCTATAGTAAGCTCTGGTGATTGAATGTAGCAGAAGCCAGCTGAAAATATAAATTTTATATGAATCATAGCAGTTCCCCCCCCAAAAAAGGTGATGAAGTTTCAGTACATTATGATCCCATGATTGCCAAACTGGTTGTATGGGGGGAGGATCATCAAGCAGCACTGATGAAGCTTAAGTATTGCCTTCTCCAGTATAATGTGGGTAAATTGTATCTCTTATTACATTTTCAAAATGAATCAGTTAATAGTGCTGCTCCAGCAGAATTCTGCACTGAAATCCATTTCTCAAAAGAGCAAACAGATTTTTTTATATTCAATTTTGAAATCTGACATGGGGCTAGACATATTTTCAATTTCCCAGCTGCCCCAAGTAATGTGACTTGTGCTCTGATAAACTTCAATCACTCTTTACTGCTGTACTGCAAGTTGGAGTGATATCACCCCTCCCTTCCCCCCCCACAGCAGCAAAACAAAAGAACAATGGGAAGGTAACCAGATAGCAGCTCCCTAACACAAGATAACAGCTGCCTGGTAGATCTAAGAACAGCACTCAATAGTAAAAACCCATGTCCCACTGAGACAGTTACATTGAGAAGGAAAAACAGCAGCCTGCCAGAAAGCATTTCTCTCCTAAAGTGCAGGCACAAGTCACATGACTGGGGGCAGCTGGGAAATTGACAAAATGTCTAGCCCCATGTCAGATTTCAAAATTGAATATAAAAAAAATCTGTTTGCTCTTTTGAGAAATGGATTTCAGTGCAGAAATCTGCTGGAGTAGCACTATTAACTGATGTGTTTTGAAAAAAAAACATGTTTTCCGATGACAGGATCCCTTTAATGGCCAGTTTGTACAATGTACATTTTTGCATTACATATCAAGGTTAAGAGAAAGCACAGAAATGACCTGCCCTTGTATATCATACGCAATACAAAATGATACAATTACAATACAATTACAGTGTATACTATGAGCTAATATGAAGCTGCAATTTTTTATCCTGTAATGCTACTTTGCTAAAATACTAGTGATGCGTAGGATATGGTCTGAGATTTAGGCAATTTATACTTCGTCAGTATTAGTTTGCACTTTAGTAAAGAGCAACTTGATTATATTCTAGAAAGTTTCTTATTTCCATGAGTGAAACCTTAATGTTATTTGTTTAAAACTGCAGTCAGGGGAACTACAGGAGCCCCATGGCAGGGGTGAACCCCAAGATGTGATTTAAGGGGTTTGATTGTGACTTGGGGGGCAATGAGCAGGGTTTGAGTGGATTCATTATATATATAATTCTTGTTTAACAGCCACAGCTTTATTTCTGCCATTTCTTTCCATCTCTCTAGACCCTTTCTCCCCATATGCTTTCAACGACGGGAGAAGAATAAATGCTTCTTAAACAAGGAGCCTCATTTATTTGATGGAGAACATAGTAAATAGTCTTAAAGACAATCATTTATTGTATCCTTGAATCTAAATGTGTGTCCAATGTGTCTGATAAATCTCACTATTCTAGTAAGCGTCTTTTTGACTCATCCAAGCGCTAAGAACCTAGGTTACAGACATCCCTGGTATGCAGTGATACTATGGTTGATTTATTCTCATTTCTTCCTCAGAAGTGGAAATGAAAATACATTATAACAATGATGGATCATAGGACATGCAGGTAAAATGTTATGAGTGGTAAGTAAAATGTCTAGATTTGATTCATTGTAAGTTATCCTGACACATTGTTGTCAAACTCCAGGCATTCCACTGCATTTCCTGCTCTGATAAACTGTAAGTACAGGTATGGGACCTGTTTTCCAGAATGCTCGGGACCTATGGTTTTCCGGATAAGGGATCTTTCTGTAATATGTTCTCCATTTCTAAACTCCACTAAAAAATGATTCAAACATTATTTAAACCCAATGGGATTGTTTACCCCCATAAGGATTAATTATGTCTTAGTTGGGATGAAGTACAATGTACTGTTTTAATTTTTTCATGATGCTTATCTATCATGAAAAATTGTGGAACATTATAAACAATAGTTTTTTTATTTACTCTGTAAGTAAAGGTATAAAGTAATATATATATATATAAGATACATTTGTTTTATGGTTAAATGTGTAAATATTCTTACTTTACCCCCAGTTAATATACTCAAAAAATGATTTTTATATTGCAGATAAAAGATAAGGTGCTGAATGTTTCAGGAGAACTTGTCAATGAGGGTGAAGTCACATATCTGAAATGTTCAGTCATGTGCAAAGTCAAGCTACAAGCTAGTTATTGTGGATAACACAATACACAGGGGCGGAACTACTGAAGGGTGCAGGGGATGAACGTTTGAATACATTTCTGTGGTTTTTTACCTAATTAAGGTGAATTACGCATTAAACTGTGAATCTAAGTTCTCCAGAGAGACTTGCTTATCTTAGATTGTTACAAAAGTATCTAAGTGTCTATTCTTGGCTTTCTGCCAAAAGCCAATTAAGTTAGAAACTTGGTATCTTTTTCTGGCTGTTCAGTGCGGGAGAACAAAGAGAAAGTCGGGACATTTCAGTAACAAACCAGGGACAGCGGGTTGAGCTGTCAAAATCTGGACTGTCCAGTGAAAAACAGTTGGGAGGTATGTATTAGTTACGTTACTGACAATGTATCTATTCTCACCCGTAATACAACACTATCCCAGTCTAGTGTACAACATTTCTGACATATTATTGAAGTTATAAACTAAGTCAAGCAGCAGCTCACTGTTCTCTAGTGTGTTTTTTTACAGGGGAACTATCTCTAAAATGAAAATGTAATATAAGCTTTATCATACTGAAATAAGAAGTTTTCTAAATATAATCTATTAAAAAATCGAAACCATTTATGAAATATTCAAGTTACTTTTCACGATCCCCCTCTCCGCATCTGTATGTCTTCAGTCTCTTTTTATACAGAAGTTGGGAGTCTGATTTTGAATGATGGTTAAATCCAATATCTTTAAGGGGGCCTCCTTCTGCCTAGAAGAGCTCACTATTAAAATCACAAGAAAGCCTGTCTCTCTACATGCAGAATTTGTGCCTAAGTCAGTTATTTTGTTAGACTTGTTTGTATTGGAATCAGTTATTTGAGTGAGCTCTAATTCATCTGCTAGGAAAGAAAGCCTCCCCTATAAGATATATTGGATCTAAAAGTGAGTGAAAATCTGAGAGAATGAAGAGAAACAGATGCTGAGAGGGGAATAGTTAAGATAAACTTGATTATTTTAGAATCGATACAGAATTCTTAGTTGGTCGTATTTACAAAGTTTCTTGTTTCAGTATGATAAAGCTTAGATTACATTTTAATTTTCAAGATAGTTTCCCTTTAACGTGACCACAGCTTGCTGTGGAATACACATAAGGGTGTATTTATTAACACTGGAGACACATATCACAGGTAATACTGCCCACATCAACCAATCAGATCTTTGCTTTTGTTTTCTTGTAGGTGACTGTTCAAACTGCTGATTGGTTGCTATCGGCAACATCACCAGTGATGTTTGCCTCCAGTGTTAATAAATATGAACCCTATTGTATGTTCTATTTTTTATACTGGCTGCAGACGAAAGGTTCCTTAAAGGGGGAGGAAACCTAGTTGGCGCAAAAACCCTACCCCCCTCCCGTGTGTTGCCCACCCTCCCTCCTCCCCCCTGGCCTAACCGTCCCGCTGGGCAAATGCCCCTAACTTGTTACTTACCCTCCTGCGCAGGTCCAGTCCAGGGAGTTCACAGACGACATCTTCTTCCACGCGATCTTCTACCTGCTTTGAACGGCACATGCGCAGTAGGAGCAATTTGCCGGTACGATCTACTGCGCATGCGCCGAAATTACTTTGTGACTTTTGGCGCATGCACAGTAGATCCGTACCGGCGAAATGCTCCTACCGCGCATGCGCCAAAACGCCGTTCAAAGCAGGAAGATCGCTTGGAAGAAGATGTCATCTGTGAACTCCCTGGACTGGACCTGCGCAGAAGGGTAAGTAACAAGTTAGGGGCATTTGACCAGCGGGACGGGTAGGCGAGGGGGGAGGAGGGAGGGTGGGCAACACACGGGAGGGGGGGGAGGGTTTTTGCGCCAACTAGGTTTCCTTCCCCTTTAAAGTTCATTGGCACTAAAGGTGCTAAATTGCAGTTGTCCAGCACTCTGTTTTGATCAGCCCATTTAAAGTTAGAAAATTAGAGCAAAATACTGATTGGTTGTTGTAAGCAACTGCATTTCTGCATGTAGCGCCTATGTTTGCAAGTAATCCTTTAAATGATTGACCATCGCAGTGAGAGCTGCTCAGGATAACAGACGGGCCTACCCGTTAGGTTGTCATCTCCCAATTTCGGGGTTTTCAACAAACAAGCAGTTATGCAAAACTCATACAACCAGAAGTGCAAATAAAACTTTGCATCTTAGTGGCAATTGAATGTTATATATGTTTCTTTATATGTATAGGAAATCAGTGCGGAAATTCCAAAATGCATTACAGTTTACAATAAAGAAAAAAATTATATTTTCTTGTCAATTTCCTTTAGTGCTGAAATTTTTTAAGTGCTTCTCATTATGTTTAATGGGAAGCATGTGTTCTAGGGCACACTAGACTCATTGTGGATTTAAGGTGAAACCCTGCTGATACATATGCCCTGTGTAATACTGAGCTGAAAAAATATGATTACTGTATTAGTAATTTTCATTTTATCGGCAGACATGTTACTAGATTCTAAATGAATGATAAATGTATTCCAGCACAGAATACATGGTAATGTCTTCTAGTTTTCTTATTATTATTTTAGGAAGGTAGTGTGAATCTTAGGCTTCCAATACCAACATTTTTGTCAGAAGCCAGCACTACTGGAACACAAGGAGGGGCTTTAGCACTCATTATGGAGACTATAGAAATGGTACTTTAAACTATGGCCCTGGCTGCTACTCCTATGTCCTTCTGCATTAATTATTCTCTTATATAAGTCCCATTAAGGATATTAGTATTTTACACGGTTTTAAATCCTAAGTGCTACCTTACATCTATCAACTTCTGCCATGTAACTGCCTGGATTGCCAGTTTGTTCAGATCCTTCTACAACAATGACACATCCTGGATGGATTCAATTACTTTTAAAGGAGAAGGAATGGCTAAAATTAAGTAAGCTTTATCAGAAAGGTCTATATAAATATACCAGTTAACCCTAAAAGTAATGCTGCTCTGAGTCCTCTGTCAAAAGAAACACAGCATTTCTTTCCTTTTATTGTGTACACATGGGTCTCTGTATCAGGCTTCCTGTTTTCAGCATAAACCTCCAGGGCAGGACTTGAGCATGCTCAGTTTGCTCCTCTCCCCCTCCCTCCTCCTATCCCTGCTGTAATCTGAGCTCAGAGCTGTAAGTGAGCAGGGAGAGACTCAGGCAGGAAGTGATGTCATACCAAGGTTATTTGGCAGCTTCTATCCTCAACAAACAGACACAGTATCTAGAGCTGTTTATTCAGGTATGGAAATGCACTCTACAGAATAAATATAGCATTCTAGCTTGCACTATTGCAGCTAATCTGTTGGCAATAAACCATCTTGGAGCTTTCCTTCTCCTTTAACGCATCACCAAACACAGATACATTGCTTTTCAATGCCCCTACTTTTAGTCATTAATAAACTGAATGAAAAAAAGAATTTTTGTGCAACCCTGTGCACACCACTCAGATCCTAGTAAACATTGTGGCAGTGTATCAAGCCATGACAGAATAACCACTGGGTAACTTCACATTTACTGCATCATGAAAAGCTAGTAAAATTGATTGCAATGATTCATACTTAATAAACCATGCTAACAACTACTGTTAGCTCTACAGGACATAAAAAACCCTTTAAATATCCCCATGCTGCTCGCAAATTTAGAGGCATATAATTGCCTAGTTGAGACTGTAAACCCTCCAGCTTAACTTTAATTCATTGATGTCATATCCAGATAAAAGGAGTATGAGAAATTAGAAATGATAACCTGCTTGAAACAAAACAAAGATCTGTAAGTAAGTACTTCTGGGAGTAATCCAGGAGTTTGTGGAGCTGGGTTAACATTAAAGGGTTACGGTACTCAAACTAATAAAAATACTCTTAAAAATATTGATGTACATTAAACCTATAGGTCATATTGATTGCTTTTTCACTGATAGGTCCACCAGTCAATTGGTGGACTTTGAAAAATCAAAGTTTTAAAAAAACAAACAAAAAAACTTTGATCCAAATTCGATCGAATGCGCTATTACTTCGATTTGTAATATTCCAGTTCGAACGAATAAGGACTATTCACCTGCAGAAAAAAACTTTGACTTTTTCAATAAATTTCGAATTGTGAAGTTTTGCGAGTTCCCAACTATTTTAAATTGACCAATCTTTGCTATTAGCTAAGGCTTGGCCTAACTAACCAAATGTTGGACTAAAAATGGAAGCCTTAATAAAATTCACTTAAAGGGGTGGTTCACCTTTAAGGTAACTTTTAGTATGTTATAGAATGGCCAATTCTAAGCAACTTTTTAATTGGTTTTCGTTATTTTTTTTATATAGTTGTGTAATTATTTGCCTTTTTCTTCTGCCTCTTTTCAGCTTTCAAATGGCCGTCGCTGACCCGTTCTAAAAAGCAAATGCTCCGTAAGGCTACAAATGTATTGTTATTGCTCATTTTTATTACTCATCCTTCTATTCAGGATTCTCCTATTCATTTTCCAGTCTCTTATTGAAATCAGATCTGAGCTCTGCAAAAAGTAATCTGGACCAGGCCTGGAACTAAAAATAGGCCCTAGAATTTAACAGTACACAGAGGCCCAAATAGCCCCATATGGCATCTGCCAGAATCCAAAAATTGCTAGTCCGGCTCCAATCTGGACCATTATGCAGCCTAAAGTGGAGGGGTCTATAGATTTAAAAAATACAAAAACAAATGTGTGTGATAGAACAAAAATAACTATTGTGTGGATCTACACACAAGATATAACATTTTGCTCAAGGCATTTAAAGGGAAAAATACCCCATATTTACACAAGCACAGTCCGTTATGTAGAAAAGGTGCATGAATACTATCTGAACTTCCAGATATAAATTATTTTTTTACATAGACATCCCTGATTCCACAAAATGATAGGAAGCAATTTTTCTCATACAAACCATTGCTCAATGTCCCATAGGTTCACAGTGTAATGCCTCCCCTCCCTCACCTTGTTCCACTGTGAAGCAATGGATTCTGGGACTAAGTCACTCTACTTTCCATAATGGGCTGTGTGCAGATTCCCTAGAAAGCAGATGGATTTTATATTGCAGAATCTGTCATTTCACAATGGGGTTGGATCACCGTGTGCCCAAGTAGGGTAGGGAAAAGGTCCCTGCAGAAGACACATGATTCCCTTTCAGTCTGTGGAATTTGGTATGTCTGTAAAAAAAAAAATAGTAAAATACATTTATGCATACATTTATACTTAATTTTGGAAGTTCAGACTGTTTATGAACTGAACTGGCACATGACTAAATGTAAATTAGGAACTAAACAATTCATTGTTGGCCAACAATTCCTGTAGCCACTGAAATGTCTAGGGATACACATTTGTATTGGCTGCTCAGATCAGCACAAGCAATAGTTCCACATTGAACCTAGCAAGGATATCAGCTATCACAATTAAACTACAAAGAATATATATGTATTACGGAGGCACCAGATTCTAGATTTGGTTCAGGATTTGACCAAATCCGAACAATTTTTAGCAGGATTTGGCAGTGTGCAATTCTCCAGAGAATTAACAAAAGCTGCCTCCAAAATTTAATTTTGTGGGTTTTTTTCATGTTCTGGATCAGTTTGCTTCATTTTTCTCCAGGTTTAAGGCTAATTTCCCCTCCCAGAGCAACATTATTTTTGAACATCAATGATGCGCTAAAGCAGTGATCCCCGACCAGTAGCTCGTGAGCAACATTTTGTTCGTTGTAGGGTTGCTACCTTTTCTGGATAAAAATACCGGCCTTCCTATATTCTTGCTGTTTTTTCCTATTTATAACATTGGCATCAAGCATCATTTTTAAACTACTGGCCAGGTGGCAACCCTATCCCCAACCCCTTGGTTGTTGCTCCCAGTGGTGTCAAAGCAGGGGCTTATTTTTGAATTTCATGGACACTTGGAAGCAAGTTTTGGTTCCATAAAAACCAGATGTGTTGTCTAACAGAGTCTCCTATAGGCTGCAAGTCCACATATAGGGTTGCTACCTGGCCGGTATTTTACCGGCCTGGGCGGTATAAATGATAGTTGATCCCAATGTTATTATAATTGGCAAAAAAGATAAATATTTAATTGATATTACAAATAATTACTGGCAACTACATTGCCAGTAAATTTGTAAAACCGGTCCCGGCAGGTGTTTTACCAGCTAGGCTGGTAAAATACCGGCAGGATGGCAACCCTATCCACATAGGAGCTATCATTAGCCAATCACAACCCTTATTTTGAACCGCCCATGAAAATGTATCATGCTTGTGTTGCTCCACAACTATTTTTACATCTGAATGTTGCTCATGGGTGAAAAAGATTTCCTAAAAAGCCGTCCTATATATGTGTTACCTTGTAACAAAAATGAAAAATAAAGTCCAGGCTGGTACAATACCACAGAAGTCAGAAGCCAAACAAAGCAAGATATTTGTGGAGCCCATGAAGAAGAATTTGGGAGCCACAGTGGTTGCATTCCTCCACTTTAAACAGTACATGGGGCAGCCATTAAGCAGTAGGGCATTATAAAGTGCAGCACTGAGGGAGGAGAGAGTATAAATAGAACGAGTTGTGAATAATGAGCGGGAATAGGACATAACAAACAGTAAAGCAACAGCTGACCCAGCAGCACATTATCTGTGGGAGTCAGTCCCATCCCCTGGAATATTCGTCCCCAGCAGGTGCCACTACTCTCCCCACCACCAGACGTGTCGCGTCTTTTTTACTTTCGGATACCGACAGCTTCTCACTCGCTCTATTCCATAACGTGTTTCTCCCCCAGTAACTCGCTGCCCTGTCGCTCTCCCCAGCAGTCTCTCCGCCCCTTTCTGTGTGCGGACAGAGTGTTGTTGCCTGTGTCTGCGGCCCGCGCTGCCTCCCCGTTCCCGGCCTCCCCGCTCTCCTTCTCCCGCAGGCCGCGGCCTCATTGCGCATGAGCGAGATCGTAGAGAGCCCGTGAGAGCGGAAAGCGCCACTCACACTCACCGGGAGGCCGAGCACCAACATGGTGAGTGAGTGAGCTTCACATGATGCCCATATCCACAGGGAGAGCGCTGTCTTATTCTGGGCCTGGTCTCCGTTCAAGCCTTCCTTCAGCAGGTTCTGACAGGCAAAGGAAACCGGGCGGCGCAGCTCTAAACAAGGCACCGCTGTTACTCCAGCCTCGGGTCTTGGGGCCTAGTCATTAGGTGTCCGCAGCCGGGCTCTTACTAGCAGGGAAGTGACTGGGACAGGAAGGGACACATACAGCTATAGTTATGGAAAAGATGGCTGCTCGCTCTGTGCATTGCTGAGAACTGTGTGTGTCACAATAAAGCTCTCCTGCTGCCAGGCAATGTCTACTGACTGCTGACAACACTGCATTTGTCCCTCAGTGAGATGCTTCACAGCCGACAAAAATGTCAGATATTTGCTGTGGAGTCGTAAAGGGATGTGCTGCTTATTTGTTTATTTACGTTAGTGTCCAGCCACTGCAATTCCCATCATTCACTGACAGCCAAACTTGTAGTTTAACAACAAATGCAAAGACTCCGTAGAGCACCTGTTTTGTTTATATATTGTGTATTTATATGGTATTGTAGAGGAGCAGGCACCAGTCTTCCAGACAGACTTGTAAAACAATTAGAGGTTTATAAGGTACATCCGGATACAGCCTTACGCGTTTCGTACAGACACTTGATCATATATATATCTATATCTATCTATCTATCTATCTCTATCTATCTATATATATATATATGATACACACACGTATTATTTTTGAGCCTCATCCATTTAATTCAGTGGTTTCCAAACTGTTGTGTGTGGTGCAATGGGTGCTAAGGGTAAAATGGGGGTGAATGCTTTACTTTTTGGATATCATTGGAACTTGGAAGGAGAATGAAGCTTATGTTTATATTTTCCTGTGTGTAACTTCATTGGGAATTAAGAGGGAACCAATCGGATAAAAGTAAGTCGCAACAACTAGGGTGGCCACCATTTTCTGGAAAGAAATACCGGCCTTCCTATATTCTTGCTGTTTTTTTCCTATTAATAACATTGGCATCAAGCATCGTTTTTAATGGCCAGCTGGTAACCCTAGTGACAACCAGAACAGTAAAGACTTCTGATAAAGGAATTATGTAATTCATACTTCAAGTTTATTTTTCCTCGGAAAAATGTTTAATTTCCCGAGATGCAAATTTTCTGCTACAAGTGCCATTGCTAACAGTAAGAACGTGTTCTCATTTTATTTTGATCCTTAATCATTTGCACCAAGACTACAAGGAAAATGAACTTTAGACCCTGCTCCTGTCGCTCTGTTCTTTTCATGTAATGTTGTTGTAATAAAGGAACTTGCACTTGAAATGATTGCTGCTTTTAAGATTTCGTTTTTTTTTCTCTTTTCTCAATTCGATCAGAACAAGTTGAAATCTTCGCAGAAAGATAAAGTTCGTCAGTTTATGATTTTCACACAATCAAGCGAAAAGACTGCCGTGAGTTGCCTGTCCCAGAATGAATGGAAGCTAGATGTTGCCACGGACAACTTTTTTCAAAACCCAGAACTCTATATACGGGAAAGTGTAAAGGGGTTATTGGACAGAAAAAAACTAGAGCAGCTTTATAACCGATACAAAGGTAAGTACATTGTTGCATATGTGCGCCTTTGCTGCAAAACTGCAATTCTGCTAGCACACAACATCTGTGATGACCACAGGGCCCTGACACACTCCACAACTAGATCTTCTGCAGTTTTGCACCACCATGTGAGAAGAAAGGAAGCAGGCATCTGCCAGTTCCATGTCAGTTGAAACCCACACCCAGCAGATGTCTTCAGCCAGGTTATTAATGTTATCTATCAGCTCCAGCTGGAATCAAATCCGATTATAAAAGTTCAAAAAAACCCATGTCCTGTGGGATGTTCAAAATGAATTTCTTCTTCGGCACACCACTTTCTTTTGCAGGGTGCATTCAATCCCAGGCCGCTTCCAAGCCAAATGAAACAACTTCCTAGGAAAGGGAAATGAAGTACAGGTCCAAATTACCCTAGCAACCATGCATTGCTTTGAATAAGAGACTGGAATATGAATAGGAAAGGACCTTACTAGAAAGATGAGCAATGCTACTGCATGCTACTTCACAGGTTTTTAATTGGCTGGCAAATGAATCCCTTATAAATATACTTAAATTGTCAGTGAAGAAGTATTCTGTACTCCCAGGTACAGCATACACAGGAGTTAGGATGAATTATATCAGAGCTGTAGTTTCTATTATTTTATATTTACAGGGGCTTGGTTACAAACCCATAGCAGTAACCTATAGCAGCTAATCAGAACTTTTTTTCATCCAGCCAGGTAGCACAATGAAAGCAAACACCTGATTGGTTGCCATGACTTACTGCTTGACGACTACTGTCAAGTTCAGCATTTCCAGGTTGTTCTTTCACGTGTAAGTTAGGTCTATGAGTTTGTATTCTAGAAACAGGCACAAACATTGGAAGCATTGGCATATTAAGTGATTGAAGTGCATAAACAGAACAATAGGGCTCATTAAGTATTTTCTACTGGCATTTTACAGCCAGTGGAATCCTGTCAAGTTTCAATGAAAACTAGTAGTTACCGCTCAAATGACGTTGAAGCTAATGGCAAGCTCACTGGCTGAATACCGAACTGAATCCTGATTTGCATATGCAAATTAGGTGCAGGAAGGGAAATCATGTCACTTTTTGTCATAAAACAAGGAAGTAAAAAAATTTTTTCCCAGCTTTTCCCTTCCTATATGCAAATAAAGCACTGTGTATCTTGACAGCGCTATATAAATAAATGATGATGATGATGAAATTAGGATTCGGTTCAGTATTTGGTCAAATCTTTCATGAAAGATTCGGCCGAATCCCAAAGAGTGGATTTGGTGCATTCCTTGTCAGAATAAATGCAAAATTGTTTGTGCGCAGCACAATTTGTTGTGTGTGCTGGACTCAAAATTTCTGTGCGAGTTCACAACTTAGAGGAACTTTGTACGGAGGTTAATTGGTTGATGGAAAAACAATGAATAGGCAAAACGTAAAAATGCTTTTTAAATGTGTTTTCTCCTGTTAATGCCACTGAGGAACCCGTTTAGGAGGTTCTACTTTTTGGTAGACCCAAGTTAATAAAATGTGTGTGTAGCTTAGGAAGAATTCAAAAAGATTAGGACATGAAAATTACCTAATGATATTAAGCCAGAGGAATAAAGGAACTTAGATTTCCATTTACCGTTATTTCTTGATGTCTATCTTAGTGCAAGAGATGTGCTAATTTGCAAATATATATATTAAGCATACCGTATACTGTACATATAGGCTTGTTAGTTTGGCATCTGTGGCAGAGAAAACCTGGCAGACAAATGTATTTGCAAATATATTCACAAAGTAGTTTAGTAAAGATAAATAAATAGCCAAAAAGTCTGTGGGTGAGTGTATTACCCATATGGAGGTAAATTGGTTGGTATGAGGAAAAGCTGTCAAGGTTGTTTGCTGTGAATAAAATGGGACATGATTACTAGTGATGTGCGGGTGTACTTTTGCCCTGCACTGGTAAATGGAACGGTTTGCTTCAGAAACACTACTATAGTTCATATTCAGTACACAAGCTGCTGTGTAGCAATAGCGAAAATTGAAAAAAGGCTTATGGCACAGCTTAAATAGTGGATAACCAATAACACCATTATGTTCTACAGAGTTTATCTGCTGTGTAACCTGAGCCTTTTCTCCTTTGAATGGTTGTCCCCATTGCTACACAGCAGCTTATTTAAATAAACAATAGTAGTGTTTCTGAAGCAAACGCATCCGTTTTGCAGGTGCAGGGCAACACTGCATTATATTTTTATTACTTTACACACTTTAATTTTTTTATGTTACTGTACCTTTAATGTGAGCAACCCAGTGGGTTATTTGCACCAATACTGTGAAATCCATGGCCAATGTTGTATTGGCAAACTCTTTAAGATATTCTAATGGATATAGTTTATTGTAGTGTATCACAAAATCTAACTGTAGATGCTATCCGCATAATCTTGTGCTAGCAACAATAGCACGTGATTCCTTCAAGCTATATCTCTGCTGCACTGTTCTCTCGTTATACTCACAATCCTGTTCCTTGGCATTAATCTTGTCTCTCCATGCATTAGCTTGTCAGCAGTCTATCTGCTCCACTCGATGCAACGGAAGAGAAAAGACAATAATGCAATTCTATTTATTGAATAAAATAACATAAAAAGAGCTTGGTTACAGTAGTCTGGCGCCTATAAAAACATAGTGCATAAATGGAAAGAAGGCACCCCTACACTGCTAGAAGTAAAAAGGAAAATCTGGTGGTGTCCTCCATGGAAAACTTACTGCAATGATACACTGCAAAATGGATAAAAATGACGAAATCTGGACCACATGGGTAACCTGGTGCGAAAACCAAGATCTCGCAAGACAACACATGAGTTACATCATTGAGAAGAGAATGTAATTTTCAGCTAAAATATAAGACATGCAACAAACAAGTGGACATGTCATTTGACTGTCAAAATGTTAAATGAAAAAAAAGCATACTGCAGATCCAGATTCCCTTAGCGCTTGGGAGTCCCCACAGAGTATGCAAGTGTTTTAATATATCAATGTATCACACTAGTTCCTTGCTGCTATCTCTGGTGCTGTGTCCATTGTGAGTCTCCAGTGTTCTACCTGCCAGCTTTCTAGTGTACTTTGGATTTATGTCATAATTTATAGTATGCTTGATCAGTATATAGAATGCTCATGTTATAACAGATTTGCCACCCTGACCTGCCTTTTGCTTGTTCCTTTGGTGCTTATGTTTTGCAGGTATTATTACGAGCATCTACTTTATATTAAAGGTATACTGTCATGGGAAAACATGTTTTTTTTCAAAATGCATCAGTTAATAGTGCTGCTCCAGCAAGAGAAATCTGATTTGTTTTTAATTTAATTTTGAAATCTGACATGGGGCTAGACATATTGTCAGTTTCCCAGCTGCCCCCAGTCATGTGGCTTGTGCTCTGATTAATTTCAGTCACTCTTTACTGCTCTTCTGCAAGTTGAAGTAATATCACCCCCTCCCTTTCCCCCAGCAGCCTAAAGGTGGCCATACACGGAGAGATCCGCTCGTTTGGCGATGTCGCCAAACGAGTGGATCTCTCTCCGATATGCCCACCTTGAGGTGGGCAATATCGGGCTGATCTGATCATGGGCCCTAGGGCCCAACGATCGGATCCTAACGAACGGGCAGTCGGATCGCAGGACTGCATCAACGAACAGATGCAGCCGCGATCCGACAGGATTTTTAGTCCCATCCGATCGAGATCTGGCCGACTTTCAGCCAGATCTCGATGGGGAAGCCCGTCGGGGGGGCCCCATACACGGGCCAATAAGCCGGCAGCTTTTATCGGCCCGTGTATGGCCACCTTAACAGCAGAACAATGGGAAGGTAACCAGATAGCAGCTCCCTGACACAAGATAACAGCTGCCTGATAGATCTAAGAACAGCACTCAATAGTAAAATCCAAGTCCCACTGCAACACATTCAGTTACATTGAGTAGGAGAAACAACAGCCTGTCAGAAAGTGCTGGCGCTTTCTGAAAGCACATGACCAGGCGAAATGGCCTAATGGCCTGCACACCAATATTACAACTAAAAAAAATACACTTGCTGGTTCGGGAATTACATTTTATATGGTAGAGAGAATTATTTGCAGTGTAAACAATGTAGTTTAGAATTAAAAACGACACCATAAAAATCATAACAGAATCCCTTTAATATTTGTGTTGGTCATTAAGCAAAAGTTACAGAAATAAGTCAAAGTAATGCCCTTTTTTTGTTTATTTCACTTGTTTGTCATTTAGATCCTTTGGATGAAAATAAAATCGGGATAGATGGCATCCAACAGTTTTGTGACGATTTAGCCCTTGATCCAGCCAGCGCCAGTGTTCTAATTATTGCATGGAAATTCAGAGCAGCAACACAGTGCGAGTTTTCAAAGCAAGAGTTTATGGATGGAATGACAGAATTAGGGTATGTGGGGAATGGGAATGTAGCCTGATATATATATGTCAAGAACTATCATTTGTAGCCTTTGTTGCCAAGGCTTACATCAGAAGGATTTCTTTTGAAGGAGCTGATATTTTTCCGGGAGAAAATATGTCTACGTTTTTATATTTAGACACACCAGCCAGCATGTATATTTTATGGTGTCTGCAGAGCATTCCTTTTTTTCATATTGGTAGTTAAACATGGGGCGACAATGCTGACTCAGACTCCTCAGTTGTGTGCCACAATTTGTACACAATATACCAGTGTGGATGCAGTAGGGTTCCCATTGGTCAATCACGAGTTGCAATGCCTTTTGTGTGGGTGAATGGCTTAATTTCCAGCATATCAGTGTTCACATATATAAATGTAACACCAAAAAAATATTGTGTAATTTATTGAGTGAAAGTGAGTTGAGTATGTAAGTGTGACACACAAAAGCAAGCTACAAGAAGCACATATAGATGCAAGAACTTTTGTGAATGAATAAGCAAAGTAGGGATGCATCGAATCCAGGATTCGGTGCAGGATTCGGCCGAATCCTTCTGCCAGGCTGAACCGAATTCGAATCTGAATATGCAAATTAGGGAATGGGAAGGAAATCATGTGACTTTTTGTCACAAAACAAGGAAGTAAAAAATGTTTTCCCCATCCCACCCCTAATTTGCATATGCAAATTAGGATTCGGTTCGGTATTTGGCTGAATCTTTTGCAAAGGATTCGGGGGTTCCGCCGAATACAAAATAGTGGATTCGGTGCATCCCTAATGCAAAGTGTTTTACTTTGTGCTGATATTTTCTTTCACCTGACAGGAGTTTCAAGCCTGACCAATCGCCAGCCAGAAATCTGGGCAGGCAGTCAGATTGCCGCAAATCCAGGCCAATAAGCTACGGACCCGTTGTAGAGGGGCCAATTCAGCAGCTATTATCAGCCACTTTGTGGCTAGCTTCAGTGTTTATAGCTCTGTGGCATAATATGAAAGCTTGGCTGAGTATAAAACAAATAAATCACTGAACTTGTAAATGATGATGAACCCTGTCAGGTGACAATAAACACAGCCCCATTAAACACATAACATTTCAAAGGGAACCAATAAAGATTAAGTGATGGCAGTATTCAGTTAATCATTTTTCACTTGGTTAACTGAATAATGATCTCCATGACTGAATCTTGCAATTCCTCGGGGGAGGTTCAGTGATTAGACACAGTGATGATGGAGACGTAAAAGTGCTTACAAAGAAATACAAATAAATATGCTTAATATATTAATACTATGCTTGTTCTCTTATAGATGTGACAGCATAGAAAAGTTAAAAGCACAAATACCAAAAATGGAGCAAGAGTTAAAAGAGCCAGGGCGATTTAAGGATTTTTATCAGTTTACATTCAACTTCGCAAAGAATCCAGGGCAGAAAGGTCTAGGTAAGTTGATTACTTTGTGCACATATTAATAATAATAAAAGGTGTTGCAGAGCGCCCTCAAACTAATGACATTCTAGAGGTGCCCCGATTACTTAGGAGCTTCAATGGTAAATATTGCAGCAAATGCTTAAATACAGAACTAATGATGAATTTCTTTGGAGGCCAGAAATGTCAGGTGCTGTCAGAAGTCTCACGTGGACATACTGTGCTGCCTTAAAGGAAGAGCTATGTCAGACAGCTGACAGCCCCACATATTTACTTACTGAGGGATTTAGAAAGCTGCACTGAGATGGAGGCAGATGACACTGCTTTAAAATCTAAATGAGACACAGAGAGAACTATGCAGAATGGTTTCTCTAATGTTGCCTGCATAGTCTGTTAACCTTACAGGAGCTCAGAGCTGATGAGTGGATATCCTGATATAACAACTCTAAAACCACTATAAGATGATAAGATATGTATAAGATTATGTCTGGTTGCAAAATAAGCTGTGTTGAGATGTTTATTTGCCATTTTTTAGATTTTTTGTTTGTGCATGCTATGTATGGAAACCATGCTTTTTCTCTTTCAAAATAAATTCATACAATGCTTTTGTTGTGGGAGAGTGTGTGCTGCTGTACATTAGAACAAAAACTCCTAATATTATGTCATTATGTCAATATTAATATTATGTCATATGTCATGAAAATGTCATTTTCAGATTTAGAAATGGCCATTGCCTACTGGAATTTAGTACTAAGTGGAAGATTTAAATTCCTAGATTTGTGGAACAAGTTTTTATTGGTAAGTGAATCTGTTCCTTTGGTGCTGTGTTGAGTTTTGCCATAGAGAAATGGAAAGCATTTGTTTCTGTCCCTTCTGTTTAGTGCACTGATATAAACCTAATTCTAATTCTTGCTTTGGATTGTAATGTTTTTATTAAATGTCTTTCTTTTGTGTAGGAACACCATAAACGATCAATACCTAAGGACACATGGAACCTTCTTCTAGATTTCAGTACGATGATAGCTGATGATATGTCAAACTATGATGAAGAAGGTATTTGCTTATTTTCCCATTATTATAAACATGAAGATATTTTTCTTATAACCTTAATTTAAAACAAAAGCCTCAGTCACTTACCCCTTGCTAGTGCTTTTCTCTTTAAAAGGAACAGTTCAGTGTAAAAATAAAAAAATAGACTGTGCAAAATATATAGCTGTCTAATATAACAGCACAAACACTACTTCCTGCTTTTCAGCGCTCTAACTCTGAGTTAGTCAGTGACTTTAAGGGGGGCCACATGGCGACATAACTGTTCAGTCAGTTTGCAATTGATCCTTAGCATTCAGCTCAGATTCAAAAGCAACAGTTATAGCCCATGTGCCCCCCCCTCAAGTCACTGATTGGCCAATGCCTGGTAACCAATCAGTGGAAACCAAGAGAGCTGCAAAGCAGTAAGTAGTGTTCTGGCTATTATGTTACACATCCAGCCTTTATACATTACATTTTTGGCTGGCTAACTATATTGAAAACATTTTTTTTGCACATTCTATCTATTTATCCAGTTCCTTTAAATACCACACCAGCCTAGGGTAGTTTTCTGCATGGTGGGCCACTGCCATTGCTTCCCAGGTATCCCCTGTGCAAATTCAGACTTGGCATATGCACAGTACAAAACTTTTCCTTCAAATACAGGAAAATATATTACTATTTTTGCTGCTTATGACTGTTGTGCTGTTTTTGCTATAGCTTCTTGTATTACCTACAAAGACATGAATACTTCTAGGTCCTTGTTTATGAAGAATTCCCTATCTTATATCCACTATAAGGTGTCTGCATTTTTTTTTTTTTTTAGAAATTGCATAAACTTTCATCCATTTACACTGAATTTCATTTGGCTCTTAGCTGCCAGGAGTCCTGGTTTGTTCATGATCATCCACCAGCAAGTATGATACTGGATGGGTTAATTTGTCCTGCATAATTTCATTTTATGCCATTCCCTGGCTTAGTGCAGTGGTAGGGAGACCCAGCCTAAAGGCTGTCTGTGATGAGATTTATTGAAAATGCCTATTTACTCTCCCTGATGCTTCTGGAAGCCATTCTTGAATATCTGTATAAAACAAGCAGAGATCACGTGTTTTGACTCGAAAACCAATGTTAGGATTTTTAATAAGTCAGACAATTGTTACTTTAGGGTCAGGGCACACAGGCAGTTCGGGGAGATTGGTCGCCCTCAAGAAGAGGTGATTTGTCCCCGGGCAACTAATCTCCCCAAATCTGCCTGTGTGCCCTGAACCTTAACTTTTAGCATTGAGTAGACTTTTCAGTGTTTTGCCAATCCACCATAGAAACCTTTTTACCATCATGCCAATGGAAAACCATGGTAGAAATTGTCTGAACAGTCAAAATGATATTTGTCCTGGTTTTTATCATATGCCGTGTATAGAAAACGCACAAAGATCTGCAGCTGTAATTCTATTAAACAAGTCCAAGTCTTTAAAGGAACAGTGTAAAAATAAAAACTCGGTAAATAGGCTGTGCAAAATAAAATATGTTTCTTATATAGTTAGGCAAAAATGTAATGTATAAAGGCTGGAGTGACTGGATGACTAACAGAACAGAATACTTCCTGCTTTTCAGCTCTCGAACTCTGAGTTAGTCAGTGACTTGAAGGGGGGGCCACATGGGACATAATTATTCAGTGAGTTTGCAATTGATCCTTAGCATTCAGGTCACATTCAAAAGCAAAGGGTTATGCCCCCCCTCTAGTCACTGATTGGTTACTGCCTGGTAACCAATCTTTGGAAACTAAGAGAGCTGAAAAGCAGGAAGTAATGTTCTGGCTATTATGTTAGACATCCAGTCACTCCAGCCTTTTTTACATTACATTTTTGGCTAATTAACTGTATTAGAAACATTTTTTTATTATGCACATACAATCTATTTACCCAGTTTTTATTTTTACACTGAGCAATTCCTTTAATACACAGGCTCCATTGTTGTACATACTGAACATGACAAAGTATTTCTCAGCTTGTTTATTGCGTGCATTCGTTTTCTATTTTCTAGGAGCATGGCCAGTTCTCATCGATGACTTTGTGGAATTTGCACGTCCTCAAATTGCAGGGACAAAAAGTACAACAGTGTAGCACTAAGGAACCTTATAGAATGTACATAGTCTGTACAAAATGACGCAACACAAATTTGTACAGTCAGTTTCTTCTGACTGGATTGAACTGAACATCAGCCTTCATAGCAATTCCAGAGGGTTGAAGGACATTATGGAGACATCATAAGACCATATCCTACTTGTTCTTTTGGTGGTTTGGGCCTCTCTGCTAGCCTGGAGCGCAATTCTCACTTCATGTTTCCAAACTGTGGATTTCATCGCATATGTATGGAACCTGTTTACTCCCCCATACATTTTAGACTAACCCCTTGGCCTTTTTTCATATAAAGCACAATGTTGCCTTCATCTGCTGACATCATCACAGCCATGGTGAAGCTACTTCCAACCTGGTTTCGTCTTTTTAATTTTCTTGGACAACACAGATCGCGCCTCATAAATAATGATTCGTCTATCATTTTAGGAGGGGAAGATATTGGTTGGTTGCCATTCTGGATATCACTTTAGAACTGAGTTGGTAAACCATGGTTTGTAGTTATCTAAAGTATATGGAGGAATGGGGAAAGTCTTCAGAATATTTCCCCCCCCCCCCGTTTTCAGTAACTTGGTGTCAAAATGGAAGCATCATGCTATGTACGAGATACCCTACGAGCCTTATAAAGCCCTGCAGCATATATAAAGAAAAAGGTATATACATATAGTTGCAGTAGGGAAACTGCATTCTAAAGCATTGCACTGATTGGTTTTATTCTGTTAGATATCCCTTTATGTGTCAGAATGAATAGCATTTGCTTTCTAGCCAGGCTTATTGGGAATGCTCTCACACAAGAATGATGCATTTGGTTGCCATGAGTAAAATAACATTTCTTACTTTATGATCAGCCTTGTTCCATCCTTTTGCTAATTTTTTCAGCATTTATTGAATTCCATCCCGTCTGCCATTGCTTTCCAAATGCACATAGATTTCCCTTTGCCTAGAAACTGTTGGAAGTGCAAATATCTGCTTTATTGTTCTCTACAAGCAGTAAGTGGTGCTTATTTCTGTTTAATTCATATGAGTACCCAGTTTACCATGAAGTCAGATAATCAGAGTGTGTTAAGTTCTGAAAACTTACTGTATACTTCAGCGTCACCCAGAAATTCTGATTCGGAATAATGGAAATCCTTGTAACTCCAGCTTGTCTCCGAAATATGCTGCACCCTTTGCGATCGCAAACACAGTGGAGATTTTGTTTTAGAGCATGGGCTGTCAGACATTTGATTTGAACTCATAGTTTACTTGTGTTATGGAAAATAAGAACCTTTAATTTATCTAAAACCTTTTGTGTAGTTGTCCTTTCGCTAAATGCCTTTTATGTTACTGCTCAACTTTCCTTGCTCTCTTGTCATCTTCACCTGCTGGGGATGGACATAGGTAGGACATCATCAGAAATCAGCCACACATCTAAAAGACACATGATTTTGGATTGGTATCAATACAGAAACTGGAGGATATACTTCATTAAGTTGGGGTATAAAGTTAGCCTCTTGGGGAACTAATATAATGTAGGCTATTGTTGTTGTACTAATATTCCTGTTTCTCTAATTTCAGTGCTATGCCTTAGCTGAACTATCTGCTTTACATTCTCACTCGGGTATTAAAGAGCAAGAAACCTGACCGTGAACTGTAAAGTGATACTCAAACGTTCTTATAATTGATAGGAAAGTGTCAGTAGTGTTGTAGAAGGAGGTGCACTCTATATTTAGCCATCCTCCCAGGCCACCCTAATTTATAGGTACTGACGCTCTAGTGTGGCTTATCTTTTCTGAATGTGGAGAGCTGATTATCTTACATTGAGCTTATGGGCAGAGCGATCCTTCAGTAGTTTGGGGCACAGTACATTTGTCTTCCTTCTCAGCAAGTAAAATTGTAAGTAATTCTGGGCTCAAAAGAGTGCAGGTCTCGGTTAGCAGCTTGAGTCACTGGAGGGATGCAGAAAAGCGTCAATAAGTACACAGTTCTTAAAATTTGCAAATTCACAGAAGGTATCTTATAGTCTTATGGATTTGTCACAATGCCGCCAAATTTTAAAGTGTTGTATACATGTTAAAGGGGTGGTTCACCTTCAAGTTAACTTTTAGTATGTTATATAATGGACAATTCTAAGAAACTTTTCAATTAATCTTCATTTTTTAGTTGAATCATTTCCCTTCTTTTTCTAATTCTTTCCAGCTTTCAAATGGGGGTCACTGACCCCATCTAAAAACAAAAGCTGTGTAAGGCTACAAATCTATTGTTATTGCTACTTTGTATTGCTTATCTTTCTATTCGGGACTCTCCTATTCATATTCCAGTCTCTTATTCAAATCAGTGCATGGTTGCTTAGGTAATTTGAACCCTAGCAACCAGACTGCTGAAACCGCAAACTGGAGAGCTGCTGAATAAAAAACGAAATAACTCAAAATCCACAAATCCTAAAACATGAAAACCAATTACAAATGGTCTCAGAATATCACTGTCTACTCCATACAAAAAGTTGATTTAAAGGTGAAGAACCCCTTTAAAAAAAACTGTCGTTATTGTACCATGAGTGTCGTTTCTGTGACAAAGAATTTCATTATACTGACTTAAACCAAATTTAACTTAACAACATTTTCCCCCTGACATTTTCATTATGGTGGAGACATTTTGGCAGAAAAAAATGTTGTGGGTATGACTAATTCGCAAAAAGGTCGTCCATATGACACATCTACATTTTAATTACATTTTTTTAAAATTGTCAGAGGCAGAAAAATGACAGAAAATTGGTCTGTGAATAAGTCGCCGCAAGTATAACATTTTTGTCAATTTCCCCCGATTGAGATTCACGCTGAACATGAATTTTATAAAAAAAAATGCACTCAAAAAAACATTCTTGGTTTAACATTTACTAAATGTATTTATGAAGAATCCCCTTTGGCTCTTGACATACTGGGGCTCATTTATCAACTCTGGGCAAAATTGCCTGTGGGCAGAAACCCATAGCAACCAATCAGTGCTTGGCTTGTTTCAGGCAGCTGCAGGGAGAACAATGAATGCAGCAATTTGATTGGTTGCCATGGGTAACTGCCCACAGGCAATTTTGCCCAGTGTTGATAAATGATCCCCACTGTATATAAGTATATGTTCTGCTGGAATTTATCCTAATTATACACCTTAATGGGGCCTGTCTGGGCTTAACCTCACACCAGGAATTGAGAAAGAGTTTCCATTGTTTCATTTAGAAAAAACTGTTGAGATTGCCCCTCGTGGGGGATCCAAAGCCATACTTGGGGCACCCAGCCTGAAGGGTAAGATTTTGGGATATATTTGCTCTGCTAGATACTTCTAGAAACCCAGTTTGGAGTAAATACAGATTTATTGCCCTAGCTGGAGCTGTGGAGGAATCAGTTATGGGGGCTCCGGATAAAACTGCAGGGGCTGAAAAGCTGATATCCAAGCTTGTGTTACACATACAGACTTCTCACATCTTCTCTACTGTATATACAGGCTTGCTTTATGTCAGGAGGATTGGGAATGCAGAACTCTCTTACTGTTGGTCTTAAGAACAATAAATTGGACATTTCCTATTCAAAGTAGGAATTGGTTTCCATGCAACCCATTTACTCTATAAAATATGAAGACAAGTTATGTACAAATAACCGTAATCCCTGGGATACCAAGACATTTCCTATATGCTCCAATAACACTGCCCCTGGTGGACACAAAGGTAGTTTTCCTAAACATTGCCTTTGGCCTGCCAACTAGATCCACTATAATATATGCATGCAATAACAAGACAAGCAAAATACTATGCACAAAACAAGGGTTCTATTATAGTTTGATGTATGTCTTATAGGAAATAAGAGGGCTTTAAAGGCGAACTAAACCAAAAATGAATGGTTTAAAATGATGTACCGTCGTTTACAAAATTACCTTATTGCACCAGCCTAAAGTTTCAGCTTCTCAATAGCAGCGATGATCCAGGATCTATTATAGTTTGCTGTATGTCTAATAGAAAATAAGAGGGCTTTAAAGGAAAACTAAACCCTAATGGTTCAAAATGGCATATTTTATAAAATTACCTTATTGCACCAGCCTAAAGTTTCAGCTTCTCAATAGCAGCAATGATCCAGGACTTCAAATTGTCACAGGGGGTCACCATCTTGGAGAGTGTCTGTGACACTCACATGCTCAGTGGGCTCTGAACAGCTGATAAGCTAAGCTTTGGGGTCGTCACAAATTATCAAGCAGAAAATGGTTTGTCTGTAATATAAGCTGATGCTACAGGGCTGATTATTTAATTCTGATTCTAGCTGCACTGGTTTCTGTGCTGCCATGTAGTAATTATTTGTATTAAAGGGGACCTGTCACCCAAAAATTATTCCAAATCCTATTTTATCACACTAATCAAGCAAAATTAACTTTAGTTACACTATATAAATTATTTGAATCTTGTTTCCTTCTGTCTGGGAATGCATCATTATAGCAAGCAGACAGGAGCCATTTTGTGGACACTGTTATTAAGACAAGCCTTGTATCATCTCAGAATGTTGTTTGTGCACCAGAATAGGGGATCTGATGTCCATCCCCATGCCCTGGCTACACTATTAAATGGTGAAGAGAATGGAGAAAGGTGGGGAGAGCAGTGACATGTAGGAAGTGCTCAATAGAAAGTGAAAGTAATTGTCTGCCCCGCCACTATGACTAAGGCATAGAGAAGTGGCAGGCAATATTTGATTGACAGCTTACAACAGCTATGAATGCTTTAATAAAAAAATGTTTTTGGATTTTATGTTTAAAGGGGACCCGTCACCCAAACAAAATTATTCCAAATCCTATTTTATCATGTTAGTCAAGCAAAAGGAACTTTAATTACACTGTATAAATTATTTGAATATTGTTTCCATCAGTCTGGGAACTCATAATTATATTAACCAGGAAGGAGCCATTTTGTGGACACTGTTATTAAGGCAGGTCTTGTATCATCTCAGAATCTTGTTTATGCACTAGGGGACAGGGACCCAATGTCCATCCCCATGCCCTGGTTACACAATTAAATCGTTAAGAGAGCTGAGGGAATGTGGAGAGAGCAGTGACATCTAGGAAGTGCTGAATGGAAAGTGAAAGTAATTGTTTGCCCCGCCTCTATGCCTAGGCATAGAGGCGGGGTAGGCAATATTTGATTGACAGCTGATATTTTTAAATGAGTTTACAACAGCTATGAATGCTTTAATAAAAAAAAGAACTTGGCTTTCATATTTAATTTAAAAAGGACTTTTATTATACAGATTTTTATGTCTGGGTGACGGGTCCACTTTAATTTGAAAAGGACCTTTATTATACAGCTTTTTATGTCTAGGTGACAGGTCCACTTTAATTACTAATCAACCTCATACTGTGACATTTCTATTCTATGTGTACTGTATATTGTGAGTGGGTCCCTAAGCTCAGTAAGTGACAGCAGCACAGAGCATGTGCAGTGAATCAGCAGAAAAATAAGATGGAGAGCTACTGGGGCATCTTTGGAGACATAGATCTTTACTGCTAAAGACCTGTGGTTTCCTTGGGCTGGTACAGAAAAATGTGTAACATTTCTAGTTACTTCTTTAGTTAGGCTTTAGTTGTCCTTTAAATCCTTATTCTGCAAGCATAATATTCTGAAGTTGAGCCTGAATACAGCTAGCAGTAATCACAGCGTTGCACTTTATCTGCATTGGGTGGCAATGGAAAGATGCCATAGTGTTTGCAGCTGCAGTGATTGTCTTTCCAGTGATTATACTTGATTTTTATTGTTCCCATTCCATAACATCAAAGGAAACAGAAGTAGTAGTCAGGGCCTGATGCATGGAGTAGAGGGCCTGGATTCATCTAGTAGTAACGCCCAGTGTAGAAGTCTCTATGTGCAGCAGCTCTTCTCTTATTTACCATGGCTGCTATCTTCTGTTTTAAAGCAAATGAGCTCACATTCTAACCAGGATTTACTGTCCCTTTAACTAGTTAGACATAGCTGTTGTTAATTAAGGGTCAGCGGAATTGACCAGGGAAGGAAAATGACCTGTATCCATTTTATTTGTAGAATGCAGAAGAACTTGTTATGGTCGATACCAAGCACCGCCCCAATGTAGCACTAGCACATTTATTGTATTGTGACCTACTGTCTATGCAGGGGATGTATTCAACGAAGGGAACAATATCCATATTCCAGTTTGTATTGGAGCAGCCGGACCCTCTCCAACTGCTGAGTAGCTGCTGCCATAAAATAAAGGAAGCTTATTGCAGGAACATGATGGAATACAAGGCAGAAGTCCGGCATGCTTGCTAAGGGAAATGTTTCAGTCTTTGGCCTTCTTATTCTACTTCTCTACAGCTTTAGGGTAAGACTACACTGACGTTTTCAGCACGATCCGACGTGCTGTGACAAATCGCATGCGATGGAAATAAGGTAAGAGATAGAAATGTTGGATGAAGTCGCAGCGTTGATCCGACGCGACGCGACTGTCAGATGCAGACACTGCCCGCTGCATCTACATCAGGCAGTTGTGTCGGATCAACGCTGCGACTTCATCCAACATTTCTATCTCTTACCTTATTTCCATCGCATGCGATTTGTTGCAGCTAGTCGGATTGTGCCAAAAACATCAGTATAGTCCTACAGCAACTAAACCATTGCAAAGCTCAATATGTTTTGTTACCTTTCATTTCTTACCTTCCTATTCAGGTTTTCTCTTGATGATTTCCGATTTAATTTGTGAAGTGCTGCCTAATTGTTACAGTTACAGAAATGAAGCCCCAGCAGCAGCCAGACTGTGTGCATCAGAAAGATGAGAGCTGCACAACTGCAAATATCTGTCTATATCATGACCAAAAATACATTTTAAAGTGAACTTAAGTGACTCTTATGACATGTAACCGAGATACCAGGGAGGACAAAAGATAGAGGGTTAAAGGAATAGTTCAGTGTGAAAATAAAAACTGGGTAAATAGATGGGCTGTGCAAAATAAAAAATGTTTCTAATATAGTTAGTTAGCCAAAAATGTAATATATAAAGGCTGGAGTGAACAGATGTCTAATAAAACAGCCAGAATCCAACTTCCTGCTTTTCAGCTCTATAACTCTGAGTTAGTCAGCGACTTGAAGGGGGGCCACATGGTACATTTCTGTTCAGTGAGTTTGCAATTGATCCTCAGCATTTAGCTCAGATTCAAAAGCAACAGATATGACCCATGTGGCCCCCCCTCAAGTCTCTGATTGGTTACTGCCTGGTAGCCAGGGTAACCAGTCAGTGTAAACAAAGAGAGCTGAAAAGCAGGAAGTAGTGATCAGACTGACATGTTATACATCAAATCACTCCAGCCTTTATACATTACATTTTTGGCTAACTAACTATATTAGAAACATTTTTTATTTTGCACAGCCTATCTATTTACCCAGTTTTTATTTTCACACTGAACAATTCCTTTAAGTAATGAAATGAATAAAGTTTTCCTACGAGCAGTAACCCATAGCAACTGATCAGTGAGTAGCATTTAAAGGGCACCTGTTTAAAAGCAAACATCTTATTGATTGCTACGGGTTACTGCTCCTGGGCAAACGTAGTGCCTTTTATTACATATGGGGATATGCGTCAGACCTAAAATGTAGCGTGCATCAGCACAATGAGAACAAAGTAAAAGTTAGTGGTCTTTATCTTAGGAGACCATAGCTTAGTTTATATTTTGCCATTAGTTTGGAAGGTTCCTGACACTATTGTGTGTATACTATACCGTCCCGTAGAATTGACATTGTCTTTTCCACAGCACACTATTTGCCTGAACAGGGGGGTAATGTACAGTAGTATATGAAAGCTTGAATGTGACAATATACTGCACTATATAGTGGACATTATCTCCTGGCCCTGGTGCCCTTATGCATATCCAGTGAGTATGGCTGTGGCTTTTTAAAATACTTGGGGGAGGGGGGTCTTTCCCAGGTAAGAAATTAGGCATACATGTTTATAATTACTATGTGGGGTCTCAGTACAAAGTGCTTAGGTCTAGTAGTCCATAACAACCAATCAGAGGTTTGATCAGTAAATGGTACATGCTGATTGGTTGGTATGCGTTACTGGACCAAGAGCCAACATTGCACCTTTTGGGTACTGGCACTTAAAGGAAAACTATACCCCCAAAATGAATACTAAACCAACAGAGCATTTATATCAAACTAAGTGACATATTCAAGAATCTTCACAAACTGGTCTATATAGTTAAGTACATGTTGCTCTTTTACATCTCTTAAACCACCATTTCGTGCTGGTCTGTGTGCTGTCTCAGAGATCACCTGACCAGAAATACTTCAGTTCTAACTGTAACAGGAAGAAGTGAGGAAGCAAAAGACAGAACTCTGTCTGTTAATTGGCTGATGTGACCTATTAAGTATGGTTTATTATTGGTATGTTTGAGTGCACTGTGAATCATACGATCCCACGTGCGGCAATTATTTTTTAAAATGGCAATTTTCTATTTAGGATTACCCAATGGCACATACTACTAAAAAAGTATATTATGAAAATGGTTTATTTACATGAAGCAGGGTTTTACATGAGCTGTTTTATGTGATATCTTTTTAGAGACCTACATTGTTCAGGGGGTATAGTTTTCCTTTAAGCAAATATCCGTGGTAAATCTGTGCAACGGCATGGGACAGATCTCTTCGAAATGCCTTTGCTTAGTCCAAAGGTTTGAATCTCTGCAAGTAAAATACATACATCACATCAATTCAGCTGAACTGCAACTAAATACTTTCCTTTGCAGTATGCATTACTCTCCTTGTGCTTGAGACTTAGCCTAGCACAGACACAGTTATAAAATGAGTTTTTAAAAGATTGGGTTCTTCTTACTACAAGTAAGTGTTAATAGACTGCTTATTATTGTTATTATACAGTGTTTGTGCAGAAAGTGTAGCTGACGGCAATGAACTTCTATGGAATATCCCATTGGGAAGCTCTGGAGGTGTAGGGATTATTAGCTAATTAGAAGTTCATTACGTGGAGACCCTAATGTACTAACAACAGTACAAAGCACAATATAGAAACAGTGCCAGATTTGCCTGCTATAAATAAATTAATGTTTCCTAGCTCCTCCTCCTCTATGTACTAGTCTCATTTGTCCTAATATCTTTTCCAACTACAGTGTAAATATACAATAAGTGATAGTGTCAGTAAATGCACAGGGATCATGTGGTGCTGCCTACAGAAGTCATGACTGCAGTGTATGATAGACAGCAATGTTATATTGCATCTTGTACTCAACAGTGATTTGTTACATAGCCTTGTGGTTTTCCTTTCATCGCTAAATTCACTCTCTCCACAAAGCCCATGTTGATTTAAAAAGCTGCACAGACGGATCATCTTATTTGTGCCAAATATTAATAAACATGTTGGAAAAACAACTTAAAAAGCTCCTAAAATATGAAAGACCATGTGCAATGTGGTAGCCACGGAATTACTGTGTGCGGCATTTGTACTGCAGATAAAAATTATATGTATAGTAGGGGCAAATGACTGGTATGTGAAAGGGATTGGAGCAAAGGGCCAGCATTAAGCTTATTTTTAAGATTAAGTCACTTTATGGAAGCAATGGCACATAGCAGCATGACAAACTGTGTTTTAGTATAGAAATCTGTAAGTGCAGCTGTATATGGGTTGCTGAAATGAATGAGAAGCGAAGAACATAGGGCTCATTTATTAAAGGGCAAGACACAGAGCTGCAATCCATACACAATGGAGCCCTGCACTTACCCCTTTTGTTATTGTAGTCATTACATACAGGGTTGTGTTGGTCCTTGTGCTAGTCACATTCCCTAGCCTGTGTATCTGAATGACAAGCCCACATGCCATCTCCAGCCTGACTCATGATATCAACGCTGCTAATAACCGACAGCTCTGTAGTCAAGAAAAACCTGCAGACTGCAAATAAGGCCTAGTAACTAGTGATGTGTGAGCAGATCTGATATTTGCTCCTCCTGGATGTCACAGCGCCACCTGAAACTGAACCTTTCTAAAACAGAACTCATATTTCCTCCAAGATCTTCCCCTGTCCCAGATATCACTCACAGTAAACAACACCACCTTTCATTCCACCACACAGGCACGCTGCCTAGGAGTTATCTTAGACTCTCATCTGTCTTTTTCACCACACATTCAAACACTTGCCGTATTCAACTGCGCAACATTGCTCGAATACGACCATATCTCAGTTCAGAATCAACAAACACTGATTCAGTCTCTCATCATCTCCCGCCTTGATTACTGCAACTTACTCCTCACAGGTATTCCAACAAGTCACCTTTCACAACTCCAATCTGTTCTAAACGCAGCCGCTAGACTCATTCATCTATCTTGCCGCTCAACATCAGCTGCTCCCATATGTATGTCCCTTCACTGGCTCCCAATCTCTTCTAGAATCAAATTCAAATTACTTACACTCACATTCAAGGCCCTTAATAATGAAGCCCCTCCCTATATTTCATCTCTAATCTCCAAATACACTCCATCACGAAACCTACGCTCTGCTTCTGATCTTCGCCTCACTTCTCCTCTCATCACTTCTGCCCATTCTCATCTACAAGACTTCTCTCAGGCTTCTGCTTTTCTCTGGAACTCTCTGCCTCGAGCTGTCAGACTTTCTCCTTCTTTCCAAACTTTCAAGCGTTCCTTAAAGACCCACTTAAAGAGGCCTATTCGATGTACCTTAATTAATCATTGCTGTATCAAAAATGACAGTGTTTATATAATCCTAATGTCTCAATTGTACCCTAACCTTTGTTTGTAAACTCTAATCTCTAGGTCCTTCTAGCCCTATTGTACTCTGTAATCCTTGTTTGTTATCCACCATTTATTCTGTTTGCTATAACTGCAGTAAAGCACTGCGTATCTTGACAGCGCTATATAAATAAATGATGATGGTCCGTGGGTCAAGGACTTGATCCCTTGCATGTAAAATCTGGTGATCATTCCCTGTTGGAGACATTAATGACAGGGCCCCATCCATAGCAACACCAGCAGGTTGCACCTCAATTTAAATTAATCATGGTTTTTGTAGCCACCCATCACTCCCTGTAACTTTTATATAGTGCCTCCTATAGGCACCACCAGACACTACATATAAACAAACAAACAACTTACCCGATTCTCTTTCCAAAATGCTGATTAAAATGCCACCCTGTGCAACCAAAGAGCTCATGATCTATTACACTCCATTTTTATTCCTCTTTCTTCTTTGGCTCTCATCTATCCTGTGCTTCTGTGGATCCTTGGTTGCTAGGGTAATTGGGACCATAGTTGTTAAAGGGGAACTATCGCGAGAATGAAAATTTTATATAAGCTTCATGATAATGAAATAAGAAACTTTGAAAATACAATCAATTAAAAATCCTGTACCGTTTCTGAAATAACTAAGTTTAACTTCACTATTCCTCTCTCAGCATCTGTTTCTCTTCATTCTGTATTCCTCCCCCAAACAACGTAGGTCTCTATAAAAATATTTTGCATACAACAGCTCAGATGTAAAACCCTGCTTCATCTAAATAAATCATTTATAATACATTATAATAATATAAAAATCCCTTCTATTGTAACATTTCACTTACTGACAGTTGTTCTCAAAGAGGGGGGGAATTAAAACTTTTCTTGCAACTTAAAGAACACAATTAAGTTTGCAAATACATCGTTCCATTTTATTGCTGTTTGGGCTTGATAACAAATGAGCAAGATTATACACACACAAACACACACACACGTGATGCCTGAGTAATAGCAAATTTTGATTTAAAACGTGAACTTTAATAACCTGCATTTTCATTAGAATGTAAACAGTTTGATGATAATAAAAAGGGAAGTGAGGAACAGTAATTGTTACATCTTTGGGTTAAAACATTTCCCTTTATTTAAAAACAATTAAAATATATTCTATGGGGGGCGGCGAGCCCAAGAACAGAAAAATATAGAATGGGAGGAAAAAAATATAAACGGAGAAAGATGGAGAAGTTAATGGAACATGTTGCAAAAAACAAAACAAAAATGATTCTGTGAGGGAAACTCTGGCCAAACAACAATTGATATTATAGAAAATGTGTGGCTCTTCTTCTGCAGTACTGTACAAATTAGGGATGCACCGAATCCACTATTTAGAATTCAGCCGAACCCTTTGCAAAAGATTCGGCCGAATACTGAACCAAATCCTAATTTGCATATACAAAATTAGGAGTGGGGAAGGGACAAAAAGTGTGACAAAAAGTGATGCACTTCACCTCCCCTGACCCTAATTTGGATATGCAAATTTGGTTCGGCCCGACAGAAGGATTCGGGAGAATCCGAATCCAGCTGAAAAAGGCCAAATCCCAAAATGAATCCTGGATTCTGTACATTCCTAGTACAAATCAGGACAGCCAGCGATTGTTCTCATGTAAATAGTGTTCTACAATACAGGAGTCATCAGCCTTTACTCTGGTTCTTTCCAAAAAGATATTTAAAAATAAGTCTTATATACTGAATTTATTGAACCCGCCTAAAGGTTCAGCATCTCTATAACAGTAATCATCTGGGCCTTCAAAGTTGGCACAGGAGCTCACCATCTTCTTGAGTTGTATTAGACGTGTCAGTGACACGCACATGCTCAGTGGGGTCGGAGCTGTTGAGAAGATGGTGGAGGGGTGCTTGCAAATTATTATACAGAAAATGAAGTTAATCTGTCAGATTAGAAAACAGGGAGCTATTGGGGGAATATATTGTGCTGGTGCAGAAGGCCACAACAAACAACATTCCTGCCCTACTTCTTTTTTAAGCTTGATTCTCATTTAAACCAGGCTTGGGTAACAGGAACTACTGGGGGTGTTAGGAACTGTAAGAAGCTTTGAAGCGGTGGTTCACCTTTAAGTTAACTTTTATTATGTTATAGAATGGCTAATACGAAGCATATTTTCAATTGGTCATCATTTTCTCTTTTTATTGTTCAATTAATTACCTTCTGACTCTTTCCAGCTTTCAAATAGGGGTCACAGACATCTAAAAACAAAATGCTCTAAAAGGCTAAAAAAAAGTATGGTTATTGCTACTTTTTATTACTCGTTCTCTAATCAGACCCTCTCCTATTCATATCCCAGTCTCTTATTCAAATCAGTGCTTGGTTGCTGGGGTAATTTGCACGCTAGCAACCAGATTGCTGAAATTGCAGACCGGAGAGCTGCCGAATAACAAGGTAAACAACTCAAAAATAAAAACCAATTGCAATTTGTCTCGAAATATCACTTTCTATCGCATGTTAAAAGTTAATTTCAAGGTGGACCACCCTTGAGTCTGAGTTGTATAATCCCACTCCCACATACTATCAGAATAGTCTTTCTTTAAAACTTTCCATTCGCCCTGCCTTTAAAAGTGTATGTGGAGGTCTATTCCTCATATAAAAGTGACTTACAGTATCTAGAGGAGAGGGTGCAGTAGTAGGGAGTACTTTTAAAAGGCAATAAGTTTACAATGGGGCTGCTATAGACAGATTGAACAAACACTGATTTTCTATTTCTCAAACATACAGAAAACAAAACAAGATCATTAAAAGAACCGGTGGAAATATTCCCGATATACATTACATTCAGTCCAGATCACAAGGTGCAATCTGCAGTGTATCGACAGCAATATAAATATCCATACAGAATTGCCAGTTATAACAGCATTTCATTGGTACGTTTGATCCCGTAAAATAAATAACCTACCCATCAAGTGAATCATCCACAATTGGGAGGGTAAAACAAAACTGATTCATTTGAGGTCAGTCAGAAGTTTTGGTTTGTAAGAAAGTCTATATTTGGATGTACAAATAGGAAGAGGGGAGATTGAGGGTAAGAAAGGCAAGAGACACTGCTAGCATGTAGATGGATCCATGGCGGAGAGAGTCAAGATGCTTCTGTCGTTTGAATAACAAGGATCCGTCTCACTCCAAGATCTAAAGCGATAAAAAGAAAAACATGGGCAAAAAAGACATAGAAACCCCTTTAGAGACAGCGCGTGTTCTACTCCTCTTCACTGGCAGCATCACTAAGAAGCATAATTACATGGAAGGAGTTTGAATCGGAAGAAGTGTAGACAAAATGCGATCAATTTCCTCAAGACTCCTATAAGGCCAACTATATATAAAGTTGCAAGGAACAATTTAGAGGATAAATAAGGGCAGAGCTATTATCTTGATGCAGAATAAGAGGAAGACAATTCATCCCTAGATATTTGTCTACATTCCCAAAAGTTAGGCACCCCCAAGAGATTGTAGTGATCGCTCCAGTGAGCACCACGGAGCGCTCCTCATCCGGCTTCCACTTTCTTCACATTTCCCGGGGCAGACACATGCGCAGTAGAATGAAGTTTAGTTCAGTTCAGCTTTTCACTCTAATGTGCATGTAGAAAGAAGAAGCCGGAAGAGAATCGCTCTGTGGTGCTTGCTGGAATAACCCCGGGCCGGTGCAGTTTTCTGTTAATAGGAGCACCGGCTCGGGGTTTCAGGTCAGTAAATACATTCAGTTGGAGGTGCCTAACGTTTGGCACCCCCAAGTGTGCAACAACTTTTTCTCCTTTAAATAAACCCAATAGGCTGGTTTTTCGTCCAATACGGATTAATTATATCTTAGTTTGGATCAAGTACAAGCTACTGTTTTACTATTACAGTTTGAATAAGATGGAGTGTATGGGGAACAGCCTTTCCGGAATTCTGAACTTTCTGGATAACGGGTTTCCGGATAACTGATCCCATACCTGTACTCCTCAGAACAGAATCCATGTTATTTGTTCAGAGGCTGCATGCAATAGACTCAATGTGGTCATATATCTCAACACTGGGCAAAACTGCATGGTTGCCATGGGTTATTGCTAGCCCAGGTGCAAATATGCCCAGTGTTGATAAATGAGCCTCAGTGAGTTAGTACCTACGCCTACGGTGTCACAGCTTATTACCATATGCTCTTCTGCAGCATTGCCACCGATGTTATGGGTACTATCACCCTCCCTCCCAATCAATCCTTTCCATTTACAAATACTAGGCACCAACCTGCTGAGAACTAGCTATATGCATAAGATGGCCATACAGGGGACAATAGGGCAGACTCCCTAACAAACGGCCAACAGAGCTGTGGCTCATCTTTTCTTCCTCATCTTCTGATGCCCCATGCACATACCTGCTGTATCAGCAAATTCAATTTGAAACCTACCTCTGAATCCACAGTACAGGGATACACCATACATGTACCAATAACCATACTGATGCAACACATAGGGGGTTATTTACTAAACTTCGAATGCAAAAATCACAAAAAAAAAAAGTTTTTTTTTTTTTATAAAATCAGTCTGAATCAGAAAATCCAGACCTGTCGAGGTTGCATATAAGTCAATGGGAGAAGCCTCAATGATTTTTTGATGTGCACTGGCTTTCTTGCAATACCCCGATGTTTTTGGCAAAAAAAATAATTTTCGGGAAATGTAATAATAAATAAGCGTAAAAACCAGAGTGGATTTGATCGGAGTTTGTATTGTGATTAATTCGGACTCTGATAAATAACCCCCATAGAGTTGTAAAGAAGTGTTTCAGCTTGATCATCTCAGGGGATGCTGAATCAATGTCTAATCACTGAGAATATTCTCAGAAGCTCATCTCAAAACTTACCGGCTGCAGGGGGTGCCTCTTATTATGGATGTTTGGCTGAATTGTTCTTGGTGAATTCATTATTTCCAAATATCAAATCAAACCAATATTAACGTGAATACATTTTGATTTGATTTAGCTGAATCTTATACCAGCTCCAGGTGGTGTGTACATATGTATAGGTCTGTATATACACACACCGTAGATTTACCAAAATGTGAAATTAGAGCTCACCATAGAAAAAAAAAAAAACACCCCTTTCTATTCATTCCTATGGGATTTTTAGATTCCTATGTATCAGTGGGTGGAAGTTCACAATTTGATATATACAATTCTATAAATCCCACAGGAATGAATAGAAAGTGAGTGAGATTTTCTATGGTGAGCTTTGGTAAATCTGCCCCCCAAGAAAGCTACACAAACATAAAGGACTATAATAAAATAATTTACCCAAACAAGATACTTTTAAGAGTGGTTCACCTTTTAGTTAACGTTTAGGGGGTTATTTATCAGGGGTCGAGTTGTGTTTTCCTGAAAAATTCAAGATTTTTTGAGGGTAGTTTTCAGTCAAAAATGAATTTTCAGGTGGGTTTCACTCGAAAACGTAATGAATTCGAGCAATTCCATGTTTTACATATTTATTGTTATTGCTGCTTCTTATTACTGATCTTTCTATTCAGACTCTCTCCTATGCATATTCCAGTCTCTTATTCATATCAATGCATGGTTGCTTGGGTAAGCTGGACCCTGGCAACCAGACTGCAAACTGAAGAGCTGCTGAATAAAAAGCGAAATTACCCCAAAACCGCAAATAATAGAAAATGAAAAACAATTGCAAAATGTCTCAGAATATCACTTTCTACACTATACATTAATTTAAAGGTGAACAACCTCTTTAAAGCACTGAAGTATAGTATAGAGAAATACACACAATCCTTTCGGATTCAATCTACTTATTGGTTAGCAAAGTTAAAGTCACAGCTTCCAGTAATAACGTAACTCTAAGCCATGTAGTTTTACACTATAAAAATATAGAGTAGTACATTAGATAATGGAAATTGTAGTACGGGATCTTCTGGTTAGAGAAGAGGCCACATCGTTTCAGTGCTTGATGCTATAAATTGACGTAGGCAGAACCTGTTTATAATTGTATCATCACAGCACTATAGACTTGTATTGTAGAAAGAAATTGAATTTTTCAGCCAGCGATTCACCTAGATTTACATACGTCCATTGAAAGATTATAAAATTACTTAATTACTCTTTCAGAAACGCAGGCGATTTTGTCCTTGCCAAAAAGGATGAGGTAATATCAACTGTATAAAGTCTGCCAGGCTTAGAATAACATCATGATGGACAGCGTGCGGCTTTCAACTGCATTTAGTAATGAACGGAAAGCACCCAGAAGTCAGCAAAGCAAATTGATTTGTACAGGGAAAAGAATTAGCAGTGACACCACCAGGAACCCACTAACAAAAGGACATTGGTGATTTTGGAAAGGATGCCTTTATTTATGAAAATGAAGATATCTGATAAGAATCCGTACTAAAAAAAGACATAACATATGCTATATATAAATATTTACTCATTAATGCTTTGTTCCACACAAACAATAACTTCCAAAAATATGCATTTTTTTGTTTGTTTTTTGTAGCATTTGCTCTAAATATAAAACCGACAGTTGCATATTGCTCCTTGGAACGGGACACTAACATAAAAAAGGGATGGACAAAGCCAACGTATAAGCGACTGGGACAGGGATGGCAAACGTTGTATAGGACGTCATTAACGTGTAACGTTTAATAAAAAAAAAACAAAACTGATGAATTGAATCGGAGCAACTTGATGGAATAAACAAATCGTCCCAATTAAGGAATAGATCATTTGAAGATGTAATGTGAATATCACATTTTCCAGTTCGTTAGCAGATATCAACGCTTTAGACAAGCCCAGGCTGGTGAAATGAAGGAGATTGATTAAACAGAAGAGGGTGATGCACAAAAGGTTTTATACTAAAGGGTCACTTTTGTATAAAATGGATATAGAGACACACAAAGGAGCATAACCAATAGGATGTGCCCGTGTCTTAAAGGTAAAGTATACCCAAAAATAATTGTACTGACTGCATTTGGTCTTTTTAAGAGGACTTGTAAGCATTAAATAACATGGCAAGTGGCTATATAGCTCTTATATCAGATTAATGACATGAGAAAATGGCCTGAGTGTGTTTACTTGTGTGTCATTAGCTAAAGAAAGAAGGGAGCGTGTCTTATACTTGACATGAGTATTATGCAAAGGGCAGACTTTCTTGGGTATAACTTGTACCTACAAGCCTCTTAGTTCCTATTTACTGCAGCGTAAGAACTGAACCTTAAGGCAGCCATGCTTTTCTTGGCAGTACATTTATGGAAATGAAACGGGACCGAATGTCAGGTAAAACCTTTTGTATATCTGTGTAAGAACCGTAGCCCAAACAGATCAATTAAAAGTCCATGAAATCAACCAGACACCGATATTACAATGCCCAGAACTACGTAGACAAATGCAAGCAAAGAAAGTTAACATACAGTTAAAAGAGACACACACACACAAATGCTTTATATACAGAAACTGTAGAGAACACTGAAAATAAAATACGATTTAAAAAGTTCCCCAAAACGTATAAATTCTGTTTCAACTCTCTACTGGCAAGGCATTGGAATATGCACTATACCAAACCACGGGATATTTGGTTTCCTATTCATCTATAGCTGCAGGCTCGTCATTTTCCAGTTTATAGGTGAATCGTTGGCAGCAAAGGCTATTTAGAGAGGTTCCACACCTGTTGACCCGGGGCGGGCTGCATCGTCCCATCAATCGTTCCAGCAGTCTTCTAACAGGCGAGCACGCTGCCTCGCAACTTGTGTAGCAGCACATGGAGTCCAAGCAGTTGATACCTGATCCTGTCTCAGCAAGCTGGCAAACAAATAACACAGCAGAGGCTTGTTACAATTCTTTCCCCAAAGCATTTCAACAGTGTAACCTTCAAGGAATGATTGTTAATCACAGATGGCATCAATTTGAGGTTAAAAAAAAAACTACTAGTTATAATGTAAAAATACGCAAGAAGGGTTACAGCAGTGGTGAGAAGCAAAAACCTCTATTATTTGATTTCTGTTTCCCTCAAATGAAAACCAAAAATGTGTATAAAAAAAATAAAGAGAGAAAAATTCTCTGGTACGATAATGGTATGCTCAGAGACTAATGAGGGGCCGGTGCATACATATATTGGCCCAAGGTCATGGGGTATGTTCCCTTGTTTGTCTTGTAACCAATGTAGTTGTGTCAATACGTGTGCGGTTTTCCATCATCCACCAACAGGACTTAACTATCCACATTTTACAAGTTTATCTAAATTTTGGTGTATGCTGTGGTCTGCCCGTGTCTCATATGGGTGAGACCACGTTGCAGATAAAGACTCATATATCCCAACAAAGATTGACCATTACAAGGTCTAACTCCAAATTACCGATTTCCAAACATTTTGTGGAAAAGGGACACTGATTCAGAGCTAAAATTCATGGTTTTGGAAGAAGTCCCTCCACCTAGACACGAGGGGGATCGTGAGGTATGGTGGATCCATCAGTTAAACACATTAGCCCCCAATGGGTTAATTAAGGATTATGACCTGTATGTATTTTTATAGATAATGTTTTCCCACTGTCTTTTTACTTTTGGAGTATTTCCTATGTTAAGACAAAGGGAGCAGTAGCATAGGTGTAGCTACTAAAGGTTTAATTGACTATGCTGTGATGTCATATTCCATTAGTGAGTTCGTTTGATAAGTTAAAAGGGTTGTACCAATTTGTATCTCATTGTAACTATTGAACCCATGTGCTTGAAAAAGACTCTGTGCTCTTTGAAACGTTGTACTGCTGGGATCAAGAATTTGCTTTTAATACACCTAATCGCACCAACAAGAGTGAGTGATGTGCCTATTTTTTTCTTTTTTCTATTTATTCTGTTGCTGTGGCAGCATCAAATTTTTGATAACGTGCACCACGCAATGTAACTGGGCTGTGCGACATAACTTGATTAATTTATATATATATATATATATATATATATATATATATATATATATATATATATATATATATATATTTTTTTTTTAATGTATAGTACTATGGTTGAATGTAAAATTGTGTATAAACAAATGATTACTTGGCCAGGGGCCCGAAAGAGAGATGTGGTCCACCAAAGGATATTTATGGCTCCCAGGTCAGGACTGGTTATTGTCCCATATAGAAATAGTGGGGAATGGGCAATATTAGTCTATGGAAATTTGGAGCAGGGCTGGACAATGCCTCATTAGAGAATAAAGGTATTCACAGCTCATATTACGCAACAGCTGATAGTAGTTCAACTAACACATCATTATACATTACCTGTTTGTCTTAAAAACATATTTTCTGTGAATATTAATGTCTGAAAATGCACGATAAATTTGTAATAACTCTGAAAATAACAGGAAACCTGAAACAGCGTGCATTTATAATCTGTGTATAAACATGCCTGGCCAACCCTTATACCAGTGAGTAAATGTCAAATCAGTAAAGCTAGGCTCCTGTGCACATACATTAGGACTATAAAACTACATTACTGATCACCTAGTAATGTACTGGATAACCCATCGCATAATCAGTTTATTCTGTTTTAGGTCGGGTGCTGGTGAAACCAACTAATTGTTGTTGTATGCCCTGTATATTTCTTTTATCAGGGAACCATGTTACGGTGAGGCTCAGCTATTTCCCTGTGTAATAGAGAGACACAAGAACAGATGATAAGTAGTTGCCATACAGTTTGAAGACACAAATTGAATACTAATTAAAATTTATCATAAGGTAAAAAGACCATTCGCTAGAGTGAACAAGAGTTCTCCAAACGGTGTGTTACCCCCTTTGATATGAATTTGCCTCAATGGTTCCCAATGTAAATGCCAATGGTTCCCAAGCAATGTGGCTGGCCCCACTGGGAGAGGGGGCAGAAGGTTTGGGGCAGTGGAACTCAGCCGAAAGGCTAATTATGAGGACAATTGGCTCTCCTAGATACACATGAAAGGCCAGTTAGGTTAAGATTTGGAGTAAATACGCATGTGTTGCCCTAAACATTATTATAACTATGATGGAAAGTGTTGTTCCTATTTCAGTACTCGTTTCATGAGTCAAGGGGGGCCCTGACCATTGAATGAACTATGGGGTGCTATGGCCAAATGTTGGACAATTTAAGTTGGGCTTAAGGGCTCTTACACACGGGTGTTTGTTTGTGTAAGAGCCCTTAATAAGCCGCAGCCTTATACTATAAATATCAATGGAGGCTACAGCAAATAATTAAACATTTCCATAAAGTGTGGAGTTAATTCAGTAAACAGTAATAATAATAATAAGTAGAAGGCAGAGGGGGTGTATTACTACTATGCAAAATGTTACAGCTTGGACTTAATCCAATAAATTCATCTGAGTGTCAACAAAAAGGATTGCTCTTATAATTCATAAAGAAATGTACTTGTTTAAAAAAAAAAATGAGGGGGGGGGGGTTGTGCCTAGATTTCATTGTAAATGGAAACATTTGGAGGAAATGACTGAAGGGTAAGAAATACCTAGAATCCCACCACTGTAAACATTACAAAACAACTGAAACCTGAATTTGAAAGAAAAAAAAAAACTTCTATTCAGTGTTAGTTGTGTAAATAAATGCCATTGATGAATACACTAACACAAACGGAGAACCATGTTTAGCACAATTACAAGATGTGGCTTGAAAACAATGTTGTAACCATGCCACTGCATGCAGTCCACAAACATGCCCACGAGTGACCACACATCACATGACACAAGTACTACCTAGACTGCTCAAGTGTACTGTTGCTTTGGTGGATCAGCTAGCAACTGTCTATTGTCCGACCCTCTGTGGTCATTTTCAGCAAAGTCAAATGCTGAGTTGACTCAACCCTTATCTTCTTCCATCTAGAGGGATAAAAAAGTCAAGTCACCACCACCTGAGTATCTTGGAGAGATTGCACTCAGATTCTATTTAAAGAAAAATGAGGAGGATTTAGATCAATTGGTAGATTTAAAGGGGTACTTTTAGGAAAATGAAAATTTTCATATAAACTTCATCACACAAATAAGAAACTTAATAAACACAATCAATTAAATATTCAGCATTGTTTCTGAAATAATGGGAGTTTATCTTCACTCTCTCAGCATCTGTTTCTCTTCATTCTCTCTTCATGCAGGAGATGGGTTTCATATAGTCGTTGACAGTTAGATCCAATATATTTTATAGGGGAGCTTTCCTTTCCTAGCAGATGTATTAGAACTCACTCAAATAACGGATTCCAATACAAACAAAATAACTGCTTTTTGCACAAATTCTGCATGTAGAGAGACATGAGGTCTGCTGATTTTGATAGAGTGAGCTCTAATACATCTTCTAGACAAAAGGAGCCCCCCTATAAGATATATTGGATCCAACTGTCAATAAATATCTGACACCCAACTCCTGCATGAAGACAGAATGAAGAGAAACAGATGCTGAGAGAGGAATAGTAAAAATAAACTTAATTATTTCAGAAATAGTACAGAATTTTTTATTGATTGTATTTAGAAAGCTTCTTATTTCAGTATGCCAGAGCTTATATTAAATTTTAATTTTCCCCTTTAATGGTGTTAATGCCCTGGTCAAACTAGGTGAATGAACCTTCCACCCGATTACAACATTTACTTTTAAAAAGAAACTGTATTTCGGCAAATCTTATTGAAAATGTGTTATTTGCTCCATTAACAAACTGAGATTAAAAAAATGATATGGAAAAGGTTTTACACCTATCCAAATGACCAGGTCTGGACTGAGAATTAAAATAGGACCTGGCATTTCAGCTACATAGAGGCCCAATCAGCCCACACAGAGGCTTAAAAAGCCCTTGTTAGCCCACTAAATAGTGACTTTCTATGGCACCTTATAGCAGCCCCTCTGGCATTTGCCAGAAGCTACAGATTGCCAGTCCGGGCCTGCAAATGACCAATTATTTATTTGTTATTGCACAAAGGATTCTTCTCTCCCCCCGCACACATAATGGCTTTTGCTATCAGCATGCAACAACTGTGGGCTATAAATTAGTTGCCTGCATTACCGTTTAAAGAGAGTTTTTAAAAAGTTGGGGCACTATAAACATGTAAATAAAAAGAGAGAGGATGATTTGCAGATCATGTAACCCTATATTTAATTGCAAACAGTACAAAAACTGTCCAATTTTGAAATAAAGGATCATTGCTTACTAAAAAAACTACATGTTCATTTTGAATCTAATGCCAGCAACATTAAAAAAAAAAGAAGTTAGGAACAGGGGCAGCAATGGACTGAAGAAGTTGTGTAATGCTAAAAAGAGCAGATCCCAGAGAGGCTGGGTCTCTCAGAAGTAAAGATGGAAAGGGGGGACAACCATTATGTGGAACACTGCATGGGCAAATATTGCAACAATTTAAGAACAGCGTTCCTCAACATAAAGGGACAAGGCCGAGATCTTATGGATGGCCATGATCTTCAGGCCCTCAGGCAACACTGCATTAAAATCGCAATAATGGAAATCAGTGCATGGGCTCAGGAATACTTCAGAAAGGGAAACTCTACCATGCAAAGAGAAACCATATATAAACTTGATCCAGAAACTTGCCAAAGTTAATTTCAGATGGACTGGGGCAAAGTGGAAAAACTGTCCTGTAGTCTGACAAATCAAAATTTGAAATTCTTTTTGGAAATCATGGACACCAAGGCTAAAGAGGAGAAGGACCAATCAGCCTGTAATCAGCATGCAGTTCAAAAGCAAATGTCTCATGATGGTATGGGGGTGCATTAGTGCAAATGTCAAGGGGAACCTGCACATCTGGGAAGTCACTGTTAATGCTGAATGATATATTCAGGTTTCAGAACAACATTTGCTGCCATTCACATGACATTTTTTTCATGGAATGAGATTGTAGTAAATTGAGTAAATGTGTCCATACACATGCAGACACTGTCTACTCGGTCACTTGTTTTCCAGTGTATGATACAAAAACTTTAGCCCTACTTAATTGGGATTCAAGTGAAGCTCATTCATAGAGTTAAGGCTGGAAAAAAGTTAGTCAAGGACTGCTTCTGACCACGGAATCAGAGCCAAAGGTCAGCCGCTGGTCACCAAATTGTTGGCCTGAAGGCTTGCCTCTTGACTCCCTAATAAAGGTATTAAAGGGTTTTATGGACTATTTGCAGATTCACACATGTAAGAGCAAGTTCTTGACTTTTTGTCAACAACCTACCCAATCACCACAGCCCTACTGTATTATAATCCACCTTTAAAGTAGCCATAGTAGCCAGGGGTATGACACCTGGGGATCTGTAACAGCCACTATAAGTTCTCTGCAGCAGGGAAAAAAACCTAAATGTGGCCATACAATGTCAGATCTCTACTTTTGACAGAATGAGAGGATCTGATTTGGCCCCATGCACAAGATAAACTGGGCTGATCCAAACATTGGTCCAAGGCCCCAATGACTGGATCTTGCACTGGATCCTACAGAAGCCTGTCCAACAGGAAAGGACCTCCGACAGGACCATTCAGTGGGATTTTCAAACCTGTCCAATTAATATCTGCCTGATATTCATCTAGATATCAGTCATGGGGTGCATACACAGCCAATAAGCCAACAGCTTGGTCTGGAGGGACCGAGAAGGCAGCTTTGATTGGATGGCAACCTTAAGTCTTCTCATTATCTCTACAGAGATGTGACAAAACTATGGCAGCTGAACTATTTACATTTACAGAGAACAATTAGACTAGAATTATTTAGTGCACAGGGGTATTTTTTACAGGAGTCATGGGAACCACAAAAAAAGAAAATTTTTGTAGCAGAACTATAAAACCTAGTATTGAGCATCTTACCTGGGTGGGGCACTGTGCCATCAGGAATTGTTCTGTAACAGCCATAGTACTGCCCATTTCTTAGACAATTAGCTCATGAATTAAAAAAAGTCACAAAAAAAGCTTTTTGACACAAGCCTTAGTTTGATTGGGACTGTGAAGGAGTGTGACATTCACGTAGGAATACAAAATAATGTGGGCAGGGGAAGGCACAGAACAGGTTTGATCATACTTCTAAATGAATAAATATGGAGTGGTACTGGGTGAGAGGCAATAATAATGATATGTACACAAAACAACATGAAATGTGTAATGCTGACCTGAAACACAAATACACCACTTAAACCGCATGACAGATGGCATAGTAATAAAAAATATTCTGGGGACTGGACACCAGTTTGAAGAGCAATAGGTCTACCAGATGTACCTAGTGGTGTTGGCTAAAATAACGTATGGGGTACTGCAGATCAGCAATAGCAGCAAACCTGCTGGTATACAGTTTGGAAACACCTTTACCAGCCATTTTGTTGTTTACTCAATCTTCATGTTCAATAATGTCGAGTGCAGATATAGAACAGCAATAAAAACAGTTTTCCAAGTCATATTCCGGAAAAGGAGACACAACAAAAGCAATAAGCACAGAAGCAGCTTGTATAATGAAAAAAAAAAAAATCAAATAATTAAGTCATGGTCCTGCCTTATGTAGCCTGGCATCATCCAACATGCGGAATTTTATAGAGTATTTTCAAGCACTCAAAATCCATGCTTTGAAATGGAATGAAATAAGAAATAATGAAATAAGAGCATGTGGAAGGGATGTTTCTGGAGTCGTGCGAGGGCTTTTATGCACTGCATGCACTCCTTAACATGACCAGGTAAAACAAACACACGGAAGCAAATGCCGAGCAAACAACTGCCAGTTTGGATGTTAGTAGAAAAACTCATGCCTTCTCCATCTCTCTCAGAGCTGGTTAGTTCTCTCTACTCATGCAGAAAAATGGATCCCCTCCTACTCTACCTAATTTTGCTCAGCTGATTCCTTGCCCGTGACAGAGGTTGCAGGGCGATGTACTCGTCACTTAAAGTAATTCTGCTGGCAAACATCTACAAGTGGACAGAAAAGGGATGGGACATATAGCACGTAAATAAAAAGAATTAACTTCACAAAGGCAATTTTAACACATGGGGAAGAACTTCTCAAAAAGAAAAAAAATGAAGACAATAAAATAAACCTGGGATTGGATTTGTTTTGAGAAAAAAAATTGAATACAGTAAAGTATTCACTACGTTTTTGGCATTTTGTGTTCCTCAACCTGGGAATCAAATAACTGAATTAGTAAAAACAACCTCTCTTAAAAACGCAGCCGTCAATTGAACTGGGGTGAACTTACGAATTCTGTCCCATCCACCTATATACCACTGATGTAAGAAACCTTTTGCACTAAAAAGCAAAGAATTTTGTAGAAAAATGCCAGAATACATTTCATAGTCAATATTAAGTTAAAGAACTGAGAAAATATACAAAAGACTGCAATATGTAATATTCCAAGCGGTAACTCGTTTTGTGATTATTCTTCCTTACTTTGTGGCTTAACTGAAATAAAACTAAACACTTTTTTAGAGGAAAATATTTATATACATGCAACTAAAAAAGTAAAAAAAAAAGCTGAGTAATGATAAGACAACATCATTAGGTTTTTTCCTTCTTTAACACAGTCATGTGAAAAAGTAATGTGAACAATTTGATCTTCACTAACAGTATATAAAGATAAGTTTGTATTTGTTATTTTACCTTCACCTTTTAATACTGTTTAAATGAAGATGAAATACCTGTATGCTGAAAAACAAAATTGCCACGGGATGTACTTACTTTTTCATGACCAAGTGTTGTGTTTAAACATTAGTGACACTGACACATATTAAAAATAATAAAGTGCAATGCAAAATAATTCAGACCCAAGGCCAATTTTCTAAAAAAATTAACTGAATTTTGTTCTGTGATATATTTATGTGATATTGATTTACAGGATCCTATACCCCTGAACTATGCTCTATGAAAATATATCACATAAAAGAACCCATAGTTATACTGGGCTATTTTATTATAAAAATATAAAAACTGTTTTTACAGTACGTTAAAAATTCCATAAGGAAACACTGCCATATGATGCACTAAAGCCCAACTCTGGTTGATATGAGAAACATGCGCCCACATAAAACGAGGGGACATAATTGGGGGTACATCAGCCAAAGGATAGACAGAGGCATTTTAGCAAGTCTATTAATTGTCTGATAAACCAGAGGGAAAAAAGACAAAAATAGTGTGTTGTGTGTATATTTTTTAAAAGCAGCTTAGGGCTCTTTTGTCAATTCCAAACGTAACCCTCTATTCCACTGATCTCTTCACATATTCCACTGATCTCTGAACATGTGTCAGGCACAAGGAAATGTGACGAGATAAGAATGGAGTAGAATGCAACTAGCTAATGCATTTAAAGGAGAATTCAACCCTGTATAAAAAAAACTAGGGATGCACCGAATCCAGGATTCGGTTCGGTATTCGGCCATTTTCAGCAGGATTCGGATTCAGCCGAATCCTTGAGCCTGGCCTAACCCGAATCCTTAAAATCATGTGAATTTTCGTCACAAAAAATGGAAGTTTTTTCCCTCCACCTCGCTGATTTGCATATGCAAAAAGAGTTCAGATTCGGTTCGGTATTCGGCCGAATCTTTCACGAAGGGTTCGGGGGTTCAGCTGAATCCAAAAAAGTGGATTCGGTGCATCCCTAAAAAAACCCCTGTACCCCCCACCCTAGGTAGACCACCCTCCCTCCTCCACCCAGGCGCAGATTCTGCCAGCGCATCCATCTTCTGGGTCCTTGGTAAGCTGACTGGGAGATCAGCAATCTCCGTCAATTTTGGTGCATGCGCAGTTGTCGAGAACCGGCTAATTGCTCCAACTGCGCATGCGCCGACATACTGATCTCCCAGTTAGCTTACAGAGGACGCGGAAGATGGACACGCGAAACTCCGCTGGAAGAATCTGTGCCGAGGGGTAAGTATAAAGTATGGGGCATTTCCCCGGAGAGGCAGTTAGCCTGGAGGGGGGGGGGGGGTTACAGGGCTTTTTTTTTTATATACAGGGTTGAATTCTCCTTTAAGAGAGCTCAAACTTGAGTTTCAAATGTGTGTTTAAAAAAAAATGCCCTTAGAACCTGCATTATTTCCTGTCAGGTGACCAATTGGTTGGTTATTGGGATATGAATTCTCTGCACGTTAAGTTCTCATTTAGTATGTGTAGTTCCACTTTATCAACAAAAAAAACTGACATATGCTCTTTGGTTAAATTTAGTAGCACTGGGCTACCACCTCCATTTTTACTTTAAACGTTGCCTAGTCATATCAGCCCAGTCTTGATAACACTTGACTGTACAGGAAGGCGGCACAAAATGAGCCATTACGTGAAAAACAAACCACCCTGAGTGAAAAGTATCTCTTGACAAAAAGCATGAAAAGAACTGTGCTGTGAGGTGGGAAAAGGCTTTGTTATTTGCTTTGCCCAGTTATGATTTGCTATTCAGTAACATTACAGAACTGGTCCAAGATCTGAATAATTTTGCATTAGAGTTTAACGATGAATAAAAGCATCCATATTTCAGAAAATATGAGCCTTAAAATGACATGCTGTCATTCACTCTTGCAAGCATTCTACTATACAACAGAACAAGCTGTAAAGTAGTGCACTTCCCAGAACCTCAAAGGCTATATAAGGCACAACCAGCAAAATTCACTCACTTTTACTAATAGTTCAAAGATTAATTTAGGGTTACCAAACAGCCATATGCTAAAAATACCTTATAGACCAAACAGAATTTTAAAAACAACCTAATAATAAATTTGGTATCTCAAATGCAAAACTGCAATAAAGCATTTGAAGCAGGTTTCTAGAACTAAAACAACCTTTTGAAATAAAAAATATGAAAACCAGCATGACGGATGGAAGAATTTCTTGTTAGCAGCCCACCAATTAATGTAGAGGAGCAGAAAATGTAATATTTGTTGTTAAAAATGAGGAGGGGTAGAAAGTTACGACTAAAAAAAGGTGAATTCCTTTCAAGAGGACAATATTAGACTATTACTGCAAAGAACATTTTCTTAGTTATCGGGGGAACAAAAATGGTATCGTTCCACAATTTACTACTTTCAGTCGTAATATGTGGTCTGTTTTCTATGGTATAAAATAGTACTTTGTACATTACTTGCTTTAGCTTAGGGCACAATATTTTTCCTGCCACAAATAGAAATATCACTGGGGCACAGTCAGGTGCTCTTGAAGATTACCGTACTACACTAGTAAGAGCATGTTCTTATCCTTAGAGTACCCCCTTAAATTGCTAGTCTAGGTATTGCCTTTAATGATAGCACCCATTGTTTCCTTGGCTTGTATAGAGTTAAAAGTTGTAGTTCATTAACAGATGGGATCCAAAAGTTTAATATCCATGGCTATTACTTACATCCGTTTATATTTCCTTAATATTCTTCAGTCGTACAGAGATATTGCATTTAGAGTGCAGTGAAGGAATACATCCCTAACTTTATGGATAAGTCAAGTATACATTTTAGCATACATCAAGTGCACAATGAAATAATCACTAAAATAATAGCTCCTATATGCATTTCTCAGTACCTGAGCCTTTTCTGTGCATGTTGGATACAGGTGTCGGTATGCCACCTTCTTCATGACGTCAAAAAAGAGGCAGAATATGATGATGATGATTATAGCAAACCAAGCAGAACCACTGGACAGCAGCTGCACAAACACAAAGTACATGTCCTGGGTGTGCAAGAACGGCCTGCAAAACACAACAAAAACACATAGGTAAGCATTCAGGAGTGATTACTGCTTAGTAACTACAAGGTGGCACACATACAAACACGTGTACACATTTGTGTGTGTATCTATGTATATAAAGTCTAAATAAATGTGTGTACATGCCATAAATCAAAGGACTTCTAAAGCAACAACATTAATAACAGCCTGATATCAATGATTTAGATACAAAAAGTAAACAAGGAAGTAACTATAGGTGCACAATATTTTAATTAAATTATTTCAAACTTGAAAGTGCTCAACATAACCATTTAAAAGAACACATTATTACACACACACACTATGAAAGGCTCTTTTTATGCAGTCAATTAAAAACAACCTAATTAAGAGAGAACTACAGCTTTACAAACTAGGCTTAAAAAGGCTACACGTGTTTTGGGATTCCTTTTTAGCCCAGGGAGATCATAGCTGATTCACAGCATACTATGCTTAACATTAACAATTGTAAGATGGCCTGATAATATCCAAGACTTCTGTGGACAAATTTGACGAGATGTATCATTAAAGTTATAGGGATGCTGAACTCTGCTGGTAAAGTAAGTTCAGTAAATAAAACACAGAATATCTATTTAATAATTTTTAAGCTTGAGCAAGCTTTTAAAGGACAAGAAAAAGTGTAAATCCCTGTGGGTTGCCTGGGCTCCCTTCATGCTGGGGTATAGCTCTGCCGGCTCCACTAGACCAAACATCCCTATAGTCCAGACAGCCGCAAGGGACCGGGAACCTTTAAGAAGATAAAGGCATCGTATCTGACAGAAATATACCTGGGTGAAACTTCAGTGAAAGTTTGAAGTCATCAATTGGAATCACTGGGCAGTGTGTAATATATTGGGATATAGGATTTACATTTTCCTTGCCAGGATTTGTCAATAAGAGGTTCACATGAACCCATAACAAATCCATTTCATATAATCCAAAGACTTACTCATAGTTATAGATCTACAGAAGTGTCAAGATTATTACAAACATATTAATGGAATCTGTTGCAATAATGCAGTTACCTAACAAATCCGATATCTCAAGCTATCTCACACATCAACTATTTAGTAAACAAACAGTAAAGTTTGTGCTCTCTGCTTCACCTACCAGATGATTCCACCATAAAAGAGAGAAAATATAAAATAAAATGCAATGGAACCCCAAGTAACAAAGTGATTTATCCATGTCCAGAAATGAGTTTCAAGCGCCATCTGGAAGAAAACAGAATGTATTTACATTTCTTATGTACAATTGTTTTTATTTTATTTTTTAATTGCATGGGAGTGTGGTTAAAGACCAGTGGAGTAACGATGAGGGGAGCAAATGAACCAGGGCCCAGAAGACCTGCATTGCTATAGCCATAACCACTGAAGCTCCTCTGCTAGAATCCACTGAACACCAGCAAAGCTTGCAATAGCAAATCATGCAGAGGTAGGGCAATAACTTGGCTTCCTTTAGAATACTTGTCTGAATACATTAAAAAGGTGATAGAATTGAAATGACTGCCAATCCTGTGTATTTTGTGCTTTGGGTTTGTTTGTTAAGTAACATATCTGCAACAAACACTTCAGAACAGTCTCCTTGTTTTATACATTAAAAACTTATGAAAAAAACCAAACAACATCCTACCTTCATGGTAACGGTAATGACCATTACGGTAAATACCAGCGTCCCAAAAGTCCAGTTCCCAAACATCTAGAAAATAAAACAAGAAACATGTTTTTAAAAAGTGTAGTTCTGAACAATCTCCATCCAAAACCATTATACAATCCAGGAGCCTACTTCGGAAGAGCAGTTTTATCATCAGAGCTAAATCTGTGTAAAAATGTTCCTTAAATAGTTTCTATAAGTCGAAAATTGTAACTTACAGCAAGATAAAACATGATGTAATTATCTTTTACAGATTATATTATAAGCAATTGTTGGTAAACGTATACATACACTACATAGACCTAAACCCCTCTGTAAACTAGAGCCCAACAGCAGGATATGTGCACAACCCACCCGACAATTTATGGGTAAGATCACACCGGGAACTCCATAACTAGATACTTGTATTTGGCTAAAAAGTTTCATTGCTTCCTATGTGGGCAAACTCAGCCCACTTTTCGAATAGAAATGAATGCAATGTATATCTAGGCAGCTACAAGACGCAATTACTAATGTCCCTGTAAGCAGAAACCCCTTAAAATTAGCTTTATGTAGGTAATTTCAACACAACGTGCAACTTTTTTTTAATGACTGTTTATATTGTTAACTGGGGTCTCACTTAACCTTCCACTTTTTTAGGCTGAAGAATGGCGAAACAGCTAGGCAAAATGATTTTAAAAAGCAAAAAAAAGTCAATTGCAAAGGATCTCAGACTTTTACACCCTACATCATATGAAAAGTTAAGCTAAATGTAAACAGCTCCTTTATCCGTGTAGGATGGACAATAAACAGACACCATGAAATAAGACAAATTTCACTTAACACAAAACATTGAACCAAATCTTTTCATGTATCAAAGAAAACAGTAATTAAAAAATAAAATAATAATAATAATAATACAAAAAAAGAGCAATATTCTGTGCAGGTAAACTTAGCGCCACTAAAAAAAATGCATAATGAAATACTGGAATTCTTAAGGAACCAGATGAATTTGTAATTTGGCCAACATAAATATACTGCAATACTTGTATGTGGACAAACAATCCCCATTTTGTTTAAAGGGGAAGGCATTTTCAGTAGCACAATATCAAATTAAAATGGATGAAATATTTTCTCAGTGCTGCAACCATTAAATGCTCTTTACTTTCTTCAGAGGTATGAATTATATGCATTTACAAGATTACATACAGATATTTGCACTACCAAAGAAAAACTAATAAAACACTTACAGATAAGGGCTTATTTACTAAAGGAGTAATGATTTTTCTTTTTTAATAAAGCAATATTTCTTCCCAATATTAAAGTTGCATTTCTCCTACTATAATATTCTATTATTGATACCACTAGTGACTGCTAGTAAACTGTATGCAATGGGGGGTAAAAATGGCACCTGTGATTAAAGGGACGGAACGTTGATTGGACAGACATTCGTGTACATTTGATTCAACAGCTTTACAGAGCTTATTTTTAACTAGAGTTAAGCTGTACATACGCATTCAAATAGCAAATTATTATTCAATTTTTAAAGGAAAGATACTGGAAAAACGTTGTCTATATTTCTGCTCTCAACTAAACATGAAATGGATAGGAACACAAAACTCACAAAACATCTCTTTATAAGAAATCTTTAAAGAGAAACTTCCTATAGAATGAAAGGGTTCAATGCATCCTTTTTATATTTACATATATACAGTATACTGACATGTAAGAGAGTCACATCAAAGCTAAAGCACTTATTTTAGTAGGTGCGGTTTCTCTTTAAAGGTCTGATAAAACATATAAAGACTCTCTCTGCACCAATACAAGCCTTCTGTAAAAGAATAGCTTGGCTGGCTGTTTCATTTTTTTGTAATTTACTAAATCAGGGACAGACCACCAATGATACATCTGTCATTCTGTAATTTCTTTTTTTTATTTTAATAGAAGGCTGTTACTGGAGCTGTGTGGAATGCAACATATAGCTCCTATCCCTTCAATCATACTCTTACCAGTTGCCTGTTAGGTTTCAAAATCTGATGGCATGCACAGCATGGAAAGGAGGAAAAGGGAAGAGAAGTAGAGCCAAAAGATAAAGCAATAGTAAAAAAACAGACGGCAATTCAAGTGTAACCATTTGGTACGCTAAAACTTTATATGGACTATGTATATACACTGGCAAAACAGTGTACACTGACTGTACTCAATACAAAAGCATAAATCTAAAGCTTATACTTTATGAAAATAAAAGAAAAAAAAGCTTTGAATATAGCAAGCGGCTCTCCTTCAACATTGTTTACACAGGTATAATTTACAAATGCTTTTTACATTAACTATTTGGTACTATTAAAGGGGCAATATACTCCTTGTTTAACACAGCAGGGGAAACTTGTTTTTTATAAGAATACATTTTAGTTTATTTTCTACTTTAGTCTTAAGCATTAATAAGCCAACAACATTCATCATGCCCAAACATTATGAATATTGTGTACACTGGTAAATATTTTACAAATGTGCGGAAAAGTCAAAGGGTGAGTTTTAAAGATATTTCTTACCTGGCCATTTCCAAGTAGGGATGTGTCCTCCCCCATTAGAAAGTATGACCCAAAAAAGAACACAAAGGCATGCGCAAAGCCCAAAAGGGTCCAGTAAAGAAATGGTTTAAAACCAAGAAGGGCATTTTTACGGATGTCTCTGTAGGGAAAAACAAACAGGTCATATCATTCTATGAAATGAAACTCTTTTTACAGGTTCATCTTCATTTCCTTAAAGGGATCCTGTCATCGGAAAACATGTTTTTTTCAAAACGCATCAGTTAATAGTGCTACTCCAGTAGAATTCTGCACTGAAATTAATTTATCAAAAGAGCAAACAGATTTTTTTATATTCAAATTAGAAAGCTGACATGGCACATGACCAGGGGCAGCTGGGAAATTGACAAAATGTCTAGCCCCATGTCAGATTTCAAAACTGAATATAAAAAAATCTGTTTGCTCTTTTGAGAAATGGATTCCAGTGCAAAATTCTGCTGGAGCAGCACTATTAACTGATTCATTTTGAAATTTTCCTTTTTCCCATGACAGTATCCCTTTAACACTCAAAATGTTAGCACTTAAACAATAGGATATACAGTAGCAACTATGTACAGGTTTATTGTTAATGTTGCAATGCCATGATATAATTAGGACACATCACCATACCATAATACGATAAAAAGTGAAGAGAACAATGATGTGAATGAATTGACTTTAATTATAGTTATGTAAAGTCCACTACTGAAAATTGAATTCAACTACCTGCTTCAAAGATTTCAAAAGTGACCTCAGAGTTTCATGATCTGAATTTATTTTTAATCCCCTCATAACTATACTGGCATTAAGGAAACTATGATTATATTAAGATACTTACCGATAGAGACCAGGTTTTGATTGTAAAACATGTGGATGCACATGTTGCTCAAACAGACTGTACATTAGAATAGGTAAGGAGGTGAAACAAATATTGTACAAAGTCAGGTATACACTGTCATACAGTGTCTGGAAAAAACAAAACAGAAGGTATGTTAAAATTCAACTACAACTTTATATTAACACCTAAAACATGTTACAATCCTAAAAAGTGAATTGATGGGGGATTTCCACCCAAGGACAAATGGAAATGTGATTTTGAAAGAACCTACATTTTGATACGATGAAGCAGAAACAGCCGATTAACAGATCTGGAGGAGAATCAACTTTGGCTAAATTGTTTCAAAACCAGAATTAATTATAAATAACCTTAACTAATATTTTTAAAGTTACTTGAAAAGTGGCTTCGAGTGACACTACCCCCCCCCCCCCCAAAAAACAAAAACCTGTTTTTACATGAAGCATTTTTTTTTAAAACGGCTAGCTATTATACTTAGGTTTTTTTCATGTTAATAGTCTGACAAGTGGTCATATCAAAGCTTTTCAAGACATCATTATCTATAAACGAATCATTGCTTTTCCAAGATAGTATTTCCCGAACGTGGTGATGCAGTTAACCAGCGATTCTAAATACACACAGATAAACGCATGCTTCTTTGCCTGCACTCTGTCTGCCCAGATGCTGTTGAATCTTTATTACAGATCTGTAATATGTTAGTTATGGTATACAGAATACCACCGTTCCCAGAATGCATATGCCACATGTTACCATGCAATTTCCTGTGTGTGTGATTTAAGTGATTTGTTATTAGTTCTGTCGGTGTTCCTGGTTGGAGTAATTTCCTGTTCCTGTTGCAGTAAGTATGTGTGAGCTCTCTCTAAAGCTGCATGTTCCTGCATTACTGATATGCATCTCTCCTAAATAAAGTTATTAGCAGCAAAGGATTGTGTGGAACTACATCGCTGCTGTGCAAGAATCTGATACCAAGGAACTCTGGTAGGTCATCTAACCCTGAATATAAGAGAGTTGTACTGAATAGTTACAACAGATGTAAGCACATGGAGGAAATGCCTACTCAGATGTTTTAATGCTGAAATCTGCGCCTTGATTTGAGCACAAAAGCTGATCAGCCTGCGTTTATTCACAGGCTGAGAAACATCCGAATGCAGCCATAGCCATATTTTCTCTGAATTAGAAGATCCCAGCTGAAGATTAAAATAAAAATACTTTGCTTTTTGTTTAGAGAACATATTTGACAGGGCTTCCTAGCCGTTAAATGCTTAACCAGCCCAATACTGTTTATTTCATAAACAAAACTATTTTGTTCTCGCCTTCAGCACAAACCTAAAACATTACTGAAAAACACATAATATTCCACTTACTTGCTGTGAGAATAAACAATAGAACTGATACAAAAACTGAGGTGTAATAAAACACACATTCTGCAAAAAGAGAAAAACAATTAGCAAAATACTCTTTGCTTATACGTTTGATAAGACTGCATGAAAAAAAAAATGCATAACATGTGCAAAGTCACTAAATACTAATAAGTCCTGGTCAAAGAATTTCTTGCATGGAATTTCAATGGAGGACTAGGTTATTAAAATGAGCTTTAGAGGGGGATAAGATGAGGTTATAACGGTCAGCGATGAAAGTCACGTATGATTTTCTGTTATGGGGCACTTATTTCCAGTGATGTACAGCTGACCCAGTACAAGTGAGAAAGAATGGTTCTTTAACCCTAATCCAGCGTGGAGATACAAAAATATGCACTGATGTAATAGATTTACAATAAACTGATAGATGAGAAGTTCATTGTTCCATTCAAATGATAACCATAACACTGCCACAAAAGGGCCTCAATAATTGCCAATACATGAAAGAGCACATACCTTATAAAAAAAGTACTGTACAAGGGTAGCTATTCTAATATAGTAGTAGTGTCCATGCACCAGAAGCAATTTTGAGAGGAATTTAAATCTTGCAATTGCATAATCACTGTTCCGTACAGCTTGCCTGCCTTCCTTTCCCATTATTCCTACAAATACAAGAGTGTAGAAAAATAAATGCACAGAAATTGTGTGAATTAAATAACAACATGGTAAGAACATTGCTATGTGCAAAACACCCAAACCCCAAATAGTGACATACCTATACCAACATGAGCTTCCTGTATCATGCTGACATCATTTGCCCCATCTCCAACAGCTAGGGTTATAGGCTTCTCTGGAGATGTTTTTAGTAGTCTAACTACCTGCAGTAAAAAAAAAAACATTTAAAATTTAAATCTGTACTCCAAAATAACTTATTCATAGGGCACTGAAATGATAAAGAAACCCTCCACCTGCACCGCTCCCTCTCAGCAGGACATGTTACATTTAAAGGTGTCTCTTTGTGTGCACCGAATATAAAAATTCAGTGGGAAAGACGTGTCACCTTGGCTCCTCTTCTGTAAGAGCTGCCGGCAGATTGAAGCACTGAAGCTCAGTCTGGGACTGGCTGCAACTGCAAACATATTTTAATCTGACAGAAGTATCTAAAGTGTCACAAGTGGGTGCCTGCCAACCCCACTATGCAACTATGCATTTTTATATCAGATGCAGAGATAGAGACACTTCTGACAGTAAAGGTGGTGCGAAGAAAGAAAGGGGAAGGGGAGTTCTGATGCAAGGAGTCTGGGGATTAGGTAATTGTTTCTTTCTTCTTGAAGTCCATGTAACTCCATTGAATTACAACATTTCGAAATAATGCTGCATTTACAATTGAGAAAGATATAAAATTCTATAATTTTCATCAATCTCTTCAAGGCTAAATTATGAGGTTGGAGCATTGACTGGAATGTTAATTTATTAATGATTTACAGTAACATTCTTTGTTAGAGTAAAGGAGTACAACCTGAAATCCATACCAGATCAGCTAAGCTCAGTTATTCAAAAGTTAAACTCAAAATATGAAACCATTAGTTTACCTTTGCTTTCTGTAAAGGAGCCATCCGACAGCACAGAACTGCAGAACAATTTCTACAGACATCCATGAACAGCTTTTCATGTTCCCTGAGTGCAAGAGAAAGGCTGGCTCCATCAACAACCAGCCCGTGCTGTATAACATGGTCATCTGTCAACCTAGACAAATCCAGACAATGTTTTTTAATATTCAGTGGAAAGCTATAACATTCTGACAAGTCCATTTATCTTCAATCTGATCCCCAAGCCCCTTCCCACAAGTCTGCTTAACAATGGGAGAAGGCAGAAGATTTAATAGCTCCACAATGGGCTGCTATATTCGGACAGATAAAATCCCCCTATGCACTCATCATTGTCTCAACATAAAGCCCAAAATACTACAAAACATATGGCCCTTGAAAGTTAGGAATGTTTACTTAGAAGATACATTTTGGTATAAAGTACATGGTATTTTAAGATAAATACATATGAGAGTTGGGGGTACGGAGTAAAAACCTAGGTCAAGAGTTGTCCCATGTTATAGTTCTGCTTGTTACAATATTGTGAAGAAACTATATTTATTCTAGCAACACAAGGTCTGAAGGCTGTAACTAAACATATGAATAGATATAGATTAGGGAGCACTGCCCATCAGGTGAGAGAAACAGTGAATGGTGTGCAGGGTTATAGGAATAAGTAATAGTGAAATAAATGAAAAGCTAACCCTTAAGATTGCACCACCCCATCAAAGGATCCGATGACTCAAGGAACCAAATAAAACTTAACTTTTAATACAAACTGATTAAAAAAAATATATGTTATGGTAGGTCCAAGAACTATTTAAAATGAATTTAGCAACAGGGGGATGAACCTACTAACAGTGGGTCCAATTAGCCAATTCAGGTTACCAAAGTATTAAAATTCTATATTTCGTTGAAAGAGAAAAAGCAATTAGGCTTTAGCTAAATATGGCAACCCCCATTAGTGAAAGCAGCAATTTGCTGTAAACAAACACAGGACACAGAAACTTTAGAAAAGACAAGGAATGCAAGAAGCAAGCAAATTATCAAGAACACAATTAGAAACATGTAATTTTTACTTAACGTGAAACTTTGCGTTTCCTGCTTACCTTCTTGCAAGCTGTCTCAGCTGTTCTGCACATTCTCTATCTGTTTTCTGTTGCACAAGTTCCAGGATATTCATATTTCTGTGGAAATGTCCACAAGATAAGCTGACACTCACAGCAGTCTCGTGCTTGTCTCCAGTGAGTACCCATACTTTTATTCCTGCAACTCTTAGAGCCTCTATAGTTTCCTGGACCTTATCTTGAAGCCTTAAAAAAAAAGCAGAGGTTTGTCATTAAAATCTTAAATCAATTTCATTAATTTTGCAAGCCACATCACATCCAACTCTGTGAAGTGAATTATTGTGACAAATTATCTTTGAACTACATGGGATATGTAACATACATTTGTTTGTCAATTGTCCAATAGTCCACAAAACCTATATGTCAGCCTGCTGTGTCTGATCTGTATTTCTCAGTGATCTTAAAACGTAGAAAAAAATCGAATACTGATCTAAGGCTTGACAGAGAACTAGCATACTCCACTGAATTAGAACAGAAGGAGCAAAGTAATCCTCAGGGGCTCATTATATCAGATGATAGGACACAGACCCCCAACCCCAACATGATTTCCCAGTGAACTGCACTCAGTACAGAGGTTTCCCTCTGCAGGAATAATATAATTGTATATCTGTGTATACACTATAAGTAAAAGGAATTTATGATCATGCTATTAAAGCATTAGTCAAATATCATCATTTCTCAATTGTGCATATTCTCTAGTGCAGAACAACAATCATTCTGGACCATCATGACCTATATCCTCTGGTGTGTCAGCTAAGAATAAAGTAAACTAGGCAAAACTGAAAAGCAATAAATCAAATGGGAAATAGTTTTATAGGTATGGGAGCTGTTATTCAAAATGCCCGAGACCTGGTATAATGGATCTTTCAGTAATTTGGATTTTTATACCTTTAGTCTACAAGAAAATGATGTAAACATTAAATATTTACAATAGGCTCGTTTTGCTTCCAAAAATGATTGATTATATCTTAGTTGGGATCCAGTACAAGGTGCTGTTTTATTATTACAAAGAAAAAGGAAATCATTTTAAAAAAATCTGGATAAAAATGGAGTCTATGGGAGATGGCCTTTCTGTAATTTGGAGTTTTCGGATAATGGATCCCATCCCTGTATTTGGCTGCTAATCACTACAGTAAAACTCAAAGAAAAAAATTACCCCTAAACAAAGATGAAATACAAGAGTTTCAAAATAGGTACAACTGTGAAACCTTTGCATTCAATCATCTGTTTTTAATTTCATAGAAAGTCAGGATCAGAGTACAGGGGTCCAAAACCAGTCACAATCATCCCATAATGGACTAAACCAGACCATATAGAGTCATATGGGGAAATGCATGAATATAATCTATAGTATGGCCATTTTCCAGTGTCTTATAGAATAGTTTCCATGCTTTCAGAAAATGCCATTTGTAACTAAGAGGAGCCCCATTGGTGTTCTGCTCCAAAAATGTGCCCATATAAGTATCTCTCAATGCAGCCACTCATAAAATAGCTGTGAAGCACTAATATCAGTTTAATAAACATAACAATGACAACATTATGATTTCACGCTTAAAATACTGGCACGCCGGAATGTTAATTATGAACAAAGGATTAAGTACAAGTGGAAAACGAGTAGGCTCCTTGTGGGAAGAATTATAGATGTCTTATTAGCTTCTAATTTGCACTAGTGACAAACTAACACAGTTCAAAATAATACACCTCATATAATTTACACGACAAAAAACAAAATCACTATGGTAGGATGAAGTTTCCAGATTGCCACAGGTGTAAAGTTCCTGAAGCTAATTTACTATATACGATATTTGACTGTTTAGTGGAATCTACCTTTCGGCAACAAATGATACATTTTCTTGCTAATGAATTTGCTTTGCCACAGGTACTTAACGCACACCATATCTTTTGGGTTTAGTTGACTCCCTGGTGCCCAGAACAAATGCTAGATTCTCTTATGGAACTACTATGCTTAAAAACAACTGTTCTTTATTTGATGGATACTTCCCATCTGATGCTTAATATGGATACAACACAAACTTGCAAAAGGAAATTTACATAATTATTTACCTGACAAGAGGCTTGCCAAACAAATCTGACAGAATATGGGACACCTGGCAGCAATCCTTACCTAGCTCCTCCATATAAATGTATCACTATTTCTTCATACATTCACTTCTTTCTCATTTCTTTACTTTTAATTCTCAAATTAAATTCTCATATTTTACTTACCTATAAGCAAAATGAGAAGAGCACCAACTGGTAGGATTACATTAATAAGTTGTAGTTAAAATAACATTTTAAAAAGAAACGCATACATGCATGCATGCATAACTAGATCCATCTATTTTTAGCAAATATAAGAAAACGGAAGCAACCAGCACCAGTCTGAATACATAGCATGGTTTTATATTTTACCGTCAATGATAAAATAGAAAACCATGCGATTACATGAACCATTTGTGGATCATCTGTTAACATTAACTTTGTGCAGTACATCAATATAGCACATGCTTACTTGTCTTCAACACCAGTTGCCCCCAACAACACCAAGTCTCTTTCGATAAAATTGAAAACATCAGCTAAGCGTTCTTCTCTTTGCTGCAAGGCAGTCCTGGCTTCATGCAGTCGCTGATCAATTTCATTGTATTCTTCTGGGCTAAACTTCTTATAGGCAATGCACAATATCCTTAGTCCTTTCTAAAAGAAAAAAATATCATGGTTAAAATATTCTATACATAACCTTATCCTGCAGTTTATTTCTAACAAAAGCCAAAAACTGTATTGCCCTCAGGCTGCTAAAATAGCAAAACTGTAAAAAGTACCAGTTCTACTGGCTTTTCCCTTTTCTCATTAAAAATAAGGCAGGTTAATTTTCTACACTATTTTGTAGTTATTTATATAAATGTACACAACAAAAGCCACAAGCAGAGCCAAATTGCCTAAATCGTCCTCTGACCATAGCCTGAAATCAATAGAACGAGCCATTATAAGAGGTAGTGTTCTATACTAGGGATTCACTGAATCCACTATTTGGGATTCAGCCGAATCCTCGAATCCTTCGTGAAAGATTCTGCCAAATACCAAACTGGATCCTAATTTGCATATGAAATTGGGGTAGGGAAAGGAAAAAGTTGAAACTTTTTTTTTTTTTTTGCATCCTTGTTTTCTCACAAAAAGTCATGTGATTTCCCTTCCTGTCCCTAATTTACATATGCAAATTAGGATTCGTATTCAGTTCAGTTCTGCCTGTAAAAAGGCAGAATCCCGAACTGAATCCTGGATTCAGTTCATCCCTATTCCATATACAGAGAAAGTGCATTGGAAGATGAAATTATCATGTAAATGATGACTGCAATACAACAGTGGTTATCCAGGCTGACCAAGCTTAATCTAGTCTGATCAAGATAAATAATGAATAATCATGAGTACAATGGGATCTGTCAAAATGAGTCTATTGACAGAATTCTGAAAATCAAAGCAGAGCAAACAAATCTCTGTCCTAATGCAGAAATGCTGAATCACACAGCCTTACAGATAACACTTTTGCCTTGTTTATATAACTTACTGAAGCAAATTCGTCCACATGAATCCTAGTTCTGTCAATTTCTCCAAGTTTTGCATTGCAAAGGACAGAAGACTCTGCTCCTTTTGTGAAAAGTATCTTTTCTCCTAGAAAGCATTAAGAAGGTAAATGAAAGGCACGCCGAAAACCACTTTAAAGGAAACATAAATACAAACAGATTTTGTGCTTACCAGATGGACTCTCTACTATTACGCTCATCTGACGACGATTTGCATCAAACTCCAATACATGAAGAAGTTTGTACCTTGAGAAACACAAGTAAGATACTGAATGTAACCAAGCTGAAAAAATGAACACACGTATAAATGTGACGCAAAAGTCTAATTTGACTACAAATCTAATCGCTAGATACAAATTGATCCCCTTCATTTTCAATAGAATGTGGAAAATTATGAATAGTAAACGTATAATGAATAAGTAATTAAGGAACTTTAAACTACTGGACATCTCAACAGCTGTAGAGTCTGCTGTCTGCTATGATCGCATATCTGTTTGAAGGGCAATTGGTAGATTGAAAATGGTAAGTAAGATGAATACATCCATTCAAAACATATACACTACACGGTTTTACGGTTTTATACAAGTATTAAACTTTTGCCTTGAGCATCCTTTGGATCTGATTATTTGTTGCAATACTACAATTCCCAGCATGCCCAAGAAGCATTTCTCCATAGGCATTTTAAATAAATAACAGATGGAGGTGTTGATAAATATTTACAGAATGCTGAACTAAAGCTTATCTTGTAGCCAGCTTATGGCTACGGGTGATTTCCCAAATGTATGAGGACATACTCTATATTGCTGAGCTACACCGGTTTAACACCAAGATCAGTAAAAATATTATCCAGTGTTAGGTATTAATACCAACTCTGTACAATGCCTATTTGTAAGAGTTTATATTTTGATCAAAAGAGCCTGCAATATTTATGCAGGATCTGAATAAACACTTGAGTCCTTAAAATGATGGGGGAAGGGGGTCATGATCTTATGATCTTATGATCTCTGTTTGAAACAAGTTACCTAGCTGTGATATGTGAGAATAGATGACATTCAGGCTACTGAAATGTTTTGATGCCTGGACTATTAGTAGCTCAATAGGCTTTGACAAAATGTTCAGAACATGCCACATTGATCTACCGTAAATGGTGCCCTCAAATGTAAAGATCATTGTTGCTCAGCAACTGCTGATCAGAAAGTTGGAAAATGATTTGGAGCATTTTTGCTCCCAAGACAAAACCCTTATCTAAGCAGACATTTATGTATGGACAGAAATCAAATGTATGCAGTTCAGACTATATGAAAATTACAGTTTCATACAAAGAGCCCTTAAAGGAATAGTTCATTATAAAAATAAAAACTGGGTAAATAGATTGGCTGTGCAACATATAAATGTTTCTAATATAGTTAGTTAGCCATAAATGTAATGTATAAAGGCTGGAGTGACTGGATGTGTAACATAGCAGCCAGAACACTACTTCCTGCTTTTCATCTCTCGTGGTTTGCACTTATTGGTTACCAGGCAGTAACCAATCAGAGACTTGAGGGGGCCACATGGGTCATAACTGTTGCTTTTGAATCTGAGCTGAATGCTGAGGATCAATTGCAAACTCACTGAACAGAAATGTACCATGTGGCTCCCCTTCAAGTTGCTGACTAACTCAGCGTTATAGAGCTGAAAAGCAGCAAGTTGGGTTCTGGCTATTATGTTACACATCCAGTCATGCCAGCCTTTATACATTACATTTTTGGCTAACTAACTATAGTTTTGCACATACAATCTATATAGTTTTTATTTGTACACTGAACTGTTCCTTTAAGCAGAGAGGCATGTAAGAGAGATCAAGGTTAGCATCAAGGCCGTAAAAAAAAAAAAAAAAACTGGGCTGGCACCCAAAACTCCAATTAGCAGGATAAAGTATAAAAAGTATTTTATTACTCAAAATAACATGTCTATAGAGAGCCTTAAACTTTTCGTGGCCTGCGGCACATAAGAAGCATGTAAGTCATGTTATTTGAATGATAAAAATTATTATTATTTTTAACTTTGGCATGCACAATGGAGCTCTTGTGAGAGCCAGCTAAATTAATGTTTTATGTGGTGTTCAAGTACCCTGGTTGTGGCACCTGAATTCATACTTTATACTGGTAAACCTTTCCTCTGTTTTGCATTTCTGGGACATCTGTAGACATCAAGTTGGACAGTCCTGTGCTACATCCATTAATGCCTAGTGTTATTCCCATCAAAGCATCTCCTTTTAATTAAAGTATATACGGGAGTCCAGTTCCTTTGTTTGGTAGTTGAATTGACATATGAAAAGCTGCAACTATTTCAAGTAATGGTTGGAAAAAAAGCCATATTGATTCCTCAACAGGGATCATAATGGAGTCAAAGAGAAAAAAAAAAAAAAAAACAAACAAAAAAAAAAACAATATCGTGAACAGTAAAACAAATGTAAGGGCTTTTAAATCTGCATAATTTCTATATTTAAATATGGGACACAAATATGAAAAGGCTGTTAAACAGAGTTCTATATATTATGAATATTCTTTGCAGTACTGTTACCTTTCAAGTTTTCCGAGACATTTGATTTCCATAATTTCTCCATTTATGCCATTAAAAGCAACTCCTATTCTATAAACAGAATGGAAAAAAAAAAGTTACTAAAGAGAATTGGGTGTATAACATTTGGCACCGTTAAACCATACAAAAAAACCTTTGCAGCTTATCTATGACACACAGGGTAAGCTTGGCATGTTTGTAAAGGAGAAGGAAAGCTACCAAAGCAGTTTATTGCCAATAGATTAGCCACAATAGTGCAATAAGACTATATTTATTCTGCAAAATGCTTTACCATACCTGAATAAACAACTCTAGAAGCTCTCGGTTTGTTTAGGATAGCAGCTGCCATATTAGTTTGGTGTGACATCACTTCCTGCCCGAGTCTCTCCCTGCTCACTCATAGCTCTGGGCTCAAATTACAGCAGGGAGGGGAGGAGTGAGGGGGAACAAACTGAGCATGCTCAAGCCCTAGCCCTGGAGATTTATGCTGAAAACAGGAAGTCTGATACAGAGCCCATGTATACACACACAAAAAAAAAAAAACAGCAGTTCAGGAGGCACAAAGGAGCACTTAAAGTGGGAGGATTGCCGTTGCCAGGGGCTGCCTTGTCCTTTAATTAGTCATATGTCAGTTTCAGATATTTAGGAGATCAAAGAAATGTTTACCCTAGATCTTGTACAAATTAACCTCAAATATAGTTATATATATAGTTATATATGTTGTGTTTCTTTTGACAGAGGACTCAGAGAAGCATTACAGAGGTTTGCTGGTGTATTTATATAGACCTTTCTGATAAAGCTTACTTAATTTTGCATGTCCTTCTCCATTAAGTCAAAATCCCTATGAACTGTTTTAAAGTGCTACTTATCAGTGAATTTCAATTTAACACAATAAGATGAAAAGGGGATGGGAGGTCCTGATTTGGGGATAAAACACCTGAGAGTGGTTCTGTGTGCCATATAATATGTTAGCCTATTCTAACCATATTAATCAGTATTTGGTTAAGGGAATTGGCTGGGTAAAAAAGAGCTTACATAAAACATTCAATAATGGTAGGAAGAATAAATGTTATTTGCATGCTCCAACCTTCTGGATGCTTCAACCAGAGCCTTTTCATCTGGCGAGGAGGCATAGTATTCCAACTGATTAGACATTCCATTTGAAAAGCGGACTCCATCTACACAGCCATCTATTTGGTCATAACTGATTTGAACCGTGTGACACAAAGACACTGCTTTTAAAAAGAGTTCTTCTTCCATACTCTGTGAAATGCAGAAGAAGTTATTTGAATCCAGACAATAATATTGCATGTCATAATGATGGAAAATATGTAGCCAGTTTTGTAGATGTGTGTGCTTGGGTGGCAGCAACCCAACCCCCCTTGTAAAAAAAAAAATAAAAAAATTAGGGGGAGACAGAAGTGAAGGGCAAACATTCTGGGGAATCCTCACATGAAAAGTGTTGCTCAAGTAAATCTTACCCAAACATTTAAACTAATAGAAGTCAAAAATATAACAAAGAAGACTCTATACACAAATTATATATAAAAGCATTTAAAGTAATTAACATATAATATTCTGTTAGCATGCACTGGTAAAAACTGTGTTTGCACGGGTTACATAACAGATAAAACATGGCATGTGCCTTCCCCCAAATCACAAATAACTATTTTAATGATAAGTCAGTGGCTTACTAAGCTTGTGGTGGGTGCATCTGGGAAATCCATAGTCACGCCTTCGGGTACAAGTTTGTTATTAATCTCCTTGTATTTAATACCATTTACGGAACATTCTCGAAACTGCATCTCATTTTCTGTAAGTGTACCGGTTTTGTCTGTGAACACATATTCTACCTGTTTGAATAAAAGGCATAAAACTGTCAGAATATATGCCAGTTTAGTTAAAACAGAGCAAAGTGTAACCCTAGCATTCAACAAAAACCTGTTAGGCTTGAAGAACTAGAGGTGTAGGCACAAACATGGACTCCTTTGTCTTTAATATTCTTATCAGAAATACCCATTATCTAGGGATATAGCCCACCCACAAAAAGCTTGAAAGACATTCAGGATAAGTAAAACCATGTAACCACTGAACCTGGTGTTTTGGCTCTACACATTTGAACTCCCCACACACTTCTTTTACATTCACTTAAGTGTGGTCAGCAGCCTTCAACTAACTGTGACAAATGTTTTTTGGGAACTTTTATTTTCTTTAACAATCAAGTTTCCAGTTCTTCAATATTTTTGAAGGTTTATGTTATTAAATGCAACTTATGTAAAACTTATGTAAAACAGCAAAAAAAAGTGTTTTTTTTTAGTGTTTATTCAGCTTTTAAATAAGCCCATATGAATGAGTTCATGGCAAAAAGGGGGCCATATTTCCTTTAACTACGGCCTGTCTGTGTCTATATAAAGGGTCAAACTAAAGTCCCTGAGTAAGTTTTAAAAGACAAAACATTCCTACTTAATGTGGCACACAGTGATATTATCATGGGGAAACAGTATTTACCTGTCCCAATTCTTCATTAAGATCAGAAGTATTGACTTGTGCTCTTTGGTTGCTTTCTTCATGATAAAGGTCAAGGTCCCAGCCAATAAAAAATGATCCAAGGAACTTCTGCATCTCCACAGTCACATAAAGTGAAATAGGTATAATAAAATTGTAAAGCACCAGGAACGCGAGGAAATCCGAAATAAATTTCAAGATCTAGTTTCAAAACAGATGATACAGATTAGAAACAAAATAAACAGAGGTTGTGATAATGCAATCCAATTCTTGTTAATAACATGCTTTAAACCTATGTGCATAAAAGTATAGTAGTTATTTTTGCAATATACAAATCACATCTTACGAATTTTCTATATATAAACAGAACTTTGTGGCAGATACCTATTCAGAATGCCAGTTACCCATTGCATTCTAAATAACTTATGTTATGTAACAGTTATGTGTTAAGTGTCCCTCTAGCACTACGTGTCTGCTTCACAGAAGCTCTTTTAGGTACAAAAATTTTAGTAGCTCAATGAGTGTATCCAAATCTCACCCAATAGCAATTGGCTGAAATGGATAATGGAATTTATTGCAAAAGATGCTATAAGTGCACTTGTTTAGAAAAGTAAGTGATTAGAGTGGGGAGGAGGTGTAGCTTACACCCTCCTCTCAGTGACATTGTTTCCTTCTCTTTAACAAATATACTGGCAGAATGTTAAAAATGTAATGTATTTAATTCCATTACAAACTTGCTAAACAAAATCATACATCCTTGACAAGGGCTTCTAGGATCAACTTTAGATATATAGCATATTTACATAATGCATTTATGCTCAAATCTAGTGGAAGCCTAGCCAAATTCATAACTGGCATTCAAAGTAGGGCTATCACTGAAGTTAGGTCTGCTTGGGTCACAATTTCACAGATTTCACATTTTAGATTTTGGTAACATGAATGACACATATGAAGGTAACAGAGGTTCCTGAATTAACTCTAGACTGCTCATATAGATCTGTGTATATTAAAGGGCAAATGCTGATATATAGATATTTATCATGGTAATATGACTGGGTTTACTTTGACTAAGTTACAGTAAGAAATGGCTTCCATGCTCTAATATGACACAATCTTTATGTTTCAGGCATGAAAATGAAACTTTTGGATAAATTACAAACCTTGCTACTATTTCTGTCATGCTCTGTTTTTTGGTTGTACCATGGCTCATCCCACTTTTCTTCAGCTTGCCAGGCATACTTTAATATTGTACTTAGAATAGCTTCAAAGAGGAGAATAATCAAGTACACAAGCAGGAAAGAATTCATTGACCTAAAACAAAGAAAAGAAAATAACCATATTGCCATGATTTCAAATAGTTCTCAAATGAGATACCTAGACAAACATAAAATTAAAGTGATATTATCATGCTTTTTATACAGAGGTTAGAATGAGAAAAAAAAATCTCAATCACCGGGCCAGTTCTCCTGTTAAGTGCGCCGGACCGCAGTACTCTTCAGCTAGATCTATAGGGCAATCCCTTTCCTGCTTCTTCTTACTTCACGCCGGTGAACATGCAAAGTAGAGTAAAAAACAGACTTTTACCAAAATAGCTGTCTTTTTCACTCTACTGAGCATGCGTCGGCCTGGGGGCATTGAAAGAAGTGGAAGAAGAGGATCACTCCGTGGTGCTTGCTGAAAAGTATCCCAGGCCCGTGTAGTTTTCTGCTAACAGGAGCACCAGCCCAGGGCTTATTAGATAGGTGATACAATCACTGGGGGTGTCCAACATTTGGCTCCCCCAGTAATTTAGATTCCATTCTCTTTTTATTTAACACAACTATGTATTATTTCAAACATAACTTTATGGGCAAACATTTACATTCAACTGACTCACTAAAGTTTGTTTCAAAGTAAACAAAATATACAGTAGTGTGGAAAATGTTACCAGGTTCATAAATAGTGAATGCAAATAAGCTATGTACTATAAATATTTACAGTGGTGTGAAAAAGATTTGTCCTCTTCCTAGTTTCCCCTATTATTGCACATTTGTGAAACTAAATACTTTCTGATCTTTAAACAAAATGTATTCAGGCATAAGGGAACCCAAGTAAACTCATAACTTTAAAATGATTACTGCATTTATTTTAGGAACAAGAGTTATCCACCCATCGGTAATGGCAAGGTGCCCTGGTCCCGAGACTGCAAAAGACCTCACACCAAAACACTACCATGTTTGTCTGTTGTGATTATGCTCTCACTGGGGAATGCTGTATTTGCATATGACAGGTTACAATACGTCTGGCATAAAGCAAAGGACATTTGCCATGGTTTGCCTTACTTCATTACCATCAATTCTGTCCAGTCTCCCAGAACACCGACTAGGAAAATTTACCACTGTACCAAGTGTTACTGGCAATGGTATATATATTTATTAATTGGCTTTTTTTTAAATCAGCTGAATATATATCAATTACGTTCAGTCAACTGGTTTAGTAATTAAGGGGACAGTTACTTTTACACACGGGTAATATGGCTGTAGGATAACGTTGTTCCTTAAATAAAGGAAGTAATAATTAAATATAAGCTTGAAATAGTTCCCTTTTGAAACCGTTGTTTCAAACAATAGGGGTAATTAGGAAGAGGGAAATACATTTCAGATCACTGTATGTTCAATATAAACACAAAAAATAACGGTTTATGCTGAAAATGAGTTTAGCATATCAAATGAACTGGGGAACAATAGGTGCTCTTTATCATGCAATGCATTCTGTATGTTTACCTTTAATTGTTTTAACCAATTTAGTACAGGCTCTTAAATGCAAACAGCCATCAAACTTACTTTTCAACTGCTGATCGTTTTTGAGATTTGCTTTTGTAATTTAAAGCCATTTTTGCTTCCATCCCTGTGTATATTGCAACACCTATAATTATGGCAAAAATAAATTTGTGGTTAGCTTGAGTGATTTCCGTAGCCTACTGAGAAATTTTACACAGAGTATTTTAAGATTAACAGGTTTACGGTACTTTGAGGTTAATTAAACTTTCACAAATTAAAGGAGCAAATACAATCTATTTTGCAGAGATAATTACATCAGTGTACTTAGTCACTAAATAGAAACCATCATCAGACTATACCACACTACAATCTTTCATTGTGACATAGAGAAGCATCTTCTATATACTAATGAACCAAGAAAGGGGACTTCTCCTCCAATATTAGGCTCCCATAACATGGGATAAGATATATAACCATATGAAAAAGATATTTAAGATAAAAGGCAATATTTATTAACCACCACGCCAAAAGCATTTAAAAACATTTAAAACATACTAAGATAGCAGCGCTGCATGGGGAGTAGGGATCCCTACCCTCTAATTGTCCAAATTTTGTGGGGCTCCGGGATATCAAATCATAACAAAAATTGTTCGTGTGAATTGGCTCGTCAGCCTTTACACATACGATATGTAACTCTGTATGTCCTGGAGTCCGGTAATCAAGGGGACAAGTGTGCGCAAGTCTTCTTATGAATAGGTGAGTCCTGTGCTTGGGTATGAACAGAAGCCGTGGATGGATGTTATAGAGAAGCATCTTGTTACTGATCAAGCAGCTGTCATACTGTGAACATATTATGCCTTGGATTTTAAGTTTTTACCTTCACAATTTAAAACTGTTGCCATAAAGCATATAAAATCCATCCCGGAGCATAAATATTGTGGCTAGCAGCAGAAAAGATTCCTAAAATTGAGGTTTACACTTGAATTTAATGGCCTTTTTAAAATAAAGGACAAATATAGAATTCTGCAATTGATTTTCAGATTAAATACGAGTACAAATTTACAGTGTACAAAGAACATTCCATATAAGTATTTATATTGTACACAAAGCTGTAATATTATTTTCTGTGATTGAAGAGATCTACACAGGTTTTATAAGAACCATTCAGCTCTCATTTAGCTGCATCAATGTGAAAATCAGACAGAATATTAGTTGCAAGAGGAAGTGAATTTATAATACACAATGTGTGGCATCACCAAAAACTGGTTACTTCAATTAGCACTGCTTATAACGATACACTTCCCAGCTTAGCCATGTCATTTATACAAAATTAAACTCCTTACCAAAAATTTCCTTTGTGTTTTTTAATCGTGCTCCACGAAGGAGGAGGTTTTCTGGCCCAAGAGATCTAGAAATGTATATAACATTTTTGTAGATGTTACAGAAACCCACAATAAAATGGAATAAGAATGCTGATCTTAAAGGGAAACTTTTGCGAAAATGAAAGTTTAATAGAAGTGTGATCATTGTAAATATGAAACTTTCTAAATACAATCAATTAGATATTCTGTACCATTTCTGATATAAACAAGTATATCGTCCCTTTTCCATTCTCAGCATCTGTTACTCCTAATTCTGTCTTCATTTAGGAGTTGGGTGTCAGATATTCATTGACAGTTAGATCCATTATATCTTATAGGGGGGGCTCCTCTTGCCTAGAAGATGTATCAGCGCGCTTCACTATTAAAATCACCAGAAATTCTCTCTCTCTACATGCAGAATTTGTGCAAAATGCAGTTAATTTGTTAGATTTTGTTTCTACTGCAATCAGTTATTTCACTGAGCTCTAATTCATCTGCTAGGAAACGAAGCCCCATAAGATATATTGGATCTAACTGTCAATGAATAGCTAAAACCCACTGCTGAATGAAGACATAATGAAGAGAAACAGATGCTGAGAGAGGATTAGTGAACATAAACTTGATTATTTCAGATACAATGCAGAATATTTGATTGATGGTATTTATAAAGTTGCAGATTTCAGTGTGCTGAAGCTTATTTAAAATTTTCGCCATAGTTCCCCGTTTAAATCTACAAAGTACATACATGTGTTTAAAATAAGTTACCTCACAATATCTTCTGAATGCTGATTTATAGTTATTCTTCCAACAAACCTAACAAAGATAAACATATTTATAACAGATGTCACAAAAGAGTATATGTTCTATCTTGTGACTGTGCATGTACACATACATTTACATAATGCAGACTTGAGGAGTATTTGCATCATATGTTGCAAAACATCTAGTAAGAATCAACTAATCACTTTACAAATTTTATCTGAAATATATAGCCACTCAATTATGTGATAAACTAAAGGTATAATAATATAATTATAGAATAGAAGACCAGCTTAAAAGTAAGTCCTCTTTTTAGACCAAACAAGTTTCAGTAAAAACATCTAAAATTAGTTCTTGGATTATTAAGTTTGAAATAGTTGTATTGTTGCCCCAAGAACAAGCTGCTAAAATGTGCTTTAAATGATCTAGCCACCTAGATTTAGTCATTAAAAATCAAGCAATGAAAAAAATGTTTCACTTAAAATTCCTTGTGGCCTATTGTGGAATGTAAACTGTGGTTAAAAGTTTCAGATGAGCGAGTGCCTGCTGTGTTCACTAGTGTCTCAGCTACTAGTCACTTGTTTAGTGCAGCAGTTTTAGGGGCCTTCTTGCAGAGTTTTTACAATGTTGGCAACAAAAGAAACCTGTGTTGGGAAATGGAGGGGAAATCTTCAGGTCCCAGAAAGTTAAGAATATTTTTGCAAAATCTACAGGGGAAGTATAACTTCCTTAGATTGTACATTGCCCAACGTACGCTCAACAGTTAGTCTTCGTTGTCAATGCTGCAGAAGGGGTGCAAACCAATTTCAGATTCAGGAAAACGTTCTACATTGCATAACACAGTTACATGCCACATTGCATAGTATCACTTGAGCATACCTTTCAACATTAGAAAAACAGAAAGAGGGTCAGAATTGTGTGGCAAAACATTTTTTACCATGCTCATTTTATGGCCATGTCCACTAAATACCATGTCCGTTTTACAAAATATGGAGTCGGAGTCACCAAAAATGTACCAACTCCGCCTTAGAGAAGGCCTTTGTAAAAACTAAATGTGCAACAGGTGCAATCTTCACTGATTTTTTTTTCATCTTTATTTCTCCTAAACATAGCCATGCATGATTTCTCAACTTGCAGTGCCCTGTGTTATATACAATAAAAATGTTGTATTTTGAAGAGTAAGTAATAAATTACCTGTATAGATCTGCTTCTGGCTGTTGACATTCTATGATTGCTGATAATGTGTGCAGATCTGCAACTGACTGTAAAACTGCTGTTTCTGGAACTGCAAAATGGGTCTAAAAAATGGTATGGTTAAAATAGGTTATGTCTAATTACAGCTATCATAACAGCAAATTGTGTTCTATAATTATAAACAGTACTACAGTTTTGTGCACAGGGCAGTTTATACATGCAAGTTATCCAGCACACAACACTATGGGGGTTATGTAATAAAAGGCACCAAGTTTGCCCAGGAGCAGTAACCCATAGCAATCAATAAGTAGATAGCATTTAATGGTCGCCTGTTTAAATGCAAACATCTTATTGGTTGCCATAGGTTACTGCTCCTGGGCAAACAATGCCTTTTATTACATATGGGGGTATATCTTTAATTCGTTCTTTTAGTTTGTCTTTTATTATAAAACACTAAGGGGCAGATTTATCAAAATGTGAGTTTAGATCTTAATGAATAAAACCGCACCCATGTTCTATTCATTCCTATGGGATTTTTAGATCCATATTTATTAAACGGTGAATTCTAACTTCCACCCATTGATAAATACAATTCGAAAAATCCCATAGGAATGAATAGAACGTGGGTGAGTTTTTATTTATTAAAGGAGAAAGAAAGTAATTTCACACTTGGGGGTGCCAAATGTTAGGCACCCCCAAGTGAATGTATGTACTTACCTGAACCCCCAGGCCGGTGCTATTCCAGCGAGCACCACGGAGCAATCCTCTTCCGGCTTCTTCTTTATTCAATTTTCCCGGGGCAGACACATGCGCAGTAGAATGAAATAGCAGGCTTTTTAGTTAGAGTTCAGCTTTTCACTCTAATGTGCAGCCGCGAGAAGCAAGGAAGAGAATCGCTTTGTGGTGCTCACTGGAATAACCCCCAAGCCGGTGCAGTTTTCTGCTGATAGGACCACCGGCACGGGGTTTCAGGTATGTAAATACATTAACTTGGGGGTGCCTAACATTTGGCACCCCCAAGTTTAAAACAACTTTCCTTCTTCTTTAAGCTCTTAACTCACATTTTGATAAATCTGCATATAAGGGTTCATTTTTTTTGGCTTTACACTTACTTCCCACCACCTGCAATCGGAGCATTCCTTTATAGTCTCATTTTTACAGGTAAGAAGGAGTTCATTATACATGGAAAATATCATTAACATTCCCCTTCAACTACAGGAGGTTTAGATGAACCAGAATAGGATAGAACATAAAAATTTAATTTTAAAATACATTGTTATTTATTATTTAGTGATACAAATAAAACAGCAAACATTTTAATAATAAAAAACAGAATAAGCACATATAAATGCAATCTTTATTTACTGGCCTCATATCGAGAATGCATCATGAATTAAACAAACACACCTTATGACTGGTCTCTCCATCCAGACTTGCAGTAGTAATGTGACATGAACCATTGGCACTGTCTGATGACAGCAGAACAAGATCAGCTGGGAATGTCTCATCTTTGGCTACTCTAACAATATCTCCTACCTGTGAAAACATAACTCATTTTAACCTTAGAACAATTCTATAGAATACACATAGATTTTATGGAAACTATGCTCCAAAACAAAAAAAACCCCAAAAAAAACCAATAGGTCTTTCTTCAGCCAAAAACTACATACCCTGATGTTTTTTGATCTAGTCTTGACAAGGTGTCCACTTCGTACAACATAAACTGGAGCTCCATTAACTTCATTGTCTGCTTTGTGTCGCAGCCAGTCTTCATAGCCCTAAAACATAGATTTACTTTAGGAGTGCCGATAGTGTGATGCGCAAATCCATACAAAACATATATTTCAAGTGAACAACTTCTTAGACCTATTCAGTAATTTATTTTAAGTCATTTGAAAAAATGCCATCAGCACAGAGTTAATTTTTTTATAACAACTTTTTTTTCTAGACAATCTTTAATTGCATCATGTTATTTTGTATCCGGTCACATCAAAGGTGACAGAATACAAATTTAAGTTAGTAAATTGAATGCATCCATTTACTTTGCAGGTCAAAAAGAAATACATTTACCTGTTTAATTGCAGTTACTGTTATTACAAAAAACAATGGAAGACCACTTGTTATAGGGCTTGTGGGAGTATCTATCATAAGCTGAAAGAACAATTCAGAAAGAAGAATGGTTATCAATAGAACGTAACCAACTCATACTACAAGGCTAATTGACAATAGATGCATGCTGTTCATTCACATTTAATCTAGCTAAATTAAATGCCGCTTTGACATGAAGCCTTTTATAATGCCACAAATCACAGATTCTTTTATCTTTAACTGATTTTATTGCAGTTTGCATTGTTTTTGAATAAGTGCTTTCACCTGTTAAACTTGTGTGTGCAGGGCTTTAGGCATACAACAACAGAAAGGCAAACAGTACATTATAAATGGTACTATATAAAGGCATAGTAGCCAAGACTGCAATCTGCATTGTTAATGGCAAAAAGTATCATAATGGGGGTGCTGTGTGACAGAATGCACAAGATACGAAGGATGTTAGTGCTACTCTGGGTTTCTTGAGTCTGTGGAACGATATTTAAGGAATCAAAAGATTGTCCATATAAACAGGGCCTTGATTATTGTGACATTAAGGGCAGAGACACACACTCAGATTTGGGGAGATTTAGTCACCCGGCAATAAATAGCCTCTTCTTCTGGGGGACTAATCTCCCTGAACTGCCTCCATTTAATTGGAAGCCAATGTCAATTTCTAGAAAGGTTGCTTCACACTTGTGATGTCTTTGGTGATTGTCACTTGAATGGGTGAAATACTTGGACAGATGCCATCAGAAAAGGCACGGACTTCTATTTTTTTTTTTAAACTTGGGGCTCTGGGTGGGTCTTGTGTAAGAAGGGGTGGGATGATTCAACCACAGGTCACTAGTGCAGAAGCACATTTTACAGAATACTGTAAATATATCTGTAAAGATCTCAGAAAAATGGACTTACCTGAACAAGAAAAATAATTAGGAAATAGAAATTTGCTATTCTTCTGAACTGTTCAAATAAATTTTTAGGGATGAAATTCAGCACTGTATACTGTAAACAAACAAAAACAGGTTTAGCATTTGGATAGCTACAAACTTTTACTATATTGTCAAATGTATTTTTGATGGGGGTTCTCCCTTGCCAAAAGCCTTAAATAGATGCCATTTTGACCCACTCATGTTAGAGGCACTAGTCCATGTATCATTATAAATGAGTAGGAATGTAGATATGTAAAATTACTTCAGGTATGGGACCTATTATCAGTAATGCTCGGGACCTGGGGTTTTCCAGCAGATCTTTCTGTTAATTGGATCTTCATAACTCGTCTACTAAAAGAAAATATTTAATCCCAATGAGATTGTATTTCCTCCAATAAGGATTAATTATATTTTAGTTTGAATCAAGTACAACTTACTGTTTTATCATTACAGAGAAAATAAAATTAGTTTTTCAAAATCTGAATTATTTGGGAAAAAATAGAGTCTATGGGAGATGGCCTTTCCGTAATTCGGAGCATTCTGAATAACAGATGCCATACCTGTAGTGGGAAATTTATAAATGGGCCAACCAATTTTGCCTTTCGTCAGAAGCTTAGTGTCCTATGTATGGAGCCAAAATAGCATCACTGATCAATGTCAACAAGAAAATTCACGTAACCACCCTACTGGTTTGGAGCTATGACACACACACACGCACGCCCTGAAGAGTTTTTTCTCAGGGGATACAACTAGATAAAACTTAGGGTTAGTTCACACAAGGAGATTCGGGGAGATTTTGTCACCTGACGACTAATCGCCTCGTCTTCTGAGCGACTATCATAGCCTATGGGAAAACACGATGAGGCAGTTCGGGGAGATAGTCGCTCAGAAGACAGGGCGATTAGTTGCCAGGTGACAAAATCTCCCCAAATCTCCTAGTGTGGCCTTACCAATTAGCTTTGCTACTCAAAATGTAGTTATGCACCACATTTTCCTTTGATCTAAGTAAATTGGTACCATAGTACCATATCTCCCTCTCCTCTGAATAACCCTCAACCCACGTGTTTTTGCACCTCGGCCTAGGCAAACATGTTTTTTTTTTTTGCAAATAAAGCTAACAAAGTTATCTTTTTAACAACACCTTATTTTTCATCTCAATGATATTTTATCCCCATGCCCTGATTTTCTGGGAATGACAAACTGAGATTTACACTGGTTAAAACAGTAGAGACATTTTGCTTCGATCTGGGGGGAGACAGATACTGTAGATTTAAAAGGCTAGGTTATTTCTGCCAGAAAAGTGTTAAAGGGGAGATATACCCAGCCATATAATTGTGCTGTTCTGAGCCGTTTTTTCAGGTTTAATTTTTTTTTTGTACATATAAAGAGTAACAGGAGTGCCCTTTTGGTAAAACAGAAGAACAAAAGTTTCAGTTACTGATGCAGAAAGTATCTGAGCAACAGAATTGAATCAGTAAAATACTAATCTGTCTTACCCAGGGGACACTCCTGTGACACATTCATAATATTAGAATTTTAATTGATGGAAAGCACACTAATACAGTTACCAATTAAAGGCATGCAATAAGGCAAGTTGTATAAAGCACAATTGCACCCCCACGAGCTAGCAAAAACATATAACTTTGTTATAGGGGGATGCAGACTTAAAAAAATTTGCGAACTTGGTTGTATTACAAAAGCAAATATTTCTTTATGTAGAGATTTGCAATTACATAGCAATAATTCAAATATAGATACAATGGCCAAAAATGAGAATCACCCCGACGTTTCGGCAATAAGCCTTTCACAAGGGGGAATTCTCCCCCTTTCTTACTGCTGAAACGTTGGGATGATTCTTATTTTTGGCCAGTGTATCCGCTTCCTTATATACCTACTTTTCTTGTCTATACTTTGTTGGTATGTATTTGAATGTTGCATGGTTTGCTCTGATATACACATTCATAATATTGCCTGTTTAAAAACAGTTAACATCACAAAAAAGGAAGCAATTTTACATTAATGGGGTGGTTATCATTTAAGTAAACTTTTAGTATGTTATAGAATGATCAATTTTAAGCAACTTTTCAGTTGGACTTTTTATTTATTTGAAGTTTTATAGTTTTATAATTATTTGACTTTTTCATCTGACTTTCCATCTTTCAAATGGGGGTCACTGATCCCATCTAAAAAAACAAATGCTCTGTAAGGCTACACATTTATTGTAATTGCTACTGTTTATTAAGTATCTTTCTATATAGTCCCTCACATATTCCAGTCTCTTATTCAGATCAATGCATGGTTGCTAGGGTATTTTGGACAGTAGCAACCAGACTGCTAAAAATGCAAACCGGAGAGCTTTTGAATAAAAAGCTAAGTAACCCAAAAACCAAAAATAATAAAAAATGAAACCAACTGCTAATTGTTTCAGGATATCATTCTCTACATCATATTAAAATTTAACACAAAGGTGAACAGCTCCTTTAAGTATCTTGCATGGGTTCATGCTCCATGGTAAACATTTTCATGGTTCTTTATTAAAGTGTATATTAAATTAAAAACATATAAATTCCTTCCTTGGTGATCAAATAAAAGCAGCAATTTACCTTTGATGAAATAATTCTGTTGTCTGCAAACTTTGGTGGAACATAATGGTCATGTTGAGGGTATTTATTTGCAATGTAGATTGTTCTGGTGTCACTGTGATTGGGTGGGTCAAACCCCTTAAACAAGAAGGTAGAAAGAAAATGATTTAAAACACTTTTTAATGCATTCTTTAGTTTGTACACTGAATTGACTGTCATATAGATTTTAAAGTACAAGTAAAACCTACATTTTCCTATCATGAATATAAGGTGGGTGAGTCTCCCGCACCAAACGGCACCCTTTGTAGTGCATATATCCCCTAGTTCACCAGCAACATTACATTTTCCTAAAACAAATAACAGCTTTCACTTGGAGGCCATTTTCCCTCAGACATACCATTAATGACATTTACATTACATTTACAGCACATGTGCGCCATGACGTTCATGTAAGCAAGAATGCAGGCTTACACAGGCACAACCTACTTTGATAAAAAATTCTGCTTGGATTGAGCACTGTAATGGTTAAGCTGAGCTCAGGAGAGGTGGTTAGGAAAAAAAATAGGAGCAGCGAGCTATAGCAGAGTTTCTTTAAGAACCAGCAATGCCATCTCTTCACTGGCTGCTAGGCTGGAGGGATTTTAGTAATCTGAGTTGAGAAGAACTGAGCATGCTCAGTAGCCAACAGCCAAAGTAATTTCCCAAGGGAGGGGGCAAGTGGGTTAGAGGAGATGAAGTGATAAAGTGGATGCTGCAGCCTTACTATTAACCTTTTAACAACCAAAGTTGAACATATTTAAAGATTTCAGAGGATGTAATGTAGCTGGAAGATGTTTTCAAACAATTAAATAATGGTACATATTTGTCTAAAACTGGCCATACACATACCAAAAAAACTGTACTATTTTCAATATGTACACAATGGCTCAATGATCGTAACCATCATCCACACACTACCGAATTTAATCTGACAATACACAATATCTGCCCAGTGTATGGGTATTCGATCAGTCATCCAGAAACTCGTTATCCAGAAAGCTCCAAATTAGGGAATGGCCGTCTCCCATAAACTCCATTTTCTCCAAATAATCTAAATTTTAAAAAAGTATTTACTTTTTCTCTGTAGTAATAAAACAGTACCATGTACTTGATCCGAACTAAGATATAATTAATCCTTATGGAAGCAAAACTAGCCTACTGGGTTTATTTAAGGTTTACAAGATTTTCTAATATACTTAAGGTATGAAATTACAGAAAGATCTGTTATCCGGAAACCCCAGGTCCCCAGCATTCTGGATAACAGGTCTCATATCTGTATTGTTCATTGGAAGATGGGGAAGTGAAAAGGAGTCACTGTTCCTCTTCACGTTAGATAGTACTTGACAAAGAGTGTTGCTTTCAATCACAATGCTTTAAGGGTCAGGCCAGACGAGCAGATTAGGGGAGATTAGTGGCCCCAGCGACAAATCTCTTCTTTGGGGGCGAAAATCTCCCCAAATTGTCTTCCCCCTGCTGGCTAAAATGAAAATCGCCTGGAAGGCACACGCAGCGCTTCATTTTCCAAAGTTGCGCGAACGAGTAAACTTCGGGCGACTTCGGAAAACGAATTGCCACGTGTGCCTTCCCCCAGCCGGTTTAAATTTTAGGCGGTGGTGGGCAGGGGGAAGGCAGCCTGTGGAAATTGTCGCCCCGAAGAAGAGGAGATTTGTCGATGGGGCGACTAATCTCCCCGAATCTGCTCGTGTGGCCAGACCATAAAAGACAAAGATATTTAAAGTTAACACAACAGATAGAAGGTACACATTAATATGCACAAGCCCAGTATGTCACTATTCTAAAGAGCTCTCTACAGGGTTTTGTAGCAGATAAGAATTACAGAGGGTAATCCACTGATTATAATGGGAAGTAACAGAAGAAGCACACTGCCTAAAATAACCTTTGGGCACCGCAAAAGTATTTCTGAAAGATTAACTTTTTTCATTTTATTGCCGTGTTTGTTATCAGTTTGACATGCAGCAGCGATCCCCATGGACTTTCAGTACATATGTTTTGTAACATCTTTATAAAACTAAACTAACCAACTTAAACATAGTTCTAAACAAGGTAAATATTTGTCTGAATATGTTGCATATTTTTTTTCAACAAATTGAAAATATTGTCAACACTAATTATCTAGATAAAACAAAGAATACAAATCTCCCTTCAAACCAAGCAAACTCATAAGAGATTAAATGTTGGAGCACAGTTGCTAATGCGTAAACCCTAAGCCACACAGAATGCTTCTTTACTATTTTTATCAGCTGAGCTACGTAATGAGCTTTCCTCTTTTAGACAAAAAGACAACAGCAGGGGAAATATTTAAGGACAAGCTAGAAATCACAAAGCAATGCCTAGCAAAATAAACAGTAGCCAAATACTTTACTTTTGTATGAATATTGCATTACAGGTATAGGATCTATTAACCGAAATGCTCTGGACCGGAGATCTTCTATATAAGCGGTCCTTCTGTATTTTGGATCACTATACCTTAATTCTATATTTAAAATAAAAAAACAGTAGGACTGTTTTGCCACTGATATAGATTCATGCAGCTTACTTACAATCAAGTACAACTGAACTGGTTTATTATTACAGAGAAAAAGGGTATAATTTTTACATCATGTGAATTTTTTTCTACATAAAAAGGAATCTATGGGAGATGGCTTTCCCGTAATTCAGAGCACTCTGGATTACAGGTTTCTAGATAAGGGATACCATACCTTCATAATTAGAATAAGTGATAGGTCTCACAGTTTCAGAAAAGAACATATCTAAATTGTAACTGCACTTTTTGGACACCCTGATGACAGATGTAGCTTATTTAGTGTTAGTGGGTACGTGGTCAGCTTTCAGATGGGCTGCTGTTTTCTAGGATTAACAGATCATGACCTACCTACCTTTTGGGCACCATTGCACTTATACTGCAAAAAGGTCTCAATCTGTTTCTCCTTTTTTGCCTTCATAATTACCAGCTAGCTGTAACCAATATTTATTTTTCCCTTATGACATCCACATAGGCAGACTAAGGACTGTTGTGAGAGCAATACAATAGAATTTTTGGGCCATATCTGATGTAATAAGGTATTTAAAGGACCAGTAACACCAAAAATTTTTTTTAAAAAATTGGTTAGTATACATCGAAAAATAAACACAAACACAAGTTAAACTTTTAAATTGCAAAGCCTTTATTAAAAAATAACTCACTGAAACTCCACTTCCTGTCCTCTTGAGAAAAGGCGACACGGCGACCATCCATACTGCCGCAGTTGATTTCTTCTCCCTGGCTATCTCTCCTGGCCTCCCTATGTCTGGAGCGCTCTTTTCTGCCGGCAAGATTGACAGCTGGTACTGGTCTATGGAGCAGTCACGGTTGGCACGAAATCGGCGTGTGCTGTCCTATGCCATACCCTTTCTTTGCAGGATCAGGACGCCGTGTAGTCCGTGTCAGTCTCACTGCTCAGAGCGACAAGGGAGGAAAGGAAACATCTCCGCTGGGACAGTCAGAAGGAAATCGTCCTGATCCTGCAAAGAAAGGGTATGGCATAGGACAGCACACCCCAATTTCCTGCCAACCATGACTGCTCCATAGACCAATACCAGCTGTCAATCTTGCCGACAGAGAAGAGCGCTCCAGACATAGGGCGGCCAGTAGAGATAGCCAGGGAGAAGAAATCAACTGCTGCAGTATGGATGGTCACCGTGTCGCCTTTTCTCAAGAGGACAGGAAGTGGAGTTTCAGTGAGTTATTTTTTAATAAAGGCTTTGCAATTTAAAAGTTTAACTTGTGTTTGTGTTTATTTTTCGATGTATACTAACCAATTTTTTTTAAAAAAAAATTTGGTGTTACTGGTCCTTTAAGCTAATGAAAGGAAAAGAGGGAGATGTTATACTACTCAGAAATTACAACACTTTGCTCAAACTTGCAAGTTACTGTATTTGCAACAGCACTAGAAACCAAAGTAAGTTTTGTGGTTATTGGTTATTTCCGGATATTCATCATACAACTTCTGCTCCGTAAAGCATTACGATTTTTAGTTCTATGTCTTTTTTGTGGCAAAGAGGAGCAGGCGCTAAATTAAAAAAAAAAACAGCAAAGGGCATCTTTAAAGGCATACTGTCATGGGAAAACAAGTTTTTTTTCAAAACGCATCAGTTAATAGTGCTGCTCCAGCAGGATTCTGCACTGAAATTAATTTTTCAAAAGAGCAAACAGATTTTTTTATATTCAATTTTGAAATCTGACACGGGCTAGACATATTGTCAGTTTGCCAGCTGCCCCCAGTCATGTGACTTGCTCTGTGCTCTGATAAACTTCACTCACTCTTTACTGCAAGTTGGAGTGATATGACCCCCCTCCCTCCCCCCCCCAAACCAAGCAGCCTAACAAAAGTACAATGGGAAGATAACCAGATAGCAGCTCCCTAACACAAGATAACATTTGTGTGGGTGAGCATTTAGGGAATAGTGATCATAACATGGTCTCCTTTGAGATTCTGTTGCAGAAGCAATTCTATAAGGGAGTAACTAAAACACTAAATTTCAGACGTGCAAACTTTGACAGTATAAGGGCATCTCTGCAACATATTAAGTGGGAAATGCTTTTCACAGGGTTAAACACAGAACAAAAATGGGAAGTCTTTAAAATGCTGCTTGATAAATATACTTGTCGGTATATTCCACTTGTAAGCAAGGAACGTCGTTGCAAAGCAAAACCTTTTTGGTTCAATAGAAGCGTTGGTGTTGAGGTGGGTAAGAAAAGACGTGCTTTTAAGGCTTTCAAGTTAGCTGGTACAGCCGAAACATTTATAAGGTACAAGGAGGCCAATAAATCATGCAAGGAAGCTATAAGGCAAGCTAAAATTGCTATAGAAAAGGATATTGCAGCTAGCAGTAAAAAAAATCCAAAATTATTTTTTAAATATGTTAATAGCAAAAAAATGAGGCAGGAAGGGATGGGACCCTTACTATCAGAGGGGGGTCAGCTGTTTGATGAAAACAAAATAAAAGCGCAGATTCTGAACTCATACTTTTCATCTGTCTACACAAATGAGGAACCAGTAAGTGAAGGTTTCCTTCTTAACAGTCCCAATTCTAGTAATACAACTAATGATGCATGGTTCACACATGAAGAAATTCAAAAGAGACTAGAACATGTTAAGATTAACAAAGGTCCAGGGCCAGATGTATTCATCCCAGGGTAATTAGCGAGCTTAGCTCTGTGATTGCCAAACCTCTTTACTTAATTTTTCAGGGTTCATTGAGATCTGGCATAGTGCCGAGAGACTGGCGAATTGCTAATGTGGTGCCTCTATTCAAAAAAGGATCCCGTTCTCAGCCTCAAAACTATAGGCCAGTTAGTCTGACGTCAGTGGTAGGAAAGCTTTTCGAAGGGTTAATAAAGGATAAGATACTGGACTTCATAGCAAATCATAATACTATGAGTTTGTGCCAGCATGGTTTTATGCGTAATAGATCTTGCCAGACTAACTTAATTTCTTTTTATGAGAATGTAAGTAGAGACCTCGATTCTGGGATGGCAGTGGATGTGATTTACTTAGACTTTGCTAAAGCATTTGATACAGTGCCACACAAAAGGTTACTGGTTAAATTAAGGAATGTTGGTCTGGAACATAGTATTTGTACCTGGATAGAGAACTGGCTAAAAGATAGACTACAAAGAGTGGTGGTAAAAAAACATTTTCTAATTGGACCAGTGTGTTAGTGGAGTACCGCAGGGCTCTGTACTAGGTCCCTTGCTTTTCAACTTGTTTATTAATGACCTGGAGGTGGGCATTGAAAGTACTGTTTCTATTTTTGCAGATGATACTAAATTGTGCAGAACTATAGGTTCCATGCAGGATGCTGCCACTTTGCAGAGTGATTTGTCTAAACTGGAAAACTGGGCAGCAAGCTGGAAAATGAGGTTCAATGTTGATAAATGCAAAGTTATGCACTTTGGCAAAAATAATATAAATGCAAGTTATACACTAAATGGCAGTGTGTTGGGAGTTTCCTTAAATGAGAAGGATCTAGGGGTCTTTGTAGATAACAAGTTGTCTAATTCTGGGCAGTGTCATTCTGTGGCTACTAAAGCAAATAAAGTTCTGTCTTGCATAAAAAAGGGCATTAACTCAAGGGATGAAAACATAATTATGCCTCTTTATAGGTCCCTGGTGAGGCCTCATCTGGAGTATGCAGTTCAGTTTTGGACTCCAGTCCTTAAGAGGGATATAAATGAGCTGGAGAGAGTGCAGAGACGTGCAACTAAATTGGTTAGAGGGACGGAAGACTTAAATTATGAGGGTAGACTGTCAAGGTTGGGGTTGTTTTCTCTGGAAAAAAGGCGCTTGCGAGGGGACATGATTACACTTTACAAGTATATTAGAGGACTTTATAGACAAATGGCAGGGGACCTTTTTACCCATAAAGTGGATCACCGTACCAGAGACCACCCCTTTAGACTAGAAGAAAAGAACTTTCATTTGAAGCAACGTAGGGGGTTCTTCACAGTCAGGACAGTGAGGTTGTGGAATGCACTGCAGGGTGATGTTGTGATGGCTGATTCAGTTAATGCCTTTAAGAATGGCTTGGATGATTTTTTGGACAGACATAATATCAAAGGCTATTCTGATACTAAGCTCTATAGTTAGTATAGGTATGGGTATATAGAATTTAATTAAAAGTAGGGATTGGTGTATGTATGGGTGCTGGGTTTTCATTTGGAGGGGTTGAACTTGATGGACTTTGTCTTTTTTCAACCCAATTTAACTATGTAACTATGTAACATCTGCATGGTAGATATAAGAACAGCACTCAATAGTAAAAGCCAAGTCCCACGGAGACTGATTCGGTTACATTAAGTAGGAGAAATAACAGCCTGCCAGAAAGTAGTTCCATCCTAAAGTGCAGGCACAAGTCACATGACTGGGACAGCTGGGAAACTGACAATATGTCTAGCCCCGTGTCAGATTTCCAAATTGAATATAAAAAAAATCTGTTTGCTCTTTTGAGAAATGGATTTCAGTGCAAAATTCTGCTGGAGCAGCACTATTAACTGATGCATTTGAAAAAAACATGTTTTCCCATGACAGTATCTCTTTAACTTTTAGTTATTCTGTCAGATCAAGTTAACCTTTAAATTGACGCGTGAACCTTTAAATCTTTAAATTGGTGCGTTATAGATGGATCTATTCTAAGTAGCTTGAATTGGTCTTCCATAATATTCAAGTTTTTTAATTAATGGCATTCCTATTCGGCCCATTCCTATCCTGCAACTGAAAATGCAATCTGGTTGTTAGAGGGTACTGGTCCCAACAACTAAAATTTACACTTATACTAGTAATAACAACAAACTGAAGCCTTTTTTATAAGTCCAAGCTAAGAGAGTTGCAAATGAGCTACTACTAAATTTTTAAGTTTAAACTAACTTTTAGTATGATGTTTAGACAGTGATATTCCGAGACAATTTGTAATTGTTTTTCATTCATTATTATTTGTGGTTTTTAAGTTATTTAGCTTTTTATTTGGCAGCTCTCCAGTTTGCAATTCAGCAATCTGGTTGCTAGGGTCCACATTATCTGAGCAACCATGCAATGATTTGAGTGAGAGATAGGAATATGAATAGGAGAGACCTGAATAGAAAGAGAAGTAATAAAAAGTAGCAATATCAATACATTTGTAGCCTTACAGAACATTTGCTTTTTAGATGGGGTCAGTGACCCCCATTTGAAAGCTGGAAAGAGGCACAAGAGGAAGGCAAATAAGTAAAAAAAAAAAAAAAACTATAAAATATAAATAATGAAGAACAATTGCAAAGTTGCTAGAAATCAGACATTCTAAAACAGTGCTATCCAAATGGCGGCCCACAACCCCCCCTTGTGTGGGCCCCCCACATTAAAATGACTGCCTGCTGCCATAAAGCCCTGTACTGTCCACACCCACAAAGCCCTCTTATACCTCATACAAACTGCTGGCGCGGCACCAGCATTGTGTCACTGTATGTGACACAGTATTAACTGTTCATCTTAGAGTGCTCCTGATAGCTTTAATTGTCTCCTGCTGTATTCTGCCTCCCCTATGCTCCCTGTGTGTGCCATACTCTGCCTGCCCTACAGTCCTGTGGGACGTGATCCTAGTAGGGTTTGTTAGCATTTGGAAATTGTTGTTAGGGCCCCCTAACGTGTTTAATCATGTGCTGGGGATTAAAGAATATGTTTTAATATGACAAATTTTTCACATATGAATAATATAGTTACATAGTTAAATCGGGTTGAAAAAAGACAAAGTCCATCAAGTTTAAACCCTCCAAATGAAAACCCAGCATCCATACACACACCCCTCCATACCCTCACACAAATCATATATACGAACATCTATACTAACTATAGAATTTAGTATCACAATAGCCTTTGATATTATGCCTGTCCAAGAAATCATCCAAGCCATTCTTAAAAGCATTAACAGAATCAGCCATCACAAGATCACCCGGCAGTGTATTCCACAACCTCACTGTAAAGAACCCCCTACATTGCTTCAAATGAAAGTTCTTTTCTTCTAGTCTGAAGAGGTGGCCTCTGGTGCAGTGACCCTCTTAACGTCCCCTGCTATTTGTCTATAATGTCCTCTAATGTACTTGTAAAGTTTAATTATGTATCCTATATAACACACATAAAACCATGCTGGCACAAACTCATAGTATTATGATTTGATATGAAGTCCAGTATCTTATGCTTTATTGACCCTTAGAAAAGCTTTCCTACCGCTGATGTCAGACTAACTGACCTACAGTTTTGAGGCTGAGAATGGGATCCCTTTTTGAATAGAGGCACCACATAAGCAATTCACCAGTCTCTCGGCACCATGCCAGACCTCAATGAATCCTGAAAAATTAAGTAAAGAGGTTTGGCAATCACAGAGGTAAGTTTGCTAAGTACTCTGGGATGAATACCAACCGGGCTCAAAGCTTTGTTTATCTTAACATGTTCCAGTCTCGTTTGAATTTCCTCATATGTGAACCATGCATCATTAGTTGTATTACTAGAACTATTAAATAGGAAACCTTCATTAACTGGTTCATCAATTGTGTAGACAGACGAAAAATAGTTCAGAATCTCAGCCTTTTTTCTGTTTTCATCAACAAGCTGATCCACCTCTGATATTAAGGGTCCCACCCCTTCCTGCTTAATTTTTTTAATATTTACATATATAAAAAATAATTTATAAATTTATAAAATATGATGAGTGATTTCCCTGTAGTGAGCACCAACCAAGTTTTTGTGGTAACATGGGTGTGGCTTAAAAACAGGGAGTGGTCAAAACAACACTTCAGCCCTCCACCACGTAGGCCATAAAAATTCTGGCCCTCTATACCACAGAAGTTGGACAGCACTCAAAGGTGAACTTCCCCTTTAAAGAGTCCTAAATGTATTGTTTTCGTATTGGCGTGTATGCCACCATCTGAAATTATTGGAACTAACTATTCCAATCAGCCTTCTGTATGGCAAATCCCACATCAACCTGCTTGTTAATTCAGTCCAATCTATCATTGCTTGCCATGTATAGGAACAGGCCTCCGAGGTAGAAAACAGACTGACTCCAACTGTAATAAGGTTCCCAGACATCAGTATTGGAATGTTGCCCATTACATTAACAACAGCAGCCAGCTTGACATATCAGTGATATAATTTGATTCTGGGAGTCTAGTCTTAGAATTAAAAACATTGCAGTAAAAAAATGCAGTACTATGTAAAAAGGATGCCTGGAACTATGTACTTTTCTTCTCAATAGGAGCACCAGTGCAGGGGGGAAACAATTAAGAAATGTAACACTGAAGGGTGCTTAACATATTGGCACCCAATAGTGTATTATCCTTTCATTAAAAATAGTGTGGCCTATTTAGTTCATCATGAATAATCCTTGCCAGCACAGCGACAGTTAAGTTCTTCCAGGCAGCCACTGACTAGCTATTCAATTCTTATCTCCCTGTAGACCATGACAGACTTTTCTTAAAAGGGTGGTTCACCTTTAAATGAGAAGGAAAGGTTAAAACGAAGTAAGCTTTATCAGTAACGTCTATATGAATACAATAATAAAGCCCCAAAGTAATGCTGCTCTGAGTCAAAAGAAACAGCATTTATTTCCTTCTATTGGGTACACATGGGCTTCTGTATCAGACTTCCTGTTTTCCGCATAAACCTGCAGGGCTAGGGCTTGAGCATGCTCAGTTTGCTCCTCCCTTCCCTTCTGTAATCTGAGCTCAGGGCTACGAGTGAGCAGGGAGAGACTCAGGCAAGAAGTGATGTCACACCAAGCTAACATGGCAGCTGCTATCCTAAACAAACAGAGACAGCGTCAGGTATAGAAAAGCACTCTAAACAATAAAAATCGTGCTTGCAATGTTGTGGCTAATCTATTGACAATAAACTGCTTTGGTAGCTTTCCTTCTCATTCAAGTTAATTTTTAGTATATTATAGAATAGCTAATTCTAAACAACTTTTCAGTTGGCCTTCATAATTTATTTATTTTTTTATAGATTTTGAATTTCCTTTTTTTGTCTGACTATTTCCAGCTTTCAAATGGGGGTCACTAACCCCATCTAAAAAGCAATGCTCTGTAAGGCTACAAATGTATTATTATTGCTACTCTTATTGCTCATTTTTTCATTCATGCCATCTCAAACTAGAGAGCTTCTGAATAAAAGGCTAAATAATTCAAAAAACAAAACTAATATAAAAAAAATGAAAACCAATTACAAATTGTCTCAGCATAGCAATCTCTACATCACACTAAAATGTAAAGGTTTATAGGTATGGGATCTGTTATCCAGAAGGCTCTGGACCTGGGGCTTTCCGGATAATGGATCTTTCCATAATTTGGATCTTCATACCTTAAGTCTACTAGAAAATAATGTAAACATTAAATAAATTTTGCTTCCAATAAGGATTAATTATATTTTAGTTAGGATCAAGTACTATATACAGTTTTATTATTTCAGAGAAAAAGGAAATAATTGTAAAAAAAATTGTATTATTTAATTATAATGGAGTCTATGGGAGATGGCCTTTTCTGTATTTCTGAGTTTTCTGGATAACGGGTTTCAGGATAATTGATCCTATACCTGTACTGCTGCGTGCTTTCCTGACACTGGAAACTAAGATGCATTTTAAGAGTTAATTTCAACCTCTGGTGTCTTAATAAATAAACCCTGAATGTAAATCGCTGCATGTCAATCAAATTGCAAATGTGTGAAAATGCCAGCCACTACATTTTCATACAGTTTCAGTGACATACCTGAGGTAGATTACATTCATTGCTCTAAAATTAAAAACTTTCATCAGGCACATACAAATAACCAATTTATTGGCAACTAGTAACTTATTTTAGCTATTACACTATAGTTCTAAATATTTTCCTTATAAAAGCAAAGGTACTTTAAAGAAAATGTCTATGTATACTGTAATGTATATACATTACAATTTGCAGTGGTTTAAAGCAATTTGTACCTGCTATAGTAGTGCTACTAAAAGCAGTATGTTTGTTTCAAAAGACAGAAACACAGGACAGACTAGAAAGGGACAATGTAGCAGAAGCAAATGGATGTGTAGAAGCCCTCAGGTGGAGTTAAATCCCCAACATGTTGCTCACCAAGCCCTTGGATGTTGCTCTCAGTGGCCTCAAAGCTTATTTTTGAAATCCTGGCTTGTAGGCAAGTTTTGGTTGTATAAAAATAAAAGATGTACTGCCAAATTGAACATCTTGTAGGCTGCCGGTCCTCATAGGGACTACCAAATTGCAAATCACATTCTTTATTTGGCATCCAGGGGCCTTTTTTCATGCTTGTGTTGCTCCCTAACACTTTTTACATGTGAATGTGGCTAACAGGTAAAAAAAAAAAAGGTTTGGGGAACTCTGCTTTAAACAACGAATTGTTCACCGTCAAACACCTAGTTGTTCACCAGAAATACCGACTTTTTCCAATTACTTTCTATTATCTATGTGTAACCGTTTTTCTAATATTCAAGTGTAAGGTCATGTTTCACCTTCTAAAGCAAGTCTGGGAAGGGGGGGGGGTCGCAACTCTGTAAACTGCTCTAAATTGATACAATAGTTGATACATTTCTTATCTTTGTCCCTGCTGAGCAGAATCCCGGAGTTTTATTAAAGGCAGCTGTTAAAATTGATACAATGGTTGCTAATACTCCAGAGACGCTGCTGAAAAATATATCAACTAATGTAGCAAATTGTAACAGTTTACCAGAGACAGGAACATTAAACTTAGATTTTGGAAAAACGGTAAAAAAATAAAAATGGAAAGTAATTGAAAAAAGCCTTTATTTCTGGTAAACAATCTGAGATTACTGATTTTCACTCAAGCACCACAAATAAGGTAATAATTTCATGCACTATGCTTTTTCAATTTAAGTTAACCATTTAATAAGTTGAAAATATTAAACAGATTAATCAAAAAAGGCCAAAATATCCTGGGCACAAAAGAGCAGCATGGACTTCTACTGTCATGTTACCGGAAGTGGTTTACACTAATGGTACATGTCCTTTTATGCGGAAAAAACACACAAATCTGTGTAAGAATTGGCTGGCGGATGTAAGGAGTACATTTCCATTTCCTTTAAAGGGGCATACACAAGTAAATGCCATGTGTGTCATTAGTGAAGGATTGCGTGTATGTTTCACAATTATTTTGAAGGGGAAAAAAAACTCATTATGTGTAAGCACACTGCCCAACCTAGCCGCTTACACTGGGAGCTCCCTCACGGTACAAGTGTCCTATCACTGGTGGTTGCTTTTTTTTTTTAAAGAAACTACTGTAACCCCCAACCGGAGTAAAGGTGGCCATACACGGGCCGATAAAAGCTGCCGACAGACCGTGTCGGTAGCTTATTGGCCCGTGTATGGGGCCCCCACGACGGCCAGATCTCGATCGGATGGGACAGAAAATCCCGTCGGATCGCGACCGCATCTATCCGTTGATGCGGTTCCGCGATCCGACCGCCCGTTTGGGCATCGTTAGGATCCCACGATCGGATCAGCCCGATATTGCCCACCTCAAGGTGGGCATATCGGAGGGAGATCCGCTCGTTTGGCGACATGTCGCCAAACGAGCAGATCTCTCCATGTATGGCCACCTTTAGGGCTCTATTAGCGCACACCTGGAGGGGGGTGGGATATATTTTAGGGCAGTGATCCCCAACCAGTAGCTCGCGAGCAACATGTTGCTCACCAACACCTTGGATGTTGCTCCCAGTGGCCTCAAAGCAGGTTCTTATTTTTGAATTCCAGGCTTGGAGGCAAGATTTGGTTGTATATAAACCAGGTGTTCTGCCAAACAGAGTCTCCTGTAGCTGCCAGTTCACATAGGGGCTACCAAACAGCCAATAACAGCCCTTATTTGACATCCCCATGGACTTTTTCATGCTGGTGTTGCTCTCCAACTCTTTTTTACATTCAAATGTGGCTCACAAGTAAAAAAGGTTGGGGACCCCTGTTTTAGGGCAACAGGTTCCCTTTAAAATAAATAACCTTTGAGCATCAAAATCCTAGATATTATAGGTTATTCTATTTATCGACACCCACTGTACATAAATGTAAATATACAGTTCTAGTCACAAAAAATCTTTAAAAAAAAATCTTTTCACTTAGTAGAAAATAAATGTAGATTTTTTTTGTCACTTTATAAAATATGTCAACTCTGACCATGGACAAATCTATTTAAAGGGTAGTGGCACACGAGGAGATTTGTCTCCCATGGTAGATCCCAACTACTGAGGACAATTCTCCTGAAAATGCCTCCCCCTTGCCTAAAGGCCCCCATACACAAGCAGACATAAGCTGCCAACAGATCAAGTTGGCGGCTTATTGGGCAGAGTATGGGAGCTTCGACGGGCTTCCCAAAATGATATCTGGCCAAAATAGGTGCCGATGTTGATCAGGCAGGGTTTTGGATTGAGGAACGCATCAGTTAGTTGATGTGGTCCTCGATCTGACAAGGCTTTTGCACAACTAAACACAATCACAAAATGTGAAGGAAGGCATTTCCCTGAGATAAAGCCGAATCGCCAAAAGTAATGTGGATGTTACTTCCTGTGTCCCCCTGCAGTGAATCTCTCCTACAATCTGCCACTAAGAAAACATCCCATACTTCCCGATCAACATGTATTCATTGAGGCGCAGGCAAGAGCCAAATACAGGTGGAACACAACGAGCTGCATTTCAGGTACCTAGATGAGAAAAAGCTGGGACATGCACTCATTACATGCGTGTGCCCCAACACAGCTAACCACAACCAACATTTATGTGATAGGTGCCCTTTTAATTTTTTTTTTTTTCAATAAAATCACACAATTTACAAAAAGAATAATATACCTCCTATTGTAAATATAAGGTTATTAGTAGGGATGGGCGAATCTGAGCCGTTTTGTTTCGCCAAAAATTCACCCCCGGCGAATTGTCGCCAACGCCCATTAAAGTCTATGGGCGGCAAAAAAAAATTTGTCGCACACTGCCATACAAGTCTATGGGCGTCATTTCCGTGGCGAAACAAGGCAAAAAAATGCGCCCATCCCTAGTTATTAGAAGTCACTGAGAAGTCACATGACATATAAAGTTTCTGAAACTTCACAGTGACTTCTCATTTAGTTATATTTTACAACACAACATGCATTATATATGTTATAATACACAAAAGCTATGAATATCTTGTAAATTATATCCTTATAAACGGTGAGTTCTGATGTCATCAGTTATAAACGGTGAGTTCTGATGTCATTTCTGTCACATGACTCACTGAAATTTGTGTATTATAATAAATAAAGTACCCCCAGTTGTAAAATATGAGGATATTAGAAGTTACCTCGGAGTTCCATGACCTGTATAAAAACACGAGGCCGAAGTCATGAAACTCCTCGGTAACTTATAATATCCTTATAATTTACAACAGGGGGTACTTTATTCACTATATAATGCCCATCTTTCTGAGAGTCATGTGACCAATTACAACTGCTGACTAAGCACTGTGTTTAAAAGGGTGGTTTACCTTTAAGTAAACTTTTAGTATGTTATAGAATGGTCTCTCCTTTATATTCCAGTCTCTTATTCAAATCAGTGCATGGTTGCTAGGGTAATTCTGACCATATCAACCAGATTGCTGAAACTGCAAACTGGAGAGCTCCTACATTAAAAGCTAAATAACTAAAAAAAACACAAATAAAAAATAAAAACCAATTGCAAATTGTCTCGGAATATCACTGTCTACATCATACTAAAAGTTAATTTATAGGTGAACAGCCCTTTTCCCAATATTTTCATTTTCTTGATGTTTAACTACCCCTGGTTGCTAGGGTTAACGCGGATCATAGTACAAGACTGTTGAAACTGCAAACTGAAGAGCTGTTGAATTTAAAATTAAATAACTCAAAAACCACAAATAATCGGACATTGTCTCATAATATCACTCTCTACATCATACGAAAAGTTAATTTAAAGGGCACCTGTTCGGAAAAATGTTATCCCCAACCAAAAGTGTGGGCTAATAGAGCATTCAAGTTGGGGATAACAGCAGTTTTTTTTTTTTGTTTTTTTTTTGTTTTTTTTAAATGATCCCTGCCAGTGCTACACTTTTAAAAGAAAACTACTCTTTAAAAGAAAACTGCTACTCTATTAGTCCGCACCGTTGGTTGGGGATAACATTTTTACCCAACAGGTGCCCTTTAAAGGTTAACAGCCCCTTTAACTTTCCTAATATTTTCACTTTCTTGATGTGCCTAACTAACCCTGGTTGCTAGGGTACTGCGGTCCATAGCAACCAGACTTGAAACTGCATTAAAAGCTAAACAACTCAAAAACCACAAGTAAAAACTAATTGCACATTCTATCTGTAGAAATAAGTCAAATCAACAGGAACTTGCTGTGTTTTTTTTCCTGGAAGACATTTCACCAGTCATCCAACTGGCTTTCTCAATTCAGAAATGAGAGCCAGTTGGATGACTGGTGATATGTCTTCAAGGAAAAAAAACACAGCAAGTCCAGTTGAATTGACTTATTTCTAAAGATATACCATGACCTGAATGAATGAGAATCTTCACAAACAATTGCAAATTGCCTCAGAATATCACACTCAATCAATATCATACTAAAAGTTGAACGGTGAACAACCTCTTTAAATATACATTATACAGGATGTACATGGATGTGTGTGTATTTATGTATAATACACAAAAGCCATTAATATCTTGTAAATTATATCCTTATAATACACAAAAGCCATGAATATCTTGTAAATTATATCTTTATAAACGGTGAGTTCTGATGTCATCAGTTATAAACGGTGAGTTCTGATGTCATCTCTGTCACATGACTCACTGAAATTTGTGTATTTTAATAAATAAAGTACCCCCAGTTGTAAAATATGAGGATATTAGAAGTTAACTTGGAGTTCCATGACCTTTATAAAAACACTTGGCCTTCGGCCTCGTGTTTTTATATGATCATGAAACTCCTCAGTAACTTATAATATCCTTATATTTTACAAGAGGGGGTACTTTATTCACTATATAAATGGTGAGTTCTGATGTCATCAGTTATAAACGGTGAGTTCTGATGTCATTTCTGTCACATGACTCACTGAAACTTGTGTATTATAATAAATAAAGTACCCCCAGTTACAAAATATGAGGATATTAGAAGTTACCTCGGAGTTCCATGACCTGTATGAAAACACTCGCCTTTGGCCTCGTGTTTTTATTTGGTCATGGAACTCCTCTGTGACTTTTAATAAAGTGAATAAAGTACCCCCTCTTGTAAAATATAAGGATATTATAAGTTACCGAGGAGTTTCATGACCTTCGGCCGAATGTTTTTATACAGGTCATGTAACTCTGAAGTAACTTCTAATATCCTCATATTTTACAACTGGGGGTACTTTATTTATTATAATACACAAGTTTCAGTGAGTCATGTGACAGAAATGACATCCGAACTCACCGTTTATAACTGTTGACATCAGAACTCACCGTTTATAAGGATATCGTTTACAAGATATTCGTGGCTTTTGTGTATTATATAGTGAATAAAGTACCCCCTCTTGTAAAATATAAGGATATTATAAGTTACCGAGGAGTTTCATGACCATATAAAAACACGAGGCCGAAGGCCGAGTGTTTTTATACAGGTCATGGAACTCCGAGGTAACTTATAATATCCTCATATTTTACAACTGGGGGTACTTTATTAATTATAATACACAAATTTTAGTGAGTCATGTGACAGAAATGACATCACTACTCACCGTTTATAACTGATGACATCACTACTCACCGTTTATAAGGATATAATTTACAGGATATTCATGGCTTTTGTGTATTATATCCTTATATTTTACAAGAGGGGGTACTTTATTCACTAAATATCCACAACGGATATTTTTCTATATAAACTATGTTAAGTAAACAGCAGGTCTGTTCCTTGCAGTAAACCTCAGTGACTCATCTGAAACGGAAAAGACATGACTTATGGGTCTATTGTATGAAGTAGAGTTCTCCAGGCTGTCTCTCCTGCTGCTGTTGCTGAACTACCCCTCACAAGATGACAAGTAAACAGCTGGAGGGCCGCAGATGGGTTGTCCCTGCTCTCCCCCCGTACAACAAGCACAGGCGAGGAGCAGAGCTAACAACACGGTGTAATAGTCCGAGTAACACACAGAAAGTTGTCCAACTCCAGCACTCCACGTCTTGCAGGGATTGCAAATGAAACGTCCAGTCATTACATATTCACGCCTGACACTACGCTTATGTGGGGCACCATTTGCAGCGAACGAATACTAAGAATTACGAAAGATACGAAAGAAAAAGTTCTAACAAGCAACTGCGACTGAGGCCTTCAACCGGAGCTCGATCCCCAGGCTTTCCTGCTCAAAGTAGGCAAGTGTGAAGAGGCGGAAACAGACAGGTGTGGTTTACGTACCAGCTGCTGCAAGAGCCAGCGACACAGCCCGCAGGCCCTTAGGTACTCCATCTGCGCGCGATGTTTAGCGCGTTCTCCGCCGCACGGCCCCCACTGAGAAGGAGACGGTTCAGTTTGGCTGCGACTCCCCCACAGCTTATCCTGCCCCAGCCGCCAGCTCCTTCCGCGGTGCGCGCTCTCGCAGCCAGCACAGGACTCACACGCACCCGCCTGACTGAAGGGAGGATTAGGCAGACACGCCCATTCCACGTGACGTTGCACTGCCAGTAACCTGGACTCGCTGGAGTCTCTGAGAGGTTCCACAGAGATGGCGCCACGTTTAGAGTTTCACCTATGGAACGCTGGAATTCCGAACTTTGAGACGTTCATTTTCTTGTTGTTTACTGCTTAAGCTACTGAGCCCTACAATAAATATAATGCTTCCAAACAAAGCGCATGTGTTGTGTTGAAATCATCACTTTTTTTTACAATGAAAATGGGCAGTAAGGGTATCCTTAAGACCTACTGTGGCAGTGGAGAAGCCACCCCCAACATATTGGAAAGAGGGACAAAAAGATTTGTTTGCATGTTGACCACGCCCATTTGTGAAGCCACACCCCTAATTACCATGTCAATTTTACTACATTTAGCAAGTTATGAAAGTTTAAACTCATTTCTATGGTTTTTATATGTCATTACAGTTTTGCTAATGAAGGTGAATTGCCCTTTAAGTTGTGAGTCTTCATTCTTATCTAAGGGTAGGACTCCATGAGCGATTTTGTCGCGATCCGACGCGCTGCGACAAAACGCATGCGAATTGTAGCATGCGACAAAAATAAGGTAAGAGATAGAATTGTCGCATGGTGTCGAAGCGTTGATCCGACGTCGGATGCAGAAGATGCGGACCTTTCCTGGATATGCCCACCTTCAATATCGGGCTGAGATCACAATGAGGCGAAGGTGGCCGTCGGTCGGATAAAGGACCATATCACTGAACCAATGCGGCCCTTGATCTGATGGGATCTTTAAGCCTGGCTGATCAACACCTGGCCAACTACACCTACACTTCAACGATACAACCAAAGTCTCATCACATATTTACCATGGATAGGTGAATCATTCGTTAAAACGATCATTAAGCCAATACGATCACTCATAGAACACCGGATAAATCTGTCTGTGTATGGCCAGTTTAAGAAGAGTTTGGAAATACATATGGTAACTGGGGATGGTACAGTCAGCAGGCCCTACCCCATGAAGAAAGGCTGCTGTAAGATGCCATAGACAGACACTATTTATTGGGCTGTTAGGGCCTCTGTGTACTTGAAACTGCAAAAACTCTAGGACAGCTCCTGTTGACTTCTACACAACATAGCAAACTTTTAGATACTTACATTTTGCATTCAGGTTTTTCAAGTTTTGTTGGCTAAATTAATACTTGATTTAAAGTTATAATTAGAGCTTGTGAGTTTTAGCGCGAGAAAAACTTGAATTGCAGTAAAAACCCAAATTTGAACATTGATAAATAAGCTCAATTGATAAATTAACAATATTTCCCTCTGAAAATAGTGAGTAAAAAGAAGTGAGGTCTGAAGTGGTTTAAAATAGTAGTGTAAAATATGGCAAAATAATCATAAAAGAAAATACATATAAATAAAATGCAATATTAAAATATACATATTTATAAGTAATGCAACCAATTATTTTTAATAATTGCTGTCCAATTACTGTACATATAAGGAGAAATGCACAGCTTTATATATATATATATATATATATATACTGTATATACTGTATATACTGTATATACTGTAAAAATACTGTTTTATTGTTACAAAGAAAAAATAAATAATTTTAAAGAATTTGGATTATTTGATTATGGGAGACAGGCTTTCTTTAATTCTGAGCTTTCTGGATAATGGATATCTGGATAATGCATCCTATACATGTATTTCTTTATGTTCAGTTGTCATTGTGCATCTTCTCAACCTACGCCAATAATTTATTTTTTTAGGTTTTTATTTTGCATTTCAATTTCCAAACAGTACCTTGGTTAAAGGGATACTGTCATGGGAAAACATGATTTTTCAAAACGCATGCTGCTCCAGCAGACTTCTGCACTGAAATCCATTTCTCAAAAGAGCAAACAGATGTTTTTATATTCAATTTTGAAATCTGACATGGGGCTAGACATTTTGTCAATTTCCCAGCTGCCCCTGGTCATGTGACTTGTGCCTGCACGTTAGGAGAGGAATGCTTTCTGGCAGGCTGCTGTTTTTCCTTCTCAATGTAACTGAATGTGTCTCAGTGGGACATGGGTTTTTACTATTGAGTGTTGTTCTTAGATCTACCAGGCAGCAGTTATCTTGTGTTAGGGAGCTGCTATCTGGTTACCTTCCCATTGTTATTTTGTTTGGCTGCTGGGGGGGAAAAGGGAGGGGGGTGATATCACTCCAACTTGCAGTACAGCAGTAAAGAGTGATTGAAGTTTATCAGAGCACAAGTCACATGACTTGGGGCAGCTGGGAAATTGACAAAATGTCTAGCCCCATGTCAGATTTCAAAACTGAATATAAAAAAATCTGTTTGCTCTTTTGAGAAATGGATTTCAGTGCAGAATTCTGCTGGAGCAGCACTATTAACTGATTCATGTTGAAAAAATTTTTTTTCCCATGACAGTATCCCTTTAATGTAACTGAATCAGTCTCAGTGGGACTTGGTTTTACTTTTGAGTGTTGTTCTTAGATCTACTAGGGAGCTGTTATCTTGTGTTAGGGAGCTGCTATCTGGTTACCTTCCCATTGTTCTGTTGTTAGGCTGCTGGGGGGGTGATATCACTCCAACTTGCAGTACAGCAGTAAAGAGTGACTGAAGTATATCAGAGCACAAGTCACATGACGGGGGGCAGCTGGGAAATTGACAATATGTCTAGCCCCATGTCAGATTTCAAAATTGAATATAAAAAAATCTGTTTGCTCTTTTGAAAAAATGGATTTCAGTGCACAATTCTCCTGGAGCAGCACTATTAACTGATGCATTTTGAAAAAAACATGTTTCCCATGACAGTATCGCTTTAAGAGAGGAACAGAAGAAGGAAAAGAGAGAAGAAGAGAAAAGAGGCGAGCTGGGAGGGGGGAGGTTACTGAGCTGAGAACATTACATATATTTTGCTACTGCATTCACCATGCTTCTTTTTTTTTGTTGTTTCTAAAGCTCCCCATAGACGCGATGATTCTTCTTGCCGATTGACCGATTTTAGGGAAGTCCGACCAATCCTTTGAAATTATCGTGCGGTTAGTGGGATTCGAACGATCGTACATCTTACGATTTTTCGGCCGACATCTGTCAGGAAATTGATCGGCCAGGTCAAAATATCTTTGTCGGTCCCAGTGCAATCTATCTATGTTTGCAGGGCCAAGCAGGCAGTTCCCCTTTTGTTTTCCAGGCAAATTGGTCTTTTAGTTGATGGTCAATTCATACGATCGTCCGAGAAAATCGTGGTCTCGCGATGAGGATCGGATCTTTTAAAAATCTCAACATCTATGGCCAGCTTTAGAGTGCTGCTAAGACAATGCGTTCATTTCAAGCCATGTTCCCCAGATGGCTTTAAAATTACCGGAGGATCTGCAGGTACGCCAATAATTTTAATCTGCTTTACCAGGGTAAACAAAGTTTTAAATGCTGTTAATTATAAAAGCTGTATTCTCAGTCTTAAACTGCTTGACATTTCCCCTGATTTTGAAAAGGCCACACGTACTGCTTGTTGAAATCTTCCACATATTTGGAATATGTGATATTTTGCTCTTCTCTAAAAGCTTAACTTACTGCTCAGATGCTTTTTAGTGTTGCAATGAGCAGCAAGGCTAATTTATGACTTTACTGCAGGTGAGACTTATGCTGTTTATCATTTTTAACTTTTCTACAGAACCAGAATCTTCCGCTTCTATGTTAATATTAGTGATATTCCAAAAATGGACTTGCTACCTTTGTGTTATGCTACAGTCAGCCTTCACACTGTAATGCCAGTTAGATTCTGTTGTCAAGCCTCAATACCACCATCATCTCCTCCTTAGGAATGTTGTCAAGATGCAAATTTTTATCACAGCAAAGCCTTTATTCACTCTTTACTGACTGATCTTCCACCTCTACTGTCTATCCTTCATTCATGATGGGATCATGGTGCTTACATTTAAATTTCTTCTATTACAGTAAACCTGATTCCCCTACTGTGGCCATCCGCAGGCTATTTCAAATCCACTTACCAGATTTTGTATGGATACCTCACTTGTTCCTGTTGAAACAAGTGAAATTCCCCTTTAACACAAAATACATTTAAAATGTAAGATATTTAAAATTATTTTGCCAGCAATTAAGGGGTTATTTAATATTCATCTGTTAATTTTCCAAACCAGCTTTTATGACCCAAAGCTTCATTTATAGGTGCAAACATAGGTGCACAGACCTGCATTTCTTCCATGAATACATCTCTGCCTGTGTTCAGCAGTGCTGTATTCAGGAATGGCAGGGTAGGGGCCGTATCTAGGCATTTTACAGACAACGGGAGCGAGACACAGTGGGGGTCCTGTATTTGTCATTTGACTGTGGCCGGTATTATAGGGGGATCAAGATGTAAAAAAAAAAAGTAGGGACGCATGCGCGCAGCTGAACAGACAGGATGTGTTTGTGAATGCTCCGCTCCTGCATCACACTAAATACTGTAGCTAACATTAGTGAGGAACATAGTTCCTAATATCCAGCTTGGACATACCGGATTACCCAATGAGCAAGCAGATTCCGAAGAAGGGACCGCTGGCCACGAAAAAGAAGCCACAGCTGAACACGCTGCCCATGTTTCACAAGCGCGCCACAGAAACAACAAGGCCGCCATCTTTATCAGTAAGCGCAGATCAAGATACAGAGACGGAGGCACCAATGCTTGCACTGGAGACCCATGTCGCCCTACAAGCAGTTCAAACTTTATTCAAAATTGAACTGCCAGTGACAGTCACAGATTTTGCCCGTCAAATTAATGATCTAGGTGACAGAGTTGACAAGCTGGAACAGATCTCTGATGAACACACTATGGCCTTACAGGAGGATCAGAAACAGCTTGCGATCCACCAAGATCAGATTGCGCAGTTGGAAAACAAAGACTTGGAGAACCGCTCAAGGAGAGGTAATTTGAGGGTCAGGGGGGTCCCCGAAACCATAACAGACATAACACAATTAATGGCAGGGGTACTACAACAATTACTCCCCGACCTTTCAGAAGAACAACTCCATATTGAGCGTATACACAGGGCCTTAGGTCGCCCACGCTATCCAAACATTCCAAGAGACATTGTACTAAAACTGCATCATGTGGAAATGAGAGACCTAGCTCTGCAAGAGGCTAGAGAATTAAGCAGTGACACGCTACCCCACAATATGCAGCTTTTTGCAGACATTGCCCCGATCACTCTTCAAAAGAGACGGCAAATGAAACCTGTAACGATATTGCTGTTGCAACACAAGGTGAAATATAAATGGGGCTTCCCGTTCTCACTACAATTTGCCTGGAAGGGCCATACCCACACAATTTATACATCCGAGGCAGGGCTGGCAATACTAGAAGGGGAAGCAAGCACCTCCAACAGAGATAATCAACCACCCACAGAATCTTCTCGAGCGGACCCAGAATGGTCGGTGGTACCTTCCTCCAAACAGCCGATACGTCTGCCATCGCACTCCCCTCCCAGGGAAAGACGGATCACACGCTCACGACCCAACGCAGACCCATCCTAGCATGTTCCGCTAGGAAGCCAAGAAAGAAGGATACAGTTATCGTGCAAGGGTGAGGGTAAGCAAAACCTACCCACCGACCCTGGCATAAGAATGCCCACTTCAGTAGAAATAACATTTTTGGACTATGTTCCCCATCAATACCATCTGAATCTGGGAATGAGGGATATTGCCCCCCCACACATAGCACCTTTCTTCTACACCCCCTCCAAGCCAGGAGGTGATCAGTGAAGTCACAGTGCTCATCTGAAGTGTTTACACACTACGTTTTATTTTTTCAAGTTAATATTCATGTTTATACTTTTTTCATTATTTATTACTCTGCTCTTATGCTTTACTATTACTTTGTACTTATGTTTTACCCAGGCGGTGGGGATCATGTATTTTGTACTATTGCATATACAATGTTGGGAATGGAGAGGGTAAAGATGGAGACTTGGGACCCTTAAAATGTTAAACTATTATAGCAATGACAGACAAATTTTCAAAGTTATCTATAGCAATATTGGAATAACTCTTAAGTCTATCAATGTCAATTAAAATTATATCACATAACACACAGGGTCTCAACTCCCCAACGAAACGACGGGCAGCATTTCAGACTTATGATAGGCTCTTACCAGATGTATTATGTTTACAGGAAACACACTTTACTCCTTCCCTAAGTACTACCATAACAATTTTCCCAGGTTCTTTCTCTCCTCCACAATGAGTAAGCATAGAGGAGGAGCCTCCATTTAACATCACAAAGACCATCCATGACAATCAAGGTCAATATATCATACTTTTGGGAACCCTGTATGACACACCCTATACTATTGTCTCTACTTATGCTCCTAATGATTCACCACTCCCCTTCTTTGAAAACATTTTGAGTAAGCTAGCAAACCTTAATGCCCCTTAATGCCCCAACAACTACGGGACCTCTACGACCCCCCCATACAAGAGGTTTTTCAGACAACACAGTTGGCCCACTTTGCGCAACAACAAGTAAGGCTTGCCAAAGACAACAGCTTAAAGTCCAAAGCCTTGGAGACCATCTGTAGGCAAAGCCCACTGCAACTAGGCATACTCAGCACACTTTACAAAATGTTAAACCAGCCTCCACAACAATCCCCAAAACTGGGATATATGCTGACATGAGAGAAGGACTTAAATACCACATTTTCAACCCAACAATGGGCCCACTACAGCCTTACGGCGCACAAAGGTGCGCTTGTGTGACCATAAGGGAGACGTCTAAGTTACTCCATAGGACTTATCTAGTCCCCACAAGACTGAACAAACTATATCCTATGTGCAGTCCGCAATGGTTTGGAGGCTGCTCAGACCCAGGAACGGTGTTACATATATGGTGGACCTGCAAGGCTGTATCACAATTTTGGGATGCTGTAATTAACCTACTATCCAGAGTTCTTCATACTAAATTCCCAAAAGATCCTATGGTACTGTTATTGGGAAAGAAGCCATACAAATATACCAACTCGGCCCACAGTCAACACAATTTAATGGCGGCGAGCCTCATTATAGCAGCCAACTGGAAAAAAATAGGAATACCATTGGGATCTCTAAAGCCAAAAAAATAATCTGCATTGCCACCAACGAAAAGATCACTTATACCTTGAAAAATGATATGGCGGCCTATGACAAAATATGGCTTTCATGGCTATCTCATGAAAACGACTCTCAACTTTTCCAGGCCCTGAACTCATAATAAAGGGACTGTCCCAGAGGGCAACCAGTAACTCATATATATTCAGAAATCAACATAAATGTAACAAGACTGATACCCCACCGCCTTATGACTAATGTTTTTTGCATTGTATGCTAACAGTATGCTTTTCATCCTTTACCTCCTCTCTCCCCACTATTCCTTTCTCCCTCTCTCTTTCCCCCTCTTCCTTTTCCTTCCCTTTCTGAACCCCCCTTTTCTTTTCTTTTTTTCTTTCTTCTCTCCATCTTTTCTATCCTTCCTTTTTTATATAATGTTCATTACCAGTTATGTGTTTACATGTAACCACTGATAACAGGATACCGTGTGTCACGGACGGCCCACTTCATGTATAATTAAACTCAATAAAACATGTCAGTTTAAAAAAAAAAAAAGTAAACTTATTTAGGGTGCTTCTCTGAGCACTTTTGCTGTATACATTCATTTTCTATTTCAAGTGGTATCTAAGAAACCAAGTCAAGTAGGATTTTTTTGCCATTTGTACTATAGTACATAGGGAGTCTTGTGCACCAATAAAAATAGATACATACATCAATCCATCATCAATACATCATATGCAGCAATACATTTTTTGGGTTTAGATACCCTTTAAGTACAGGGGCCCACAGCACTTCACTTGCACCACATTCAGCAGAGGAACACTAACAGGTGAGATTTTGCAACCAATAGCACTCTAGCACTTGTAATCGACTAAGGGACTTCTCTCTCACAGTGTAATAGCAAATACTGTATATAATTTTAACAATTCCATATTCTAGACAAGGAATGAAGTTATGTCTAATTTACATAACACCTTTTGCTAAAACGTTCCCTGTTGTTGGCACTTGCCCTCACTGCCCAGGGAAGAAATGAGTCAATCATTTCCAGAATGCTGTATTTCCAAGTGATATTTTTCTTGAATATATTGTTATTCTTCTAGTAATTTTCTAGTTTTCCTTGATTAAACTATAGGAACTATTTGTTGAAAGACAGCATTGTCCCTTTATTTTACTACGTGTTGGCTAGTTACATTGACTAGCAAGGGATGGTTTGTTCTTCAGTAGCAATAAACTCATGGAGGCAGCCAAACAGCGAAAGTGATCTTTCTTTACTATCTGATGCTCATGCCAGTTTTCGCCACAAATTGCTCTGCCCTTCTAATTCTAGCAGCACCTTATCATGTTAGGTTTCTGTACTCTTCTGCCTCTGGATGTATCATTACAGGTAGAATTGAACTCCAGTCACTTACAATCATTGTCCATACAAATGTTTTCTCAGTTCCACAGAGAAAGGGAGAAACTTTATGCCTGCTGGAATAAGATATGAAAACCAGCACCAAGAGCTGAGCTAAGTTTCCATGTTCTAAAACATGAGACGAGCTCTGCTATTGCCATTGTTCTAGTTCTCCGTACAAGTTATGACTGGTTCACAATAATCATTTTTATAATCTCAAAGTCAGCTGTGTATTAAAAAAGGTTCCAATTTACTGCAAAATTATTTCTTGTAACATCGTCAAAATCAGAACTCTGGACCTTTGTTACAATTTGGATATATAAATAAAGAAATATTAAAAAAAAAAATGATGATACTCAGATACATCTCCTTGTTGACTTGATTATGGGGCATGTAATCAGGTAAAACATTTTCCCCAAGGCTTGTAACCCATAGAAGTTCATACCAGGAAGCATTTACTGGTCTGCAGTATTTAGCATATTACATGGACCATATGTAAATAAGCAAAAGACGTTCTCCGCACTGCCATTTTAGTTTGTCAAAAATGCATCAAATCCTCTTTTGGGTACACCGCTATCCCAATATCTGGAAATGAATTAACGAATGAGGAGAGCACTTCTCAATAGCAAAAAATGCTGTGGTTGTGTAAATTTAGGGCTACTGTAGCCCTAAATATACACAACCACAGCATTTTTTGCTATTGAGAAGTGCTCTCCTCATTCGTTAATTCATAAATGGACCATATGATTTGAACAAAACTTGTGTCTAAAATTACAGAAGGGGGCCATAAGGGGAAACATCAGGAAATGTAGCTTGCAACAGGGCCTTGTCCTTACCGCTTTTATCCTATCTATGACTCCTAGAAGGAGCTGTTATGGGTGCTAGCCTTCACAATAATGTAGGTAATTCTACCTTGCAAACCATCATTTTCTACTGAGGTCTCTGGTCTCAGGCTCTTCAGAACCATCCACTCCTTCCAGCAAGCAGAGTAAAAAATTGCTGGGATTTTATATCCCTCACTTGACATTCCTGGTCAATAAGCAACTCCCAACTTCCTACAGAATATAGCTAACATGGAAAGAGATGCATCTCATATGTGGAATTAAACCATGGGTATTTTTTGCAAGTAAGATGAGCAGCAATGCCTTAACCCCCACTGTTTTATATTATCTTTACTTCAGAAATGGGCAGGGTATCTAGATGATGGGGTTGTGTTTATTATGTGTTCATTTTGCAAACTCTGTTATATTTACAACTTCTTTAAAGGAGAAGGAAAGCTTCGGAGGCATTTTATTGCCAATAGATTAGCTGCAATAGTGCAAGCTAGAATGCTATATTTATTCTGTAGAATGTTTTACCATACCTGAGTAAAAAGCTCTAGAAACTCTCTGTTTGTTTAGGATAGGAGCTGCAGGATTAACATGGTGTGACATCACTTCCTGCCTGAGTCTCTCCCTGCTCTGGGCTCAGATTACAGTAGAGAAGGGAGGGGGGGAGCAAACTGAGCATGCTCTTGCCCAGGGCAATGAGGTTTAAGCTGAAGGCAGGACGTCTGATACAGAAGCCCATGTGTACACAATAGAAGGAAAGAAATGCAGTGTTTCTTTTGACAGGGGACTCAGAGCAGCACTACTTTGGGGGTTTACTGGTATATTTAGATGGACCTTTCTGATAAGGCTTACTTAGTTTTAACCTTTCCTTCTCCTTTAAAGAAAGGACCTGGTTCTTGTGCTTCTGGATACTGGGTAGCTTAACTCTAGTGGGAATATACCTGTATCCAACATTTATGCTTGTGTCCTTAGGCGGGTGGAAGTCACAGAGCTACTAATCAATAATATGTTCTTGATGAATACAAAAAAGCCCTCTGCTACTAAGTAACAGACTGTAGCTTTCATACTGCCATTTCTTCATTCACTGAGCCCCTTTGCAAAAGTTTAGGCTTTTGGAGAATTCTGCTTTAATGGTCTATCCAGTCTGGGCCCAACATGCCTCTCATCCGTAGGATCAGGGCCACCATCAGAAATCACGGGGCCCCATTCAACTTTTTCAAGTTTGGCTCCGTTCGCGGCTTCGGGTCTTTTCATGGCTTCAGGTCTTTTCTCAGCTTCGGGACTTCGGATCTTCAGGGGTTCCGGACTTCAAATCTTTTGCGATTAGGGACTTCGGATCTTTGTCGCTTCAGGTCTTCGAGGCCTCGAATTTTCCACGATCCGTGCCTTTGGATCTTTGGTGCTTCAGGTCTTCGGGACTTCAGATCTTCCGGGATTTGGGACTTCGGATCTACCATGATTCGGGACTTCAGCAGTTTGGTGCTGTAAAGGGGGGCCAAGCAGCACAGTGGGGCTCCCCTTTAGCCCCAATACAAATGTACCCCCTGTGCCCCCTTGATGGCGGCCCTGCTAAGGATAAATCCAAAAGTTTGACCATTGATCAATCCCAGCCCTACCTTTAATATTATTGTGTGAATAACCTGATCCTGTCTTACATGGACTGTTTAGAACAGGGGTGTCCAACCTGTGGCCCGAGGGCCGCATGCTGCCCAGGATGGATATGAATGCAGCCCAGCTTGTACTTGTTTTTTTGCCTACTTCGACCATCGAATGGGCTACTTCGACCTTCGATTACGACTTCGAATCGAACGATTCAAACTAAAAATTGTTCGACTATTTGACCATTCGATAGTCGAAGTACTGTCTCTTTAAAAAAAAACTTCGACCCCCTAGTTCGCCACCTAAAACCTACCGAAGTCAATGTTAGCCTATGGGGAAGGTCCCCATAGGCTTTGCTAGCTTTTTTTGGTCGAAGAAAAAACGTTTGATCGATGGATTAAAATCCTTCGAATCGAATGATTCGAAGGATTTTAACCGTTCAATCTAACGATTTTTTGTTCGATCGTTCGTTCGAACGAATTGCGAAGGATTTCGAAGTCGAAGGATTTCAATTCGGCAGTCGAATATCGAGGGTTAATTAACCCTCGATATTCAACCTTAAGTAAATTTGCCCCTAAGAGTAAAATTAGAACCAAATTATCTGATGAGCACCTTGAGACTTCACTGAGAATTGCAACTATTCAACCAGATATTGATACATTAGTTTCTCAAACACAATGTCAAAAATCCCACTAGGTTTATGATGCCCTCTTTTCTTTTACTTTTACAATAAAATAGATTTAGGGGCAAATTTACTTAAGGTCGAAAATCGAGGGTTAATTAACCCTCGATATTCGACTGTCAAAGTTAAATCCTTCGACTTCGAATATCGAAGTCGAAGGATTTAGCGCTATTCATTCGATCGAACGAAAAATCGTTAGATCGAACGATTAAATCCTTCGAATCTTCGATTCGAAGGATTTTAATCCAACGATCGAACGATTTTTGTTCGACCAAAAAAATACTGCTAAGCCTATGGGGACCTTCCACATAGGCTAACATTGACTTCGGTAGCTTTTAGGTGGCGAATTAGGGGGTCGAAGTTTTTTCTTAAAGAGACAGTACTTCGACTATCGAATTGTCGAATAGTCGAACGATTTTTAGTTTGAATCGTTCGATTCAAAGTCATAGTCGATGGTCGAAGTAGCCAACAAAAACCATTCGAAATTCAACGTTTTTTTTCCTCTATTCCTTCACTCAAGCTAAGTAAATGGGCCCCTTAGCGTTAGTGTTTGTGTGTATTTCGAGTATGGCCCCAGAATATGTACTTCTTCCAATGTGGCCCAGGGAAGCCAAAAGGTTGGACACCCCTGGTTTAGAACACTCCTACACAGGATCTTCACTGCACTTCTACAGACTACTTTAATTTGTCTGCACCTCATACAGTCATGCACAAATCACATATAAATGAGCTGGAGAGAGTGCAGAGACGTGCAACTAAATTAGTTAGAGGGACGGAAGACTTAAATTATGAGGGTAGACTGTCAAGGTTGGGGTTGTTTTCTCTGGAAAAAAGGCGCTTGCGAGGGGACATGATTACACTTTACAAGTACATTAGAGGACATTATAGACAAATGGCAGGGGACCTTTTTACCCATAAAGTGGATCACCGTACCAGAGGCCACCCCTTTAGACTAGAAGAAAACAACTTTCATTTGAAGCAACGTAGGGGGTTCTTCACAGTCAGGACAGTGAGGTTGTGGAATGCACTGCCGGGTGATGTTGTGATGGCTGATTCAGTTAATGCCTTTAAGAATGGCTTGGATGATTTTTTGGACAGACATAATATCAAAGGCTATTGTGATACTAAACTCTATAGTTAGTATAGGTATGGGTATATAGAATTTAATTTAAAGTAGGGATGGGTGTATGTATGGATGCTGGGTTTTCATTTGGAGGGGTTGAACTTGATGGACTTTGTCTTTTTTCAACCCAATTTAAAGATGTAACTATGTAACTATCTATTGCTTTTAGTTGTGCATGTGACTGACTGTGAGAATTCTTGCACATGCCCCCTAATGCTGCAATGGTTAAGCCTTGTCATTAACTCAGTAAATATTGTATTGTAAATATTTCATATTTTTTAAGTAAAATGGACCCCTGTGCTTATATCCTTTTATCCTGAGCTCTTGAAGAATAAGTTGCTTTATCACATTTCCCTCATTTTATAGTTTCCCGGATTTTACATAATTCTTTCCTCATATAAAATGTGGGTTATACTGTATTTAATTTTTGTCTATAATAATAAAACACTACCTTTTACTTAATCCTAGATAAGCTGTAAGTTCACATATGTGACAAAACAATCATATTGGGTTTATTTATTGTTTAAATGTTTTTTTAGTAGATTTTTACCATTTCCAGCATTTTTTGGTAAACTTGAAATTAATATGTTATGGATTTGAAAAAAAAAACTACACATATTAGATACTTTAATGTGCAGAGCTTTTCATTTTTTTCAGTCAGGTCAATAATTGTTTAAACTTCTTACTCTTTCAGTATTTCAGCAAATGGGCATAAACGAACACCATTTGGCAGATTCTCTATAAAACTGTATCAAGGGAGCATTTAGGCTGTTGGTCTTTCAGCAAATGATTTGACTAAGCACAAATGCTCAGAATCTTTAGACCTAATAAAAGAAATGCACTATCCAGCTTTTCATTTAAAGAGATGTTCTCATCATCAAATATTGTTTTTCTATGTATTACTTAATAGATTGCAGTCTGGAGTGAGAATACTACAATCTATTAAAGATAAACTTTTTTGTATGGCAGACCATAGTTATCCCTCTTTTTGGAAGGCTAGTGTTTTATAATATATTTTGATGCATTTAATTGTATTTTTTCAATGATTTGGTTGTAACATATTTGTTTATTCCATACTTTCTCTTCTTCATCTTCTTCATATACCAAAAAGTTCCTTTGGGGATAAATGTATTTTTTTAAAAGGAAAACTTTGACCTTTCTGGAAATTATATTACCATTTCATTCATGTATTCGCGTTGAGGCTCTAAGGTATATAACGCCTGTTAAGCAATATCACCTGGCCATTGTTTTTGCTCTTCCTGACTCAGAAGGGATGATACTGACGTAAGAAAATGGAAAGCTGAAAAGTATGTTAAAACTGGATGTACCTGTTTGCTGTTTTTTTAAACTTATTTTCAGGTATATTTTATTTAAAAGGCTTTGGACACTCCTTTTTGTGCTTTAATAAGGCTTGTTCTGTGTGTGTCTAAACCAACTCAACTTTATTCTACTCCAATCAGCATAGACTTCAGCCTAGTTCCAATCATTGGGGTCTTTCTTGCTAAACAGACAGAAGAAGGATAACACATATTCCATTAGCTTCTATTCTAGTCTAGCAGACTGATAATATAGAGTCAGAAGCAGCTGTCCATAAATGTTTAACTGATTTGGTATGGTGGATGAGGGTGTAACAGAACCAGTTAGAAATTGTTCATGTGCAATTCAAGAAATCCTAGGCCCTAAATGACACATACTGTACTAGGTGGAAGGCTTATTTATGAACAAAGTACTAATCCCTCCATACCTTTAGGAGCATAAGTGTGCACACAAGCATACATGCTTAGCATATTTACTGGGCTAGCAACAAGACAATATTTATAAATTGAACACTAATTCTTTTGACCATGTGTTTCAGTACAATTTAGTTTCCCTTTCCGCTAAAGCCATCACAGTTGACTTATTCAGCTCTTATAATTAGTCACATTCACCTTCTACTTGACATGCTCAGTTTCACAGGATGCATCTCAATGGTGCTTTAAATGTCATCTACCTCATAAAAAATATTATAGCTAGAAACGTGTGTTTTATATATTGAACTTAAAGCAGTCCAAATTGAGAACTAAACAATATAGAGCTACATGGGCCATGCTTAGTGGCACAGAAGGTCTGTGGTGGTCTTGGGCTTGTACCGAAGTCCAAAACATATGGTGTAACATGTCTAGGCTAATACTTTGCTAAGCTTAGTGTCCTTTATGGTATCCAATGAGGTTATATCTATCATTGTACATTGGGCATCTTTGGAAGCACAGATATTTACAGCTGAATGTTTTGGTGGCCTGGGGTTATTTTGGAAGCAAGTGATTTATATGTAGTGCATGAAAAGAGTCAGCATTGATCAATATAAAATAGGGCACACCTAGGGACTCAATTTACAATGCTACAGCTTTTATCCATACAAAAAACTATATCCAAGCTGAGACATACCTAGAATTCAATACATATTGCCCAACCATTCCAATAAAGACATAGCATTGCACTGATAAATATTTTGTTGATTTCTAATTCTTGCTTCAGAGCTAAAATGGTTCAGTGCTATAAGATACTAAATTCGTTTTTTGATGTATGTGTTTCTCTGGATGTTGAGGAATAAAAATAATTAGAAAATGATAACCATTAGGATAGAGAAGTATTTCATATCAAGTCATATTATTTATAAAAATGTTGGAAGAGAAGAATAATGCTGTTACAAATTTCCTGCATTGTGTTTAATTGATTTGTGAAGCTTAGTAGATTTGATCTTCTAGAACCAAGATGAGTTAACGGACAAACAAATAAGCAATAGATGTTAAAGATGAAATATAACCACTCTGTGTATTTCAATTATGATTTCCACTTAGCAATAATCTAATAAATCTACTGCGGTCATAGATTTTTCCGATGGGAATTATTGATCCACCAAAAGATTTATATGGTTTGGCTGGAAACTAAGCAGATATGTGAGATGAATAAGGACCAGCATTTTCTCTTATGCAATTCCTAGATAAGATTTTGTGCAGATAACTAAATTACTTCAGCAATTTTACTTATGGAGATGTAAATGGTATCACTGGAACCATTTTCTTTTATTTTTTTTGCAAGCCATTTCATTATTCCCTATTAGTTTAACACAAAGCTATATAGAAGAGCAAATACAACTTATCCATAATGCTGGCCTAATGGTGAAAAGATGTATATATCAAAGCATTCATATGAGGAAGTCATTTGCATAGTGCATTAGCTAATTGGCAGATAGAGCTTTCCTTTGGTATGCAGATTGTCAATTCACAGTTAACAAAGTATCTAATATTGTAGAACCCAGATTTTACGACTTCCTAGACACGGCTAAAAACGAATGTAAATTTCGGTAAAACGTAATACGCAGAGAAAAAAGACTGCACTGGACCACAAATAATCTGTAAAAACGTAAAAGGGGACACAAAAGTGGGGTTCTACTGTATACACAATGTACCAGAAGTCTTTGCCAATCTTAAAAATTTATAAAAATCAGATTGCCCTTAGAACGGCATTTCATATTTTGGGGTGTATAGAGTTGGTGAGGGAACTGGGACACTTTACGTGTCTCAAAGTATCTGGACAACCCTCCTTAAATCACATGTCTTCTATTTTAGCACTTACAGCTGAGTTCCAACATGCCTCATCAGCACATGAACTGTCAACCAGAGTTTTTTTTACAATGGCAGCAGAACACAAGCCTAACATCACCATGTGTAAACCATGCAATGGTGGGAGTGATGTAGAAGACATCTATGTGACAAGAGATTAGGAAATGGACCATCTAGCAGTCTAGGTTTGGTTTATAAAAGTGTAAGGGCCAGCTTAAAGTTTGGAGGAGGAGAAATAGTGGCCTAGGGTTATTTATTGTAGTTTGGGTTGTGGTCCTTGGGCCTGGTAAGAGCAGACCTTAATGTATACACCCATTGTTTGTACAACTTCATAACTGTACCAAGGTACATAGTATTCAGGAAATGTGAAGGTCCAGTTTTATTTTCTTTGTGTCCGATTCACAAAATGTCAAGAGCATTGTATGTATGAATTGGAGAAATTCCCCAACAAATTTTCCATATTTCTCTACTGACCATATTTCTCTGACATGGTTTTTTACTCTCTTACCTGTGTTTGCAGCTTATTAATATTAGAAGGGACACTAAAAGCTCTCAGCTGTTTTATTTGACATGTGACCTCCAAGCCTGGTGCAATAAACTTCAGTTATCTTTCTACCAGAACCTGCATGCATTTATCTACTACAAAGCAATTTGAAGAGACTTCCATGACTATGTTAAAGTGGACCCTTCACCCAGACATAATAATCTGTATAATAAAAGTCCTTTCTAAATTAAACATGAAATCCAATTTCTTTTTTTTATTAAAGCATTCATAGCTTTTGTAAACTCATTTAAAAATATCAGCTGTCAATCAAATATTGCCTACCCCGCCTCTATGCCTGGGCATAGAGGCGGGGCAAGCAATTACTTTCACTTTCCATTCAGCACTTCCTAGATGTCACCGCTCTCCCCACATTCCCCCAGCTCTATTAAAGATTTAATTGTGTAACCAGGGCATGGGGATGGACATTGGGTCCCTGTCCCCTGGTGCACAAACAAGATTCTGAGATGATGCAAGGCTTGCTTTAATAACAGTGTCCACAAAATGGCTCCTTCCTGGTTGCTATAATTATGAGTTCCCAGACTGATGGAAACAATATTCAAATAATTTATACAGTGTAATTAAAGTTCATTTTGCTTGACTAACATGATAAAATAGGATTTGGAATAATTTTGTTTGGGTGACGGGTCCCCTTTAAGGACAAGGAAAGCCCAGATTTACTGGGACGTGCCAATATGTTCCAGTGCTCCTCATTGAAAAATAAATGTGCTAGGCTGAGAATCTTTCTGAAAATAGCAGTGCCACCACCTTCATAGCATAAATGTAGGCTTGCACATTTGTACTATTTTACATTTTCCAATATAAGTATAGTATGCATGCATTAGGAATCTGTTTTACAAATGATCCTTATACTAGTGCATTTTGTTCCTGGTAGATGAGGGCTGTAGTGAGCAGTTTTTTTACTGTCTTACCTGTGTTTGCAGCTTATTAATATTGGAAGGGACCACTCAAGGGCTCTCAGCTGTTTTATTTGACATGTGACCTCCAAGACTGGTGCAGCCATTGGTGAATGCTACAGAGCAATTCAAGTGACTTCCATGACAATTTTAAAGGACAAGGAAAGCCCATCTATACTGGGACATGCCAATATGTTCCAATGCTCCTTATTGAAATAAAAAAATGTGCTAGGTTGAGAATCTTTCTGAAAATAGCAGTGCTACCACCTTCATAGCATAGATGCACATTTGTACTATTTTACATTTTTCAATATTAATAGTATAGTATGCATGCATTGGGAATATGTTTTACAAAGATCCCTATATTGGTGCATTTTCTTTCCTGGTAGATGAGGGCTGTAGTGAGCAGTTTTTTTTACTGTCTTACCTGTGTTTGCAGCTTATCAATATTGGAAGGGACACTAAAGGGCTGTAGTCATGTGCGGGTCAGGAAAAACTCAATCTGCCAGACCCTAACTCACAATACCTTAACCCGTACCCCACCCTAACCTGCAAATTGTCATAGAAGAACCTGTGCCCCACCCATACCTGCATCTTCACACTTTGTATGCTACATCTGTGTATGCTTCTGGTTCCAAGACAGAGAATCTTTGGGAGCAGTGGAGCAGTGGACTTCTCCAGTCTGACCCTCACCAAACCCAATGGTTGGCCAAATTTCAACACAACATCCCCCACCAAGTGGTCAACCCACAGGTCACTGTGGGTTTTGGGTCAACCTGCACATCACTAAAGGGCTGACCTAGGGAAAAATCATAACAATTTCTTTCACTGGGAGTGGCTAACACATAGGGCAGATTTAAAAGGCTTGAGTGAATAATTCGAATGGAAAAAAATTCGAATTTCGAAGTATTTTTTTGGGTACTTCGACCATAGAAATGGTCAAATTCGATCGAATCGAATAATTGGAATGATTCAAACTAAAAATCGCTCGTCCATCCGATAATCGAAGTACTGTCTCTTTAAAAAATACTTAGACTTCATACTTCGCCACTTTAAACCTACCGAGGGGCAATGTTAGCCTATGGGGACCTTCCCCAGCATTTTTCTAAGTTTTTTTTGATTGAATAAAATTCCTTCGATCGATTGCTTAAAATCATTCGAGTCGTTCGATTTTATCATTCGATCGAACGATATTTAGCTTTGCACAAAAATAGAAGGATTTTACTTTGAGTGTCGAATTAGAGGTTTTTTTAACCCTCGAAATTCGACCCTTGATAAATCTGCCCCCATAGACCCCCCCCCAGTGAATTACAATTAATAGCTCCCATCTGCCGATAAATGTAAAAAAACAGCAAATATTTCTTATACAGTTATGGGACCTGTTATCCAGAATGCTTTTGTTTTCGGGATAAATGATCTTTCATTAATTCAAATTTCCATACCTTTAAGGAATAATTTGATTAAAATTGAGCTTATTGCCTTCCTGTAGTTTGGAACTTACTGTAAAACAGGTTTCCAGATGACAGATCCCATACATGTACCGAGTACCGATAATTAAGACTCAATTACCGAATTTTCAACATATTCCCAATGACAACCCATCCAGAAATGAAAAACCTACTCACTCCTGGGCTTGAACATCTGTTGGCATATACTTTCCACTATATTTAATTTTGGGATAAAGAACCAAATGGGAGTTTGCTGAAAAATATACAATTAGGACTGGCAGCCCTAACTTATGCTGGAGATGTAAAGGCAAGTCTGATACTTCTTTCTGGTTTCCTCTACTCTTACCCCATACTTCCACACATCCTCTTTTCCTGCCATCCTCTTTTACATTAAAACACCCATTTCTCTGAAACATTAACCACACGCTGCATATGAAGCACCCCTGATGGGGTAAATAAAAATGAATTAATTAGTTTTAGCAATATCCTCTTCAGTTATCTACAACAAAATCCATAAACATACAAATTCTTAATTAATTAATTTATTAATTAGTACCTGGATATTCACTCTATTTTTATAGCTAATCAATTGATCAAATTGTGCTGAAAGAACTCTACAAAATTGCAAACATTTACTTTGTAGCTAGTGTCATGCAACAGCTAGAGCTACTTGATGCTACTTGAGTTACAACTAGCATTCCATACACATGTAACTGCTGCACGAATATGTTTTTTTACTCTTGCAGAGTATAACTTTATGCATAAATACATATTTCTCGCTACCCTCTTTCATTAAAATTTAAAGAGCTTTAATAAAATGTACTCCGAAACATGTAATCCAAAGGGAGCTCTCAATGTTTCAAAAGCAATGCAAGATGATGGTATTTGCTATTACTGTTCAACTGAGATTGCATTATGTCCTTTCCATCACTCTTAATTTAATGTATATCATCCAGTTTAAGACTGAAGCTTTCAAGGTACTTAAACTGTTACAAAATATTACAGAGGAAGAAGCGCATGTAAACATCAATACTGAGAGAATCACTTGTCAAACACATTACAATGTTTGATGTTTCATCGTATGTCATTTATAATTGAAATAAAAACATTTTTATCTTTAACTTTTTCCTTGTTATGGGTACTCATAAAGCATATAAGAGATCATTTACTTACTGCACCACAGTTCTAAGGCACTCAGATTATTGCTTATATCCTCTTAGGAGTTCTGAGAGTAGGGATAATTTACCTCAGCCAAGAATGTATATGGGAACTTACACCAAGTAGTTTTGTGTGGCAGCTATTTTTAGTAGCTCAGGGGAGTGATGTTAAATTGACCAGATCATCCCCAATTATCTTGTTGAAAGTGCATGTATGAGCTTTCAAAATTGGCATTTTTATCTGTTGATATGCTTTGGGTAGAAGTTGTGACTAGGATATAATTTTCATTATTTATAAGTAATATTATGTATTTTGGGAATATAATCAAACTTCGATTTTACATCCCCCTGATTTGAAATTTTCCCAGATTTTTTAATTTTTGATGGTCCTGCCAATTAGGTGCTTTTCCTGGATTTTACGCAACATTTATTTGCATTTAACATCAGAATTTTGTCCTGGTTTTCTTAAAAATGGCTGTTTGTCATCTGTGAATGTTATTTTTACTGAAGTTAAATGGTTTTAATTATTAACCCAATGCAATACCTTGTCCTCCTGTAAATAGTGAATTTCAATTAGTTTACATCTCTCATGGCAATCCACAAATCTTGTATTGCAAATACAGTACATGCAACATTAATGCTAATAGCCATTTTTATTAACTAATATGTATGTATATATATTATCCTGACGAAGGGAGGTTGTACCCCCCGAAACGTTGATATTGGTGGTGAATAAAAATAAAAGAAAGGGGGTTTCCCCACTGCAGAAAAACTGGTGTGTGCGGATCCATAATTGTTGAATTGCTGTTGCTGAGGGGCCTTGTCGGGTCGGCGGATAACCAGCACCACTAGAGCAGCAAAAGTGAGTAAAGTTCCGGGTGTGCGGTGGAAACACTACAATACTATTGACTACTCTGCTGCACAGCATTTAATACTATTGTGAAAAGTTTTGCAAGATTTCTATGTTGCACATTTATAGGAAATGTGCAAGCTCAAAGCTTGTTTACAAGTTCTTGAAATACAGTGCTTGCTCATATACAGGGGAAGAATAATTTCCCAGAAATAATATGTTGTTTTTCCCACAGTATGCATTGTCTTCAATAAAACCATAACACCATTAAACCCTCTGTTTATTTTAGATATTTGCTTTCAAAATATCACTTTTTTTTCTTCAAAATATCACAGCTTGTGCCTGACAGAGACAATGTATTATATCACATTACATCTTCTACTTCACATAATAGAAACTCATAAGTGTAGCCATCTTTGAAGTGACAGCAGCTAACAAGATCTGAGTTTTTTTTAACATGTCACGCATAATCCCTATTGTCCAATATAATATTTATTTAAGAACTGCTAGACGCGTGTTCATGGATTTGTTTGAATTGATATGGTTTGCTACTTGCCCCATCTAGTGTTGAATTTAAATACGTACAATTGAATGAACATCCATCAGAAATAACAATATGGTGCCTATGGGTAGCTGCTTGTTATTATGTGATGTTATTATTAACAGACATCATTGTTTTGTGTCAATGGAGAGGGCATGAATACCACATTGAAGGAATCTGCTGTATGCATACATTTATTCTAAACTGTTTGGATGCATTTCCCATGTTCTCTACCATGCATACCTCCCAACTGTCCCGTTTTCAGAGGGACAGTCCCTCTTTTGACAGCTCAACCTGCAGTCCCTCGTTTGTACTGGAAAGTCCCGATTTTCTCTGCACTGAACAGCTAGAAAAAGAAACAATGTTTCTAACTTAATTGGCTTTTGGCAGAGAGCCCAGACAGCCACCGCTGCAATTAAGATACTTCGTAACAATTTTGAGATAAGCAAATAATTAATTGTAGCACTATAAGATAACAGGTCCCTTGGGAGAAGTTAGACTCACAAACTAAAGGGCAAATCACATTCATTAGCAAAACTGTATTAACTGAAAAAAACACAGAATTATGTTTAAACTTTCATAACCTGCCAATTTTTTTAAAGTGAACATGGTAATTAGGGGGTGTGGTCACAAAATGGGCATGGTCAAAAATAAATTTCCCTTTCTTTATTTCCAAAATGTTGGGAGGTATGGCCATGTACTGTCCATGCATAGCTCAGAGGGTTCTGCAGTGCCAGTGGGAAAGGGTGTTAATTTAATGTGCAGGAAGTTTCTTCAGCCAAAAACTCCTGAATATCCTGTGTGCCATCTGCAGCTTCTCAGGGTCTTTGTACCCCTTTTTCGAAATATTTTTACTCTCTGTGTAAGGGGCCTGTTAGGGATTATTGCTAATACTAATAATGCAAAGTATTATGTGTTAATAAAGTTTTTATTGCAAGTTTGGAGAGGGAAAGGGAAGAGGAAGTTGGAGGCAGAGTCCAGCAGTATGCAGGCAGGGAAAGAAGCTGTGAGCTGAGGGATAGCTTAGGAAAGTAGGAAAACAAAAAGAAAAGAGAGATTGCTGTGAAGAGTCTAATCAGTGTAAAGAAGGAAAGACCTTGGTTAAGAAATAGAGCAGAAGCGCCCATACCTACTAATGTAGGTGATGTTGTCCCATTAGGATCTACATTAATAAAATCATTCTTAGCATTCTATTCCATGGAAAATATTACTTATATATTAATTGATGGGAAATGGTATATTGCTATAATTAATAAACCGCTATTTCTTAAGTAACCTTTACATAATGAATCTGAATGAAAAGCATGAAATAACAGGGTGATTTATACAAGCTGTTTGTTGGCAGTGTCTTGAGATCAACTGCTCACCAGCTTAAGGTCCACTGGTAGATCCCGATATACCTTTTTGGCACCCCTGTAATAGAGCCTTTCATTTCTTCTATTCACTTTTTCATTTAGTGTAGTCAGAATGATTGGTTCTGCAAGTGGAATCTCTGCAGAAGTGGCTGCCCTGTTACCTCTGAGTGCTGTTACCTGTAAGTGCATGTATACCTACGTTCAACCAGTTTGGTAGTAGCAGACTGTATGGAAAGCTGCAAGGTACAGTTTGCTATATTGAGTACCCACTGAGCATGGAGTCAGTCCAAAGCCTGCAAGGCAGTGTGTCAGCTGCCCACTATAGAGAGGGCAACCCTGGATGAGAATGTCATCCACTTGGATGGGCTGTGCAGAGATGTTGCCATGGCCACTGCCCTACAACCAATTTCTTTACCCAGGTGCAGTGAGAGACACTTCAACAGTTTGCAGTGGTTCTGCAAGACCTCTGCAATATACTGACCAAAGCTGATAGTTGGGACTTAGCTGTGGTCACCAAGTCTGCTCCATGACCAGTTTATAGCGGACCTCCATGATCTCACCCTGCGGAGGGCACTGAATGACAAGATCTGGGTGGACAGTAGTCTTCTATTGGAGTCATCCTGAGAGAGGCCATTAAGCAGAACCAAGAGAGCAATGTGAATGAAAAGAAATATGCCCAATTGACAACAGTGATCACCCCTGTGACTGACACTACCAGGGCTGGGCCTAGAAGGGATAGTAAAGTAGCTGTGCAAATCTTTGGCTGACATAAAGAAAGATTTTTTTAGCCTCTGTAGAAAAGGGGAAAATCAAGCTCTATCAGGAAGAAATCATTGTGGAGGGCCCGCGGTTAGAGTGCCACTGACGGGTGTGGGGGGTTGTGTGAATCCCATGTGTGCCCTATGGAGAACTGATTGAGGCCAGGTCCTTTGTGACTGCACCTGGATTGACATTACACTATTTGGCCATTGCCTGCCTTGCGAAGGGGGAGGCGGTAGTGAGACAGACCCTATCCAGGGGGGCCACATAGTTATTGGCAGGGGCTACTGCTGGCATATTGGTCCCAGGTCCATGCTTTGAAGGCGATTCACCAGTTGCTGTGACAGGTAGTCCAGCAATATGAACAGCAGAATGTTCTTCAGTGTCAGCCAGAAAGGGCAGGGGTGAAATGCAAACAAGCTAAGCACCCCCGTGCATCCCAAATGGGCATGAAATGGTGTTGCCCATGAAGATAGGTACTTAGTTGCCGCTGAAGGGTATCACGGTGCTTAAATCACAAACTGTGGTGCTGAGCTTGTGATCATATCTGCTACTACTGTTGTAACTGAAGTGTATGTCATCACTGCAGGCAATGTTGTAAATGTGGTTCAACAGAGCTATTGTGTTAATTGGCCTACCATGTCCAGAAGCTTCCCTTACAAGCAGCAGTTAAGGTTACCCCATATAGATTTGTTTGAGACTCAGCAACAAGCACTACAGTTGGTACTGCTCAGACACTGGGGAGTGTATTACTGCAGCAACAAGGTCGGCTAGAAACTTTTGATGAATCTGGCACAGAAGCAGTTGGCATGTATAGGGCACATCATCAGTGAGAAGGGAGTGGCACCCGACCTGAGCAAAGTGCAGGCTGTGCAGCAGTGGGCCTCCACCAGCAATGTGGGACAGCTAAAATCTGATGTGTTAAAAATATATGTTTTTTTAAATTTGCAAGTTTGGAAAGGAAAAAATAAATGTGATGCACCAAATCCTGGATTTGGTTCAAGATTCGTCCAAATCCGAGCTATTTTTTTATCATTTTATGATTCAATTTCGCTGAATCTAAGAGCCTGGCCAAACAGAATCTGAACCCCTATATAAATTTAAAAAAACTTGATTTTCTTCTCTTGTACTGACTTTTATGGTGCAGATGAAGGGTTCAGATTTAGTTTGGTATTCAGCGGAATTGGTAACCCTAGATTTGGGAATTCGACAGAACCCTAAAATGTAGGGTTTGGTGCAACCCTAGAAAAAAGGAAGAGAAAGTTTGAAGTGTCGTATAGTAGTGTGCAGACTAGAAAGAAACTGGGATAGCTTAGGGGAAGAGGAATATGAAAACTAAAACATCAGTGGCCAGTGTCCTGTTTTGTATGCATACAGGACTGGTTTTACTTCTGTGTGGATCAGTTACTTGAAAAATAAACCAGCTGCTCTCCAGCACAGACACCATTTAGCCCCCTGCCTACTTGACTGGCTAGTTCTCAGACAATTCCTGTTTAAGATTTACAATCTGAGAACTTCTATTCACAGTTACAGAGCTTACAACTCAGTTCCTCATGTTTAGTATATTCTGTAGCATCCTCCTTATAGATTCAGATGGGGAGGGGGGGAATTAATCACTTAGCACTTAGTTTGCTCAGAAGTAGTAACCCATAGCAACCAACAGGACTTTGTTTTTAAACAGGTGACCAGTAAATGCTACCTGCTGATTGGTTGCTATGGGTTATTGCTCCTGGGCAAACTTAGTGCATTTCATTACATAACCCTCTAACCCCTATATGTAATAAAAGGCACTAAGTTTGTGCAGTAGCAATGTTTGCTTTTGAACCGGTGAACAGTAAATGCTACCTGCTGATTGGTTGCTATGGGTTATTGCTCCTGGGCAAACTTAGTGCATTTCATTACATAACCCTCTAACCCCTATATGTAATAAAAGGCACTAAGTTTGTGCAGTAGCAATGTTTGCTTTTGAACCGGTGAACAGTAAATGCTACCTGCTGATTGGTTGCTATGGGTTATTGCTCCTGGGCAAACTTAGTGCATTTCATTACATAACCCTCTAACCCCTATATGTAATAAAAGGCACTAAGTTTGTGCAGTAGCAATGTTTGCTTTTGAACCGGTGAACAGTAAATGCTACCTGCTGATTGGTTGCTATGGGTTGTTTCTTATTTTATTACATAGTCCCTTAAATGTTTTAAAATGCACATATATAATACTGTACATAAATTCACTTTTATTATTTTAGGCACTTTAACTGATGTTATAAATATGTGTTACCTAAAGCCAAATTGTCTTCAATACTCAACTGGTATAACATTTTGTATTAAACCAGTCAAGAGTGCCAGCACAATATGCTAACGAGTACAATCATCAAATCGGGAATTCAGCTCAGCAAACATTTCTACAAGTGCCAGAAATTAAGATCTGTTATGACAATGCAAATTAATGATTTGATTTGTTTTAAGGTATTTCCCTTTTTCGTGATATGATGGTAACTTCTACATTATTCATATCAAGATACAAATAGGTGGTCAGAGTCAACTGCTCATACAAAGAAGGATGATAATGCAAATAATGATGTTGAGTCTATCATGGCCAAGTGAACTTGGAAGTCCAAAAAATCCACTTCGGATCCCTCGCAGGCAAACTCAGAACAGGTCAACCATACATATTGCTAAAATTCACATTTTTATGCAGTATTGTTTAAAATCACAGTCTTGTAGTGGGGCAGGGAGAGAGCAAGGCTTAATACATTTTGTGACTATATCGAGTCAACTTCCTCAACCAAGTGAACTGGGGACCAGTGGTAGGAATATTTATTAGGCTGAAATGAAAAACTGGCATACCCATTTATTAATTTTAGTGGTATTAGAGCTTTCTGAAACCACTATTAAACTAATTTTCTCTAAAACCATGAATGCAACAAATGTTATTAAAACATTCTCTATCAGTTGGGGTGGGTGAATTTATAGAAAGCAAATATGGGTTGTGGTAAAGAATAAAAAATCTCTAGTATAGGATGTTCTTATCAAATGGGTCCTTTTTATGAGCACTACCTGTAGAGAATTTCATTATATATTGGAGGCCACTGTGCCATTATATACTAAAGGCCACTATTTCATTTTTTTGGAAGGGGCAATTATTCACTTGAATGATCATACCACATATAACTGTCCTTTACCTGTGGAAACACTGAAGCTCTGATCAATGCATATATCATATAGAAAAAACAACAAAAACAATAAAAGGCATCAGTCTTTTCCTAATGTAATCTGGGTCCTAGCACCACACCCCCCCTGAGAGCGCATGCGCCGCCCCCTAGGCTGCAAGGTCCTAGCTCCCACACGCACATCTCTAGTGATCGCACACTCCCCATTGCTCTTCTAGATGCTCAAATCCTAGATCCCTCAAATTTTGCCACCCTAGGCCCAGGCCTTTGAGGCCTTGCCACAAATCCAGGCCTGTAAATAAGCAAGCATTCCAGTTGTGAGTTTATTCCAGGTAGGAAAAAAACTCACAAGCTCGACCTTTGATAAATAACCCCCTAAATGTATACCTATACGCAAGACACTTTTGGTTGGGATTATTGTGGGGTATTTCCTTCTGTGTATGAGGCAAATTCCTGTTGAATGCATATAGACTAGACATGAAACAAAAGAACCAGATACGTTAAATATTTAGTAAACTGTAATGCCACTGTATTTGTCCTGCAATAAGAGAAAGGCATAGTGTGATCTTTCGCAAGGTGCAGTGAGCACCACTAAGTGGCACTCTTGCCTCAAAGCTAAACTAATTGATGTAATGCCTGGAATCTGAAATGCACCCAAGAAAAAAGCCACTGAGAATCTCTTAAAATGCAAAGCTCCATTAAGGGAGTGTTGTCTGAGCTCCCTTCATCTGCTGAGGAATGTGCAAGGTGGGCTGCTCTAGACTTACGTATGTTCAAGGGTGTAATCAAAATGTATATGTAATAGTAGGAACACAATATTGGGCTATCAATTTGTGAAATAAATAAATTCTGGAATTCTAATTGATGCAGAATTCATGGCTTAGGAGTTTCTTTTCCTCCACCACACAAAAACATTATGAAGTCTTTATCTAAAGTTTTACTCAGGGATCAATTTACTTATTACTGTATAATGGAAAGTAACAGCACACTCTTTATCTGTAAAGCTATGTACAAAATGGCTTTTTTTATATCCAGGTATAAAGTTCCATACAACAACTAAATGAAAATGGTATATTCTTTTTATATCCCAACCTTATACTGCTATTAAGATCCAAAATAGTCGATGCTGTAGAAAATGCAATGTAGGTATTGGACATGGTTTTCCATAATTCGAATCTTCATAATTAAGTCTACTAGAAAACCAGAAATAGATTGTTTTGCCTCCAGTAAGTATTAATTATATCTTAGTTGAAGTCTAGTACAAGGTACTGTTTTATTATTACAGAGAAAAGGGAAATAATTTTTAAAAAATGTTAATTATTAGATTAAAATGCTGTCTAGGGTAGATGGCCTTCCCATAGTTTTTTGAATAATGATTTTCCAGATAACAAATCCTATACCTGTATATATTGCTTCTTCAAAGCCAATGTTATTTACTTCTATCCTCTTACTCTTCATGATATAAAAATGCATATTGAATGTAGAATAGAAAAGGTGCATTGTGTGTTCTTGTGAGCAGTATCTGTAATACTGACTTTTTTTTAAAATTCTAAGACTCGTAGAGCAACCCTGCAGGGAAGGTACAAATTCCTAGTATGTAAGTTAGAGATCAATTTGTATTTGACAATTTTTTTTATACTGTACTTTTAGTTATTCAAGTTGTGTGCAATATAAGAGAATGCATGATGTTATTTTACTGACAAAAATAAATATGGTAGTTGCTTCATTTAGCTTATTGTCAAGGTGCTCAGTAAATTGTTTTGTTTGGTTAGTTTTACTAATCCTCAGCGCTTCAACCTTCAGACGTTGCTTATTGAATATTTTACAGTCTATTAACACAGGTGTCACCTTATGTACCCTAGCTTTTGCTGGTTTGTTTTTTGTTTTACAATAGTGCTTATTAAATGATCTTGCTGAAATAAAAAAATCTTGGTTCCTATAGATCTTTGAAGAATATGAAAAGGTGCAAAGAAGTCTTTTACCTGGACAAAGTAAATACAGGTATGAGATCTGTTATCCGGAAAAATGTTATCCAAAAATCTTTGAAATTTGGCAGTGCCATTCCCTATAGGGTTCTCAGTTCCTCATGTGTGACTGACGTCATTGTTGAAATAGAATTGCTTTCTGGTCATAAGAATGATTAAAAGTTTTTAAAAGTTTAAAAGCCTGGGACATCTCCTGCACCAAAGTCCCTTTGATTGGCTATTAGACACTGCCAATCATTGTGCCAGGATGCTGGGGGCAGTTGGTAGCTAAAAGAAGCAGGGAGAAAACAACAGGGTAGAGGATAATCATGATTCTATTAAACGAAAGGAGTAACTTCCCTGCAGAAATAAAGATATGGCACAGTGTTATCACAACAATGTTCGTGAGAAACACATACAAGTACATTTTTAAGGCCTCCTCAAAATGCTATAATGTCAGAACTCTGTTAATGCGAAACAGCACCGCTGATCAAACCTGATGGTTCAAAGATACATTAAATGTTACAGCTGTAATTAAAAAAAAGTCCTACCAAGGAAGTGCATATCAATATTTCGTAATCTCATGAAATGACTCTTTAAACATATTAAAAGTCACTTTAAGAGCGTCTTTCAGTTTTATATGGATAGCAGATTTAATCACATTCACTTCTATGTTTACTAAACTTTTAGTCTGTAAATTTCTCTAGAGTTTTACTACACTCAGTAAGAGGAAAGTGTGCATAGGTTTCATTAATTATGCTTTGTTCAGCAAATGCCACTACAACGACATTTTAGCACTGATTAAAATGAATAAAAGGAATCCTGTTGGGCAAGCCACATAATCAAGTTAAACACTTCCAATTATGTGAATTTGGCTGCAATGTCCTTAAATCACTCATTAGCCATAGAGAGGTTTTTAGACAGTTCTATCTGCCGTCCAGCCTATGGACCATCAAGGGATATAAGCGGCTTGTGACTTTCCTCCCATAATATGGTTATAGTTAATTGGGTACAACTTATGTTATGATGCACAACAAACAAAAATATGTTGTAGCAGAATGTATTTAATATTATTATGGTAAATGTACTTGTTGGACTTTGGAAGCTTGAGATGCAGGAAAGGACATTATTTTTACACTTCCCTGCCCTCACGTTTGCGGATCATACCACTAAGTTGTCGATCATTTGTTAGCTATTTAATTTCAATTAAGTAATAACATAATATCCTGTGATATACATTTATCCTTTTTATAATATCCTGCAACAAAGGCTTACAAATGCAGTGTGCATAGTGCAATTTCTGATGCATTTGCCATGTGCTCTACCCACAATTATAGTGTCATTGCTTGTGAAAGGGGCTGATGCACCTAGGTCATTACCGCAAATGCATTAAAATTAGTGAACATGGTGCTGTGGGAACCCTGAAGCTACCTCCACCAGTAGATGGTTGTAGGTGGTGGTAGTTCCAGGGTTTACCCTGCGTTATTAGATGCGCTATTGTAACTTCCATAACAGGAGGCAGCAATGCTGAGCGCAATTATACTGAAGTGCAAGGAGTAGCTTTGGTTGCAAGCAGATTTAATTAATCACAAAACTTTGTACAATTGCAACCACAACTGCATTTGTAATTGTAATGATCCCTTAACTTTATAAGTGCGGATACACTGATGATTATGCTGTTGTGTCTTGCCTTCAGAGGAAATTGGTTCGTTATTGATCAGCAGTGGATTCTTATAATCCTGTACTAGACAGCACTGCTTTATTTATAATATTATCCCTTACTTTCCTTAGTAGTCATACTGATCAATATCCCACTTTCTGTACCTCACCCCCTTTCTTTTAAATAGGAAGCTCTTATCAGCAGTGTCCTCTATACATTCTGTATCAGTATATGTGTTTGGTTTTAACGTAAAGTTGAGTGGCTCTGCTGGCTTTTAAATCTTGGGTTCCAGTTTGATTCTGACCTGAGCACTCTGTGCAAGGTTTTTGTGTGTCCTCCTTGTTATGTGCCTGAGGGTTCTGCCATTCTCCATAAACATTCAAGCAAGTTAATTTGTCCTTGATGAAACTGACCCTACTATCTCCAGCGAGTGTGATAGGGACTGTAAGCTCCAATGCAGTTAAGATGAATAATCTCTGTAAAAGCAATGTGCATCATGTTGGCGCTATATTATAAAGGATAATAATGTGTAACTGTTGCCTACTGTGCTGTTTCACAGGATATGTTGCTTGTAAAAAAAAAGCACTACATTTTATGTTGTTTATTTCATACTAAAATATCTAATGTGTTACAGGAATTCTGAATGATGATAATTTACTGGGAATAATGACTTTGCATAAGACCATTTCTGGGAATAGTTAAACATATTCTTGGTTGAAAGGTGAATGACTGTGACCTCTTTGTAACTTCCAGACTAGGTTTCAGTTGACCCAGCATCTGCAAGGCCATGTCATGTTATTCCTCCCTCAGTCATCATGAAACTCATGTGCGGTGCCAGCTTGTCATGTAATACCTATGCTTTTGTAATGAGTGCACAAACCTGTGTGGAACCAGCGGCCAACCTGAATAACAAACGCTCTTATACTGCAAGAGAAAAAGTTATTTTCTTAACACCTTCCTCTCTATTTTTCTTTAAGAAGGGATCCTTTCCTTTAGTGAAAGAGAAATGACTCCATCAGAATGAACAATGATATTTTAACTTTGCAGGTCACTGTTGTTATTTAAACAACGAATGTGATATATTTTAGAAACAAAAAATGACAGATACCTGTACGTGTATTTTTAATCCACTTTATTAAATGGATGCCAAAATTAGTACTACATTATTAAAAAAATTGGACATAAACTATGTGTGTACAGTTCATCAGTAACATTTATAACAGATGAAAAGGTTCTTCTTTTATGTTAAAAAATGTTTACTTTTCGTGTTTTTCAATAAACTAGATAGATGAATATGTGCATAGTGCAGATTTTTTTTAGACCTGTAGCAAACGTTGCATCTTGTATTACATAACCCCAAGATGGGGCTATGTAATTAAAGGCAGTAAATTTGCTCAGAGTCAGTTTTAACACATGCATAACACCATCCTGCATTCTTCTCTATTTTACCTTTATCTTCTTCCTTGGCCAGAAGATATGAGGATTGAATTCTTATGCAGCCCTGCATTAAAGTTTCTTTTTCAGTCATTTTCCAATTCAAAGCAATAGTCAGTCCCTTGAAATAAGATTATTATACAGAAGAAACTTTCAGTGTAGGAATTGGTCCAGAGAATTGGTCAATGGCCTGCATACTTTTGTAATGTGAAAGATGATATCACAAAAGGGATGGAGCAATGCAGAAGAGAAGGAAAGGTAAGTTGACGTGTTCAAAGAGGAGGCATGGGGTCATGTCTGGGCTAAAAAAAACAGGTTTCGCCACAAATAAACGCCCATAGACTCTAATATATAGTAAATGTAAAAGTTGTGTGGTTCTGAAAAAAGCATTCAAACATGATCCCTTTGACTTCAATGCATTTTGCAAATTTGTGCTGTTTTGCAAATCACAACAGGTTTTGTAGCAGCGCACACCGGCACCCGAAGGAATAGCCCACACCTCTCTGAGGTCTCTGAGGAAGTGCGTAGCCACGAAACGCGTCAGACCTCGGACGCTAGATGTTTGATCAGATGAGAAAATAAAGTTATACCTTTTTAACCATAACCTCGTGTGGGCGATTCCTTCGGGTGCCGGTGTGCACTGCTACAAAACCTGTTGTGCTGTGAATACGTCTCCTCTGTGACGGACTCGGGGCGGCTGCACCCGGGTCACCACGTGGACAGGGTAAGACTCTACAAATATATATCCACTAATAATTTGATGTTTTTCGATGGGGAGCCCGATGGGACGTACGTTTGTATAGAACTTCAGTGCAGGGTCCGGGGCTATCAGCACCCGGACCACTAGCCTTAAACGGTGAGCGACGCTAAGGGTGGTATAAGTTCCCCGAGAGAGTTAAAGTCCCTGTGCCCTTTGATTTACTATATAAATCTTAATAGAAGCGCTGAATTGATGATCTGTTTTGCAAATCGCAATGGGGCAGATCTGCCGATCGCTATAGAGGAGGCCTTGCATAAATTCTGACAATCCATATATCTAAACTCACCTCTATGGGTGACCTATGGGCAAACCTGAGGGTTCCATGGGTTTCAGCCTGGCCTGTGATCACAAATTTAACATAACATGCTACTCAGAATTTTAGTTCTCCCTTAGATTATATGTTAGAGTTGGACTGAATGTCTATATATATTTGTATATATATATTCCCATTCTGACGACGGTCACTAGAAGATCGAAACATACAGAAGTCCGGAATGCTTTTGATGGAGTAAAGACTCTTTGGGGTATATTTATCAAAGAGTGAAGTTAATAGTGAAGTTCCGCCACTAGAGTGAAATTCCGCCACTCTCCATTCATTTCTATGGGCTTTTTATAGGCGTATTTATCAAAGGGTGAACTTTCACTTCACCCATTGATAAATACGCCTTTCAAAATCCCATAGAAATGAATTGAGAGCTGCGAAATTTCACTCTAGTGGCGGAACTTCACTCTTTGATAAATTTACCCCTTTATGTATATATATAAGAACTCACGGGACATATATATATAAATATATATATATATTCTTCAACAGACCCGCACTTCGAAACAAGCTTAAATGCCGCTCCTCACCTTTCTAATTCACCTTCACCTAATCTATATTTTTTGGGGGGGTGGCTCTCTCCTTAAATGCTCGCTCTCCCAAAGCCCGCCTAAAGGTGTCTTTGGAAGAGATCATGCTATATAAAGAGAAAAGCAGGTATGGTCTGTCTCCCCCCCAAAGCTAACACTTTCTTTTTTTCACTTAGGATAGGACTGATGCATGGAGCTGCCTTGACGGGGTGCGTCAGCTTATGCATGCTTTGTACAAACTTTGTAACTAAAAGTGTCTTTTTTTAAGAAAGTTACAGTTCAGTTGTGCAAGAATATTTTTTAGGGGGTTATATGTTGAGAGTGCTGGGGCTACCTTGTTTAGTATGTAAATTTAGCCTTGCCCACGTGCACCCAATAAGAAAGGTGAGGAGCGGCATTTCAGCTTGTTTCGTTTTATATATATATATATATATATATATATATATATATATATATATATATATATATATATATATATATATATATATACACACACACACAAAAAGAGTCTTTACTCCATCAAAAGCATTACGGACATTGTTCATATCTTCTAGGGACCATCGTCAGAATGTGAATACAGGAAGTGATCATACAATTTAAATATCCCATAATCCCAGTCATCAAGCCCAAAAGTAAATATATAATATTTATAATATATGTATCCAATTATACAAAATAAAGTGCATACTATTTTAGTGTGACACAAATACTTTGCTTCTTTAAACTGCTTACAGCTCCTGTCAAATTACCTTTTGCATCTCATTAAATGTATGGCTACTGTTTTTTTGTAGAGATCAAACTCAGCATAGCTTTTAAGTTGCTCTATAGAATTTTTCAATGTACAGACAAAAAGCTGCTACAAAAATTCATTATGAAAAGAGCAATATTGGAAAAATTAGGTTCAACAGACCCTCTAATTGATACACTCTGTAGTACTGGATATTTTATAAGCTGAAAGTAAGCTATCCTCAAGGGGATATTAGTTTTCTGTATATAATAACAGGAAAACTGTATCCTGACATTAAGTTCTGAATGAGTATCGGGGAACAAAAAGGCCATAAATTAACATCAATTATGCATTAAAGTTCCAATTAACCTGGCTGACACTGATATACTTTAACAAGGTACAATTAGATAAAAGAAGCAACTCTCTAATTACTTGGGACAGGACCTTTTGACCTGTTCTGTACTTTTATCCCAGTGCCAACCTAACGAGGAAGGAAGTGAGAAGAAAAAGACGGCGCACGGTGAGAGCTCAGAGCCGCGAGCTGTCCCTCTGTTGCCTTCGTCACATTGTCAGTCCATACATTTTTTATGGTTGTCACCTTTTACTTGGTTGGAAGTGCAATGTATTTTATTTTATTTCTTCAGATGGAAAGAACTTCCAGTTTATTATGCCAGAACCATGTAATTGCTGCCCCCCTTTTTATTAATGAGTCTAAACAACTGGAGTGCCAGTAAAATTACACTGTATAGTAAACTATAAGAGAGACCAATTTATTTTTAGGTACTAGAGCAATATAAACAAAAAGTTTTCTATGCAAAGTCAGAGTATTAGATGGACATTCAATTATATTATAAAATAAATACCGGCAAAATGTATGGACTGACAATGTGACGAAGGCAACAGAGGGACAGCTTGCGGCTCTGAGCTCTCACCGTGCGTCGTCTTTTTCTTCTCACTTCCTTCCTCGTTTTATATAAATTAATTAATTTTGTTGAAAGTTGTATTTCATTTTATATAGCTTAATCAGATTTCAAGAAAAAAGTCTGTATGACATATCGCTGAAAGCGCACTCTACTGAGCACCCATATTTTTTAAATTTAAGCCCCCCTCATCTGGCCACCTACAGTAACAGGTCTGTCACACACTGTCAGTTTATTGTAGGGTTACCAACTCACTCTTTGAAAAGAGGGCACTTACTGAATACACATACTGCAAGCTGGATGCAGAACTGCACACAAATCCTTGAACTGGCAGCATGTGAGTTCAGTAAATTTACTAGGGTGAGATGGCAACCCTAGTAAATTGCACTCAAAACCTAACTTACCCTCTCCATTGGCATGTATAAATACTATTGAATGTATTGTTTATTGTATAGTTCCCACACACATTATAGCAACAAGTAGATTGCGGTTCTGAAGACTGCTATCTACTGGCATGTGATCCAGTCCAGAAATGGAAAACACGATAGGAGCCGCTCACGCAAGATTGTGTTTATAATTGTGTTTTACCCATTTATTAGGCCACTGAACAAAGAAAATAATGTTTGGTTTGAACGTGGAAGGCATTACAGATGGTAAATGAGAGGGGTACCAGTACTACAGAGCAACATATTTAAAGTAGGGTTTTCGGATTATGTGAGATCAGACACACTATAGAAATAAGTCAAATCAAATGGACTTGTGGTGTTTTTCTTGAAGACATTTCACCAGTCATCCAACAGAGTGACTTGTACATACGATCTTGCTTTGCTAATGTCCTCTGGAATGTTGCTTCAATCTGCATAATCTGTTTATGATAATCCACAATAATGTCATTAAATTAGGTGTTGATTGTATTAGCAAGATTGGAGCTTTGATGTGTTATTAAACCTTTCAGGGAGAGGTGCCAAAACAGCATTGTATGTGGCAGACAATAGACGTTGCACTCCCCGCCATTATTCAGACCTAGGTCTAGAATCTGGACTTGCCCGTCTTCAAACGTGTGTCCTTTTTCTTTTAGATGTAGGTACACGGCTGAGTTCTGACCAGAGGAGCTGACTCTTCTGTGCTGCGCTATATACTGGTGTAACTGTTGTTTGGTTTCCACCACATACAAATCAGAGCATTCCTCACTGCACTGCATACACAATGTTCCTCTTCTTGTGCTTTGGGGTGGGATCTTTTTGGTGGGTCCTTCTAAGTTTTTCCGACACCCCAGCTACATATGGGAGTACCAAGTTCTTTTGCCTGTCCTGTTTTCCACCTTCCCCCTGGCAGTCTTGGTGTTATTGCCTCTTTTTCCACAGGTTTTCACAAATTCCCAATCTGGATACCCACATGTCTTCAGGGCCCCTCTGAGATATATCATCTCTTACAATTTAGCCTCTGTGCTGGTGGGGATCTTGTCTGCTCTGTGATCTTCGACATCTATTGTCTGCCACATACAATGCTGTTTTGGCACCTCTCCCTGGAAGTGTAATAACACATTAAAGCTCCAATCTTTCTAATCAACACCTAATTTAGTGACAACATTGTGGATTATGACAGATTATGCCGATTGGAGCAACATTCCAGAGGATACATAGCGAAGCAAGATCCTATGTACAAATTATTCTGAATTGAGAAAACCAGTTCAAGAAAAACAGCAGCGGATTTGTTTGCCGGCTGCCCCTAGGCCAGCTGCCCCTAGCGCCCCCGCCTACACTTCCCCTTCCCTACACTTCCCCATAATATTATATATATTAATTTGAATAAGACGGTATTTGCTTCAACTACATGGTGGAAGATTGCCTTAATTATAATAGTTTTTGGTTTGTCCTCTCCCTATGCTAAGGGCTCAGGCTGGTGCACCTGGGCCACTTCCCTAATGTGCTTAGTTATAATCCTACTTTGTGGAGACCCTCTTCAAGTTTAATTACACTTATGAGGTAAACTTGCTGGTAAGGACAAATTGCACTTCTTGCTCCTAAGGCGTCAATATACCCGCTGTTAGACATGTCAACTAACCCCTGTGTGTCCAAAATCTTTTCATGTAAAGAATTATGTTTGTTCAGGTTTCAACTTTTTCACTGTAACACTTTTCTACAGTAAGAGTAACAATTGCAGTTACCCAAATGGGAATTTCAGTAGTAATGCTTCCTATGGGTGAGGCCTATTAAAACATTCTACATGTACCCTGAGAATGCCGGCTGTGCTGCTGTTGAAAAGGAAGAGTCTGTAAAACAAACTATTAAAAGAAATCACATTCTGTGTTTCAATGTTTAATGTTTATTCTTTATTTACTGTGTCATTTTTAGTGCCTGTAAAACTTGTACAAGGCCAGAATTTTAATAAAAACATTTGTAGCCATGCAACTTCAATCATTTGCTGAATTAAAGCAATATTATGCTAACCAATTTGGTATTTGGAAAACAATTCACGTTTGTATGGTTTTCTTACTGAGCAAACAATGCCATCTCCATGTCATTACCAGTAAAATCAGTGGCATTTCATTAAAGATAGTAGATAAGATTAACACACAAAAACAATCATGGATACTCTAAACAAATAAATACATTAAAAAAAATAGGCTCCCCATGCAGAATAAACAAACACATATTTTGCATAGAACATTTATAAGCCTGCAAAATGAACTGAAAGCGTATTAGGTATAAGGCATATTTCTCTTTAATATAATTGACAACAGTGCAAAAATAAAAATAGTGATTATATCAACTGCTCCATCATGTATGGTACACTGGTATTATGTGTCTGAAAGTACGGGATGTTTTCTATAGACACCCATCCCCACTTGGTTCATGTATTATTAGTGGTATAAGATCAGTTATCCGGAAACAAGTTATCCAGAAAGCTCCAAATTATGGAAAGGCTGGCTCCCATAGACTCCATTTTATCCAAATAATCCACATTTTTACAATTGATTTCCGTTTTTTCTGTAATAAAAAAACAATACATTGTACTTGATCCCAAATAAGATATAATTAATCGTTAATGGAAGCAAAACCAGCCTATTGTGTTTATTTAACATTTACATGATTTTCTAGTAGGTATAAAGATCGGAAAAATCCATTACGCAGAAAACCCCAGGTCATGAGCATTCTGGATAACAGATCCCATACCTGTATTATTATTATATAGCATCAGCACATTTACTATACACCGTTCCCTACCCCAGTGGAGCTTACAATCTAAGGTCCCTATCACATTTACTAGGAGCAGTTTTATTATGAGACAGCTAATCTACCTGTATGTTTTTTTGAGGCATGAGATGAAACCTATGCAGACACCCGGAGACCTCCTGCAGATACTACCCAATCTAGAATCAAACTCTCAAATAATGCAGCAGTATCAGTTCTTGTAATTTGCCGTAGTCTAGCAATTGCATGTAACATGGTACTTCTTGATTTGTAATGATCTGCTCTCAATACAAAAAAACTCATATCAGTATCCATATATAATGTTCATTATTGTTGGAGAGTAATCATTAATGAATGAGGGATGCAAAGCCTGCTAATCAAGTATTTTGGTTTCACTTTACATGGCAGCCACAGGACAACTGGTAAATCACTAAATCTTGTTCTACTTTCTAGTAAATATCATATTACTGTCACTTATGGGTGAACTAATGGAGTAGCGTTATTAAAGGTAGCATTTTGTCTTTCTATTCCACTTGGGAGTCTATGACATAATGTTATATCAGCTTCAGTTCTCTTCAATGTAAAGTAGTCAATAATGTCTTTTTGTTTTTAAATGTTAGCAATAGTAGCTAAAAAAGGTGCACAGTTAATGCTAAACTATTGTTTCAGATCACAAAGCCAAGACTTTATTTCCAAAGAAAGTCTTGGCTTTGTGATCTGAAACACTAGTTTAGCAAAAGTTTAAGGAACCCCGATATAGCTACCACTTCAGTTTAGGCCAACTGATCAGACTAAAATTTTAAAATTTGTTGAAATTCTATACCAGCCTTTTTCCCCTTTGTGTACTTTAGTCCTCAGTAGTTGCAGTGGTCTACTTCACCTCTTGTTGTGCATCTGATTAGCGGGGGTTATGTAGTAAAACAGTAAAACGCTCTTGAAAATCAGAATCCAGTGCTGGGCCTAAGATTTAGGACATACATGACATGTCCCTGCCCCCCACCTTTGTTGTGTACTGTACCTTAAGGGTAAGGCCACACTAAGCGATAGCGCGGCGATTTGACTCTCCGCGACTATTCGCCACGACTTTTAATCCTCAATCGCTGGCGAAACTTTGGCGCTGGCGTCTATGGGGAATCGCTGCGTAAAAACACACGCGCCGATCTTTTTTCTATTGTCGCTCGAAATCGCCTCGCTAGGCGATTTCGAGCGACAATAGAAAAAAGATCGCCGCGTGTGTTTTTACGCTGGCGATTTTGCGCGATTTCCCATAGACGCCAGCGCCAAAGTTTCGCCAGCGATTGAGGATTAAAAGTCGCGGCGAATAGTCGCGGCGAGTCAAATCGCCGCGCTATCGCTTAGTGTGGCCTTACCCTTAGTAGGGTAAAACTGTTAATTGTTTAAGTACAAATGTGTAATTAATAGTTAATACTGATATTTCCAGGCTACACCCAAGAGGAAAGGTGCGGCGGCCATATTGTGCAGCACGGAGTCAGGGGGTAAGGTCGCACAGGCAGTCGCTTATGAGTGTTACCTACACATTGCAGTAAAAAATATCTGCTTCCCAGAGTGACAATGTTGGAGAGGAGAGCAAACACAGTGCAGGTGGAGGTAGTGCTGCTGGGTGGGCGATTCATAGCCCCCTGATCTGTGGCTTCATTCACGACACGGGACCCGCTACTTTTGGGCTGGGGCGTTTGCAGAGAATACCATCGATTTTGTCAGTTGGCGGATCATCCCTGTATGTGGCCAGTGTGATGCTGAACTTGGCTGGGCCCTTCAGGACTTGAGCGCTAGGTGCGTGGAATGTTGGCAGCTGTGTCATTTGGGCCCATTTTAAAAAACGACCCACCAAGGTCTCGACTCCAGAGGCTTGGGCTACCTGTGTGGAGGCACTGCAAGTATAACCCTCGGCGCCCCCATCTCTCCTGAATTGGAGAACCGTCTATAGCACTTGGGACAAGATCCAGCTGTGAGGGGCCCCTGTTTCCAGTAATGAAGGCTATCCAAGTAGTTGACACTGCCAAGCCATGGTATTGGTCTGGAGAGCCAATCCGTTTTCTTTAACACATTGGTCTGGAGAGGACACAACCCTGCCAGTAGGCCATGCTGGTGAGCACAGTAGGTAGTCTGATGCCGTGGACTCGTGGAGCCACTGGTGCAAGCAGGCCTGGACTGAGAATCAAAATAGGCCCTGCATTTGGGTCCACAGAGGCCCAAACAGCCTCCACCAGCCCACTAAATAGTGACAGTCTATGGCATCTTACAGAAGCCCCTCTGGCATTTGCCAGAACCCACAGATTGCCAGTCCGGGCCTGGGTGCAAGGGAAGTCATGAGAGTCAGTCAGGCACCAGAGCAACAGACTGGGCCCACAGAAGACGTTGAGCCGAGGTGCTTGGGTCAGAGATGCAACTCCGGTGGGAGCCATCGGTGGCAGAGGAGTTCGCCAGTGCTATACAAAGAATAGAAGCGACAAAGGGAGGAGTGTAGTAGGGTAAAATTGGTAATTATTTAAGTACAAACGTGTAAATAATAGCTAGTACAGGTATTCCCAGGTGAACCACTAGGGGGAGCTAGAGGGTAGCTATTGCTAGGGAAAGTCCCCAAGTGGGTGGAGAGTAGAAAATAATAAAAGGGAAGGTTGCAGTTAGAAATATTGCGATGTGTCATGGGAAGGAGAGAGTGCAGTAGATTCTCTGACAGTTGAGTCATTTCCTGGAAGACTGAATTTAGGTAGTGAGAAAGCTGATGGTAACTAGTACGCTCTAGTGGGAATAAGTTAGCCAGGAGACTAGCATGGACAGCTGTGGCTCTTAGGAGGCGATAGTGGGCACAGTGTTTCCAACGGGATACCTGGTGAGGTTTGGCTGATGCTTTTGCAACATATTCAGTACATTTTTTAAAATGTATAAATTCTATACATTTTATAAATTCCGCATAAAGATCTTATTGTCCCACTATAATCAAACAAATGCTAATTAATCTGCCATTACTTTCCTGTATAACTTTGGTTGATTTAATCTAAAATCAGGATATTCAATCTACCTACTACATAGTCTCATTAACCTAAAGTGGATGCTGATATAAAACAGCGTCTTGAAACATTTATTTCAGCACCTGAAGCATTGTAGTTCCTGCACTGAAACATTCAAAGTGCTTGTTTTGTTCTCATTTCTTATGTAAACCTTGTAAAATGTGTATGTTACTGGAGCTTTTCAGATGAACGCCTCACAATGGCTGTTTTTGGGCAGGAGAAGGCTTTGTAATTATTTAAGGATAAAAATGACAATATAGTTTCAAGTGACGCACGTAATATAGACTACAGGGCAGAGACCTCCTTCCTCTCTTCTCTCCAACACTTAGGAGGTTATTTATCAAAGGTTGAATTTTAGAGATTTTTTTATAACTTGAATGAACTCACAACTCGAATGGTTTCTAATTTAAGAAAAAACTTGAATGAAAAAAACTTCGAATCAGTCGAGTTCGGATTAACAACCTGAAAACTCGAATTAATCGAGTTTTCGGTGAAAAAAAAATTGAATCACTCAAATCGATCAAGTTTACCGGCAAAACCCTCCAAAAAAAAAAAGTCGAACATCATGAAGGTTATTAACATCTTTAATTGGTTCGAGGGGCCTCTGCCATTGACCTTTACATGACCATGACAGGTTTTACATGGTGTATTTTTGGATTCAAGTTATTTCCAAGGCAAAGGTATAATATATAGAAAAAGAAAATAGTTTTTTAAAAAAAAAACTTGAAAAATTAAAATTTTCTTTTAACCCGAAAATGTGATTTTTGACCAAACAATAAATTCGAAAACTCACATTTTCGTGGAAAACACAACTCGATCCCTAATAAATCTTAACGCTTAATCTTGAATGTAACTGTACTTTGTATTTATTTGTATCTTATTATTGTATTGACCCTTCTCTATTGTTCTACTGTACAGCACTACATGCACCAGTATTGCTATATGAATACAAATATACTTACATATACTCATATATACATTTTTTAAGCACAAATGCAGTAACACATTGCAATCAGTTAACAATTAGCTTTGATCAGTCTAGTGCAAGTTGGACCAATGAAAGCAAAGGCCTGAGTGGTGGCTATGGGTTTTTTTTTCACTTTTTTGCATCCATTTAGGTAATTGAGTCTCATGTTGTCTTAGTTTGTTTCTTCATTACGGATTACACTGCCCTACTGTTTTTGAGTAAAATGAATCATATAAAATTTAACTTGATACAAAACCGTTATTACATTAAAAGGAATTTAGAGTCATAATGGCTTAGCTGCTTGTTATTTGTTATGTTTATTTGGGAAATCTTTAATACTGATCGCGTTAATATTTTATTGTTTACAAGGTCAAAAAAAAAAATTCCACACCATGATGACATTGTGACTGTTGAGAAGTGCAGACTTTTTTTTCTAGGCTTGATTTTTGTAAAGTACTGATTGCAATGCTCATTTCACTAATATATGGTTTGACAGCATCTGCCATTTAAAGGAAACTAAAGGTAATAAAAACTATTATGAAGTTCCAGAGATTTAGCATTACTAACACGTGATAACCGTTGTTCAAGGCTGCCTCCTACTTGCTGAGAAACCCTTGTACAGACTGCATAAAACAGGTCACAGTTAGATTCTTATACACACGGAATGCATCTGACCTTGTAATACAGTGCCAGTGAATAAGAAAATAATTCAAGGATTGTTTGTTTCTTCACAATCTTTAGCAAGAGGCAAGAAGTATAGCAATGGCTCGTTTTATTGGATATGTGCAGGCACTAATCCATTTCATTGTGTGCACAAACACAAAGCCTCGTCTGCAGCTCTGAGCAGGACTGTCTTTGAGAACAATAGGTCCACTTATATGTTCAACAGTGTGAAGTGCTTGAAGGAGTTAAAAACATATTGGTTCTGCAGGGAATGTGCATTGGCCAATGATGTTATTGTGAAGGTATAAATATAGTGTCTTTTATTCACCTGCACATAGGCTAAAATTATTATTTGTTTGATTGATGCCTAGAATGTTCTTAGCATGAGGCTTTTCTAACATCAATAATTGCAGATATATATCAGCAGATAATATTAAGAATGGTAATACTGAACTAGATTTGCCAGATTAGATGTAATTAAATAACTTTATTTCAATTAATGTAGCCAGTATTCCTGATAAAATATCACTGGCATGGATAACTGGCATGTGCCTAATCTGAACTTTTTCCCTGTTTAACAATTCAAATGATATGTAAGAAACTGTTATAATAATGGTTTCTCATATACTGGACTTTTTAGGCTAATGGCACAGAGCAGTGCTGTCCAACTTCTGAAATTTTTCAGGCCTACATAGTGGAGGGCTGACGATGGAAGCCAGTGTTGACCACTCCCCACTTTAAACCACACCCATGTTACCACAAGATCATGTCCACATTAATTCTGGTAGCAGATCAAAAAAACAAATGGTTGGTACTCACTGCAAGGATATAACTTATCACTTATATGTGAAAAAAGTTGTCATATTAAGACATCCCCTTAAATCCATATGCCTCCTCTTCCCATTGGATAACACTGCACCCCCAGCACATGATTAAACTCCTTATGGGCCCCTAACAATAATTTATATTCAAATGCTAACAAACCCCCAGAACAAATACCAGGCGTATGTTCCACAGGCATGGCAGGGCACACACAGGCAGAGTATGGCACACACAGGCAGAGCAGACACACACACAGGCAGAGCATACACACACACAGGCAGAGCAGGACACACACAGGCAGAGCAGGGCACACACACACAGACAGAGCAGGACACACACAGGCAGAGCAGACACACACAGGCAGAGCAGGACACACACAGGCAGAGCAGACGCACACAGGCAGAGCAGGACACACACAGGCAGAGCAGGGCACACACACACAGGCAGAGCAGGACACACACAGGCAGAGCATGCTGTTGCCCCATTAGCATTTTGTATAAAGTGTGAACAGGTGAACAATGTGGGTAGTTTCAGTCTGGGTCTCAGGTGTGAACAGAACAGGCTTTAGGTGTGTGAACAATAGAGGTGTCACAAGTGTTAACAAAGCAGGGGGATCACATGTGTGAACAATACAGGGGATTATTCTGAATTTGAGGTTTGAACAATAAAGGTAGTGATTCCATTTAAAGTTTACACATGGTAAGCAGACACAGCAGGTAGCAGACAAAAAGAAAAATTTACACTCGCACACCCTGGCCGTCCGAAATCATACAAGTTCCAGGTGCTAGATGTGTAGAGGAATTGGACAACCTCGAAAGCAGCATAGACACAAGACACACAAGCACAGCATGGATACTTCTAGCAGGATTAGACCTTGCTCGTTTATTTGCGGATGCAACGTTTCGGGGCGTGACCCCTTTCTCAAGCATGCTTGAGAAAGGGGTCACGCCCCGAAACGTTGCATCCGCAAATAAACGACCACAGCAGGTAGCACGCCATCAGTTGAACAGCCCTGGCACAGAGGATGCTTTTAACTAGTGCTCTGGGGCAGAATAGGGATTGTCTAGACCAGGGGTAGGCAACCCGCGGCTCCGGAGCCTCATGCGGCTCTTCAACCTGCTTGCTGCGGCTCGGTCTTGCGGCTTTTGCCTGTCTATACAGCCCTCACACCTGCTGGCGGCTTCTTGAGTGTGCGACCGTGGTATGCTACCGGTCCGCTTACCACGGTAGCACACTCAGGAAGCCGCCTGCAGGTGTGAGGGCTGTATAGACATCCCAGGACAGGCAAGACCGAGCCGCAGCAAGATGATTCATTATGGGCCTTACCGAAGTCACACACTCAAGACAATAGAGGGAAGATCAGCATGGAGCTTCAGAAACAGAAGTCACATTAAACAGATGAGACCACTAGCATTTAATAGGGCTATTCAGTGTTTAATTTATTTCAAAGTAAGCCTACATATGCACACTGCACTTCTGTTTGTTGTATTCTGTTGTTGTAGCAGTTAAAATTAAAAAAAAGGTTAAAACATTTAAAAGTTTATAAGCTGTGTTATGTTTTGCGGCTCCAGACTATTTTTCTTTAGTGGAAGAGTGGGCAAAATGTCTCTTTTGATAGTAAAGGTTGCTGACCCCTCGTCTAGACATTGTTCGGTATTTGCATTAATAAAACAGCAAAAAGAAATAGCCATGGCAGGTACTGGTTTCGTCAGGCATGGGCTACACATGAAGTGAGTGTTTGCAACTGATGCCCATATGGTCTCCTAAAGGAAGTGTTTTCTTTTTCAAAGGGCTGGAAAAATGCTGATAGATGGTACTGGTTTACCAGTTACTTATATTTTATAATGGGTTGTTCTTTAAATTAAATGGGAAACTATAACCCTAAAATGAATACTGAAGCAACAGATTCTTTTTATGATATTAAGTGGTATATAAACGAATCTCACTAAACTGGAATATATATTAAAGTAAATATTGCCTTTTACAACTTTTACCTTGAACCACCATTTTGTGATGGTCTGTGTGATGCATCAGAGATCACCTGACCAGAAATACTGCAACTCTAACTGTAACAGGAAGAAGTGTGGAAGCAAAATAGAGAATGTTGTCCATTAATTGGCTCATGTGACCTAACAAGAATAGTTTGTTTGGTATGTTTGTGTGCAGCGTGAATCATAGGATCCCAGGGGGTGTCCGTCAGTCAATTTTATATTAAGTATTACCCAATGGCACATACTATTCCAGAAAATATATTATTATGAAAAGGTCACTTTACATGAATCATGATTTTACATAGGATCTGTTTTATGCTATATATTTCTGCAGAGACCTACCTTTTTTTATGGGCATAGTTATCCTTTAACCTTTAGTATGATGTAGCGTATGATAGTCTGAGACAAATGGCAATTGGTTTTCATTTTTTATTATTTGTGATTTTTTGAGTTATTTAGCTTTTTATTCTCCAGTTTGCAATTGCTAGGGTCAAATTACCCTAGCAACCATGCACTGATTTGAATAAGAGACTGGAATATGAATAGGAAAGGGCCTGAATACAAATGATTAGCAATACAAAGTAGCAATAATAGTAATGTGCAGCCTTGCAGAGGATTTGGTTTTAGATGGGGTCAGTGATACCCATTTGAAAGCTGCAGAGTCAGAATAAGAAGGCAAATAATTCAAAAACTATAAAAAAAGAAAACATGAAATCTAATTGAAAAGTTGCTAAGAATTAGCCATTCTATAATAAACTAAGAGGCAGATTTATCAAAGGTTGAAGTGAAAATTCAAAATAAAAAAAAAAAATTAATTTTGAGCTAATTTGTGTGTACTTCGACTAGGGAATAAACAAATTTGATTCGAAAATTTGAATTTCAAAATGTATCATGTACTGTCTCTTTAAAAAATTTGACTTTGACCATTTGCCATCTAAAACCTGCCAAATTGCTGTTTTAGCCTATGGGGGACCTCCTAGAATCTATTTAGAGTCAATTGGTGGACTTTGAAAAATCGAATTCGATCAAAAATGGACCTATTCGGCCAAAAAAAACCTTCAGTTTAGTTTCAGTTGGTCTTTTTGAAATAGAATTTCGAAGTTTTTCAAATTCGAAATTTGACCCGTGATAAATCTGCCCCTAACAGTTAACATAAAGGTGAACCACCCCTTTAAGAGTTAATTACCCCATAAGATACAAATATAGTTAAATTACCTTGCAATCGGTTTAGTTTTATGGTGTTTTTATAAAAATTGATTTGTTCCCTAATTTTTCACCCAGTTGTATCACTCTACTATATTATATATGGTTCTGCTGTCCCAGGATGAAACTTGTCCATTAAGTTCTTTCTTCTTTCTGTTGCTGCCTATTGTTAAAAGGATTTACCCACTGCTTTAATTGTATAGAAAAAAATAACACAAATTAACTGTGTTCTATGTTTATAGCTAATTTCTAAGAAATTAGATGTATTACCCTAGAACATACAAGATGATTATGAAAGGATTCATGCCCAACTATCAATGTATTTTTGCACTTTTCTTGCTCAAACCACATCAGTCTTTACTTGTCTTTTGGGAGCTGATAGATGCCGAATTATGCTCTTCCCTGACAGAACTCTAACTATGTCAGATGTGTTTCAGTCTGAATCTCAAGATATGAGGCCAGCACCATGGAAACTAGACAGTATATTTTACTTGGCTAAAAATATCCACTTCTTTCAGTCATCCTTGTCTCTTTCATTTCTTAAAAACTGCTTTTTAACTATCTCTGTTTAAAGAGATTTTTTGGGGGGTTGGATCACCTTGTGCCAGTTCTTCAGCTTTTATCACCATGATCAGCACTTCAAGGGATACATACTCATGAGAATGCTGAGGAAGCATTCTCCTTGTCATAGTGCAGTATGTGCTTAGACTAATTCAGTGATTAGGAGACTTGAGAAGCACACAATGCATTGCTGAACAGCCATAATCGTGATGGGAACTCGTGGTTCTGGTCTCATTGCCAGATGATACATAACCTTGATTTGCTGCTGAACAGAAAGAAAAGGTAAACCAATAATTTGCTAAATACAGTTCAACTCACATGTTCTATTGCATTCCTAGGTCTCCTAGCATTACAATAAGTAATTATTGTTCCTTATTTATAAGAAAAAGGAGAAAAACCTTGGTATTTAACAAATTAAGGGCCAGATTCAATTCAGTGAGAAGTTTATCACGTGAAAAGTCATGGACAGGATTCACTTTGAGATGCAATTCAATTCAGAAAAACGTATCTCGCGGTTTATCATGTCTATTGGAAAAAAAATGGAACTGAATTAGGAGAAAAGTTCTCCTCGAATTGAATCTCATCTATGACTTTTTATGTGATAAACTATGAGATAACTTTTTCTCAATTAATTGAATCTGGCCCAAAGTATGATCATTCACATCAGTCCCTGCAGCATGCAAAGCTTGACATCAAGGTTCTTTATTGTCGTACAGTATGTTGGGCAGAAACTTTTTAGTTGGTTTCAGGCAAACTATCCTTGCTTTAGTCTTCATGCATTACTAGTTCTGTGTTCTCTGGGGCATAACTAAAGTAGGGTACATCAAAATAAGGACAATGTGCACAATATGCAATTATAGTATATGATTGATCAGGCAAGTACAGATCTTTCTTTTGGATCTAAATATAGTCCACGCTATAATGACATTTTCCCCCTGAGGAGTAACTTCAAAGACAAAGTGATGGGCCACCTAGAAGAGCCCAAGGGGTAGATTTATCAAAGAGTGAAGTTAGAGAACTCCACAGTCCGCAGAGTGAAATATTGCCTCTCTCCATTCATTTAGGGATTTTTAAAGGCGTATTTATCAAAGGGTGATAGTGAAAGTTCACCATTTGATAAATATGCCATTAAAAACCCCATAGAAATGAATGGACGTATTTCACTCTGTGGACTGTGGAGATCTCTAACTTCACTCTTTGATAAATCTTCCCCCAAGTCTGAAGATGGGGACCAGCCTAAAAATCAGTTAGCATGGATTACATGGATTAAATGGGGTGTATGGTTATTGGCCCTCTATAATATTGTCAACATTGTTAACCTTTTTTATAGAGCACTGACATATTTTTCATCATTCCTTGCTCCTTTGGAGCTTGCTTCCTAAAGTCCCAATCACACAGACAGTGGTCAGTTATATTATTACCCAGTTCACAATCTTCTGGCACTTGATGTGATAACCGACCAATTCAACATCTTGTGGCAAGTAATGACTGACCATGAGAAAACAGATACACCAGGTCCAGAGCAGCTTCAGTTGCACATGATCCAGACCCAAGATCTCATTGGGGGGTGCATGGTGGGGTGCAGTTGTGCAGTTTGGGAGGTGTTGGGAGGCTTCTTCGGGGAAAATAAATTGTATATAGATGTAAGTTGTTTAACCCATTCTAGAATCATTAAGTTGCACCCAAAATTGCTGAAACCGTCTACTTTAAGCAAAAACATTTGCACTAGGGGCTTCACAAAATTCAAGTGTCCTCATGCTGCTATATAATGTGGAAATGAACCCAACCATAAAAGTAACAGCTTTATGACACAGTATACATCTTTTTATCAACAGCAGTAACTAAAGTTCATATCAGTAGAAAATGAAATTAGGAGCTTTCTATATTGGTAGCAAGGATGAAGCAGGATGAGCATAAGTCATTGTGTGCTGCTTATGGTGTTTGTCTAAAGGTGAAATTTAAGAGCACTCAGTGATGTTTTGTTGTTTTCCAAGACTTGTAGCAATGGTCAATCAGGCTCCCGGTCTAAGTTCTTGTTGAGTTTGTCTGAAAGCATTTGTTGAGCCCTTGGTGACATTTAATATTATAAGCAAAGTCTAAAGTTTCACCAGAACCTAATCTGCCCAACAGCAGCATCTATCATTTCAGGTGACCCGGACCAAGGAGCAGCATGCATGGCTATGTACTCTGACACTCAGTGGGGGGGTATCACCTGGTAATTAGTTCACTTTACCCCCGTCATACAGCCTATCAGTGGAGAGATCGGCCAGAACTCCAAACATTTTGTTGAACAGAGAAAACATGCTAGATGACAAGAGTTCCATAAAAAGCATCACTTTGCCCTGAATCAAGTTCAAGCATGAAAATAAAGCCAGCAAAAGAGCACACAGCAACGCTTAAGAAAACACTGCTGGAATGAGCTTAATGCTATAGGTGTCAAGTTGTTTTTTTCCATGTCAAATAAGCAAATTGTTTGTGGATGGGGCGTAGAGTACTGGTGACAGGAGAGTGATAGGGAACATCAGCAAGGAGAAAATACTGAGATTCTTAAGAACCACCCAATAATGGAAAGAGTGTGAAGGAATGAACTTTCTTCCTTTTAACTTTTTAAGCCCCCATGCTTTACAGGCATATTATAGGATCCCTTACCCAGAATCCCACTATCCAGAAAGCTACAGATTATGGGAAGGCCAACTCCCACAGAGTTCAATTCAAGCAAATTATTTTAATTCTTAAAAATGACTTCTGTAATAATAGAACAGTACCTTGTAATTGATTGTAACTAAACTGCACAAATACATAAATCCATGAGTTTCTTTTAAGCAATATGGTGATCCAAATTATGGAAATATTTCTTATCTGGAAAAACCACAGGTCCCAAGGTAATGCAGATAAAATATCACGTTTTTGCTGGTTAAGTGGTAGAATTACATATGTCATTACAGACATATTTTTATAAATTGTAAACCGGATCAGAAGAGTCCCAACTAGTGATGAGTGAATCTTTCCCATTTTGCTTCTGTGAAAAAATCATGGAACCAAAGATAAAGGTGCAAAACCAATTTTGCTCTCTGCGCTTGTAATGTGGACCCCGACAATCTTAAGGTAAGTGCAACGGGCAGGGGGGGGGCGGCATTGCAAACATTACAGCCTGAAACGCGTCTGCTTACATGTTATTGCTCACTGTTTCATTTTTAATAACTTTACCCTTGCTGGTGTTTATGCCTTGTAAAACACTATGAACATTTGTAAAGGAATAAACACAACACAAAGTAATAATTATCAAATTAAATTCCTCTACAGAAATGGCAGATGTTTCCATTTGTCAGTTAAAAGGAAACCTCGGTTTATCCTTAAGAAAAGGTAATATAGACCATATAATAAGCTTCCGTTGTGTATGCATTGCATATGGCTACTGAGCTTAATGATTAGCACATTTTTGGAAATTGCTTAATTTCTAAAGTCTAAAATAACTCCCGTTTTGTGGCAATAGTGCATTTCTCTACAATGTATTAATTATACACCTCATATATTGCCTTTCCTACAATTCACTGATTTCTGTTGATGTTGAAAATGTCTATGCACAAAGGGTACAGAAGTTTGAATTTAATTTGGAGGTTGTCAATACAGCAATGGCAATTTCAGTCATTTTTGTCAGAGAAGATGTTCTTTATAAATATAAAACAAAAACTGTGGTACCGTGCTAGCCAGTAGCAAAAATAACAAATAAAAAAACAAACGAATACAAAAAGTATTGTAGAAGTAAAACCTATATTGGCTAACAATAAAAAAAATACATTGCAAGCTTTCGGAGCACCAAGGCCCCTTCGTCAGGCAAAATACAAATGAAAGCTAGAAAGGCACAGCATTTATACTGTTAGATCAGTGGAAGGTATTCATGGGCAATAAATTAGGAAGTTACATATAGATAGAGATCAAATGTAGTGATCATACAATGAATTAGGGTGGGTTGTAAATTGTTTATGGCCCAGTTAGAGGAAAATTACCTGGCTTCCTGCAACACCAGGTCCTTAACCTATTTACAGTGTATAGATGTCATACTTATCATATGGACAGCATCAGAAAAATAACTATTGCCATTCCACCAACGATATAACCAATTCCACCCCAACATCAACCTTACCCTTAACCACTCTTACTCACACATCAACTTCTTGGATACAACCATCTACATCAAAAATGGAACCAGACAAACATCCCTATACCCAGGGCCGCCATTAGAAATCACGGGGCCTTGTACAACAATTTTTGGGGCCCCCTGGGCCCCGCCCACCACGTCCCCCCCACAAGTTATAAAAACGTATTGTTGGTCAGGGCCCCCTTATAAATTAATAAAAACTTTGGTGCCAGGGCCCCCCATAAAAGTTTTTTTTAATAACATTGGTGCCAGAGCCCCCCTGGTGGCCAGGGGATTAAAAAAAATTCAACTTCAACTTCGCCTCCTCTCGTGGCTTTGGGTTTTTTCGAAAGTTTCGGGACTTCGGCTGTTCGGCTTTTTTGACACTTCCGTATTTCGGCTGTTCGGGACTTTGGAAGGAGGAGGCACGGCTTCGGCACTGTCAAGGGGGGCCCAGCTCTTTCGAAAAGTTCAGCACTGCTGGGCCCCCCTTCAGTCCCGGGCCCCATACACTTGTACCCCCCTGTGCGCCCCTGATGGCGGCCCTGCCTATACCAAAAACCAACAGGCCGTCCTGCATATCTTATGTGGGACAGTTTTCATCCTCATCACATAAAAAAATCAATTGTGTTTAGCCAGGCTCTGACATACAACCGGATTTGCACAAACCTTGATGACAGAAATAAACATCTCCATTCCTTACAGAAAACTTTTGTTAATCAGGGATACCATCCTCAGGTTATTGATGATCAAATCCACAGAGCAACTCAAATACCCAGAGACACACTCTTGGATTACAAAGAAAAGACAGAAAACAACAGGGTACCTATTGTAGTTACCTACAACCCACAACTGAACATTATTAGAAAAATAGCCAGAGACCTGCAACCCATGCTCCATACAGATACCCGACTAAATTCCCAGAACTACCTCTCTTGTCCTATAGACAACCACCTAATCTGAGGAAAATGATTGTCAGAAGTGTTCTTCCTAAAACAACTAAAGCAGGTACATTTCCCTGCAACAGCAACAGATGTGAAACCTGCAAATATATCCTGTGCAAAGATCAAGTTGCAATTCCGAATACACAAAAAGTCTACACCATTCTGGACCACTATTCGTGTGCTTCATCCAATGTGGTATACATGATTACATGTACTAGGTGCTCTACAGGAGGCATATACATTGGTGAAAAAGGACAAAAATTGCGCACATGGATGAACCATCACAGACATAAATTCAACACCAAATCATGTGATACACCAGTGGGGCAACATTTCTGCAGTCAAAATCACAGTCTTCAGGACATGCAGGTCTTAATTCTAAAAGGGAACTTTAAAACTGAACGGGAAAGGAAGATTTATGAATTCAAATGTATGGAGTTATTTAACACATTAAGACAGGGCCTTAATTTAGGGTCAAGTTTCATGTCACACTATGGGGCCAATTCACTAACTTCGAGTGAAGGATTCGAAGTAAAAAAACGTCGAATTTCGAAGTGTTTTTTGGGCTACTTCGACCTTCGACTTCGACTATGACTTCGAATCAAAGGATTCGAACTAAAAATCTTTCGACTATTCGACTATTCGATAGTCGAAGTACTGTCTCTTTAAGAAAAAACTTCGACCACCTAGTTCGCCATCTACAACCTACCGAACTCAATGTTAGCCTAAGGTCCCCATAGGCTTGCCTAAGTTTTTTTGGTCGAAGGATAATCCTTCGATCGTTGGATTAAAATCCTTCGAATCGTTCGATTCAAAGGATTTAATCATTCGATCGAAGGATTATTCCTTTGATCGAACGATCAAACTATTTGCGCTAAAATCCTTCGACTTCGTTATTCGAAGTCGAAGGATTTTAATTCCCAGTCAAATATCGAGGTTAATTAAGTGTCCTGACTGAATCCAGACTCCTGGACTATTTACAACCCACCCTAATTCATTGTATGATCACTACATTTGATCTCTATCTATCTGTAACGTCCTAATTTATTGCCCATGAATACCTTTCACTGATCTAACAGAATATATGCTGTGCCTTTCTAGCTTTCATTTGTATTTTGCCTGATGAAGGGGCCTTGGTGCTCCGAAAGCTTGCAATATATATTTTTTTTATTGTTAGCCAATATAGGTATCACTTCTACAATACTTTTTGTATTTGTTTGTTTTTTTATTTTGCTACTTTATAAATATGTGAGATAAACAGTTCAAATTGCTTTTGGAGACAGCGCAAAAACATTTCCATTGAAGCTTTACAAATTGGCGACAGACCCTTAAAAACTGCATACAAATGATCTTAGCCTTTTTTAAAAGAACATTATTGGCTTATGAGATACAGACTTCAAGATCACAATATGTACTTCAAAAACATCTCGTGTATAACACAAGTAAAGCATAACCAAGTTCTTTTGACTGATGTATCCATTTAAAATCATTGTCTATGCCTATTATGTAGAAGGCAACAATATTGACAGGCTATAGAAAGCGTATCTCCATAACTCTTCTTCAAATTGAACAAATATGCAGGCCTAAGTTTGAAAAGCAGTGGCTCCCAAGGTCCAGTCTAAGGGGAAATCTGCTGCCCATCTAAATATAGATAATTTCAGCCACGACTCCAAGTTTTGAGCCTCACAAACCTCTTGAATAGTTTATTAAAATGAATGCACATAAAAGATAGATGGGATGGGGTAATGGGATAGCAGTCCAGGTTGTGCACTCTCAAATATCATTTCCAACAAACTAAAAAACTATTTAAGTGTAGCTATCTAGTACCCTACCCTTTCCCAAGTAGGGTCCAAATCTTCACTACCATAGCAGCATTAGTGGAAATTTTATGTTAAAAAAAAATACATAATGGCAGTGAGGTTCACATATTACTTATACCATTCCCAAGTGAGGTCCAAACGATTTCTACAGACTAATATTCTATGTTTTATACCCCAGACTCATGCATAGAGACTTCAGCATTGTGAGTTCTTAGACTTCCTGCATCCGGATATCATAATGACTAAGGTGGAAATGTTTTTTCAGAGCTGATGCTCACCTTCACTGCATTCTTTAGTGGCTCTCTAGGTATTCAGTACCTGTATGTGTTTAAGCAGCTATTTTGTGTTTTTGTTCTGCTTAAGTGAAAAAGAAGAATGTAGGATGTTGTCAAGGCACACACCTGTGAGCTGCATAGCTAAAGTGCTAGTGCAAGACTGTGTTTCTAACAGTGTGGAATCTGAAGGATAAACAGAAATTGAGACCAAACAAAGAAGGCAAAAAGCTACAAGTGCAGTCTGCCAGCCTAAAATAGACCTAAAGAAAAGCTCTTTAAGCTTAGCTCTATTGTAATTATGGAAATACTGAATTTTCTGCAAAAAAACTAGCAGTATATACCATAACGTGACCAACATATTGCAGCAAAACATTTGCTGTCAGCAAAGAAATCAAGATTTTAAGATATAAACAGAGCATTGACCCTCAAACCAGCCCTTAGATATCTCTGCCAGTTGTTTTTGTGGCTGTACTAAAAGAAAGACAGGTAGCTATTTTAGACATATAAGGGCGCATTTATGTTTGCAATCACAGTCACTGTAGTGCTAAAATGGGTGCATTGATGCAATTCATTACAGGTACTTGTGTCCAAAGATGCACCTTCCCTATAGTTGTACATAGGGGTATATTTATCAAAGAGTGAAGTTTGATATCACCACAGGCCGCTAGAGTGAAATTCCGCCACTCTCCATTCATTTCTATGGGATTTTTAAAGAATATTTATCAATGGGTGAAAGTGAAAGTTCATCCTTTGATAAATACGCCTTTAAAAATCCCATAGAAATGAATGGAGAGTGGCGGAATTTCACTCTAGAGGACTGTGGCGATCTCTAACTTCACTCTTTGATAAATATACCATAAAGTATTGTTGGTTAAAAAAAACTGACAATTTGCATCCAAAATTGCACTTGTGTTTGTAATTTATCCTTATTGTTAAAACAAGAAGAGAAAGGCCTAGAGGTGATAAATGACTGTCTTCAATGACAGCTATAGAAAAGCATATGGATCTTAGTTGAAGTCTCAGCCTCATAAGAATGATTTAACATTTAGCAATCTAGTTTAAAGGAGGCCCAGAATTACAGCATGTACCTTCTTAAATATTACTTATTGATACAAGTCCATGGCACAGCAGATGAAGTATTATGGCAGGGTGCACTAAGGAATGTTAGAGAACACATAAGAGAACAATCAACTATCGAACTATCAATACCAAAAAGGATGACCAAACAGTTGCAAGTCATTTCCTTGCTCCGGGCCACAGGGTGCAACAATTAAAATTTCAAGTTGTCGACAGTGTTCCCAAAAATATGTTGGGGTGGAGATAGAATAAAAATTCTGCTTAAAAAGGAAGCGAGATGGATTCGGAAGTTAGAAACATTAGCCCGCCTTTGCCTCAACAGAGAACATGACTTAAGTAAAATTTATCGGTAATACATACAGTATGTTTTTTATTGTTTTTAACATTGGGATTTATTTGTACTTTTATGTCTTTTTCTACAGGATATTTAATGGACTCTATGGTGATGGGACTGATTGCACAAAGGTACACGTGAGTGTTCTATATGTGACACATTGTTACAAATTGTTATCTTGAATTGATATATTGTTACAAATTGTATGGGAGGTACATTGTTATGTAATGTGGTAAAACACCAATAGAGGTCACTATGTTACAATGCTTATAAAAACGTGCACATGTGCTGCTTAGGAAGCTTGATAATCTACTGATGGTGGTCTGAAATGTTGCTGAGTGTCTGGGTCAGAGCCCATATTCAAATAAAGGCATTTTAAATGGAAGAATTTTCGTTGAGGGTGCTGTTTGTGAATATCAAATTGAAGTAACCATACACTGAATACCCCTGAGGATATCTGCAATGCTTCAGGTGAGTCAGGCTGTCTATTAAGACCCTAATTAGAAACAATGTTATAATATGCTATTGGCCATTCACATTTTAATTGGTCCTCTTCTCTGGGAAGATAGAGTTAACACCTCGAAATTGGGGCTCTTGACATCATGCTTCTCCCAAACCTTCCAGGGACTTATTCTATGGTGGGTTTAGTGTATAATATAATACTGTACAATACAATATATAACAACATATTTTCGAATGTTATTACACAGTTACATTTTATTCCACAAACTATAAAACATAAGAGCAAAGAAAGGAGTAATTGTGCATTGTACAAATGTTTAGACACCCTTCTACTTGCCCAATGATAAGCATTGTTTTGCAAGGTTCCTGACCCTAATTACTTCCTTAGTCTTAATAGCCTTTAGGGCAGAGACAAACAGTCAGATTCAGGGAGATTAGGCAGAGCACTTCATTTTCCAAAGTTGCCTCACAAGGAAGGCAGTTCGGGGAGATTAGTCGCCCGAAGAAGAGGATATTTGTAGCCAGGCGACTAGTCTTCCCGAATCCCTGTGTCTCTGCCCTTAGTTGTCACTTGTTGACAGTTGAAGAACTTAATAAAATCAGATACTCCCAAAATGTTGGGCTGTCACTCAACCCATTTGGGCTCCTCTAAACAAGTGAGTATCTGAAAATGAAGCTTACTGATGCCTACAAAGCAGGGTAATAAACAAGCATCTATAAAAAGATTGAAAAATGCTTCCAGTTGACAATTTCCATTGTCTGTAATATCATTAAGAAATGGCAGTTAAGAGAGAGTGTGCACATTAAGGCAAGATCTGGAAGAGCAAGAAAACCGTCAGAGAGAACTGCTGTTATGCTGGCTAAAACCACAAACCCTCATATGACCAAAAGGATCTGAAAGTTTGGCTGACCCTGTAGTGGTGTTTCACCGCAAAGTGTGGCTTGCACAAACATGATCTGCATGGAAAAGTCATCAACAGGAAGCCTGGTTTGCAACCTCATCACAAACAGCAATGGCTGAGGTACGCAAAACTGCATCTAGACAAGCCAGAGGCCTTTTGAAAAAAGTGCTGTCAGATAAAAAATTAAATCTTTGGCCACAATCATCAAAGGTTTGTTACACATGGTGGATCCATTATGCTTTGTGATTGTGTGGTATCCAGTGGCTCTGGAAACATTGTATCTGTGGAGGGAAGAATGGATTCCTCTAAACAAGAGTAAATTATGCATGCCAGCTAAGAAGATGAAGCTGAGAAGGGAATTTGGCTCAGATGAATCAACCTAAACGTGCCTTCAAATCCACCATAATCAGTTTGAAGAAAAACAAGCTGAAGGTTTTGGAATGGCCCTCACAGTCTTCTTTCTTAAACATGTCCAAGAAGCATCCAGAGTCAGATTGATACAATATAAATTTCTCCACAGAGCGTACCTTACTCCCAACGTTCTAACCAAAATGTCTCCATCACTCATAGACGAGTGCCCTCGATGCCATCAGACACCTGCAAATTTCATTCACATGGCATGGACATGCAACAAGATACAAAGCTTCTGGAGAGAGGACACCCCAATCATAGTCACACCTTTGGTGATGTTACTAAACCAAGTTACAGACCTTGCCCCAACAACAGCTGAAAGAGCACTCATTTCCATTCTCCTTGCATATGCCTGTAAATCCATCACTATAAAATGGAAAGCCCAATTGCCTCCAACCACTTTCTTTTAAGAAAACCAGATTAATCAAGCACTACCTTCATACAAACTTCTTTACACAAGGAGAGGATGTCCTGCTAGACATACATAACCTGTACTGAAAACTACATCATGGCAGTACCAACCTCTCACAGAAGGGTTAAAACCCCCTCCTTTCCTCCCCTCCCCTATACTAAAATCTAAACAGAGCCAAACAAACTAAAAGACACAATGCACAATTGTATGTTTGATTTAAAGTTGTTTATTAGTTTTGGTGTATAAAGAAAAGAGAACCACTGTCATATTATACAAGCAGGTCAAGTAAACGTAGATTGATTTGAACAGCTATTATTGAATATATCATATACCAAATGTACCTTAATGATGAATATGTGAAAGCCTGTACAACAATAATTCTTGCATAGTTTCTTTCAATAAAAAAGTTTGGCCACAAAAAAGAAGGCCCAAAGAGATCTTGGAATTAGAAGTGATGATGTGGAAGGAGTAGCCAAAAATCTCTATGACAAGAATTGAAAGGCTCTGGATATAAAAGTTGTTTACAAGCTGTGATTTGTGCCAAAGTAGGTGTTACAAAATATTCACTTAACAGGGTGCCACATTTTTGCACGTGCCACAATTACTATTTTCTTTGTTCTTCTGTTTTAAATTTGGTAAAATGAAATGTAACTGCATTATCATTTGCAAATATGTACTTTTAAACTTCTGATTCCAGTAGTAGTTATTTCCTACTTTTCACTTAAAAAAATGAACTATATGTGTAATTTAGCAAGAGGAGCCCAATATTTCAACTTTATTGCTGTATCTGTCTAAGTAGTTTTTAAGGAACATGTTTACACTCACATATTAGTAATTATGAGAAGGTATAACATTCCTGTATTTAGCCTATGGAGGATGCTGGTTTCTTTCGGTCACTTCTGCTGGAGGCAGTGACCACAAATTTGTTTATCCCGGGGCATGGTGTATTTTCAGTGGTTGCATGCCCAAGGGTCTTGGTGCTGATTTGTGGTGTCTTGGTAGGTTTCGATGCATGGTGCATTCAAATGTTAATTTCTTCATTGGACTAGCCTTTACATACCAGTAATGAGCAATGACATTGGACCATAATCAGCAAATCTATTACAGGTATGAGATCTTTTATCTGGGCCCATTATCCAAAAAGCTGTAAGTAACTGGAAGGCCATCTCCCAAAGACTCCATTTGAATCAAATAATTACATTTCTTTTTGTAATGATAAAACAGTACCTTGTATTTGATCCTATCTAAGATAAAATGTATCATTATTGGAATCAAAATTGGGTTTAATTAATGTTTAAATGATTTTTAGTAAACATAAGATGTGGAGAAAACTCCACTTGGGGAGTATATACTGTTACTGTATGGGCAGTTAAACATTAAAGCCAGAGTTAACAGGATACAGCTCCATCACCTATCATAAGATATTGAGATACAAATTACGGAAAGACCCCTTGTCCAGAAAAACCCAGGTCTTAAGTATTCTGAATATCAGGTCTCATACCTTTACCCTACACTTAAAACTGCAAAGAATTCTATAAATATCAGAGGACTGAGTACAATTACAGCCCAAAAGGGACTTATTTTCACTTCTTGCTCAAAATGATACTAGGCTTGTAGAAAATGAGATTAATTAAAGGGATAATTGTACTAATACAGATGCACCCCAAGGTGCCAGTACTGATTTAATTGCATGGTGGGAAGGCAATATTAAGGCTAAATCAGGGCTAAACAAAATGGATGAATTTTAGGCTTTGAAAAAAGGCCAACTCCAGTAATGCACTTATATCTGTTTGCTATCTGTCCTCATCACAAGTGCCCCCACCGTTTGGACTCAACAGCAAGATCCTAGAAGAGATCTTATCACCGGTGATTGCCCTTGCTCATATGTCAGTAAGTTATGTTCTCTTTTTACACTTTAACATGATTAGTTGGAAAGACTTTTGTGATTAGAGCCACACAGTGGAAATGGTTGGCTGCTGAGCACAATGTCACTGACTTGTGATCAGTGAATTTGACTCTTCTTTGCTCATTACATATGAAGAATGTTATGGAGGATGCAAATGCTAAAGCACTACATTCTTTGGGTTTGTACGTCACACAAGGATTCCCATCTCCATCATGTGTAAATGCTTCTTGGGAATGTGCTGCTGAAATGTAATGAAGCTGCTTAACACATAGCAAAATCCCTGCTTATAATAACACACTTATACTCCGACAAATTACTGGCAATTTGAAAGAGCATAACCGATTAAATGGAACCAGGCCTAGCATATTCTCTCTATACAGTGGGACACAATTCTAAATATCATTTTGGACAGTAAGAAAAATGGCCAAGATGTCACTAAATTGCCGGGGAAAAAATAAAAAATATAATTATTATTTTTGCAGCCATGTACCCCAAAAAAAGGCCAGGATCCAAGAACTGGTTAGACATATCTTAAGGAAGACCAGATACAGCCCATTAATTACAGGAATGGTATCTGTTATCCAGAATGCTTTGGACCTGGGGTTTTCTAGATAACGGATCTTTCCGTAATTTGGATCTTCAAACTTGCATTTTAGTGGATTTAACTAGATATACTGTGCTAATCTGAAAAGCATGTCAGATGATTTATTTGAAGATCAGGTTCAGGGGCATAACTACAGAGGAAGCAGACCCTGCGGCTGCAGGGTGCCCGGGAGGTATAGGGGCCCCATGAGGCCCAAATAAAGAGAAAATCCAACATATATATTGGTAAAACAGGACAACCTCTGGATATGTTTGGGGCCCGAAAATAAATTTGCTGTGGGGCCCATTAATATCTAGTTACACCACTGATCAGGTGTATAAAAGTAATACAAACATGAGGGCAATGTGTGGGGCTTCTTGAAGAGTCAAGTTATTGAATTGACTAGGATGCCGTGTACTGGAAGTGGTTTTCACATTGAGGGTTGGACCATTTCAGTATAATATGGTGTGATTTTAAGATTTGTGTTATTTGTTTACCTCTTGAAGTCTACATTGCAAAAACGCATTGCTCCATTTACATATAATGTCATCTTCTCCATCTGCTGCCTGAACTCTACTTTGTGAAACGGACTGTCCCTCTCAGCTCTGATATAGTTAAGTGTGTTTTTTCCCCTTACTGTTAATGAATAAAGCCTAAAAATAACATGAAAGGGGCCAGCAGGTTACTCCCAGTTTTCATGTAATGCTGTTTGATGTAGCTCTCGAGATGGAGCAATGGGCAGCGTGCAGTACCACACATCAGAGGCGCTTTCTGGCTGATCTGCTGCTTTCGCAGTGGAGGCGTCTCTGCTGGAAAGAAAAGGAAGTCGCATTGTTTTTCCTGAGATTAATGTTGGTATTAGAGTAATTGGAACAAGCGGGAACATGATGTGTATCCTCAACCCTGTTTTTGCAGATGCCTCCGTCATTACACCTGGTTAGACCAGGTTTTTGCAACCTGTGTGGCCTCTCTGCAGCAACATCTATGATTCATGTGCCAAAAAAAAAAAAGAAAAAATCTAAAGTGAGTTGTTCATGCCTGCTCGGTTTGATGGCAATCAGACTGTTCTCCCACATGTGGGCCATGCGCCTAACCTTTACTGAAGCGTTGCAGGAATAAAGAATACGCTTTCATTTCACACATACAGTTTAATGCTACCTTTAGAATGTTTCCTCTGATATCACATGCTCGCCATCCCCTATTGAACATAGTAGAGCAGACTTAGATCTAAGCAGGATGGAATGCGCCTTTTAATTCTCGGAGATAACAGGCTGAGAAAGGAGGAGAGGCTTTTATTTTGTAAGAGCAAAATGTACTTCTGTAACACTTCAAGCTGGGATACACTCCTCATTTTCAATTTATTTTTTTTCCCCACAATTCACAGAAAAAGATTTTATTATATGATTTTTTGTTGTAAGGAGAATGTCTGCTGCTTGCATGGTGCCGTTTGATTGGACTTGCTTCCCACAGAGAGACAGAGAGTAAATAGCCGAATGCCTGTTTGGCCAGATGTAGATAACAGGGTTGTCACACGCAGGAAGATTGTCCTATACAGGGCTAATTGGTCTCCATGTACTTGATGCTCTGCTCCTTACTGGCACGATGGCTGAACGTTAAAAAGAAACAAGGTTTATACATTAAATTGATATTATCCATACGTGCTTATATTATTTTACAGAAGCAGACGGTCACGTGAGATTCTATTCGTAAAATATTGTGGCTGTTGAACTAAATACAGTAACTGTTTCTGGTTTGTTATGCTATTATTTTAAGTGATGATGATTACTACTGGTAAAGGATCCATTATCCGGAAACCCGATATTCAGAAAGTTCCAAATTATAGGAAGGTCGTCTCCCGCTGACTCCATTATATACAAATAATACAATTTTTTAAAAATGATTTCCTTTTTCTCTGTAATAATAAAACAATATATTGTACTTGATCCCAACTAATATATAATGAAATGAATCCTTATTGGAAGCAAAACTAGCCTATTGGGTTTATTTAATGTTTACATGATTTTCTAGTAGACTTAAGCAAATTATGGAAAGATCCGTTATCTGGAAATATCACAGGTCCGCAGCATTCTCGATAACAAGTCCCATACCTGTATTTCCTTTTTTTCTGTAATATTAAACAGTACCTTGTACTTGAGCACCTCTACTAGAAATGTAATCATTATAGGTGGGGAAAACAATCCTATTATGTTTATTTTTTATGATTTTTAAGGTATGAAGTTCCAAATTACAGATAGGTCCCTTATCTGGAAACCCCAGGTCCTGAGCATTCTAGATAACAGGTCCCATACCTGTATCTAAAAACAACCTCCTTTACATTATAGAATGATGACAATATTGTACACAGGAGAACATGTTAAGAAAATGAAAATACATACATGGAACCTGAATGGAGAGAGGCAGAATGCAATGGGAAAAAAAGTAAAACAAAATAATAGAGACCAATTATTCCAGCAGAACGTTCCCTTTCTGCGTGCTTCTGTTATAACTGGGAATAATCATATTGTATGCCTCAATTCAATAAATCTGAAAATTTTCCTTATACAACAACAGCAACAGCACCCTTAATGGATGTACATGTGTAAATATGTGTAAATATGTGTGTGTGTATATATATATATATATATATATATATATATATATATATATATATATATATATATATATATATATATAACAAACAAGGGAAAGTTGTGCTCACCACTAGTTTTTAAAATCATTAGGCGGGGGTGCAATGAGGGTGTGACCACAAAATACATATAGACAAATGTGGTCACACCCTCATTGCACCCCCGCCTAATGATTTTAAAAACTAGTGGTGAGCACAACTTTCCCTTGTTTGTTATAGTTATACAGAAGCAGTGACCAGCTCCATGTTGTAGCTCCCACCCTCTCCAACTATAGTCATGTGATCCCACTGGTGTCTAATAAAAGGGCAGCCAAGTTTGGGAGTTTTACTTTGAAAGCAGCTAGTAAGTTGCAGGTAAAACGTATTCGTCCCTTCTATAAAATGTATAATTAAACCATAGAATTCTTAATGAATCAGATGAAAATTGAGCATAGGACTGGCCAGATATGGGAAGACTTTGACGTAGTTGGCCAGCTTAAATATATTGCAATATATGGACAAACAATCCCTGTTTTGTTTAAAGGGTAAGGCATTTTTCAGTAACAGTATGCACAAAATGTCTCTGTCTTAAATATATTGATAATGGGTTGAGTGCAGAGGAATCTTGTATTTGTCTATATATATATATATATATATATATATATATATATATATATATATATATATATATATATATATATATATATATTCCTACTAAACTATAATAAAAGGACAATGGAATTCCTGAAGGTGTCTGGTTGGGCTTCTTGCGCACAAGCTATTTTGCATAAGTTATTCTTCATAGCTCAGTTTATCTGTTATTGGTTTTCTACATTAAATTGTCTTCCTGTGTCTGCCTTACTTATCTGTGCATAAATTTGGGGCAGATTTAGACCATGTACCGACTAAATGACTCCCTTATTTTTTTAATTCTAAACCTTGCCACTAGGTGTCTCTCTTGACTTGCAAATTCCGCACTAGGGGGGACAAGGTTTTCCACACATAATTGATAAGAAACACATATTTTGCCAAGCAAATAAGTAGGTTGAAAAAAAAGAGAGTGGAGTAGGCTGTCAATGACAGACCTTTGGTGACACAATTATGGCAGATTGTCAGTTATAGTTATCAGCACAGCCAATCCTGTTTGAAATTCCCAGACGTTTTGTTTATTAAACTGAGCTGTGATACAAAATATTAAAAATGAAATAAATGACATTCTAAGCCAGCAAAAATAAGTTTGTCTGATTTTAGGAGCAAATAGACGACTTACCCCATTGAAACGTAGATAAATCGCTCTAATTTGTTCTATACAAAGTAATATATTATGGTCATGATGTCTGTTTTCTGAGATTAACTATTTCCTGCTGGGAAACTTGGTTTAAACTGCTAAACCAATAGGTATTGTAATAGCAGAGAGGATTTTTGATCTAAACCAGGATTCCACACGGGGAGACTGCAGACAGATTCAAATAAACCTTTAGTATGATGCAGATAGCAGAATTCTAAGACAGTTTGCAATTTAGTTTTCATGTATTCTTTTTTTAATGTTTCTTCATATATTTAAATTTTTTGTTCTTCAACAGTTAGACTTGGAATTTAAACCTGGCTGTTATGGGTTAATTGCCCTAGCAACCCAGAGTGCAGTTTTGAAATTGAAAGAGAAGATGAATAGTATAGGTCCTGAAAAAAAGCAATAACAATAAGAATAAAACTCAAGCAAACAGATATAGTTTTCATCTGCCGGCTGAAAAAAGCCATAATAGAAAGGCAAATAATTAGAAAATAAATAGCATTAAAAAATAAATAATGAAGACCACCTGTAAAGTTGCTGATAATAACATGCTAAAAGTTAATGCAACAGTGAATTCCCCTTTAATGAAAATTGATAGCTACTTGGAGAGCATAAATAAATAACTGAAAGTGCAATCTTTGCCGGCATCAGCTTATGATTTGAGTAAACTAAAGTATTTATTAGGCCAAAAAATAAAATAATTTTCTGTAGCAAACATTCTATTCTAGGAGTTTAATTTAACAAGCCCAACTTAATGATCAGACGTTTGTATTTACAGTAAGGTAAATAGATAAATCTCATTATTATATACACATTGTTACTAGCCATATTATTATGGAGGACTTATGAGCACCATCATGCAGCAGTACACAAGGAGAGTAAGAAGTGTAAGATCTTTTTGCTTTGTTTGGATCTTCATATCATGTAAACATTAAATAAACCCAATAGGCTGGTTTTGCTTCCAATAAGGATTAATTATATCTGAGTTTGGATCAAGCACAAGGTGCTGTTTTATTATTACAGAAAAAAAGGAAATCATTTTTAAAAATCTGGATTATTTGGATAAAAAGGAGTCTATGGGAGACAGACTTTCCCTAATGCAGCTTTCTGCATAATGGGTTTCTGTATAATGGATCCCATACCTGTACTTGAAAAAATATGCAACCCTTCCCATTTTAATGTAGGCAGTTCTGTAGTATTTATATGGGTATACTCTTTTAGTTCTCATGCAGCTAACCTCTGGATTGACTACCTACATTTGAACTGATTTACTCTAACAACCTCATTTACAAAGGCGGGGGTAATGTGCAAATGTGCATAGGTTTTATCCTACGGTACAGCTCTTTGTGCTCCTAGAGTGGTATGTAAAACATTGTAGAAAACCTTGCTGGAGCCATAGACAGTTACTAAGTACATTTAGATTGTAAACTCTACGGGACAGGGACCGACAACCTCTTGTCTCCTTTACACTAAGCTCGTAATCTTTATTGTAACTGTACTTTGTATTTATTAATGTACTTTGTACTTGTTTGTATTTATTATTGTAATGACCACTGCTTGTTCTGCTAATTTATTGTTCTGCTGTACACTGCTTTATTCTCAAGTAGAGCTATATAAATATAAATATACATACATACAAGTACAGGGCAGCCTAGCAGCCAGTATCACTGTGCTATTCATCATATAGGGAAACCACAGGCTTTGTCCTAAGGGTAACTGCTCTAAGCAAGGGCAGTATAAGGTGCTGTTCTGCACCTCTTAGTACTTTTTAAATTGGGTCTGGGGAAGTGATAAATAAACCCTTAATACTGTCATTGTTTGGATCCTACCTCAGGAATATAGCCCTGTGTGAGTGTCTAGTTGTTGCAAATACCACCAATATGCATGTACAATAATAGCCATACAATGCTGAAACAATTGTTGAGGGTCTATGTGTAGGAATATTTTGGGAAAAATTACTGTAAATAATCATATTTTTATATTTAGAATGAAAAGGACCTCTCAATGTACAAGGGTCCTACTGAGTGTGCACCTGCTGCAGCTTTGCCCCCTTATAAGACATATATTTAGTTTGCAACAGCTGGAGGGCTGTAAGTCTGATATGACAGAAGAAGAATTTAAGCGGTGACTGGTATGAAACTCAATCTATGGCCTGTGGCTTCACAGATGTTATATATAATATAATACAGGTAGATTCTAACCTCTCCAAACATTATTTACATTAGTTCAGGGTTAAGCCTGTTTCTGCAGACATAATTTACACCAAGGGAAATGTATACATTTTACAGAGCGTCCTATTCACTACCATGCATGCAATTATAAAGTACAGTAAATATCTCACTTGTCTTACTTCTCTCTCTTTTCAATCTCTGTTTTATCTTCTATCTATTTACAATTTTTGCAAATGTATTTTTTTTTAACATGGTAACGCTGGCTGGGCAAAAGATCAGCACAACAGTAATTAGACCCCAGAATCATAACATCCTTACTTACACCCCCAACTATATGGAATGGCCTTTAGGTGGCACTGCTGTCTGCATATGCTAAGGATTACAGCTAAAAAAAAGTCTCAGTAGCTTCCAAACATTGCTAAAATTTAGCATCGACGATGTTTTATAAGCTTCCCTTCAACCCAAGAGTGTGCACCATATAAACAGTAGAATATAAAGTGTAGTAGAGAAATATGCAACAATGCAAGAGTCACACATAATCTTGTAGCATTCTGAAAACATATTGCTGCCATGGGACATTTGACATGTAAGGGTGGAATGATATTATTTAAGAAAAATTCTGATATTAGCATCAATGTTTAAAGGTAATTTAGCCAAAACTCAAAGTCTAAGTCTAATTGAGAGAAGGGCCTTTATATTATGCAGAGCCACTGCTAATGATAAATTATCACATTTTAAGGAGCGATGGCACCATCCTGTGCAAACTTTGCTTTATTTATGCTTTATTATGTTTTATTTATGCTTTATTATGCTTTATTTTTGCTTTATTAATCAAACAAAAAACTTTATAGTTTGAAAGATCCTCAGTGATACTGCCAGTACCCAGTAATTGTACACATCTGAAACCAAGCATGTATAGGAATATGGGATCCCATGCTATTTTTGACCATTACAATCTTATACAGTTAAAGAGAGAGTAATTGCATATTCCTATGTCCCACCCATGTGCCACCCCTTACATCATAGGAGCTATTTGCCCACAAATATATTCAGTTCCTTAAGATGCATGAATTATTGCACTTCCAGTATCTGGCGCAAGTTTTTTGGCCTGCAGTTCAAGTACATGCCCAATTATTTATTTATTTATTTTTTGGTTTTTGGCCATATAAATGAAAAATGTATCAATTTGGTTGCACCTGAAATTTGTGGAATAGCCCCTAGTGTGAAACAGGTGCACATGTGAGTGTCAACTGAAAATCACTAGTGAAAAAATGGCACAACTTCCCCCGTGATATTTGCTTGTATTTAGGGAGATCCAGAGACTATAATTTGCTTTTCTAACTAATTTGCTTTTCTAATCAGTGTGTCAGACAAGTCACAGGCTGTGTGTATGTAATTGATCACAAGGACCATGCAGTATATGTAAGGATAGCAGTTCTTGTTCTAGGGACCATCTGCTGGTTTACCCCCTACCCACTAACTGGCTCCGGCATGGACAGCTAGCTGACTTCTTGCAGATGTGCTCTGTGAGATCCAGAACAGGTGTTAAAGGGGTGGTTCATCTTAAGTTAACTTTCAGTATGTTATAGGATGGCAACTTTTCAATTGGTCATTTTTTTTTTTTAAATTTTTAATTCTTCTTCTGAATCTTTTCAGCTTTCAAATGGGGGTCACTGAACCCATCTAAAAACAAGTGCTTTGCAAGACTACACGTTTATTGTTATTGCTACTTCGTATTACTCAGCTTTTTAGTCAGGCCCTCTCCTATTCATATTCCAGTGTCTTATTCAAACCAGTGCATGGTTGCTAAGGTAATTTGAACCCTAGCAACCAGATTGCTGAAACTGCTAACTGGAAAGCTGCTGAATAAAAAGCCATACAACTCATAAACCACAATTAATAAAAAACGAAAATCAATTGCAAATTGTCTTACTGCAAACGTAAAATTACGCTAAGCGATGGGCTAAAAAATCCAAATACCTCGAAAGCCTCCAAGAGTTTGAGATTTTCAGACAATGCCTAGTGAAAAAAAATCCGAAAACATCTAAAAGTCTGAATCGATTTAAAATGGTCCAATATAATCAGCGCAGCTCCCAACTTTTACCAGGTGAAGATTTGTATAAATGTTGTTCGTGGCTTTTACACTTAATAAATCTAAAATTTTTGTAGCCTTTTTTTTAAAAATAAAGTGCTAGAGAACTGAGGAGAGCAAAATCAGAAAATCCTTGCATCAGGACCATACCTTATCTTTGCACCTTGTACTGGATTAAACATTTGCCATTAGATGCAGAACATAGCACATAACATCTGAATCATATGTAAGGTAGAAGGTGGTAGACAGTTGAATGTGTTACACCTACTTGCCACCCTCAGCCCACCCTCATGTATACAGAATTGCCACACTCAGACAGCACTGCATTCATGGGGGAGCATATACCCTTGCTCTTCATTTTGGAGTACAAATGCCCGCTCCTCTTGGGACTCACCCATGGGCACAGTGCAAGGTGCAAAACACTTGCACCTGTTTTTTGTACTTATCATCCTGCCTCCTCTGTGATGCATGATCCCTAAAGACTACATGTCTGGTGTTCATCATCAATTAACACTATTTTATTAAACAGTTATTGCCTTTCAGTAGACTGGATTGGAATAACATTGTTACTGGCACTTGTTGTAATGTCTGCACATTACCACTCAGGAGCATTTTCTAGCAATTGGCAAATTTGCACCTATGCAGTAACCCAAGGCAACCAATGACACTATTGCAATCATTGTTCTACATGCAGATAGCTGAACAAAGGTAAACAAAGGTAGTCATAGATTTGTTGATATGGGTTACTGCCCAAGTTCATTTACGAATACAAGCCTAAAGTGATCCACTGAAATACCAGTGCAGGGTCATACTTATGCTATGAGTCGTGGGAGATTTGGCAAAAATGACTCTAATTTGTAACCATACAAATAAATAATGCACAAGTTGTGGTGGGTGCTGTTCAGCTGATCTTACTGTTACATTGGAATTCTGGGGAAAAACTGCACTGAAGGGAAAAAAATTCTCAATTTGTGTTCAAAGTTTGCACTGCATTGGTAGCCTTACTGTATTTAGATTTCCTGGCAACTACACAGAGTTCTTGTATTATATCATCATATTTATATTATTTACCACTTACTCATTAAATGGGAAATTTGGCCTTATAAGGAGAAAACCTGGTTATCATTGCCACAGCAGCTCATGTCAGTCATTGTTTAAAGATGGAGATTCATTTTCCTGATGGGGATACCATTTAGATGCTCTTCAAAAAGCAGTTCTCAACCTGAAGGACTGAAGGTTGTATTACAATGCAGAACCTTTTGTTGTTTGTGCCCCTATTTAAAAAATGCTCTATATATATCATATGATCTAATCCAATTAATTTTAAGACAAAAATTCTCATATTTTAATTATTTCCTTTTTCTCTGTAAAAATTAAACAGTATCTGTTGGTGGCAAAATTTTCCTATGGGCCTTGGGTGTGTTTATGCTGTAATGATCTCTTATTGTATATTGATGACATGTTATATAACTATTGTTTGTGATTTACTGCACCAGTGGAGCTTACAATCTAAGTACCTATCACACTGACACGCTAGGGACAATATTATCAGGGATCAGTTAACTGGCCTGTATGTTTTTAAATTTACAGTGTAGGACTAGACCAGAGTTCCCAGAGGAAACCCACATAGATACAGCGATATCATACAGGCTCCATGCCATGCTGAGTGACATGCAATTCACATTTAAGCCCAATGATGCCAATGGCACTTTGCCAATTCATTTGGTCACCCAGACTGCTGACCACTCTTTCTGTATAGCAGTGACTACTTTCTGCCTTGTCTTGTTATCCCTGCCTGAGTTTCACTAAAGTATTCCTGTTTGCCAAATACTTGCCTGTTTCCAGGTCAGCCTCCTCATTGGTCCTAACCCTTTAAGAGACCAGAGGCCTTGTATTTTCTCACTTTAGAATAAGGCATCCAATCCTTTCTCGAAGCTGTCCAATTAATCTTCCAGCAGAACAACTTCTGGGATAGTACCGTAATTACTTTTTTCCCCCTATTTTCCCTGCAAACTTACTGCCTTTTACAAGGTTAAATCAATTTCTGCTGTAGGCAGACTTATACAGCCTGCTTAGCTTTGGAACTATTCAGGTACCCCCATACTGTGCATTGAAGTCAATGGCCATTTTTTCATGGCATATCTATGTGTATCATTGTGTATTTTGCTTATCCCTAGCCTCATTTACTAATAAGGAAGAGTGCACAAAAATCCACTGCAGTTTTCTGTTTTTATTTCATAAAGCAGCACCTTTTCACAAAATTAGAGAATAATTGCATCAGCATGTAAGCTATGTAATATCCCTTGCCCAAAATTGTACTTATTATAAATAATATACAATTTGCACTAAAATAATCTTAGTATTCACATTTGTGGGCCCTAGACTTACACTAACATGCCCTTTAATTTGGCAAAAAAAATTGAGCCCTTGACAGTTGAGCCCTTTACTTGCTACATGGCCAGTGGCATTTATGTAGTACAGGGTTCTTTTGTCCCCCTGTGTTACACAATGGGCTTTTCCATTAATAGCTAAAATTGGTACCTTGGCACCAGAAGCAAGAAAACGTAATGCCTAATGCATGACATACTAACACCCTCCAACTTGTTAGGGTCCTTTGCCCCCAAGAGTCTCTCCCCGTTAATAGTAAATGTAGCCTAATGGCTTCGAAACTAGAGGCAGTGAAAATCCGCAGTACAAATTCTGAATACTGAAATATTTTGGGTGAAATTCATGAAAGTTTTCCATAACACAAACAAACTTTCCATGTCAATAGCATTATGTTTCTTTACTAGACATCAGACCCTGTATTTCTTATTCTTTAAAGCAAAGAAAATTCTATATCCAAGGTTAGTAATTGTATTAAAAGGAAAAGTGAAGGCTGATTTTCTTGCCTCATCCACATACTATTCATCTTGATGTCTAAGAGCCCAAATCAAGTGGGAAAAGTTCAGCATTTCTTATAGTAAGACTTTTCCTTTCTTGTTGCACATTATGACTTTGAGATGTATCACACTGGATCTTATCTGACACAATACTAATGCTTTGCTCACATCTCATACTCTGGCTTTATTATTATCACTTAGGTAATGTAATAAAAGCTACGACAAAAAAACATTACCTTGCTTTGACTAAAGAGTGCAACGACGTGATAGAATGAAAAAACAGGAAAGTGAAATGGATTGATATAGACACAGAAAGGATAATAGAAATTAGATTGAAAGTTTATTCTTTTCACAGTTGTTAAGAATGACCTCAGGCTATCAATTATACTTGCTCATATACAGTAGAAATTAGTTTTTAATTCCTACATTAGTTTTGCAAAATTTGTAATTTTCTACCAGTCACCCAGATATTCCAATAAAATGTATGTAGATGAATTTGGTAGCATATAAGGTTCAATTGTGGGGTTGCACACACAGGATTTATCTCTGTGTAAAATCATTTAACCATAGACATACTGTACATTTGTTGGTTGATATATCTACATCTCTCTCACTTTCTGCTCCCATGCCTTGTTTTACTCTGTTTCTTTCTATTGCCCATCAATCACTCATAATCTCACATTAGTCGCCCATTAGCTCTCCCCCTTTCTTTCCTTTTCCTGCCATTCCCTTTATTTCCCATGCTCACCCCCACACAATCATTTTCCCTTCCATGTTCCATCTTATTCTCTCTTTTTCCCCTTCTTAATCTTAATGGGGTTACTTACCTTTCAAACAATTCTATTAGTTCAGTTGTTTTCAGATAGTTCACCAGACTTTTTCAATGACGTTCTATTTTCTATTTGTTAATGTTTTTTTTTCTAATATTGAACTGAATTGAAGTTAAAATTTTCACCTTCTATGTCATTCTATAGCAGCACTGGTGGGAGGGGGGTCACTGACTCTGCAAACTGCTCTAAATTGATACATTAGTTCATACATTTCTGATCTTCGGCCCGTCTTAGCAAAATCCCTTTGTTTCATTAAAGACAGCTTATGTAATTGATTGATAATTTACTGTTATTGCTAATATACCACAGATGCTGCTGGGCAGGGGTGATCCTAGCCATTCTGCCGCCTGAGGTGGCCTTCCTTTTGCCGCCCCCCATGTCACTCACCTTTTCAGCTCTGGAGGGGGTCAGGGGTGGTCCACTTCGCTAGTGCAGGGAGCGCAATTGTGCTCTCTGAACTAGAAGAACCGAATTTTCGGGTTGAAAAACTGAAATTCGGCTCTTAGTTACCAGGAGCGGCATTTTTGCCGCCCCCGGCAGCCAGGGGGGCGCTGAAGCCTATGGCGAGTGTCTCAACTCGCCTCATTGGTAGATTGGCCCTGCTGCTGAGAAATGTATCAACTAATGTAGCAAATTCTAACAGTTCTGCACCTGCATTACTGAGCTGCCAGACATGAGCATTCAACTTTAAACTGCAATTCTGGAAAAACAGTAAAAAAATAAAACATGGAAAGTAATTGAAACAAATCTTGATTTCTGGTGATCCGAAAACAACTGAACAGAAAAAAGTTTTTGGAAGGTGAACAACCCCTATAATTATATCTAGGTATTTCATACATAAATGATTTACACATGTATAGTAACTAATGTAATAAAGGGCAGGCAGTAAATATGTAATAAAAGGCAGTAACCCATAGCAACCAATATGATTTCTGCTTTTAAGCAGGTGGTCAGTAAGTGCTAACTGCTAATTGGTTGCTATGGGTTACTGCTCCTGGGCAAACTTAGTGCCTTTTATTACATAACCAACCCCCTTCAGGTAATGATACAAGGCCTAAAATTGTATAGGTTCAAGAGCAAATGAGTCCAGTGTTGTAACCTACTCCAGGTCATGATTGTGAGTACAGTCATGCTTATTTTGCCATTGCAACCCCACCCTTTCTCTCCTGTGGTGAGCCTCTCATTTCTGCTGGGGGCATTTCCTGTTCTGACATGTGATTCAGTATTGATGTACAGCATATACATGACAAACAGCATATTTATGACTTCAAATAGAATATGCCCAGAATAATTGAATGCAAATGGAACGAGGCAAATGTGCTCATAAAAAACATAACATCAACATATTTTTTTACAATATTAAAAAGTTATAATGCAAAAATAAAAATGTTCCAAGCAACGATGGCCTACTAACCTGTACAGTACAGGTGATATGCATTTATTAGTTAATGGGCTTAAAGTGTCAGCGGGTTCACCTTTAAATCCTTTGTTTGCTCTTCTGAAGGTGTGGGGAACCACAGAGAAATGTTTACACAATCAAAGTTTAATAACCGTAAGTTAGCAGTGTAGATTGTTCCAAAGGTTTCTGCTTCTGTTAATCCATAAGGTGCTGGTGATGTTAAACAGAAGGAGGAGACATTTTAGAAAATGTGACACTACAACAAAATGACTATAATCCCCATGAATGGGACTATAGGGGTCATTAATGAACACAGTACAGTGGGATTGCTCTAAAATGGATGTAAAAGTTACTTGCGTGCAATTCCATATAGTTGCACAAATATCCACAGTGTTCAACCTGTCTCTTATGCTGAATTGTGTTAGACACTCTGTAAATCGCACTAGTTCCTAGGTTTCCACAGCAGGGCTCGTTAATAAGTGCAGCAAACTTTTGCCAAAAGAAGGAGACAAAACAGTGGAAATGACACAATCCTGACTGCAAATGTTAACTGCAACTGTGTCTACTACACACACTCAAACTTGTTTATTCATTCGGGAGTCGGAGCCTTCCATTTTTATCCCTTAGGGCAGAGACACATGGTTAGATTCAGGGAGATTAGTCGCCCGGCAACAAATCTCCTCTTCTTTTGGGGCGACTAATCTTCCCGAACTGCTTGCCCCTGCCTTCCTACCGGCTAGAATGTAAATCGCTGGCGGGATGGCACTTTGTGCGCTTCATTTTCCGAAGTCATCTGAAGTTTCCTTGTGAGGCAACTTCGGCGACTTTGGAAAACGAAGTGCTGCTAGTGCCATCCGACCGGTGCTTTACATTCTAGCTGCCGGGAAGGCAGGGAAAGGCAGTTCGGGGAGATTAATCGCCCCAAAGAAGAGGAGATTTGTCACCGGGTGACTAATCTCCCCAAATCTGACTGTGTGTCTCTGCCCTTACAGAGCATTTGTTTTTAGATGGGGTGGGGGTCAATGACCCCATATGAAAGCTGGAAAGAGTTAGAAGAAGAGGGCAAATGTGTTTACAAATGTGTAAATGTGAACCACCCCTTTAATTAAGAGCAGTGAGCAAGGCTGAAGGACAGTGGTTTGCAGTGCAGGACTTAAAATGCAGCTCATTGATAATAACTGGATCTGCTTCATTTTGAAGGAGAGAAGTGAAATGATTGCATTATGGCACTTTTCATCTGAAAGGAAATTTAAGTCCCATATTAGAGGGAATGTCTAGTTCCACTAAATGGTAAATAAAATACTGGGAGCTCAGATTTATTTTACCATTCTAATTTGTTTGAGTTACCCGTACTGTATATAAGGTAGATATTGTAAGCTATCATCTATCAAAAAGCTACGGGCAGATTTATTAAAAGTGAAGTATTTTTTTCCATGCAACTTAAAAAAAATGTAATTACCCCTAAAGTGTGAATATTTTTAGCCATTTGTGAAAAATCATGTGAACATACCCTTGTATTTATTTGCCTGCAACAAGTATTTTTAAGAAAATCTGTGGTTTTGAGTTATTTAATGAAACATTTTTTGAAGTTCCTTTTTTACATGTGTTGACAATGGTTATAATCGATATCTCTGAGGTTACGATAAAGGCCTAACACAAATAAATTCATCATGATGAAAAGTTTCTGAAAATTTTTCATGCAATGTGAAAATTCTTCTAATGGGCAACTATCAGTGCTTGTTCACAAATATTTATTTGAATGCTTTCATGCAAGAATATATTCTTTGCAATTATAGTAAATATCCAGTACAGGAATGGGATCTGTTATCTGGAAACCTGTTATCCAGAAAGCTCCAAATCACAGAAAGGCCATCTCCCATAGACCCCATTTTAATCAAATAATTTACATTTTTTTTAAAAAGATTTTCTTTTTTCTCTGTTATGGGAAAACAGTAGCTTGTACTTGATTCAATCTAAGACATAATTAATCCTTATTGGAGGCAAAACAAACCTATTGCGTTTAAATAATGTTTTAATTACTTTTTAGTAGGTACAGAGATCCAAATTACAGAAAGAACCCTTATAAGGAAAACCCCAGGTCACGAGCATTCTGGATAACAGATCCCATTTCTGTAGTATAGTGTCTCCAATTATAGTAAATATAGTGGAATGTATTCTATTGATGCTGATAAATCTGCCATTATGTAGAACCAGCAGAACAAAGCTGATATAATGAAATTACACACGTTGTTACTGCATTATGCTCCCTCATTATTAATTCGATTTAGCACATTTAATTAAGTGCTTTCTTATATGTAACACAATTTATCATAAAATATATCTCCCTTTCACCTTCAAGCCATTGGATAGATAGTTTCACATAATATTCTTTGTTTTTCAGTTCAGTTATTGGATGGGAGGGTTGACACAGGGTTATTAAATGAACTGATATCAAGAGGTTTCAGCACGAGAGAGGTAATAAATGAAAACCCCATTTTTGATCATGTTATATCTTTATATAGGGGTAATGGAGCAAGTCAAGGCCCAAACGTCAAATTAAAGCGCTCAGCTCTGTAATCAGTCAGACTGACATGGCATAAAAGGATAATTAGTAGTTCATTACATGGAACCTTGTTTGTTCAGCTAAATTGATTTCTCAGCTGCCCATGTCTTGTATTTACTTAACAAGTGAACTGCTGCACATTTATATTTCAGAGGTAGGAAATCCCTTTTTTTGATCAGCGGTGTTTTCTTTAAATGTAGGTAGAGGTGGGTGAAGCTGAGCAATTGCATACAGGTGTACAGTAACAATCGCCAGTGCAGATTGATCCGTGATACAAACAAGCTGTGGTTAGAAAGCTGCGTGACTGCATAGAGAGGGCCCAGCTCACCCATCTGCTTTGTAGGTGGAAATTCTTTTGTTATTTGTTTGCTTTTCAACTTACAGTGAACTTCCCTCTCAGAAAAGGCTGTAATCCCTCACCACTCAAAACGGAAATTCTGCTAGTTTAAACAGAACGTGCAACAAAGTCTCCCTAAAACCTCAGTTTTGCACATTAATGCAGGTATAAAAGAGAAGGTTCTTGTTTTAAACATGCTTTTTCAGTTGGGTTGAGAGAAGCTATAAACACCTGACTTCAAAGTGCAGAGAACTTGCTACCTCGTAAAAATGTAAATATTCGTTTCTCAGACGCACAAAGTCCTTCGGGGCAGTTTAAGTAATACATCAAGGGGCTAATAATGTTTGAGTCTTGGTGTTCTCTTACCTCTGTACCTGTCATTTTGAGACAATATTACAAATTTTTTTCAACAACTTTTACTTTTGTTGGCATGTAGGGGGTATCGGGGGGGGGGTTTCAATTAAATCACATGTTTAATTTAGTACATGTCATGCTACGGTCACTAACAAGCATGGATGGACACTCTTTACAAACTGCTTATGGGTTTATGTAATAAAAGGCACTAAGTTTGCCTAGGAGCAGTAACCCATAGCAACTAATTAGCAAGTATAATTTAATGATAACCTGTTTAAAAGCAAACAACTTATTGGTTGCTATGGGTTACTGCTCCTGGGCAAACTTAGTGGGGGTCATTTATCAACACTGGGCAAATTTGCACATGGGCAGTGACCCATTGCAACCAATCAAATTGCTGCATTCATTGTTCTACTTGCAGCTGGCTTCAAAAAGCTAATCACTGATTGGTTGCTTTAGGTAACTGCCCATGGGCAAATTTGCCCAGTGTTGATAAATGAGCCTCAGTGTCTTTTACATATTACATATGGAGGTTTGTGTCTTAAATACAGATATGCTATCTGTTACCAAGAAAGCTCCACAGTATGAGAAGGCCATTTCCCATAGAGCCCATGTTTAGCAAATAATTTTTTTTTAATTTTCCCTTTTCTCTGTAATAATAAAAAAGTACCTTGTACTTAATGGTAACTGAGCTGCATTGGTGCCAAAATAAACCTATTGGGTTTATTTAATTTTAAATGATTTTTAGCAGACTTAAGGTATGGTGATCCAAATTACAGAAAGGTCCCTTATTTCAAAAACCCCAGGTCCTAAGCATTCTGGACCTGTCCATCCTATACCTGTCCATACAACGAAGACCTCTAATAAAGTGTTAAAGGGTGGTTTACCTTTAAGTTAACTTTTAGTATGTTATAGAATGGTCCTTTTCAAGAAATTTTACAATTGGTCTTCATTATTTATATTTTATAGTTTTTTTTTATTATTTGCCTTCTTCTTCTGACTCTTTCCAGCTTTCAAATGGGGATTTCTGACCCCATCTAAAAACAAATGCTCTGTAAGGCTACAAATGAATTGTTACTGCGTTCTATTCAGGCCTCTCGTATTCATATACCTGTCTTTTATATCAGTGCATGGTTGCTAGGGTAATTTGAACCCTAGCACCCATATTGCTGTAAAGCTGCTGAATAAAAAGCTAAATAACTCAAAAACCACAAAAAAAAAAAAAAAATTAAACCCAATAGCAAATTGTCTCAGAATATCATTTCCTACATCATAATAAAAGTTAATTTCATGGTAAACAACCCCTTTAAAGCCCCATCAGGTTAGTAGGAGTGGTGCAAATGGGGCCTTGCAGAAACTTGATCCATCAGCAGAATATCTAATACACATTTATTCTGGAATAATTATTTTCAGTAGAGATCCATGAAATCTGTATCTTCTGAATATTCACCCAAATGTGAAATATAATTTGCATATTTACATTTTAGGAAGATCCCAAAATTCCATTATTTCTAAAAGAAGTATCTAGATAATATTTAGGGTCTGGATCAGGTTCATCTGAACAATTAATAAAGACTGAATCGTTACCCCTGACTCTACCACCAATCTACATTTAAATCTCGCTTGGCCAATCAGAATTATGGGGTATATTTATCAAAGAGTGAAGTTAATAGTGAAGTTCCGCCACTAGAGTGAAATTCCACCACTCTCCATTAATTTCTATGGGATTTTTATAGGCGTATTTATCAAAGGGTGAACTTTCACTTTTACCCATTGATAAATACGCCTTTCAAAATCCCATAGAAATGAATGGAGAGTGGCGGAATTTCACTCTAGTGGCGGAACTTCACTCTTTGATAAATTTACCCCTATGTTTTGGCCTTATTAAATAAATAATAAACTAAAATAACTTAATGGTCAATCTTTCACGATGGTCTGTGTCCACATAGTAATATTGCATTAATGCAACGGAATACATTTGGGAAAGCAAAATAATCCTTCCATAGGTGTGACGCTTTCTTGATTTAATTAATTTTTTTTACAATACTTTTTTAGCAACAATTCAATAAAATCGAGGCACAACAACCTGACTGTATTCCCATTCAGGTTAGTCTGTCACTAAGTTGTGGAACAAAACTCAGTCCTGGAAAAAAAAGATCAAACTTCAACTTGCTTGAGTGTTGACGATACAGGCTATGGCTTCTCAGCAGGTTTTAGATCACAATCTTGGAATTGATAAATCTGCCCCACTTTACCTTTTGACTATAAAATGGTGTTTTTTGCAAGAAACTGTAAAGTACTGAGCATATCAGTCACGAGCTGAAATCAGACGGCTGACACACAAGTGTTAAATATTTGTATACCCACAGACATTTTAATCGACTCTGAGACTGAAATCAAAATCAAAAGTGTCTGCCGAGTCTGTTTGCCATGTTATTCAATGTTAATCTGAATAAATTGGTGTTTTTTTCACCTACCAACCAAAGTTCAATAGGGTTATCCAAGCTGGCAATTTGCCTAGTAAACTAAATATCAAAAGCCTTCTCAGATACAAAATTAACAAAGAACTGAATAAATATCACTTTTTTTCAAGCAAGAAGGCTTGGACATAGCCCAAGGATTAACTCTTCGTGTTGCTCCCGATTTCACAGTGTGTCACCTCTGAGACTTTTCATAATTAATCACTGACATGATTCCAGGCCTCAGACAAGCCTTGAGGCTTTCCCAGGAACCCCTGCTGTTAGGCAGGTGATAGATTCAGGGCCAAGGGCTTGTGTAATAGAGCTCAGGTAAAAGATAGCTGTGGGTTGTTTTCATGGAGAGGTAGAGAAAAAAGAAAACACTCAAAGTTTGAATTCCCTTTGGCAGCCTGAGGCTTTTGCAAGTCATTGCTGTGCATATGCAACGGAGGTGTATGGAAAACAAAGCTGGAGGGAATGTTGTGAATGGATTTCTACAATGTGTACAAACGTAGGCATTTACCTGTATAGCATCTGCTATCATTTCAGAGGAGACTTGGTCCTGGTTATGGGGAAGGCCTGTCTAGTTTCTGTGTTTTCTACTCTGTTTTCTAACCACTTGGGAAAATAAAAAGAAAGGTTAAAAAAGAAGACAAGTGAGTCTTCTGTGGGGTATTGTCAAGTGTTTTGTGTGTGTTTTTAAACCTCACAGCAGGAACGTGAAGTTTTCCAAGTCATCTCCTAGCAACACACACTCGGCACAACATTAGGGAAGACCCTGAACTGTGGCCATGCTTAAATGCAAGGGTGTGCAGGACGCTCAATTTCCTCTCTAAGGACACAGCTTTAACCATTGATTGGAAGTACTGCAGTATTTCTTTATGCTGGCTCAACAAAGGGAAACTTTAACTTCTGGTATAAGATAATAATTCAAAATAAAGAAGTAGAAGAAGAAAAATTTGAATTCTTGATTAGCACTTTGGAGAGATGATGTATCTGATTTAAAATTCAGATTTAAAATATCCATGTCCTTTATATATAATGTTATAATATACTGTATAATTATATATGGTCGTTAAGTAAGATAGCCGGAGCAGATTTACATTAAGAATAACTTATGCGCTAAATTGCACAAGTCAGAAATTAGTTTAGAACAGTCACTACTACAAGCTGTAAAATGAATGCAGGTTGCTATAGGCACTTGCTCTTATGCAATTTACTATCTGTGTTTGTAAATACAAAAAGATCTCTTATATTGTTAAAGTCTACACTTAGATACCAGCAAAATAAATGTAGTTTATTCATTACGATACCATTATAGTCCACCCTGACCTTACAGGGCTGCCAGCAGAAATGTACCTGTCTCTTAGATTTTCTTTTCATTGCCTTCGACGAGGGACAAGGAAAGGTAGAATAATTTGGGGGCTGCCAAGTTGAAATAGACCCCCTTTTCCTCAGTGATTCTAGACACTTACTTTCTAGCCTTCTACTTTTCTTTAAAAATGCACCAGCCTGGGGTACTTTTCCTCTCAGGGGATGCCTGGGATACAGGAAAAATATGGCGGCATGAAAAATATGTCCTTTCTCCATCAGGAAAATAAAACCTGCCCAATTGTTATCCAGCCCTTTACAATAATATTATAAGTAACAGGTGACAGTAAATTGTCAAACTAGGGAGACAAAAAAATGAATGGAGATGAGCATGGTTAAGGGGCACATTAGCAGTCACAGCTATAGATGAACATTTTTGGTCGACAGCTAGGGGTTGCGTTCATCAGCTGCTGTTAGAAGGAGAGTGGTTTTGTAATGGCACAATGTATCAGTATGGCTGGAGCAGGTAATCTCCATGAAAGCAGTCTTCAGCGACTATTTGTAGGGGTCCAGTTGGACAGGTTTTATTCTGTTTATTCTGTTTTGCTAAATGTAAGTTATGTTATGGTTAATTTGTGGTTAATAAATTGGCTGCAGCCTTTGTAACACAAAGCAGTTGTATGGTGGAGTGATAATGGGTTGGAGGAAGAAGGGGCCACAACTTGACCCTGCCCATGTCAAAAATTATGATACAGACCCTACAGCAGGATTTTAGAGGAGATCAATGCTGCTGATGGGAAGAATAATGGGAAATAACTAAATATTAAGTGTGCAGACATTTTTACATTTTAATCAGGAATAATAAAGCAACATATGGCTAGTGCTAGAGGGAACCAACTAAGCACTCATGATTCAAATATTGCAGCTTGAGAATTATATTGTGATCAGTAAATGATCTATTTTATTTTAATCTATTCTAATTTTTTTTATTAAATCAGTTTCCAGAATTGCTGCAGGGATCTAAATGTTCCTTGTCTTGTTCAAGTGTTAATTGTGAAGAACAGTTACAGGTACAGAGGGGAAATTACAAGAAGTAACTATAGTTTATATGGCACATAAAACGTCTTTATTATGCTTGTCTTGGTACTCTCCACTGGGTCATTTAATATTGGAACCAAGCAGAAGACACATCTTTAGGCCTTAAACACAGTGAGGCCACGAATCACAGTCATTGTATGGTAAGGAATTAGAAAAGCTCAGTAATACATCACAAATTGATCAAATAACTGCAGGCAGCACAGAAGAGCATAAAGTAGCAGCAGATAATATTCTCTGAGAAGGGATTTTTACTGTGAGATAGGTGATGTGATTATATTAATTTTGCCGTTCTGTAGTTATGCTACATTTCCCAGGACCTCCTGAGAGCCAAATTAACTGTTCCAACTACTACAAAAATTCAGATGGGCAATAGTTTTTTTACCTGAATTATTCCAGCTGCAGTAAATTGGATTGTCCGGTGTGCTTCACTTTCATTTTATCACTGCAGGCAACCGTCTCATATTTAATCTGCAGGGCCTGGAACTCTTTCCAAATCACTGGCTGTGAATGATTGTCTAAGGGAACTGTGATTTGATGCTATCTTGGAGATCAGGTTTCAGTATGAGCACTAGGTTTCTGGAAGTGCTTCTTATTGGGAGTTCCAAATACATTAATTACTATTATTAACAAGTATTTATTCCACGCCAACATATTCCACAGAGTTGTACAACATAAAGGTGTAAACATCAAGCATACAGATTACATCCAAGTAATGAATGGTACAAGAGGTAAAGAGGTCCCTGTTCATTAGCACTTAGAAATCTTGTTTGTCCAGAAGAATCCATATGATTAATGGGATGATTTTTAAAAATAGGATATTTGCTGTGCAGCCTTGGCTAATTTTTGCTGGATAAAGAAGCCAGTGAAAAACATGACACAAGGAAGGAAAGGTAAAACTAGAATCTGACTGTTATGCTCAAAATTTACTGAATGGTACCCTCCAGCAATATACATATTTCAACATGGATGCTATCATAAAAATGTACTCTGTACTGTGTTTTAATATTATTTTGCTCTGTATGGCTTTGAAAATGTTAGGCAGGACACATGACACTCAGACTATTTCTATACCCATAAATATATACCCATAAATATGACCAAACTGCAATGATGTGTCTGTTTTGTCTATGGGCCGCACTGTGCCTGCACAAATGATCAAATATGTTGTGCAGTCCCATCCATTTCCATGTTGAGGACTGATATCCTTCAAACTTGGATTGAGATCACTGGAGGTGATTTTCAGTGATCATCTCCAGTCAGATACCATTTTCCCCTAGGTCCTCCAAAATGTATTGATGATTTATCTGTTTAAAATGGATTCGATGTGTAGACAACAAGGCCTTGTGCAACTCTATCTTAGAGCAGTTGACCTTCAAATTCACTTTTAATATGATGAAGACGGTGGTATTCCAGTTTGTCTTGACTTGTTCTGTGTCTCATTAGTTTAGAATTTCTGCAGCTATTTGGTTGCTAGCTTACTTTAGCAGCCACACAGTGGTTTAAAGAAAGACATATTGAAGATGTCCTAATAGAATCTACAAACTAATAATCTATATTAAAATTATAATGCTACAGAAAAAGTTTTCTCTTCTTGCCTGGGTATGTGACCCCAACAATAGTCATATTTTATACTGCAAGCTGGAAAGGGGCAAAATAGAAAGACACAGCCTATAAAAAGACAATACAAACTGAAATGTTGCTATGAATATACCAATCAATAACATACTTGTAACACCTCTGTACAATGTCGACAACTTAAAATCTTTTTTAGGTTTTGTAGGGGCTAAGGTGCAAATTCACTAACCTCCAAAAATTCGCCAGCGACGGCTTCGCTCACAGCGCAACACTTCACCAGGGGTAGATTCACCAGAATGATGCTAATTCACTAAAATCCGGATGTGTCCAGGGCACCGAACGCTGGCGAAGTTGTGCTAGTGTTACTGCGCCAAACGAAGCAAAGTTGCGCTAGCGTTGGCTAACTTGCATACGTCGGAAAGTTAAAGTTCAATGGACGTATATGTTACAGCAAATACATTACACTACACAAGACCGGGAAACCTTAATAAGATAAAATAAAGATGTTATATTGCCCTATACATGAGCCCAGTGTATAGTTTATGTGCCATATGTTAGGAAATGTAGGGCGGAAGCCAGTTACCCGAAAAAAATGTACGCTCGTTCTCAGCCTATCACCCTGAAAAAGGAAAAGACGCCAGCGTTTTTTGGAACTAAGAAAAATGTTCAACTATTGTTTGAGGATGTCCTATAAAAGTACTGCGTATCTTGTCGGCGATATATAAATAAATGATGATGATCTACTCTATTGCACTTGCCTGGTCTGAGGTCTGGCCAAGAGGTAACGTTCAGTAAAATCCGCATCTTAGTGAATTTGCATAGTTTTTTCCATTCGCCAGAGCGCAAATTTGCCAGGCGTTAGGGAGTGAAGTACCGCTAGAGTCTCTAGCGAAGTTACGCTAGCAACCGTTAGTAAATCGGCGAAATACTAAAATGTCGTCATGCTGGCGGGTTTTTGCCAGCGTTAGTCACTTCGCCTTATAGTAAATGTGCTCCTAAGAGCGGAGGAAAGGGTTTAGGAATGGAATGCTAGGTAATGTATGGAAGGGTTATGGCAGCAAACACATGATTAAATACAATATTATTAAGGAATCGATTTTGCATTTATCCAAAGGCATGACAGTTTTAAAGAAACATTTATCAATGTGGAATTGGAGCAACTGGTACTTTAGATATAGTCTTGCATTCACATGCTAAAGTTGGTGCTTAATGCTGAAGTGAATGTATCATTTGCATAATCATCAACAGGTTATCCTTAGGCAGGAAAGAGTTAACACACACACAAACATGCACGTACTATAACTCAGCAAGGGGACTTGGATAATATTATCCTCTAATCAGGCTTTGCAACTTAGTTAAAAAAAGCCATTAGTGTCTGGAAAGCTAAATTCAATTTTCCTCTCCCTGGGGCAAGCCAGTAATTTGCATCAGTAGAGAGAGTGGTCTACACCTGGACTAGTCACAATATGCAAAGCTACTCTGAGCAATCACCTAACTGCTTCCCCATTGCTATTGTGAGCTCTTAAAGTCCAACTGTGGCAGAGGTGCATGGGTTATAACTTTGGATTAATGAATAACAAGTACCTTGCTATACTACTTGCACTATTTAGTACTGTTAGGAGGGATTCTCCTGAGTGCCGAAATTAATAAATGATCTAATATACCGTACATAGTTTTTATATTGGTGGATATTGATATAGTTCATATTGGTAGATGGCTTTAAATCTATTCACCCCCTTCTTAAAGCTATAGGCTATAAAGGTATGGGATCTGTTATCTGGAAACCCTCTGGATAATTTGGATCTTCATACTTTATGGGGCACATTTACTAAGCTCGAGTGAAGGATTCGAAGTAAAAAAACTTTGAATTTCGAAGTATTTTTTTGGGTACTTCGACCATCGAATATGCTACTACGACCTTCGACTACAACTTCGATTCGAACGATACGAACTAAAAATCGTTCAACTATTTGACTATTCGATAGTTGAAGTACTGTCTCTTTAAAAAAATACTTTGACTACATACTTCGGCAGTTTAAACCTACCGAGGTACAATGTTAGCCTATGGGGACCTTCCCCATCACTTTTCTAAGGTTTTTTTGATCGAAGGTATATCCTTCGATTGAACGATTAAAATCCTTTGAATCGTTCGATTCGAAGGATTTCATCGTTCGATTCGAAAGATTTCATCGTTCGATTCGAAGGATTTCATCGTTCGATTCGAAGGATTTCATCGTTCGATCGAAGGAATTCATTGTTCGATCGAACGATTTCATCGTTCAATCGTAGGATTTGCGGTAAATCCTTTGAATTCGTAGGGAGGGTTTATTAAACCTCGTTATTTGACCCTTAGTAAATGTGCCCCTAAGTTTACTATAAAATCATTTATATATTAAATAAACCCAACAGGATGGCTTCCAATAAGGATTAATTATATCTTAGTTTTGATCAAGTAAAAGGAACTGTTTTAATATTACAGAGAAAATGAAAATCATTTATATTGGATTATTTGGATAACATGGAGTCTACAGGAGACGGCCTTTCTGTAGTTCGGAGTTTTCTGGATAAAGGGTCTCCGGGTAGCGGATCCCATACCCATAAAACAGTAGCTTGTACTTGATCCAAACTAAGATATAATTAATCCTTATTGGAAACCAGCCTATTTGGTTTATTTAATTTTTAAATGATTTTCTAGTAAACCTAAGGTATGAAGAAAGATCCCTTTTCCAGAAAACCCCAGGTCCAAAGCATTCTAGATAACAGGTCCCATACATTTATCTGTTAGTACAACCGGTTCAGACATAGAGATTTCCACAACTTTACAACTCTCACTATAATAAAACCTTTTTTAAATATTATGATGGAATATTATGATGGAACCTACTGTACAGTGCTGGCTTCTAAAGACCAGACAGCATATTGATCTGCTGGTTCATATCGCATGCCTTTGATAAGGCTTCCCTTGGAGAGAATTTACTTTATGTTCAATTATACACATGTTCCACAATGTTGTCAGACATGCTTTATTTATTTAGAATATAGCATCCATTAAAATAAATAATACTATGGGGTACTGTTTGTCCCAAGTTTATTTAGTCTACAAAAATCAAATTTGTGCACAAAAGGATAGCGCTATAATAAAAACGATATTCTGTAAATTTTAACAAGCATTCTGTATAGAATTTATTCAACAGAAGCAGTGCAGTGTAAAGTTAGTTTTTTTGAGCACAAACTGGATTTTGTTCCCATTATTCACTAAAAATTCAGTATGTCTTTTATTTATTATTTACTAGTGTATACGGCCACAATTTCATGTGTACCCTGAGAGACTTTCACTGTGTACTGGGGATATTTAAGTATAAAGAATGTATTTTTGTAGACAAAATGTAATTGGAACAAAATGGCGCCCCATACAATCCCAATCAGCGTTCCTTTAAAGAAGTGGACAAAGGGTAGCAGGCAGCAAGTGATGCTATTTTTAATATTTACCAGTTAAATATTTATGAAAAAGTTTATCCCTTTTTTCTATACATTTATTAACGTGTATTAATGTTTAGATACATTTTTAATATTTGTGACAAATCACAAACACTTTAAAAAATTCAAGGAGATGAATATGCATGTCACATGGTTGAAATAATCAATATTATTTTCATACTCTAGCTCATATACTGTTTGAGAATTTTGGAAAGATTCCTTTTATTCTCAATAAATTGCTTCCTTGGGACACAGAAGAGCAACAATAGAATCTGCTAAGTAAGTGTGAAGGGAGATGGGCCACCTAAGGTTAATCACATGGCCAGCCACTAATGACCTTTTGGGCTCTAAATCTCAGCACTGCAGCCCTTGTAAAGACTGATCAGGTGGATAATTTCCTGTGTGAGATAGCCTTAGCGCTCAGAATAAAAGCCAAGCTTACTGCGAGGAGAAAGCTCACAGTAAGGGAGGTGGGGATTATATTTAAGCTGTCTAAACACCTGGGTATCCCAGTGGGCCATATCTATTATTTTAAATACCCTAATAATCTTTATTGTGGCACTAAATTAGCCCATTGTTACTTAAAACATAATCCATATTGATGCTAACATTATGATAAGAAACTTAAAGCCTTCAGAAGGATGATACAGGTGCACAGCTGTTACTTGCAACTAAGCAGCCACTTTGAGGATAAAAGCAAAGTTCTGTTATAAATATGTTCCAAAAATATTAAAATACAGGATGAGTTAAAACATTTTTGATAGCATTTTGGCTCGACAGATGTGAAAAAAAATCGTATTACCGAGATGTTTGATGTGGCTATTTTGGTCTAGTATCCACATTGAATCCTTCCTCAGTAATATAACTAGATGGATCACCAGTCTCAGAATCAAAAGCAACGTCAGCTGTACCCAACTTTCCTTAGCGGTGTCTGCACGTGTTTTAATAAGCCAGTACTTGTGGGGATTCTAACTTATAATATCAGGGTATTGTAATAAATGGTCTTAACTGTGCTTGCTTAGTAATTGAGAGCAACCAATCAGCTGGTAGCATTCAGGATCGGACTAGGCTGGGAAAAAACCTGGTGGGTACTACTGACCCAGGCCCGCTCCCTGACAGATATGTGGGTGCCCAACCGTCCAATCATGGCGGTTTACATCTGGGGTGGGGGGGTCTAGACAGTTGAAGGTGCCCTCAATGGGGAACTGATATGGCCTGTTTTTAATTGTTCCAATAAAATATAATATAATATCAATTAATTAATAATTAATTTTTAAACTTGTTTAAACATTCCTGGTGTGTACCCACTTATTCTGAAATATTTCTTATTCACCTTACCTTGGGTAGCACCTAAATCAGTTACTACTATTATATAAATATGTATATATATATATATATATATATATATATATATATATATATATATATATATAATGGGCTGAATAGGGTACCTGCACTATGATAATTTATAATATAAGGTTCCTACCTAACATACACTAGAATCAAGTTCACCAGGAGACATTTAAACTGTATGTATGTGTTAGGAATGTGAGAAGAAACCTAAGTACCCAGAGGAAACTCACACAGACATGGGGAGACTATGCTAACCACTGGAACAGCATGCAAATAGTAGGGCAATTGATCCCTGTCTGTAATCATGCATAAAGAAACAATATGCTGACCAATTAAATCTTCAGAAAATGCTTCAATCATGGCTTTCATTTTTGTGATCTATGGAAGCCCCATGTCTGATGGAGACCAAGGGGTTTATGTAGTAATGCCAGGCAGGCCTGGACTGGCAATCTGTGGGTTCTGGCAAATGTCAGAGGGCTGCTATAAGATGCCATAGAAAGTCAGTATTTAGTGGGCTGGTGAGGGCTGTTTGGGCCTCTGTGTGGGCTCATTGGGCCTCTGTGTACATGAAATGCCAGGGCCTATTTTAATTCTCAGTCCGGACCTGCCAGGTTTAGATTAAACCCAAAGCTGCATTGATCCTGCTGATATGAATAAGCACAAATATGCAGATGAAAAATGTTCTCAGAGCAGCATTATCTATGGCAATATATTTTAAATGAAAAATGATAGAAAGTAAATGAAATTACCTAATAGCATAACAGCTTAATAAATTATATTTTGTGGTTGCATTAAAAATAATTCACTGAAAGTATAAAAAGATGCTGTTATATAACATACACTGTTCAAAAGATTTTATGCACATGAATCGACATCTCATGCAAAATGACGCCAAATAAATCTCTGGTACTTTGGAGCTTTGCTAAACAATTTGTATAATACATTTAATTAACAACATAATTCTCACATTCATGGTTCATATTGCCATAACCAAAAGCCCTGTTTACTTTCTATTACACTGCGGCAAGATACTGTCGGAAAAGACTACAGTATATATATCTATGTACCTATAAGTAGTTTGGAGTGTGGGCAACGATTTGGGCTCTCTAACATCTTACAGAAAAACAACTGGGCGCATAGCATGATCATGATAGTGACCCTTAAGGATTATTTAAACATTTAGTCACTTTCACATTTCTTTCCCCATCAGATGCAGGAATTATTGTGCAATGTAATACTCAGCAACTGTTTCATACATTCTGGAGTATCCCTTTATATGCTGTTTTGTGGCATGTTCATTACTGCTGGGTTTCCTTCTTGATTTTCTGCCTAGTGTTGTTTCGGGAGATCCAAAGATTAGTGAAACAGATTAAATTGAGTTGGTTGACTCAATGTGAGATTATGGTGATTGTGTATGAAGAAATCGTGTCTCGTTTCTGAGAAGTACTATATTTAAAAGATATTGCTCAGTAAAACCAAGCAAGTATTTTACAGTTTATAAAGGCAATGTAACCACTGTGGAGAGGGCAGGATAAAGCTGGCCATAGATGTTGAGATTTTTAAAAGATCAGATCCTGATCCTGATAGAGAGATTGCACTGGGACCGACAAAGATTTTTTGACCTGGCCGATCAATTTCCCGACAGATGTCGGCCGAAAAATCGTAAGATGTACGATCGTTCGAATACCACTAACCGCACGTTAATTTCGAAGGATTGGTCGGACTTCCCTAAAATCGGTCGTTCGGCAAGAAGAATCGTCGCGTCTATGGGGACCTTAAATGATGCAATGGTCAGAGCAACCGGCATGGCTAAATTATCAAAGCACCGTATCATAACAGTACTCTTACACCAACAATACACATGGGGCAGGCACACTTCCACTATAGATCCATGCACACCAACATTAAACCTTCTTTTTTCAATACTGTAGCACAGTACAAAACAGTTCAATAACATATTATTATTACTAAAGCATTGCCTGCATATTAAGCAGTGCTGGACTAAGGATTAGTGAATAACTAACAAAGACTGTCCTTAACATAAATGAGAGAGACAAAAGAGAAAACCTGATTAAGCAGACGTATGGGGTGACTGTTATGGTAATTGACTATGGAATTAAATTTTATTATGACATTTTGAGACAATTTGCAATTGGTCTTACATTTTTAGTCTTTGTGAGTAATTATTTATCATTTGGTTCAGCTGCTCTCGGGTTTGGAATGTCAGTAGTTACCTAATTGCTAGGTACCAATCTACCCTAGCAACCAAAACAATGGTTTGGATGAGAAATTGATAGATAAAAAGAAGAGAGCCTGAACTGAAGATAATTAATAAAGTAACAATAGGGGGCACATTTACTAATGGTTGAATATCGAGGGTTAATAAACCCTCGAATTCGACCCTCAAAATCCTACGATCGAACGGTCAAATAAAAATCGTTCGATTGAATGATAAAATCCTTCTAATCGAACGATTCAAACGATTTTAAGCGATCAATCAAAGGATTTTTCTTCAATCAAAAAAAGCTTAGAAAAGTGATGGGGAAGGTCCCCATAGGCTAACATTGTACCTCAGTAGGTTTAAACTGCTGAAGTATCTAGTCAAAGTTTTTTTTAAAGAGACAGTACTTCGACTATCGCATTGTAGAATAGTCAAACGATTTTTACTTCGAATTGTTCGAATCGAAGTCGAAGGTCGCAGTAGCCTATTCGATGGTCGAAGTACCCCAAAAAATACTTCAAAATTCATTTGAATCCTTCACTCGAGCTTAGTAAATGTGCCCCTAAATGTGTAGCATTTACAGAGCAATAGTTTTTTTGCAGCCAGGATCAACAACACCCACTTCAAATCTGGAAAGAGGTAGAAGCCGAAGGCAAATCTTTAAAAAAAACTGTAAAAAAGACCAAATACCATTTGAAAAGTTGCTAAAAATAGGACATTCTACAACATACTAAAAGTTAATGTATCAGTGAGCAAACACAGGACTAGTACCAAGGAACATGGAGAATATATGCTCAATAGATAAAAATACCATTTTTCAGAGAAATATTTGGGGAAATCTGGAGTCTTTTATAGTTTAATTAAATCAAAGAAAGCCATTGGATTATAGGAATTCCCAGCAGAGATGCTAAAATCCAGTAACCATGCAAAGTAGGAGCCACTACTCATAGAATTATACTTAGCTGTGTTTACTGAATACTTTCCAGACAAGGGGAATAATGGCCTAATTATCTCAATACATACGGGTGAAGATCAAATGGATCCATCAAAGTACAAAGGTATCTATGACAGCAGCTCCATGCATAACCTACTAAATAACACTCCAAACAGCCAGCTAATATTGTTTTTAAATTAGAAGAACATTTTACATAAAAGCCAAATTGGTTGCATGCCTAATAACTATACTATATACCAATTATTTACTCTCCACTGGCTGAGCAACCAGAATGTACATACTTAAAAATTATTTACATGTTTTCTGGACTTTTGATTCCACCTGGTACCCAAGCCTATTCCTCAAAAAAGTACAGAGAGGGGGAGGTGGCACAAAGTAGGACCTGCAACGTATGTGCTATAGAAACAAGTGTCTACAGAAGAAGTTTTTCCATCAGGGATGTGAAGTCAGACAAGGCTGCAACTGAAGCTCAACTTTGTTCAGTTCTCAAACACACCTATCAAATTGAATGGCTTGACCTGTCAGAAGAGCAAGATCCATATAAATATGACACAGCCAATTCGCTAGCGAAAGAGACTGGCGTTATCGGTCATTCGCACTCTATTGGCAGGCGACTTTTTGCTCGGGTGAATGGTCGTTACTCAGCAAATTCACTAAAGTGTAGATTTTACTGAACGTTACCTCTTTCGCCAGAGTTGCCTTTGCCACCTCAGACCAGGCAAAGTGCATTAAAGTAGCTAGATCTTCCTCAACTCTTCTGTCACTTACATTATATCCTGTGAGCCGAAAATGCTTTAAAGTCAAAAAACGCTGGCATCTTTTCCTTTTTCAGCCTGAATTGAACGCTAGAGCATCTTTACTATCAAAAGCTCGCATTGCTGAAGTAACGCTAGCGAAACGTTGCCAGCGTTCGGCACCCAAGCTGAAACTCTATATTTTAGTGAATTAGAATAATCTGAGCGCATTTGTACCTGGCGATGTGTGCGAATCGGTCGCTGGGGTCAATTCGCCCTTTAGTAAATCTGCCCCTCTAATGGAGTGTAGAAGCCTGCATTCAAATGACATTCGGCAGTGCTCTTAAGCAGGTGTGAAAGTGACATATAGGCATCCCCCCTCTCCCTACCCATAAGCTAGGGAGTGCAAGTTGCAACAGAGCCCTGTACATTCCACTTGACCTATGGCAGATGGTGAGGCCTGAGCCACCTTGCACTTGTTTCTACTGCACTCTGCACCTCAAGCCAGAGCTTTACTATCTGCAGAGCATAACCAGATCCTGGAAGCAAGTCATTTTTAAATGAGCTCTAAGGGCCGTTTTGTTTTTTACAAACCATACCCAAAATATTTTATTATTAAGAATGACAAAGTCAGAAGACTAGAAAGCATTTCAAAATATTTTTAGAGGTCCCAAGAAAGCACTTCAAATTGTTTTCTAGGGGTCATGATCATTGAAATGTTGAGAAATCATCTGAATTCCCCTCCCACTACAAAACATAGGTCATGTGGATAATTCCATGTTTGGCAAAGCCCATCTTAGCTATGAGAAGTGGTTGTGATTTAAAGATACTGGGGCAATAAATATGTATATAGTTTGTTTTCAGTCTAGTAACTCATAGCAACCAATTCGATTTTTCTAGTAACTTATAGCAACTATTGTTACAAGCTGATTGTTACATGCTGTTTGGTTGCTATGAGCTGCTAGACTAGTACAGGTATGGGACTTGTTATCCAAAATGCGAATTAGGTTTTCCAGATAAGGGATCTTTCTGTAATTTGGATCTCATACCTAAAATGTACTAAAAAATCATTTAAACAATGGAATTGTTTTGTCCTCAAAAAGGGTTCATTATATCATAGTTGGGCTCAAGTAGAAGGTACTGTTACAGAGAAAAACAATATTTAAAAATTGGAGTCTATGAGAGATGGCCTTTAGAACTTTCTGGATAACAGGTTTGTGGATAATGGATCCCATGTTTGTAGCAAAGTTTCATTATAATTAATACTTTAGGTCTGTCTCTCCTTTACCATGCAACATTTATTGTATGCTTTTTACTATTGATGACTCTTGGGTGTGCCCAACCTTATACTGATTAGGATAAAAGTGTGTTTGTGAGAAATTGTCTATGCTATGATATATAAGTATGCAATTTACAAACATTGCTCATGTTCAACAAAGCACCGTGGGAAAGGATTTTGGAGGGTTATATCCATAACAGGCTTTCGAATAACAGATTCAATAACTGTATGATATTTTGGTGTAGACTTAGGCTTCCTCCATCAGGTATATTCAGATTATTCTTATGCCACCCAAACTGGGTGCTACATAGACAACAAAAGCAAATGCTGCATGTATTTCTGGCCACTATTTCTGGTGCTGTTCTCATTGCAATCCATGGCAGCATTCGTCTGAGATAATAACGCTACGCAACTGACTCAGCATCGTGGCACAGTAAACTGAGATATGTGAGGGAATATTATGATAAGGTTAGGAGATATAGCCCTATGTGACACACCACATCACATGCTTGTATCAAGGCCTTATCTCATTACTTTGTCAATAATGCACATGGTATTCTATCAGGAGGAGTGACGTTTAATTCACATTTTTATCTAAAAGAACTAGGAAGAAACTCTTTTGCTTATAATTAATGCTGTGAACTGCTTTTTGAAATATGCTTTTAATCACCCATGCGCAGAATTCAGGGCAAGAGTTCTAGATGGGGAGGAGCTGCAGGCATTTAGAGAAGGTTGTAGCCCAATCAAAGGGTAACAAATTAACCCAGTGATGTCAAACTGTGACCTTCCAGTATTTGTTATATAGATATGGGATCTTTTATCCGGAATGCTGGATAACGGGTTTCGGTAATTTGGATCACCATACCTTGAATATCTTGAAAATTATTTAAAAAAATTACAATTCTTTTTTTAAAAAAATGGATTCTATAGGAGATGGCTTCTTGTCATTAAGCTAAGTGGATATTGGGTTTCCAGATAAGTAATCCCATTCCTGTGTTAAAATTCCCAGCATTTCCCAACAGCCTTTGAGTAGAAATTGAAGTTAAACAATAGTTGTAGGGCTGTAGACTGGACACTGCAGATGCTAATACTGAAGGTCATAGAACTATTCATATGCAATAGGACTTTACTAATTGTAGGGCAGCATGAAAATTACAAAATATTATGCAAAACAGCAGGTCCCAAAAATACAGCGCTGCCTGCATTCATCAGAACTGCATTCATGAGGGGCAGTATATGGGCATCCCCTTGGTGGTCTTTCGCTCTCTTGTCATTTAGATGTGTAAGCTAGGGAGCACTAATGGCACAAGGTGCCCTGTATTTCCGGCTGCTTTGCATGGAAGAGCTTTGACATGCACCATTATTTTAAACCCCTGTAGGATTAGTAAATGAGCCCTCATATTCCCCAACAAAATCCATGTGGCACTGGGGAAAAACACTTTCCGCAGTGCCCTATATATATATGTATATATGTATATATGTACAGCACCAGAAAGATTTTATTAAATAATAATTTTCCATTACTCACATGCAAGTATGTAGGGAAAAGAAATACAGTGCAGTTGTTCATACAGAAAAACATAATTCCTTCTATCATTGCTGGATAAACTGTCTGCCTCTGCTGTGATATACCCAACATACTCTGCACACAACAAGGATTTGTATTGAGGTCCCGGCCTCTAACACATATTTTAGCATCTCTCTAATAATAAATGAACATGTTTAAGGACCCATCCCTGAGCTCTCATTCTCCGGGACTTTGCACTAATGCTGTTTGTGAATTCACTCTTCCTTTACTTAACACTTTCTCACAACAAGTGCCTGAAAATCCAGTATTTCTTTCTGCAGGAGCTGATCTTCTCTGGCTAAGCATTCCTCCTATAATCCAGAGCTCCATGTGGATTAGTCTCTCAGTATGAACAAGGAATTACAAAAACAGATTAACTGCTAACTAAGAAGAATACAGGCCACTCTAGCACCATTAATGCTGCATTAGTTATTCCACTACAGTTAACTAATTTGGGAGTGAGATTACCTTGGGGGTTAGAACTACTTAGCTGAAAAGTTATTGAATATGATTGCTGTCAAAGTAATAGAATCCCTGAGCAACAAAAAGTAGAATCTAGTGTTCAGGAGTAAGAAACCATCTCTGCCCCCCTTAATGGATCAGAAAGCGAGAGAAGGACTGGCCACCAATGTAGTGATGAGCGAAAGTGTCACCGTGAAATTGATGACAACACTCGTAACAGGGGATGCAGGTATATATGGCCCTGGCCTAGCCACACGCCAGTAGTGAATCCCAGAAATGAAAGTATTGCCAATACCTGTGTTTGCATTCAACGGGGTGCTCCCACTTTTATTCAAGGTGCTTCCAGACACTTTACCGTGAAATTGATGCCCATAGAGTCCGATGGGTGAAAAAAATGGTTGCACTTCAAAAAATGTTTGACCTCAATGCATTCCAGTGAATTTTCGCTGGTTTGGTGCATCATTTGGTCAGATTCGCCCATCACTACATGGCCAGACCAGGGATGACTTTGACTCATATATCCAGCTTGAATATTTGGACAAACAATCTCTGTTTTGTTTAAAGGGGAGGTCTTTATTTAGTAGTTTTAGTCACAAAATACATTAATGTCCTAAATATATTGACGTGGGCGAGTGCAGAGAATTTCTTGTCTTTGTCCTCATTGTACTCTGCTTAATAATAAGAAATTGTTTGCTGCTGAGCACCATTTTCCATTTTTGCTGGAGTACTGGTGGAAGAAGCAAATAACCCACTTATATAAAAGACCAATTTTCTAATTTCTAGACCTAGGGTTAGGGTTAGGGCTGGGAGGGCATTTACATAGGGGCTCTGGTACAAGAGGGAGTCTTTTTAGAATGGAAATGTAGATACACGACTTATATTGTATAAAAATCATAATAAATACTGTATTTAGTCTTGAGAAAGGTCTTAGAAACAGACCAAAACATTGACCTGTTTTTAATATGTTTTGAATAACAGTTTTGTTGTTTTCGAAATCTTTCGAATGTTCCCAGTGTGCTCCTTTATTTTTTGAATTTTTAATGTATGAAACAATAGCAGATACCACTTGGGTTATACCGCTTTTCAAATGGTTTTCTGAAAATTTTGGACTACTGTATATTTCGTATATACATCACATATGTCTTGTTGTCTTTAACTGTTGCTAGACTGCAGCTTCCAGCATCACCCCTGCAGCCAAAGATGCAGTTAAAGGAGAACTAAACTCTACTAAACTTAATAGTACTAAACTTGCCATGTTTTATATACTGAACTTATTGCATCAGTCTAAAGTTTCAGCTTCTCAATAGCAGCAATGATCCAGGATTTCAAACATGTCACAGGGGGTCACCATCTTGGAAAGTGTCTGCGACACTCACATGCTTAGTGGGCTCTGAGCAGCTGTTGAGAAGCTAAGCTTAGGGGTCGTCACTAATTATCCAGCAGAAAACAAGGTTGACCTGTTATATAAACTGATGCTACAGGGCTGATTATTAAATTCTGATGCAAATTGCACTGGTTTCTGTGCTTGTGTAGTGCCATGTAGTAATTATCTATATTAATTACTAATCAGCCTTATACTGTGACATTTATATTCTATGCATGAATATGAATTGGTCCCTAAGCTCAGTGACAGCAGCACAGAGCATGTGCAGTGAATCAGCAGAAAAGAAGAAAGAAGATGGGGAGCTACTGGGGCATCTTTGAAGACACAGATCTTCCCTATTAAAGGGCTGTGGTTGCCTCAGGCTGGTACATACGTTCAAAACATCATGTACAACATTTCTAGACTAATTCTTTAGTTTAACTTTCCTTATCCTTTAAATAACAGCTGGATGACACCCCTGGCAAGTTAGTTAGTTTTCCCTCTTTAATGTGTGTCCCAGTCATCTTGCATAGCAAGGGATCCCTCATTTTTAAAAGACCAGTAACATAATTTTTTTTAAAAAAAAGTATATATAAAATATACATAATATTTTTTAGCGCTTTATAGTAGGGTATAGAGGGCACTGCTTATTAGAGCTGACGTTGTGTCTCATACTCCTTTTACATTTTAGATTGTAAGCTCTAATAAGTAGTGCCCTCAACACCCAATTATAAAGAGCTAGAGAATATGTTGGTGCTTTAAGGAAAAAGGGGTATGAGGCACAAGTTCAGGTCCAGATTTTGAGTGTTTCTTGGCCAGGCTGCAGTTCAACCCTTCCTCTTCCTCTTCCCTGCTCACTTAACCCACTAACACCACTAGGCCAGCTCTTATTAAAAAGAAGGCAGCTGCAAAGGTGATGGATATCTTACCACCTAAGCCCAGGCCTTTTTTAACGTTCATACAAATTCAGTCCTGCACAAGCTGTATGGGACTTCTCAATATTATAGTAACTGAACTCAGTATTTTTACTATAAGACTGCAGGAATTATGTCACCACTTACCTGTATATAATAATTAATGTATCAAGCCATACAACATCACAAAGCAATAGTTATTTAACTTCTAACTTCAGTGACCCCCTTTTTGAAGCAGGAAAGACGCAGAAGAAAAAGGCAAGTAACACAAAAACAATAAAAATTTTTTTATAAAAAGCCAATTGAAAAGTTAGTAAGAATAGGCATACTAAAAGTTAATTTATAAGTAAACTAACCCTTAAAGGCAAGATATGACCACTATGTATTATTATATAAGGGATCAAATTATAAAATCCCACATATGTAATCAAAGGCACAGGGATTGCCTAGGTGCAGTAACCCATAGTAACCAATAAAATGAGTTTGTCTATGCTGCTTAGGTCTTCGCTTAATCCTTTGCAATACTGTGCATTTGGGAATGTCTCACCGGCTCCCCCTAAATATAACTGAGAATATACGGAGCAACACATTTATAAACCTAATAAAGTTTTGGAACAACTAGAAATACATATATCTTCCTTTAAAAATGCTTCTTTCATCTACTCTATAGTGGTTTAGAAGTTCATAGATTACAGTTCCCAGAAGCTAGCTAATAAGTTGAAAAAAAAAACAACTATTGATTTGAATTAAGGCAATGAACATGAATAAATAAATAAATTAAATAATCGGTTGCTTACTTTTAGTATGTTATAAACTGTCGTAGTCACGGAGCACCAGCAAATTTAAAACATCTGTTTATTGAAAATTGTTAAAAGGTAACAAAAGAGCGTAATGAGCCCAATAGCTCCATAGCTTTGACGCGTTTAGGGACAAACCACTTCCTCAAATATTTTATTATGTTATAGTATGGCTTATTCTAAGCAACTTTTAAACTGGCCTTCATTTTTTCTTTTTCTAGTTTTTGAATTATTTACCTTCTTCTTCGGGCTCTTCCAGCTTTCAAATGGGGGTCACTGAGCCCCCCATCTAAATACAAATGCTCTGTAAAGCTACTAATGTATTGTTATTGCTATTAGGGATGGGCGAATTTTTTCGCCTTGTTTCACCGAAAAAATTACGCCCATAGACTCCGGCGGCGTTCGTCAAAAAAAAAGACACGTGTCAAAACAATTACGCCAGGCAACAAAATATTTTTGACGCCCATAGACTTTAATGGGCGTATGCGAAATTTTGATGTCGGCGAATTTTTGGTGAAACGGGTGAAATTCGCCCATCCCTAATTGCTATTTTTTATTCCATATCTTTCTATACAGGTCCTCTCCTATTCATATTCCAGTTTCTTATTAAAATCAATGTGTGGTTTCTAGGGTAATTTCAGCCCTAGCTACCAGATTGATAAAATTGCAAACTAGAGGGCTGCTGAATAAAAAGCTGAATAACTCAAAAACCACAAATAATAAAAAAACAAAAACCCAATTGAAAATTGTCTTAGAAGATCACCCTCTACATCATACTAAAGTAAATTTAAAGGTGAACAGCCCCTTTAAGCCTTCACATGGCATGATTGTAGCTGCTAACATAGAAGAAGTTATTTTTGGGGTGTTATAAAGTTCTGTTTAAGTTCACAGCAGATTCACGTGTGTTGCAGTATTCAGTGTGGGAAGAGTTAGCAGCAAATAAATCACAGATTCCCACTAAACAACTTAGTGGAAAAGCCAAAGGTAATAAAATGATTTTTCTAAAAAGAAAGATTGTGAATCAAACGAGTAATGGAAACAAACAGAGATGCAGTGTGCATTCAGATATCTGGCTTTGCAAAACGTCTGCACTTATTAACAAATAGTACAAGGTTCTTTAAATTGGTGTTGTGTTTTCTGGGCACTGATGCACTGTGAACCTGATTCATCAAACGATTTGAATGTGTAGATTATATTGTGTGCCTCATTGCTATTCTCACAGTGTACAGTTCAGCTTATGCTGATCGACATAAATTAAAAGGAGCCTTTCTTTCCCTCATCTCCCATCCACTCCACCCCTACAGATTTACATTGAAGCTCTGCCAACATCCCATCGGCCAAAGTCTTTTGCAACATTAAAATGAAGCTCCTGTCTTCCCCTTGCTATTTCTCCCCACCCACCTTGTTTTCTGCCTCATTGCTAAATAGCTTTTTCAATAACTATGTTTGTCTCTTGTTCCCTCGCATGAACTTCTTCAGGGCAGAATTGTCATTTACTGTGTTTTAAGAAGAGGATAGATATGCAAGGTCCTATTTTCTTCCAAAGGTGAAAACAGCCTGCTAGCCAGCAGGTGCAGAACCCCTAACCAGCTGCTTACTGCACTTGAGTTGAAGCGTCTTGGTTCCTCCATCCATGCCAAGAGTACTTCACATAATCCTCTCATGCAATTCACACTGTAATTGCACAGATCCAGACTGCTAGGTCTCAATTTATTATTATTTTTACTAACAAGATCTTCTGCAAACAGGGACTAGTCATATTAATTAATTTTATGGAGCAAGACTGCTTTAGCCTTAATTTCATCAAGACTTTTTGTTTTGCATGTCTTCCACCTTCAACCTCTAAATCTGCACCCCTCCCTTAATGCTATTCAAGGCCACTCAGAGAGCAGCACATGTGGAACTTTCAAGCTTCTTTTATTTCCTTGCCTCATCCACTTCTTGAGATGAAGCCTGGTGGATAGACAGTTGCGCTGGAGATTATTCTGTTGACAACCAGCTTGTCTCAAGGTTCTATTTGCTCTGTTGATGACTACAGACATTCTTAATTCTCTTTGTACTTATGTCCACTGTAGTGGAACTATTCCCACAATTCAAATGTGTGTACACCTTCTGGCATCTAAATAGATTTTATACATATCATAAGCCATATACATATGTTAGTCCTTTGAGACCAGTCCTTGGTCAGGGATTTTCCAACCTATGAAAAATTTGACCGGTGGTATGGGACCACCATATGGGGTTTACCTTGATGTGGTATGGTGGCTTGTCAGTTTTATGATCATAACTTTGCAAATACATGCACTGGTATAGATACTAAGAGGCTAATTTACTAACTGGCGAAAATTCGCCAGCAACGGCTTCACAGCCATCGCAACATTTCCCCAGGTAAAAATTCACGCAGACAACGCTAATTTACTAGGATGCTAAGTTTGTCCTGGGTGTTGGATGCTGGCGAATTTTCTCTTACATTACTTTGGCAATGCAAGCAAATCAAAGCAAAGAAGCGCTAGCGTTCAATTCTGCCTAGCGCAACTCTGCTAGAGGTCTTGCACTCAGGCTAATTTGCATACGGCAGGACATTTAAAGTTGAATGAACCTCTTTATGTTACATGCTGCATCTAATACATTACATTGACAATGATAACTACACATGTCAAGGGAACCCTTATAAAGTCAATGGAGTTGTTATAATGCCCTACACAAAAGCCCAGTGTAAAATAATGTTTCCATATGTTATAAAATTTATGGGGGAAACCGGTTACACAAAAAATTTTTTAACACTTTTGCAACCTATCACCATGAAAAAAGGAAAAGACACCAGTGTTTTTTGGACTTAAAAGTCAAAATATATGATGTAAGTAACAGAAGATCGAGGAAGTTGTACTCCATTGCACTATGCCTGGTCTGAGCTGGCAAGGCAAGTCTGACGAAAGAGGTAACATTTAGTAAAATCCGCATTTTAGAGAATTTGCAGAGTAATGTCCATTCGCCAGAGCCAAAAGTCGCCTGGTGTTAGAGTGCGAATCATCGCTATCGTCTATCTCCTTCACTAGTGAAGTGACTATTGCGCCTGTTAGTAAATCGGCGAAATCTATGAAAGCGGTAACGCTGACGAATCATTGCCAGTGTTAGGCACTTCGCCCTTTAGTAAATAACTTATGAAATAGGGGACCAGGGAATGTGCATTGATCAAATGCCTCTTTTTGTATGTTTGTAGCTTACTTGGCCAGATCAGTCACAATTCCATTGTACTTATGTGTTTTACTTAACCTTGGAGTGCCAACTAAAAAACTATTGAAAATGCTAGTTTTTAAGGTTTTTGCAGATACAAATCTAAAAATATATATGTTTATTAGATTCGTCATGTAAACACCTGCCTTTTGAAGAATGTATTAAGAACATTTAAATATAATTGTACTATGGAAAGTAAGTCTGTTAAAAAAAAACTGATATATACGGTTTTCCCATGTTATGATGACAATTTATTGACATTACTGATATTTAAGCTTCTAGGAGATCAAACCTTAAAACCACTGCTGGAAGAAATAAGGCACAATGAGGAAAGAAAATGTCTTATTTACTTAGGAAGGTTTTTCTTTGACTGAATTATGATTATTGTTGCATTTTTATAATCATAACAGGATCAAATCTGTTTATTTATTATCATTAGAGGATCCAACCTGTGTATTTGCCCATAGATACTCAAGCATTTTGGATGAGGAGATCCTTGCCTTATTTTCATGCAAAGCAGAAGGAACTCTGGAAAGGAAATCCAGTAGGTTTCTTGAAATTTCCATTTTCATGGATTAATCTATAAGCTAAAGCTCACCCACTGGGCTTTAATTATTTCTGTTTTGCATGCAAATGAGAAGAGGGTCCCCTCACCGGAAATGCTTTTCTTGTAGATTCACTTCTCTTGTTCTACATATGCTGATTAGAACATCAGGTCCGAACTGAGAGTCAAAACATTTCAAGTACCCACAGGCCCAAACAGAATAATGCAAAGCACTGGTTTATGAAAGCTTATAAAGCCTGCACTGTATTGATGAGGGGTATGGTAGGGCAGCCCGAATCCTGTCCCCTACCGATGGTGCTGAGAGCGGCCACTCTCAGACAGTACCCAAGGGGTGGGCTCTTGAACTTCTTCCCAGAAGCATTGTAAATTACCCCATGTATATTAAGGGGAAATGCCTAGGTCAGGAGACACTTATCCCAAGAAATGCAACCATGCAGAGAGGTGCCAGCCTATTAAAAATGACCAGAGTTAAATAGTTAGCAACCATCATATAGGGTTTACCTTGATGTAGCACGGTGGCTTGTCAATTTTATGATCATAACTTTGTAACTGAAAAACATGGTATGCTTTAACCTGTTATAAAGGTGTTTTTTTTAACAGAAATGCTATTTTGCATGGAAAAATTTTCACCGAAAAAGTCACTGCAGAAAAAGTTGCCATGAAAAAATTGTCATTGGCTTCAAGGTGTTTCACAAATTTTCCAAGATTCACTAATTTTCCCATGGTTTTGCAAATTTTTCAGGAGATTCTCTCATCACTAAATATAAAATTGTTTTGTGGTTTATTTAATGAAAACTCTAGAAGTCTATAGGAAAATTGCAAATGGGAGATACATATTTCAAATCAAACTTCTTTATACTCTGTCCCACAATCTGGCAAAACATAGTGTAAATGAAAAGGACATCTTGTATTAGGGTCCAGTTTTAATTTCTTCTTGGGACCATATTCTCAGTACTGCTTTAAATAATTCTCAGTTTACATACTTTTAAAAGGAGTGCAATTTTAACTACAACAAATAAATTGCTTAGGACTTTTACCTCAATCATAGCACTATATACATTTTATTTACAGTATACCTTCTAATCGTACTGCTGAAGACTGACCCAGACCTCCTCTGTTCTGGCTGCTCTTTTTCTTGTGACCTACAAACTTGGTTGAAAACTATATTGTCTGCTAAATGTGTATTAATTAGTGTGGTGCTGCCATGCTGCTTGCCTTGTATATAGTAGTGTCTTGCCTATTTCCCTCTTGTTCTTATAATACTCTACTTATGCTTGCTGCATTACTTCTGCTGGAAGTGGGTTCCATTTATCCACTACCCTGAATGTACTTCTGAGCTCCAAACATAAACAATTTAGGGCATGCTGGCGGCGCTGCCATATTCTCTCATTGCCCTGTCTGTGTAATATACAACTAGGTTAACCATTTGTATGGCATGTTAGTACAAGTACCAATTCCACTAAATCTCTACATTCACAGACAAACTCTATAAATATTAGGAATGTTACAAGACTAGATGGACGGGATACAGAATTAAACTTTGAAATGCTTTTTCAGTGTCAGGCATTCTGAGGTCACTAAATACAGATGATTTCAGTGGATTTTTAAAATTTATGAACCTAGTGACAAATATTTGCATGGAAACTCCATCATCCATAAAATGTGCACTCTCTGTAATATAACCACATATATGTCATTATATAATAAAATAGGTGGAATCATGTGAGTTTTTTTTTTAATTCTGGCAAGCCAATAATTATAGAGATATTATATCTGCAATCAAACTATAGACATAATCTATGCCCCAAGGGGTGTATTTTACGATATATTTTGGGAGAAACATTTTTCATGGTTAATGTACAGGTCTCAGGAATCATTTAGATTGTTTAGATAGTCAGCACGTTCATTGCATTTGTAAGTTGTTGTTCAACCATTCCGCTGGCTAAAAGTCTCTTGCCCCTTTCTTCTTCTGTGCAGCCCCCTTCACAAGCCCCAGAGATGACACAGATCATTGATGCATCTGCCCTCATTAGCATTTCAGCAGCCTAGCTCAGTAGGTTCAGAAGCAATCTGTCATGTGAAAACTAAAGAATGTGCCCCATTTGCATGATTCTGTGCCAGAATGCAACTTTTTCTCAGCTGCTCATTGTGCAATTTCCCCTTCGACATTAAGCTTTCCCATGAAGTTCTGAAATCATATTATGGATTTTACAGCTCAACTGAAGTTCTGTAAGGCCCGCATTTCATGTACCATTTAACCATTTATTTACCCGAGCAGACTGTGTTTTCAAGACTCTCTGCCTGGCACTTTTTATGATGTTGCCATAGTAAGTGTTCGAACAAGTTTTTTTTTTTTGGCTCCTTCCATGGAGTGCATTAAACTGCTATTCAAGTTAATTGCACGTTTGATCTGCAAGACTGTATATTGTCTTCTTAAATACCTTGGTGAACACTTAGTCCAATTTAATCTTCAGACCATCTTAGTTAATTTTCTTCTTGCTAATTATTTGTTCCAATTGTGTGTCAAGTGTTGTTGGAGAGTCCCCCCTTGAAAAGGAGAAATTCATTAAGCAATGGCTTCAAATATTTGTTGCTGCTATGGAAGCTTTCATAAGTGATTTCATACTAGCAAAATAATGTGAAATTGACTATAGGCATCAGAAAACATGGGATTGTTTGCTTACAATGTAGCTTTTACATACAAACAGTAGCCAACATAAATAAATGTTAAACAGCCACATATTTATTCTTAATTTTTATGAATGCTGTAATATAAGGAATATATAGACAAATAGTATTTATGCATGAAAATATGTAAAGGTTTTTCTAGGTTAAGGGAAGAAATCACTGAAACATGGATACCTGTTACACGCAAATTAAGTCAGAAGTTTTTCTTTCATTCTAAAGAGGTTTATTGTTATGGTAAATATTTATTTTTCTTGAGTGGCTACAGTTAAATGTTTAATATAAAATTCCACCATAATTGATCCATAAAATCACCCATATTTTCTGGAGCAGTGTAGGAATAAGAGCATTGTATTATTTATCTATATTCATTCAGTAGCAAGATGACAAAAAGAAGAACTTGGAATGAGCCCAAGTAAAATAAAAATGACCAGTTGCATAACACTAACAATGTCTAGATTAGGACCTTCCAGTAAAATGGGCTGCAAGTTTGCAGCGAGACTCACACGGTGATTAGCATTGAGTTACGGAATATTTTGCTAATTATAGGTGACCGATTTTTCCTCGTTAGACAGCTCAGGTCTTTTTACATTCCTGTTGTCTTGTAGCTCAACTTAAACTGTTGTCTAACCTTTCTTTAATCCATTTCATCTTGAGTTGATGGGAACTGATTTCATTCCACCTCTTCTGGAGGTACAGAAACAATCTTCCTATTCAGTGCTTTGGACTGAGAGCGAGTGAAGCGCTCACACACGCACACATCCACATACATCCAGATAAAAAAGAAACCAGGGTCCTGATAAATGGCTGCTAATTAGCAATGTTAATGACCAGGTGTCCCCAAGCATGGCCAGCTCCTCTCAGCATGTAGTGATCCCTCAATGAGGGCCTTGCAAATCCCTTCCCAGTGACCCTAGCCCCCAGCTGCCAGTAATGAAGTACAGCTCCCTCATTATACCCAGGAGAGGCTCAGAGGGAGGCAAGAAACTACAACTCAAACCTTTCCCCTGTGTCTCTAGTGGTTCTTCCATTAATTAAAGCAGCAGCCCCTCTCACCTCTCCCTTTCTCACACAGTTTTGTGTATTTATGTTGATTGAGGCTGTAGGCATTATTAACAAAACATACATATATATATATATTGTGAAAAACTGTGCATGGGGTTTTACATACTGCAAATTCTGTAGTTTTACAAAAATATGCATGTAGTTGTGAAAATGCCTTCTGAAGTGGTACTTGATCTTAATAACAACAATATTCTTAATTATAGTAATTACTCATAATTAATCTTAGTCACTTCTGTTTGGCTTATGGCACTGTATTTTTATTTAACATGATGTATTCTATATTACTACATACAAATCTAACATTTTTGTTAGAATTTTATACCTCAGGCAATGGCAAGTGGAAATTAGAAACTTTTAATCTTTGCAAAAGTTGCCAAGTTCCCCATATGTGTCATAATCAATGTCAAAGAATCCTTGGGGCACATTCTCTTGACAGTTGTTCCTAAACTGTGGGACTTGCTCCCTTGGAAAGGCTAACTATATTGTTAGACTCCATGATGTCCAATGAAAAATGTCAATTTCAATAGATTATGTAGAAGGAGTGGCATGAGCTCTGTAAATCACCTGTAAATTAGCAGGGGGTACAAACTATTACATGTTCGTACATTTCTCTAACTCCATCCTGTTTCATATCTTGAAAAGCTCTTATTTACCATTTGACCTCCAAAGAGGTGTCATAAACTATACATATATATATTTATATATATATATATATATATATATATAGATATATATATATATATATATATATATATATATATATATATATATATATATATATATATATATAGACAAATACAAGAGTCCTCTGCACTCAACCCATTATCAATATATTTAAGACAGAGACATTTTGTGCATACTGCTACTGAAAAATGCCTTACCCTTTAAACAAAACAGGGATTGTTTGTCCATATATTGCAATATATTTAAGATGGCCAACTACGTCAAAGTCATCCCATATCTGGCCAGTCCTATGCTCAATTTTCATCTGATTCATTAAGAATTCTATTGCTTCATATTACTTATGTCTGGCAATGGTTGAATGGAAATGTCCATGGGAGACAACATGTTGATATATCCCTATGCCTCATACTTGCATACATGCACGTATGTTAATTTGTCAAGTACGGGTATGGGATACGTTACCTGGAAACCTGCTATCCAGAAAGCTCTGAATTACGGAAAGGCTTTTCTCAATTTTATTCAAATAATCCAAATGTTTGAAAATGATTTGCTTCTCTGTTATAAAACAATACCTTGTACTGAATCCAAACTAAGATATTTATTCATGTTTATCATAAGCATACACAGACTATTGGTTTTAATTAATGTTTAAATGATTTTTTAGTACACTTTACGGTATGAAGAGCCAAATTACGGAAAACTCCATTATCTGGAAAACTCAAGGCCCCAAGCATTGGATAACAGGTTCCATAACTTTACAAAGTACTTTCTTTTTTTGTATGGGACAAATATTATATATGATTTGGTTAGTCCTGATCCTCTGTAAACTAGCAGACCCAATCCAAACAGCTGTTCTTGTCTGAGTCCTTGTTACTTTATAATAATAAGTCAATGCCTTGCACATTATGTTAACTAACACAACAAGAATACATAATGATGGGAAAAAAAGCCCAAACACAATTATTACAAATATGGAAAAGATCAAAAAACTTCAGTAAACATTATCAAATTGCAACGTATATTTTAATTATTTCCACAGATCATTCAACAGTGGGGTTCTGAAAACACACATGGCGTTTAAAGCAGGTATGTAATAAATCACTCTCACTGCAGGGGTGTGGAATAAGTAACCAGTGCCTGCCTCTTTCTCTTGGAGAATGACTTTGTGTAACCTCTCTGACCCTGTCTTTCTTTTTGTGACCTTGGTTATTCCTCTAAGAGGCATTCTCCTTCTGTCTTTCTTTGATAGATTTTTACTTAACTCCTTAGTTCCACGAATGTGTGTTTTGTATCTTTTTTGTCACCATGATGAAAAGTGCCCATTTTCTGCAATTAATTTTGCTGTTGCAATTACTATTATATTTGGTCTCAGTGGGCTGGAGTCATGCATACATACATGTCTGTGCATCATTGACATATGTATATCATAACTAAGTATGCAAATAATCACTAGTGCCCATAGAAAGTTAGAATTTCTGGATTGATTAAGATTATATTTGGGTAAGAAGGGACATATAAACTCTTCCACTAATCCAATCACAATGGCACATTGTAACTCTTTAAGGAGATGACATATGAAAATTCACAGAGGTGTTGATTCTGTGTAGTTACTGTGATAGGATTATCCAATGTATCATGTGACTCCTAGAAACAGGTTTTACTTGTGAGAGTTGCACGAATGGATGTGTGAAGTGTTCTGGAACCGCCGGGGTACAGATGTTAGAACAGCATTGTATGTAGCAGACAGGTGGTGTCGAAGGCCCCGCCTCTGTTCAAGGATGGTTTCTCCACCTTGAATCGCCTCTTTCACACCTCGTTCAAACCAGCGGTCTTCTTTATCCAAGATTTAGACCTTGTTATCTTCAAAGGAGTGTCCCTTGTCTTTTAGGTGTAGAAAGACAGCTGAGTTTTGCCCTGTTGAGTTGGCCCTTCTATGCTGAGCCATTCGCTTGGAGAGCAGTTGTTTTGTCTCCCCAATGTATAGATCTGTGCACTCCTCGCTACACTGGACTCCGTATACCACATTGCTTTGTTTTTCTTTTGGTGTTGGATCCTTTGGGTGTAACAGTTTTTGTCTCAGTTTGTTGCTAGGTTTGAAAAACACAGGGACGTGGTGTTTGTTGAAAATCCTCCTGAGTTTCTCCGACACTACATATGGGATGACTATGTTTCGGCTACTATGTGTCTCCGGGTGGTTATTTCTATTGGTGTTCCTGTTGGACTTGGTTGCTGCTGTTTTGACAAAGGCCCAGTCTGGGTAGCCACAAGCTTTCAAAGCTCCTCTGAGATGTTTTTGCTCTTTGTCTTTGGACTCTGTTTGTTTTGCCACAACTTCCACCCTGTGTTGCAGAGTTCTAATGACACCCAGTTTGTGTTCCAGTGGATGGTGGGAATCAAACAACAAATATTGATCCGTATGAGTGGGTTTCCTGTATACTTCCATCTTCTAATTACCCCCCTCTTGGATGTATATCAAACAGTCCAAAAAGGCAAGTTTATTCTTGTGGACAACTTCCCTTCTGAACTGTCATTGTTCACTGAGTTCATTGGATCTGATTTTAACCCAAGTGTCATCCACATACCTGAATATGTGCCATTGTAAATGGATTAGTGGAAGAGTTTATATGCCGGGAACTTCCCACACCAGTCAGTTGAACTGAAGAAGCTGCTCGGATGAGTAGTGAAACGTCTTTATTGATTACTCAGCAAGTCCAGTTGTTTTTAGATTTACCTATACTAGATATACCATGATCTGATGAATGAAAATCTTCTTTGTCATTAGAAGGTACAGAACCCAAATTTGGTTAGAAACCATTGAGATGCCAGTAGGTGGACTGCAGTCTTAACATAGATTTGGAATTTAGCATTTTTTATAGGTCCTACCTTGTACCATCTATTAGTGAAAGACTGCACAAGAATTAAGTCCATTCTAGGATGCTACTAGATTGAGGAAATCACATTCACACTATCTTCGGACCAGATCAGGTATTTAATTATAAAAAAAAGTAGTTGTGAGATTTAGCCAATTGTTACCAGAAAGAGGCACTTAATGGAAAACAAATACAATTCTATCAGTGTTTGACAGCTAGCAGTTGCATCCATTTTTGGTGAAGCAAAACAAGTTAAATTCAACCATCTCTAGGCTGTAGGTAGAAAAATGAAAACATACATTTGATTGGTTGACGTGTGTTAGAACTTGGCTACAGATTTGCCCAGTGAACCCTGGTATGTTGATAAGACATCAAAACATTTCTGTCGAAATCTATGTCAAAGTCAGAATGGTAATTTCATCAAAATAGTGAAATGCTATTGGCACCCTATTAACGTTTCAGTAAGTAAGCCAGTGACGCAGTTGACAGTTACAGTTCTTAATAATCTGGAGAAAATGAGGAATAGAGATGGAAACAGAAATACTTTGTGTTGAAAACAATTCATGAAAACAGGAATTTTCTAAATAGAAGAAGCAGGAAGAAATCAGAGTATGTCATTGTCAACTTATTTTAATGTTCCTATGGTTTAAGGGCCTTATATTTTGAATTATTCTAATAAATAATGTGTTGAATCTGGACAGTGCTAAACTGAAGTACAGAACTGCTCAAAAGGTTCCTAAGAATGGACTGAAAGTGAGTATTTCTTACAGAAGGCAGGGGGATTTATTAAGTAGGCTGACATAATAGTCAAGGATGAATGTAATTAAAAGTTACAAGCATTATTTATAATGGCATCTTTGCGAATGTTTAGCGGTGCTCACAATGTAAAATCAGACGCTGGCAAATATTACATTGAGCATCATCGCTAAGCAAAGGTTTAGAGTTAACTCCTTTGTGTTAACCTGCGTTATATATTTTGTTGCAAAAAATACACTTTGCGATTATGAAATTTTATTACATACACTGTGAATGTTTGCAAACTTTGCGATTAAGGTCTGTAATCAGTCAAAAAGGACGCAAACATAGTCGCTAACATTCGCAAGCGTCTTTGCGCAGGTGTTTTGCTGATGATGGGCTAAAAATATGCAATAATGTTGAAAACCCTCTAAAAATGTGAGTTGAATGGCTAAAAAAGAATAAATGGATCAGTGTAGACCCTATTGACTTCTATAGGACCGAGACTGCTTTTACTTGCTGAAGTTTTGTATTGGAGTTTTTTTGTGAATTTTACATTTTATAAATCTTGGATTTTAGAATTTTAGAAAAATAACTCCAACTAAAAAAAATTTGTGAAAAAAAAATAGAAATTCTAATGTTAATAAATTGGCCCCTGAGTGTGTAAGATGGCAGAAAGATTAGAGGGGTTTAATTACCTATAACTATTATCAATTTTCTGTGGGCCTCGCACCATCTGTCATTTGTAGTTGTGCACATTACTTATAAAACAATTTTAATGCAAGATTTGTGATTCTGGTAACAGGAATTTGAATTCAACAGGTATGTTGGTTGTGATATAATCTTTTTGTCCTATATCACATAATGTATACTATACTAATCATTTATTTATGCAAATATATTTCATATTATAGGAAGTTCTATTTGGGACTGTAACAACATCTGAAATTATTTTCATGGCAAGCTGATCAAGAGAAAACCTGCCAACTATGCTGTAAGTCAGCCAAAGTACCTGGGTAGTAATGACATACTAGTGTGCAGATACCTTTAATTCTAGTCCAGCTAGTGGCTTTTTCCTAACTGAAAGATTGTGTCTGCTCTTCTGGAAAGCTTTTCTGCACTGCCCACAGCTCTGACCCCTGACTCATACAATGACTATTTTGCTTGCTAAACAGTTATATACATGCACTAAGCACTAAGCTTAGGGTTGCATTTTTTCTCTACTGCCCAATTACTGCCCAGTTTTCCCAACCTACAGTTTGAAGGACAGATAAACATAGCAACAGAAGTGAATAATTATGGCAATCCTACTATCACAGTGACAGCTTTCCTGCTTATTTTCAAGTTTATAAGGATGGAGAGTCATTTAGCCTATTAACCTATGTCTGTGTTTGCTTAACCCTCCCTTTTCTCACACCATAAAGTGTGTTTGTGTTTTTTTTAACGGGTTTGTGTAGCATTGAATAAGCACATTTTTGCCCTTATTTAGTAAAATCTGAACTTATTTCATTTTTTTACTAAACAAAGCTTGACAAACTCCCAACCACGATTTTACCTTATTTATCATTAAAATAATTTGATAAAGGGCCATTGTTTGGCTTGAAATGTTGTTACTGTCCTGATCATTAAGCCTAAGAAAAGCAAAATAAAGGCTTTTTAAACAAATATTCCTGTTGGTGCTGTCTGCTACAGTGCGTGTGGATATTCAGAGTCGGTTGGAGTGGACACCGAATGACCTGCACCTAAACTACTAAATGGGAGATTTGAGTTCCTGGTGAGTGCTGGCTGAATTGTATTTTGCTGTATCATTAAAATAACTCAAAAAAGTCATGTCGGGAAAAAACGTGATAAAATCAAGATAAAACAGGTTATCGCCCCAAAACGCCGAATTTTTCATAATATCAGGCTAAACCCAGCACAGACCATGATATTTTCAAATTGGGATAGGGACATCTGCCTTTGACTTATACATGACATTGATAGGTTTGAGATGCCAGTTTTTTTTTTTTGCAGCATCGGGGTATAAAAAAATCTAAAAAAAAAAATTGAGTTTTTTTTTCACAAAAAAATGTAGGTTCCCCAAAAAGCCCAACCAGGAAAAAATGAGTTTTAGTAAATAACCCCCTTTCTCTCTATCCCTTAGAGTTTATTAATTTATTTGTGGTGGGTAGGAGGTAATTCATGTGTAGCGTTGGGCTTCTCCCAAAGCGCAACAATTTTGACACGAGTAACAATTTTCATACATGCCACTCTTTTGTCCAAATGCATTAAAGTTAATGGGTGTCGGAATAATTTTAACGTGCAAAAATTTTTACACGTTATTATTATTAATTAGCGGTGAATCCATGCCTGGCAAATAAATTCGCCCCATCACTATTAATGTGTGATAGGACTAGCAGCAATCAGTAGCTTAGTAGTTGCTGTGGTTTTGATCAGAAGTACCGGCATTAACATCCCTAATTCATGTGATGGGCAGAATCAAAATAAATATTTACCTTTATCTTAAATCCTTATTTCCCTTTCCCAGTCTATATTTTATTTCAGGCTGTTTCAGGTTCAGCGCATGATAATTTAGGAAATATTTACATTGCATACAAACAGGTAGACAGTCAAAAAACCCTTCTTCCTCTTTCCTACTTACACATGAAATATGAATATGGATCTTAGGAGTAATTTACATTTCCCTGGACAGAAGTACATGAGCACTAAAGAGCAGAACTTCTGCCTGGAGGAATAGGCTGTACTATGCACTTTGCACCAAATACAAAAATACAGTGTGAGGTGGAAAGTATAGAATCAGGGGATACAGCCTAGCCCTGACCCAACCACCAGCCACAGGGTGGGTCCATCACGGCCTGTAACCTCTGCCTCTTCCTAACTTTCACATTTGAATGACACACAAGTTTAGGAGTCTGGGGGATGGAAGGGGGTGTCTTCTTGACTCCCCCACCCCTAATTAATTTTTTTTGCACCAGGGACCAGTACCAGGTCAATAAAACAAGATGGTGAGCGTTTAGTGGCTGTTACGATTGGTATCCCAAACCCAGACCAAACCCCAAGGTCCCGGTCGCGGCTCCAATAACAGCCACCTTTCTCCAGTGCTGCCAGTAGTGTGAGTAGACAAGGAGGAGAGTTCTGGGCAGGCAAGGGTACAGGAGAAAAGGAAGCATAATCAGGAACAGGCTGGGTCAGAACCAAACAGGAGAGTCAGTATTGAATCAGTAGGTGAGAGAATAGTCAGGGTCACAGGCCGGGTCAATAACACACCAATATTGTAGCACAAAGTAGGAATCCAAGAGAGTAGTCAGAACGGGCAGGACAGGCAGCAGACAAGACAGAACCAGGCAGGTCCGGACTGAGAATTAAAATAGGCCCTGGCATTTCAGGTACACAGAGGCCCAATCAGCCCACATAGAGGCCCAAACAGCCGCCACCAGCCCACTAAATACTAACTTTCAATGGGACCTTATAGCAGCCCCTCTGACATTTGCCAGAACCCACAGATTGCCAGTCCTGCCCTGGAACCAGGGATAGGTAGGGTCAACAACAACTGGAATCAAACTAGGAAAGCACCCAGGAACTTAAGAACAAGACCTTTATGTTGAAAAGGGTACAATGGCTCCTGCGCCTTTAAATATTTGAATTTTGCATCAGCGCGACGACATAAGGCGCAAAGGCACTGAATAAATACGGAATCTCTCGAGTGACGCGCAAACCCAGAAGTATCAGTGCGCGACACAAAGAGGCAGAGGCAAGCGGCGGGCATCCCCACCACCTAGGTAATTTTTTAACAGTGGCTGTGTGATTGCTGGTAGACAAAGATCACGGCAAGGAGATTATGGAAGGTGGAAACAATGAACTAGAAAAATCAAATGTAATGTTTAGGAGAAATTTTTAAACTTTGTAATGCATTCTGCTTATTATAATAATACATTTCATATAGGGAGTGTTCTAATTATAAAGAAAAAGCAGTTTAGAGAGAATTAAGGGTGGGTAAGGAGGGTCGTTAGCTTTAATTACTAGTACTCTGTAATCTGCAGTCCACTTTACTTTAAGTAGATGCTAAACATCATGGACACAAAATGTACACACCTGTGAATGGGAAAACATGCCCCATGGACTGGAGATCTTAAATAAAAACACATTTGATATTAATATATCCTATGATATGAATAAAGGAGAAGTCGTTTGGTGCAGCCTGTAGGTAATTAAATTTTCTCTGTGTCAGTAAAGACCAAACCCAAATTAGAACATAGAATAAATGGAAATAAATTCAAGAGGGCCATTGACATAAAATAGCTGCAGGCAATTAAAAAAAAAAAGAAGTCTTGCCATGCAGGCAGGTCATCTGGACTAGCTAATTGCTTTGAGAAGAGCTTCTCAAGACTATGTAATTATGGATCTACACACTTAGCTTTCATTTTCTCCCTCATGTTCTATCCCATTGCCCTTAATCCAAAAACTTGTGGTTAAAGGACAGTGGAAGCTGTAACTAGAAATAAATCAATTAGCAGGTGTGTTGTGCTCACAGTGTTTACCACTAACATAACATCTGCCTCTTTGTTATGCCACCAATAGTCTTGGATACATTTTACATCTCCCTGCAAAGTTCCAGCAAATATACACAAGTAAGTCTATTTTCTTTTTAAAATGATATCGTGGCTGCATAATAATGGGGCACTGAGTTAAGCTGATGATACTGTTATGTAAGATATTTCCTAAAAAATGGATTGGATCGGTATGTAACTGTTATCTTCATAAGCATCTGCAGTAAAAAGAAGGTTTGCACTAAATAAAAACATCTCTAATGGGAAAAATAATGTGAGTATGTTTTGCTGAAACCTCTGCAGAGAAGCTTACAAGGCCACTTAGAGATCCACTTACTTGGATACAACCTCCAGATGCACTTGAGAGTTGTTGAATCTAATATTCTTTGCAATGAGTTGATTTAAGCGCATTCACATAAAATTCAGAAATCTGAATTAGGAAATGTTGGGGGAACTTTTAAAAAACAAAATGATTAAAATCAAAACAAACCCTCTGTTTAAAGGTATCGGCTGACCAGATTTTATAATAATGATGGTTTCGAAAGGAATGCTCATATGTTAGGACTACAGGGTTTTAACACTGCCCTGCAAAAAACATTTTCACAAATGTTCCAATCTAAGCTGACATTTGCAGAAGTGTGCATTTATTTTAAAAGGAAAAAACCATTACAATGCTGCTACAACTATTTTGAATAGGGCTAGAACTTTGGCTTTACTCCAACAAATGTAAAACATGGTGGGATGTGTAGTCAACATTGATTCTTAAAGTCTAATAAAAGTTCCAACCACTCAAGGGCCGGAATCCGACCTTATACAAAAATATCCTCCGCTGAGAATAGGGCCGGCCCTATATAAACCCACTTTTATTGTATGTTCATAACATTGGTGCTGGGGGTACGTAAGATTTTTTTTGTAGCCTAAAACATCTGAACAGAACCATGAGATTGTGCTAAGGTTAGTGAAGTGCACTCAAATTTTAACTATAAAGGTATTGGTATAGATCAAGGCAATGACAACCAGAAAAGAATATAGTAAAACAATATTATTCAAATAACACAAAGAGCTGCTGTATGCACAGAAAGGAACAAGGGAGAAATAACAGGTTTGAAAAAGGGTGGACTCTTGTAATGTTATATCCACCATAAAAGATGGCACTTACAGTAAGAGAAATGGATTATGAAACCTGTAGAACCTGCATCAATAATATTCCTTGGTTTAGATATATTGGGGGAGCTTGTGGCAGCCCACATGGGTGATATAGATCCTATATGGAAGTGTTCAGGGTAGTATCATATGACAAAATCAGGTGATTCCATTAAACTATAAAGAATGGGAAGGGTCACTTGTCATTTCTTTGGATTCCTTCAAAGAACAAATCGTGTTGTTAAAATGCTGCATCAGGTCAATTACCTGCATTACCCTGCAAGCTGAGAGCCTTTACATCTTTTTCATTTGGCCCATCAGTCTGATGCCCTAATCAGACAAAGACCCCGTTCATTTGGAGATCTGGTCTAACAAATGTATTTGGGTTTAGTCAACTAAAGCCTGGGTTGGGACCTGGTAAATAATGCCATTTCATTGATAGATAATAAATTAATTTGGATTGAACATTGAACATTTTTAAAGAATAGAATAACCTGTTTCTTTAATTACATTTTTAGTGATGAGTGAATTTTTTTACCCTGTATGGTTTCGCAAAGATGGCCAAAAATTTGTTATGCAGTTCGTTTTGCTCGGTAGACAAATTTTTGTACGGTAGACACAAATTTTTGTACGGTAGACAAAAAAGTTGCGTATTAGACAAAAAAAAGTTGTGTTATCCTCCCTCTCCTTTCACATTAAGCAATGGGATTTGAGCAATTGGGATTTGAACACCCAGATATTATCTCTTGGTGGTTGGATTTATTAGTTAGCCTGTGTTAGTAAGCTACTACTATATAAGCTATAGATGGCAATTCTTGCTTAAACAGCAACATACTGTAGTTACTAAGGGGGTTATTTACAAAAGGTTGAGTTTTAAAAGGTTTCGGAGGTTCTTTTATACTTCAAATGAACTCACAACTTGAATGATTTCCAATTTAAGAAAAAATTAGAATGGAAAAAACTTGAATCAGCGAAATCTAGTGAAGAACCCTAAAACTCAATTCATTGGGTTTTCTGCAAAAAAAACGTTAATTACTCAAATTGATTGAGTGAATGAAACCCACCAAAAAAACCAGAACATCATGAAGGGATTGAAGGGACCTCTGCCATTGACTTCTTCATGACCTCAATGGGTTTCAGCTTTTCAGCTGGAGTATTTTCAGATTCAACTTATTTCCAGGGTCAGGCTATATTAAATCTAGAGTTTTTTTATTTTTTTAAAAATGAAAAATTTGAGGGTTTTTTTAACCCAAAGTTTTAGTTTTTACTGAAATATAACCTCGAAAACTTGAATTTTTCAGGTATAAATCAATTCAACCTTTGATAAATAACCCTCTAAGTATAGTAGTAGATACCAGTTGACTAGAGGTTCACAGATATGTTTTTAAGAAATTGGCAACATGGGAGACTTTTTTTTTCTATTGAAAAATGAGTTGTAGTCTAGTGAATAGGACGTCCTCTAACATTGTATACTCGTGATTTTGCCTTCTCATCGACTCCAATGCAATTTGGCAAATTTTAAAACAGGTTTGTGAATTTTGACAAAAAGCAAAACATGGCAAATTCACTCAACACATTCAACAAGACTTGAAAGTAAGGAAATAATTATTGGTAGTCCAAAAATGAAAAAAAGTGCCACAATAAAATGCCAAAAGGGAGTTATGTAATAAAAGACACTAAGGGGCATATTTATCAACGGTTGAATTTCGAATTGAAAAAACTTTCGAAATTCAATTCAAAAAGACCAACCAAAAATAAGTTTTTTTTGGTCGAATAGGTCCATTTTGGATGGAATAGGTCAGTTTTCGTCTGAATTCGAATAGTACGACTCTAAGGAACAGCGCATTCGATCGAATTTGATTTTTCAATGTCCACCAATTGACTCCAAATAGGTTCTAGGAGGTTTCCCATAGGCTAAAACAGCAATTCGGCAGGTTTTAGATGGCGGATGGTTGAAGTTGAATTTTTAAAGAGACAGTACATGATAAATTTCGATATTCAAATTTTTCTATTTACTTCAAATTCAAATCGAATTATTCCCGGGCTATTCTCTAGTCAAAGTACACAAAAAATAGCTCGAAATTCAAATTTTTTTCATTCGAAAATTCACCTTGACCTTTGATAAATCTGCCCCTAAGTTTGCCCAGGAGCTGAAACCTATAGCAATCAAAAGGTCACCTGTCTAAAAGCAAACATCTTATTGGTTGCTATTGGTTACTGCTCTTGGGCAAACAGTGCCTTTTATTACATATGGGGGTTAAACTATAATGTAGTTTGCTACGAAAATGTTGCTGCAACAAAAAAGTCGCCCATAGACTCTAATATATTTTTTTTTTTAAAAAAATCACCACAACAAAAATGTCACTGTGACAAAAAAAGTCATCCATAGACCTTAATGTGTTTGGCGCATCCCTATACATTTGTTAAAGTAGTTAATTCATTAAACATATTTCAGCTTAGAAAATTAATAGTTAGTCATTAGTGTTGTATCTATTAACTGTAACCTTTTCAGCCTAATTCAGTCATGTGACAAATATATAATATAGCTTTTTAGAAAAACAAAACATTTATCAAAGAGATGACAGCCCCTTTAATTGCTACCCAAAAAAAGTATCTCTAAGTGGGGGGTTTTCTGCATTGTACTTGCAATAACATACTGTATGTAATTTGCTTTACTTTCTATAATTAAAGTCTACAGATTTTTTTCCCTATAAACTAAATTTGTAAGTAGCATTAGCAAATGATTCTGTAGATGAAGGCAGATTTCAGGTTGTACAGAGTGGTGTATTATTTGATTCAGCAGTGTGAGCCCAGTGGGTGTCCGTTCTAATTCAAAGAAAATCAAGGATTTAGCACGTTTGTGTTTGCGTGTGCCTGCGTGTCCTGCACAATCAATTTGCAGAGTTGAATTACCAGGTTTTAAAACAGTTCCTTCTCCTGAAGTGGTTTTATCCTGCTTATTTTCATGTTTCACACATGGGGCCATCGTGATATTCAATTCATTGAAAATGCTTATTTTGAATTCATGCTTTTATTCTGTATGGTTTTGAAAACACATAAATTGTCATAGAAATGTAATTGGCTTACAGTGTGTGCATTAAAGAATTTAAGTTTTAAAGAGATTCTTTCACATTATTTTGTAATTCAGTTGGAAAGTGGAGTTAGTATGCCTGCCCTACATTTACATACAGCCACTTATAATGTTATCCACTTCTGAAACTGACAAATACAGTATTTCTAGTCCCTATAAGATTATTTGTGCTGTTTTAACTAACCTTCCTTTTTTTCAAGCTCTTTTTCTATTAAGGAAGAAATAATATTGTTCAGCATATGCCCAGTAAACACAACTGCAGATCAAAACTATATATAAAGTTTGTATATATAAAGACAAACTTTTTTTTCAGTTTTACCCATTTTTATTTTACATGGAAACATTGTGCTTTGAACATGAGTTGTTCATATTAACACCCTGCCCACTGGGCTTAGGCTCTATGGCCAAGGGCACACACTTCGACCTTCGACTACGACCTTTGACTTCGAATCGAACGATTCGAACTAAAAATCGTTCGACTATTCGACTATTCGATAATCAAAGTACTGTCTCTTTAAAAATTTCTTCGACCCCCTAGTTCGCTACCTAAAACCTACTGAGGCCAATGTTAGCCTATGGGGAAGGTCCCCATAGGCTTGCTAACAATTTTCTGATCGAAGGATAATCCTTCGATCGATGGATTAAAATCTTTTGAATCGTTCGATTAGAAGGATTTAATCGTTCGATCGAATGATTATTCCTTCGATCGTTCGATCAAACGAATTACGCAAAATCCTTCGACTTCGATATTCGAAGTCGAAGGATTTTAATTTGGCAGTCGAATATCGAGGGTTAATTAACCCTCGATATTCGACCCTTGATACATCTGCCCCACAGTGTTGGCCTGAGTGCAGCTTCACAGTGCGGAGATTGGCCTGAAAAACTCTCTGTGTAGCGGGCATTTCTCTTCCATCTGCCTAAAAAATGCAGGCTGATAGAAGTGGACTGTACACTCTGTAAGCCCTTGGCCTAAGAATAAACCTTAGAGCAGTGATCCTTAAAGGACCAGTAACATCAAAAATTTTTACACAAAAATTCGTTAGAATACAACAAAATAAAACACCAAGACAAATTAAAATTTCAAATAGAAAAGCCTTTATTAAGAAATAACTTACAGAAATTCCACTTCCTGTCCTCTACAGAAAAGGCGACACGGCGACCATCCATCCTGCTGGGCTCGATTTCTCCTTCCTGGATATTCACTGACAGCGTGTAGATCTCCTCTTCTTCATCCCTCTCCCAGGATCAGCAGTAGGCGATGTTCGGCAGGCTCCCCCTCCGTGTCCCCATCCCATGGTTGCCCCATCCCCCTTTGTTAGGGCCCCACTGCAGGCAGCCTAGTAGGTAGCGGAGGGAGGGACGGCTCTGCTGGGGGCGGGGTGAATAGGTCCCTGTGATTGACAACTGGCCAAGAGGATCAGCATCGGTCAAATTATAGGGGCATTCTAACTTTCCAAACAAAGTTATGGAGCAGAAGGGGAGACGGAAAAGGCTGCAGAGATCTATGAATATGTTTCAGAGTGCGCATTCACTTGCGCTATAACGCAAATGCATTACGTGCGGGGAGCGTGACTGTCTGGGGGTTGGCGCACGGGACCCACGGCAGGACGTTACACAAGCGAAGATATGAGAGGGATTGTGCAGCCAAGTGTTTCTGCGCATCTTATCTCCCCTTGCCGAACAAGAACTGAAGCGATTGATGATTGAAAGGCAGCAGTGCTGGTGACGGTACTAGAATAAGAAGTTGCTGAAAGCTTCTTCCCCACACTGAGGGAGGGGGAGCCCGCCGAACATCGCCTACTGCTGATCCTGGGAGAGGGATGAAGAAGAGGAGATCTACACGCTGTCAGTGAATATCTAGGGAGGAGAAATCGAGCCCAGCAGGATGGATGGTCGCCGTGTCGCCTTTTCTGTAGAGGACAGGAAGTGGAGTTTCTGTAAGTTATTTCTTAATAAAGGCTTTTCTATTTTAAATTTTAATTTGTCTTGGTGTTTTATTTCGTTGTATTCTAACTAATTTTTGTGTAAAAATTTTTGATGTTACTGGTCCTTTAACAAGTAGCTTGTGAGTAACATGTTGCTCTCCAACCCCTTGGATGTTGCTGCCAGTGGCCTCAAAGAAGGTGCTTATTTTTGAATTCTTATCTTAAAGGCAAGCTTTAGTTGTAAAGAAACCATGTGTACTGCCAAACAGAGCATCCTGTTGGCTGAAAGTCCACATAGGAGCTACAAATAGCCAATCATAGCTTACAGTATATAGTGCACCCCCAGAAACTCTTTGCATACTTATGTTGCTCTCCAACATTTTTTTTCCATTTGACTGTGGCTCAGAGGTAAAAAGCATTGGGGACCCCTGCTGTAGAGAGTAATTTGGTAAAGAAAGTTTTGATCATTGAGATTCTTCCTTAGCGTTGCCACCTTTCCATGTCTAGAAATCCAGACGAGTCCTAGTTTTGACCTGTCAGACATTTTGAACATCATATGGCAACTCTACTCTTCTTTTACCTAATATCCTATTTATTGGCAAGGCAGTACAGAGGGAAAGTGGTTGGTTTATTTTACAATATAGGCCTTGTTATCCTTTATATGGTCCATATCATACAAGGTTCCCTTAATTTTTTTTTACCTGTGAGCAACATTCAAATGTAAAAAGAGTAGGGGAGCAACATAAAGCATGAAAAATGTTTCTGGATGGTGCAAAATAAGTGTTGTGATTGTCCATTTTTTAGCCTCTATGTGGACTGGCAGGAAGCTCTGTTTACCTGTTTTTCATGCAACCAAAACTTGCCTCCAAGCCAGAAATGAAAAAATAAACACCTGCTTTGAGGCTACTTAAAGCAACATGCAAGGAGTTGTTAAGCAACATGTTGCTAAAGAGCCACTGGTTGACTATCACTGATATAATATATTCTGCATAAGAAAATGTGTCTTTGAACTGGGTTTAGCCATCCTCTCAGCAGAAGATTTTTTGTTTTGTGGTATTTTGTATATTTTGTAAGCATGTCAGTTGTTTACTGCCCAGTGCCGTCACATTACAACATAATGACTGATCCATGGATCTTCATTTTTATATGGAGTATAGGGCAACACATTGTGTCATTGAAGTAACCAATTTTTTTTTCTGTCACATGTAGTGCAGATTATAGTATTTGATATTTGTCTGGTGAATAACCGGATAATACATCTATTTGGAAAAATACTCTGTTGCTTTTGATTAAAAAATGTCCCTTTTTATTCAACTTTAGTTCACAATCGGGATAACAGAGTACCAATTCATGTAACTTGTGAAAAATGAGTTTCTGAAAATAGGATATTTAAACTCTTTAGTACAATATTTTACTAAAACCTTGCTGCATATTCTATATGTGTGTTTTTAATACTTTTTCACTTTATTTTGACCTGAATAAAATAAAAATACAGAGGAAGCAGACCCTGTGGCTGCAGGGGTGCCCAGAAGGTATAGGGGGCCTATTAGGCCTTAATTAACAAGCAATTTCAACATGTGGTGGTTAAACAGGATATCCTCTGGATATTTTTGGGGGCCCTGAAATGCATTTGCTGTGGGGCCCAGTAACATCTAGTTAGACTACTGTTGTTTGCACTCATTGATAGTAGTCCAAGTAGAAAGATTCAATTTACTCGCTGGTTCTTTTGTGGGGAACTACATTTTCCCTACCTTTCTTTTCCATATTCTAAAGGCACTTGTGCAGGTTAACAGTTTAAACTCCAAACAATCCTGTAAAGGTGAGAGGTGCAGCTGTTTCACTCGTTACATTGGTACAAATGATTTAATGTCCACCTGTTTGGCTTTAGCACATCAAGCTGTTCCATGAAAGTTGTTTGATTAAACATATTGCCTCTTGTAGGAATAACAAAATGGATGTGATCATACATATTGGATTAGTTAACTTTCCCAACTGTTGTAAAAAAGTAATTGTTGTTATCCTGAACAGGCACCATATGTGATAAATGTAAAGTTAGCCTAGAACAAGTGCGCAGTTTAGCAAAATAATCCTACTTTAAGCCAGCATCCCTTTCCATGTGCACAAGATGGCTCTCTAATGATGAGCATGTGTATCTGCAGATAATAAAATTATATTTTTTTTATAAAAAAGGGCATTTCACTTCTGACAAAGGATTAATAAGCAGTCTAAAATGGGACAAAATAACTGCATCAATTCCTTCGGAGAAAGTTTAGACTCAAGCAAGTGACAGTTACACTTCATACGACTTGTGAGGGTCCGGGGACACTTACTAAAATTAGAATTCAAATGTAATGGCTTAAAAAGTGCAATTTATATAAAAATATGATGAAAAATAAAGCACACAAAAATTTGGGTAACCTCTCCAGAATGTATTTAAATAGTGAAAAAATTAATAACGGTGGTGCATGGAATTTCATCGACAGCAAATTGACCGAGGACCGTTGTACTGTGCATTCCTATCACACATGGCCAAATCCACTGATTCAGCCTTAAAGGGATTGTTCAGTATACAAATAAAAACTGGGTAAATATAGTTATTTAGCAAACAATTTAAAGTATAAAGGCTGGAGTGACTGGAGGTCTAACATAACAGAACAAAATACTACTTCCTACTTTGCAGCTCTCTTGGTTTCCTACCAGAAAGCAACCAATCAGTGACTTGAGGGGGGCTACATGGGTCATAACTGTTGCGTTTGAATCTGAGCTACATTCTAAGGATCAATTGCAAACTCACTGAACATTTATGCCCCATGTGGCCCCTTAAAGTCACTGACTAACTCAGAGTTAGAGAGTTGAAAAGCATGAAGTAGTGTTCTGTTCAGTTATGTTCTGTTAGACATCCAGTCACTCCAGCCTTTATAGATTACATTTTTTGCTAACTAACTATAATAGAATCATTTTTTATTTTGCCCAGTTTTTATTTTTACACTGAATTGTTCCTTTAAGTCCAAGTCTATAGCCATTTTACAGTACATTTGGTAGAAAAATATAACAAGGTTTTTTAAATCTAACTGATCTACTGAACAGATAATTCATAAAAAGTTAAGAGTTTTCTTAGTTCTGAAGTCCTATGTAGTAACCCCTCAACTAAATGAAAACTCCATAGGAAAGGTAGGCAATTGAGCTTTATAGTTTTCACTGGGGCCTTTGTCTCTGCTGTAAATTCTTTGGGAGCTTTTCAAACCTCACCCATAGAGCTTACTGAATAATGTATGGTGCATGGAGCAGATGTAGAGGAGCTGATTCTCTTCAAGGGATTACATAGCTGGTGCTTGAATTTTGTCCCTCCTTTTTGCAGACAGGTCATATTTAATACAGCAATCAGTGCTTTATATGGCAAATGGGACACTGCACAATGCATTTAGCAAGCCCCATTACCTATATTCATATGCCCCAAAATAAGAATTCCTTGTCGGGAGGGGGGGGAAATAAACAAGAGTTCAGTTAATAATTCTCTATTTACAAGCTCCATGCTAAGCTGAAACCTAAATTGCAATCATCCTTGTAGAAATGCCTCATAATGAAATAGGCATGAACCTGTGCGTTCTTCTTTCCAGTCCAAATAGTAATTAAGTAGACAATGCCTTTTCCTCACTAATGGATCTGCTTACCTCATAACCTATGGAAATATGAGCATACACTTTCAGTAGATTGTTTGTTATGTTTACACCAGGTCTAACACTAATCCCCATTAATGTTTGATAAATGGTCTCAGAGGAGCTTGAATAGCTGTCAGGCACTAGATCTGTTGCCGATACACTGGGCATCATATACATTTAACCCCTCTGTGTGTAACACTTAGCTCAGCTGATGTTACCATGTCTATTTCAAACTGTGGCCTACAAGTCAAACCTTCAATGCATTGTGTGACGTCTTTGAGAACTCCTCTTAGATTGTTAGGGAGAGGAGAAATGCAAGCAAATGTTTACTTTCAGGGGGACAGTCCTTTGTTCTCTGCCTAATAAAGTTAGGTCTTGCTTGAAAATTAATTCTATTTATACAGCTTTCCAATAGCCATTTTATGTTTCCTTCTTTAAAACAGCTGGGGCACGTTATTCCTTACCCCAAAACAACTTAGCATAGTATTACACAGTACTTCAGTGATATCTCATTGAAGCATTCATCACTTGAAATATTGGGTTAACTGACTATTGCTACTGAGAGTCAATTCTAAGTAACTAGCGCTTTTTATGCTGGTATCAAAGAGTGAGGGAAGTATTCAATATCTGGCAAAGTATTTTGTTTCTCAGGATGTATATTTTCTGTATTCAGAGATTGTTGGCCTTTTTGTTTTCCCATCTTTTCCTTTTTTTCTTGCCCTCTAGCATTTCCAGCCTTTTGCTGGGTCTGTGTTTGCTTTCTCTGGGCTGGTTGCTTTGTTTTACATAGCAGAATAACTAGGAGTGATGCCAGCCACAGTGTACACTTGCAGAAGTTTGAATTTCTTGATAGTCAGTAGCAGAACCAGGTTAGCCAGCAGAATTAAAATTCACGTCCAGTAAATGACTGGGGAAAATGCTATCTGTCACACCATTCTGGTTCCCACACACTCTGGTTACATCATTACTTAGTCCTTAATTGAAGGAGCCAATGGTGATCCCGCAATGAAATCAGCTGACCAAAACATGAAAATGCACCAGAAATCCTATACTAGAGATGGGGTTTCAGCAGGAGCCCTTGGATAGCTGAGTCCTTCTCTGCTTCTCTGCAATTTTCGGATTTGGTTTCACCTTTGCTTTCAAGCGGAGTTGTTGTTAAGTCCCACTGATTGATGGCGCAGGAAGCAGTGCCGATGTAAATTTTATGTACAGGTGCATTGACCAGAAATTCTTACATCAAAATTATGCAGCAAAGCTTTCCCTAGAAGGAAATGGCACACTGGAAAGTTTGCTGTGTCCATGGAAATGAACTGTTTGTCTGTGTGGTTTGGTCGCAGGCTCATGTTACAACGGCTTCGAAACTGTCCTGTTGCACAAGATTGTGAAACCCCACGGGCACAGGACCTACACCCTCCAGACTGAAGAACTAGGCATCAAAGGGAAAGTACCCTGTTCATAACTGGAGCTTGGCTTTCATAAATCTCTCCTTAATAGGGACATTAAACTTGAAATGAAATATTTTGTATGGTGTAGACAACATCTTTTAATGCTATATTCAATCCTTCTTTCTTTATTGTGGATTCTGAATTACTCTATGTATCTCTTTGTTCCGCTACTCTACATTTTGTTAAACTGCTATCTGGTTGTAAACAGCCAACAACATCCAAAATTACAGATGCCCGTGACATGCCATAATAAATTTATGCACACATAATGGCACATTATTCCTAGAAAATATTTTATTTATTTTTACATTAAGTTTAATTTTGCTGGGATTTTTGGCCCTGGTCATGAATATGTATTATCTATTCTTTGTGTTTGAGTCTGCCATTCATGTTTGTTCATTGTAAGGCCCCTGTTTGTTATGATATGATAATATTTTTAAAATGCTGTATAAGTTATTGATACTATATTAATAAATGATGAATATGATGGTGATCTGTGGTAGTAATTTTGACACAACAGAATGAGATGGGGGTAAAGTGTACTGACCTGATAACAAACACAATATTAAATAAAGTAAATCTGTTAAAGTAAACATTAATACATATTGACATATACATAGGACATGAATTGTCAAAAGATGCCCTCTTTCTGGAAGCTCAGATCAACCAGAGGAGAATATTAAATAATAATAACAGTGAATACACTGAATAAATAATAAAGCCCAGGTGCATTTTTGCTTAGGTTACCACCCTCTCCAAGAAAACAAATTGAACTCTTAATTGCATGGAAGCTATTTTTGTATTAACTCTTTTACCAGTACAGCTCTGATATAAGACTCCTGAGCATAATTTTTTAAAAAAAGATCTTCCCACATTTTTACCGTGCATCCCCTGTACCTCTTTCTTCTGATCCACCGCATATGATTAAAAACTTTTTAATAAGCATGTATGGTGTTGGAGGGAACAAATTTACTTAACTGTATTCCTAGGTTTTTCATGTTATCTAAACTTGATGAAGGATAGTAATATCAGAGATAAAAATATTTCAGCAGAACCCATATATGTGCATCATTACTGTGTATGGTTTTGGGGAAAGCAAAATGTTATGTGGTTCAGTCAGAAGTACTGGAACATGGTAGAGCAAGCGCACACCCACGGCAACCTCCTGGAGATAACATCCTGGTGCTCAGTAGTAGAGGATATGGCAACCTCCAATTGAGCCAAAGAACATAGATACCGGCACACAAGGCTTATTCATGCTTGAGAAAGGGGTGTGGCCCCGAAACGTTGCACATCCGCACTTCGAATTAAAGCACTTCTGTGCCGGTATCTTTGTTCTTTGGTTCAGTCAGGAGTAACCACCAACAACCACTAACTAACAAATGTACTTTGCCAAGACTTTTGATTGAATGGCATTTGTTCTAGGGATGCAGTTCTTCCATATTGGATTCGGCTGCATACAGAAGCAAAACAGAAACCTAATTTGCACATACAAATCTGATAAAAAAATAAATAAAACAAAAATGTATGTGAATAAACTTTTCAAAAGCTTTAGGGGGTTATTTATTAAGGTCTGAATTTATCTCAGTATTTCTAAGTTAGAAATCCGAGCAACTCCGATTGCCCAAATGGACCTTATTTATGAAGTAAAAAGCCTGAAAAAATAGGGTCGGGCAAACCTCTGAGCTTTCCCTGAATACTCCGAATTGTTTGTGGTTTCTGCGCAAAAAAACTACAAAACTACAAAAAAATTGTAGTTTTCAGAATTTTTTGCACAGAAACCACAAACTCATTGGAAATCGGTACTGATATCAGCGCAGACACTGGGACCTTCCCCTCTGACTTATACAGGACCTCAAGAGCATTTAGATGCCGGGATTTCGGACTTTAATAAATCTGTATAAAATTTGAGGTTTTTTTTTTTACTCCAAAAACTATGAATTATTCGAGGTTTGGATATTCGGAGCTTGATAAATAACTCCCTTAAAGTCACATGACTGGGTTTAGATTTTTTTTTTAAACTGAGGATTTAACCAAATCCCATAGATAGTGCTAGGATTTAGCCAAATCCTAAAACCCAGGTTTGATGACTTGCGGTTGAAGTCACTTACTTTGACACTGTCCAAATTGCCTGTACCCTATTTTTTAGGAGCAACTGCACTGAGGAAACCCTGGAGCTACTGCCTGGTCAGGGGAGGGAAAGTTGTGCTCACCACTAATTTTTATAAACATTAAGCGGGGGTGCAATGAGGCTGTGACCACAAAATTCATACAGACAAATATAAGAGGTCCTTACAGTACAGTACAGGTCCTTACAGTATTAAGGATATTGAGACATTTTTTGCCTTAAGCTAGTAAAAATGCCTTACCCTTTAAACAAAACAGGGATTGTTTGTTCATATATTGCAACATATTTAAGCTGGCCAACTACATCAATGTCATCCCTGGTATGAATTCTATTGCAGTGTTATACATTTTACACAAGGACTAAGTTTTACCTGCAACTTTTTGCTTTTTTGCTGGGAGCTACAACATGGAGCTGGCCACTGCGCCACGGCTCCTTTATAAACTATAACAGGCAACTATAAGGGAAATATTTAATGTTTTTAAAAATAAGTGGTGAGCACAACTTTCCCTTGTTTGTTATAGTTATACAGGAGCAGTGACCAGCTCCATGTTGTAGCTCTCACCCTTTCCAACTATAGTCAGGTGATCCCACTGGTGGCAATTAAAAGGGCAACCAAGTTTGGGAGCTTTAACTTTGAAAGCAGCAAATAAGTTGCAGGTAAGGGCAAGTACATTTTTGATCTGTATTGAAGAGGGTTATAGATTTATGGGAGTACAGAGTTTTTTTTCCTTTATAAAGTGCCAGATAGTCACTATCAATAACTTGCAGCACACCTTTATTTTCCAATACTCGTAAAAGACATTTTTGAAATACAGAATGTCCAGACAGATGGCAACACAGTAAATACTCTAATTCAATATTTACCAGTAGATGTTTCCAGAAGACTTGACGGAATCCCTTGAGATCACAGTAGAGCTTAAAGCTGTGGAATTCTCTTCCTGAAGCGGTTGTACTGGCCTATGTACATATTAGATAGTTGCAAGCAAAGTTTGGATGCCCCAGATTTAATAACATTTGGGGGCACATTTACTTAGCTCGAGTGAAGGATTAGAATAAAAAATACTTCGAATTTCGAAGTATTTTTTTTGGCTACTTCGACCATCGACTAAAAATCGTTCGACTATTCGACCATTCGATAGTCGAAGTACTGTCTCTTTAAAAAAACCTCGACCACCTACTTCACCACCTAAAACCGATTTTTCCTACGATTGTTCGAACAAACGAATTGCGGTAAATCCTTCGACTTCGATATTCGAAGTCGAAGGATTTTACTTCGACGGTAGAATATCGAGGGTTAATTAACCCTCGATATTCGACCAATAGTAAATGTGCCCATTGAACTGAGCAATCTTGATGGACTGCCAGCTGTTTAAATTATATCATAATTCTAAACTAATATTGTCATATTTATCAAAGCCTGTGCATCATATTCACTTATTTTCTTCTGAATCAATTTTCTGCAGAATCAATGAACTCTAACACCTGATCAATCCAGTAAGCACCCGGAAAAAGAACATCCATTGCATTTCTTTTAATAAATTAATCAATGCAAATTGTTTTCCCCTTTACAACAAAGGGGGAACTAATGCTTAAAATGTTTTATAAATTGGAATTCCTTGTTATTTTTTTTATGAATGGTACCTGTAATACACTGACCTATAATAACAGTTACAAGTTCAAATGGATTTAATTTGGTACAATGTTGAGTTTAATGAGCATGTGTAGTTTTCCAGTCTCATATACTATGTGACATAACAGGTCATAATAATGGTAGGGGTTGCAGAACCTGTGTTCCAGCCAGACTGTTTTGAGATGTCAGTGGTCATTATTAATGCTAGAACAGGAGCCACCACAAAACAAACTTTGAACAGGATGGAAGTAGTATATCTGAATCATGGCTATGGCTCAGGCTGAATTGTCTGATTCTATGATTAGTTCAGAATGGTGAGCTTGACTCTTCATGGTAATAACAGTGTAACCAGATCATATCCTTAACAACAACCACAAACCAACAACAAAATAAAAAACCACTAGAGAAAGAGGGAATCGAGAACCAAGACAAAGTAGTAGAGAATGGAATAAGATGTAAAGAACACAGTACTGATTAAGCAATGGTTGTGAAATCCTACTAGAGGTCAATGGTAAAACAGTACAAGTGCCCTTTGCAGGAAAACCTACAGATTCCTAATAATAACAAAAACAGCACCCGTGTACTTAATAGTGCATTCACAGTATTGTTTATAATGTAAAAAAAAACCTCTTAATTAGTACAAAGTGGGTGATGTATGCCTTACTGTATTTTTAATAATATTAGAAATTGCAATGACTTCTGTGGCCATTAAAGCCTGTAATGAGATTCAAAATTTGTCCTAGCATTTACATTAAATAGTCCCACACAGGCCAAGGTTTTAGAACAATAGTCAAGTAGTAGTATATTATACTAGTACTAGTACACTTTACCTAAAATCAGCTTTTGTGGATGTCCAGGATGAAGGGGGTGATATTTGTGATTGAGCTGGCTACCAATAAATGGCTTTTCATGGTAGATCTGTATTACTGTATACTTATATGTGGCAGCAAGTCTTTTTTGGGGAGGCTAAGCCCCCATAAACCTTCATTAAACTGAACCTATGTTGGTGTCAGTGTACCTCTTGACATCCTGGGCTGCAAGGCCCAGAGCTTGAACATATTAATGACTTATGTACAGTAAATAAACGGCAGATCCCAAGTGTTGCTTACTTGTGAGGAGTATTAGAAGCTAGAATAGGAGTCAGGTTTTGTTACTACTATCGTATTATTCAGAATAGTGAGTGAAGTTCTCATTTACAAAAAACAAGCAATTATTTCAAATAATGCTTTTACAGGAATTACAACAAAAATCTGATTCTTTGAATGCCAGCCCCTGTTTTTGTTGCAATATTCTTCACAATTCATCACAATTACGCTCTCAACCTTAGTGGAACTCCTATACTCACTTTACTCACTGGTTTCAGTGTTTTATCATATGACATGTGCAGCAACACTATAAAAGTCGCAAAACACTAATAGGTCTCACTCACAGGAGGGCAGCATTGTTCTCCATGTTATAGAAATTCAGAACTGCATTGTGTGAAAGGACTACAAATTCCATGATGCGCTTTGAAGTCTTTGTTCACATTCTGCAGCCATACATGTAGTTGGCTCTTACATCTGCAATTATACATTTCAAAATGTTGCACTCTCTGGTTTCACATATTTCACAATGCATTGTGGGCAGCAGTTCTAGATAAAATAATCTGTTAACATACTGTATACTGGTGCTATATATATCAGGTGACAGAGCCAAATTATCAACAGGTAGTCCGTTAAAGTAAATAATTCACCAGAATTGGTATTATGCCAAATCATAGGATAACCAGTTGCTGCAATACATGATGCAGAAAGGTACCTGGAGCTTATTAAGATGACCCAACACTGAGGGGTTATTTACTAAACTCTGTTTTGGCTTTTTGGGGAAAAACACAATTTTTTTTTTTTAAACACCAATTTTTCTGGATTTCTTGCAGCCCGATGCAGCAAAAAGCCCAAATTAGAAAATCCGCCATCTCAGACCTGCCGAGGTTGTGTATAAGTCAATGGCAGAGGTCCCTCCCTATCCTCTTTTGAAGTTTCTGTGGTCTGGGCTGGGAATTAGCCGAAAATCCGTCCTTTTCAGGTAAAAAATCGTCAAAATCTGGATTTTTAGAAAAAAGCCCTAAAAAATAGTACGATTTGGGAAAAACCTCTGAAACCTCTGAACCTCTGAAAAAATTGTCCGATTTATATTTTCACTCAGTTTTTCCCGCACCAATTAAATCAAGCTTTTTTAATATTAAATCAGGTCAAATTATGGATTCTAGTTTGGTCAGACTTTTTTTTTATGAATAATCAGAAACATTTGGATTTTAGTAAATAACCTTCTGAAAGTGGGTCAGTGCTATTCATATACAGGGCATGTTTAAGGTTTGGCAAACCCACACTGTTAGGACCATGTGTCCATATGTTTGCCAGAACCAACTGAAATTTACTGTTCACATTGGCATACAATCCTCAGAAATAATACATGGTTAAAAGCATCACAACTGCTATTACCATTCTGCGTCATGTTTATACTCTCATCCATAGTTACTGTTATTTTTCTTGTAGTTTCTCATAAGGCATATGACAGAGAAATGAAAAGGGATGCATATAAATGATAGAGTTGGCTTTAGGCACAATTGTTCATGCTTCACTGGACGTTTGAGAAAGAGCTATAATCACTGCCATCAGTGCCTTACTCTTTATGTGTATTGCAGTGCAACCTGCTGACAAAGAGTTAATAGTATGCAGTAGGATAGATAGTCATTGCATGCGTAAGCTGCATTTCTTTTGGCAAACTAAATGCCAACAAAATGTCTAATTTTTTTGGTCGCCTTTTAATTTCTTTTTGTCTCCTTTTCTTTTTCTCCAAAATGTCCCTCTGTAAAAAGGAGAATTGAGCCACAAGTGCTAATGAGGAACAATGAGGGTTTTTATAGCAACAATGACAAAAGTATCATCTGGCCCATAACCAGATTTATTGTTTTAGCAGCACTTGACTTGGCAAGGCAAATCTCACCTTACTTATAAAACTAAATGTTTTTACTCTAAACAAATAGAGGCATTGGTTGTCCAGTCTCACTACATGGCAAAGCAACAGATTTGTATCAATAAAGGTTTTTTTGTTAATTCTTTCAGCAAAAGTTTTCAACCTTTTCCTTTTCTTATCTAAACTCAGAGTGGGAACTGCCATACTACAAAATCTGGCATGGTAACATTATCTATAAAAAGTCTATCAGCGTCTCTAGTGGCAACATAATCAGGAGCAATTGAATCATTTTTTAAACATTTCTCACAGATGAAATACATTGTACTAAACACATGCTTTTAAAATCCATATGTGCTCAGCATAATACTTCTAAGTGGTAAATAAGAAGGGACTGTTTATCATTGAGCAAAACACAATTCAGTCATCATTTCTTTCCATTTTTCCTTTTTCCTTTGCATATTTAACAAGTAGCTTTTCTCCTGAAAATGCAATATTTAATTTTGCAAGAAGTCAAAGTTTTCCTTATCTGCTAAAAGTGAAATCTGTTTCCAATAATTTTTCTCTAGAAAGTTTGTAAAAATTGACATAGTGAGCGGGACTTCCAAAGATGGCCGCATTTTAGAAGAACTCAGAATCAGAGCTTAAATCTTATGCTATCACAGCTTACCAACCGGTAAAAAAGCTGGAAATAAGCCTACTGATTCAAGGATAGTGAGGGGAAAGATTATACCCATCATCTGGCCACAACTAGAAAGGAACAGAACACCACAACATTTTTAGAGACATGGATGACATACATAGAATCTCTACCACAACAAATCAGACACCTCACAGTACACACATTTAGATGTACAACATGGTATGACACAGCACTAATGACGGAACAACCGTTGGTAGTGGAATCGTCCCAGTACCTCAGAGACCAACTACAAGACCAACGACAACCAAGCCATGCACCCCCCAGGAGCCACCTAACTAACTGGTTATTAGCCTCTTACCCACAGAACCCTATATTGGGACATGTTGTTGTTTGTCACTTGAGCTGAAAGTTTAAATTCTTATTATCGTTATTATTAAGATATAAGAATGTAGATACATAATGTTATTGAAACAGCACAGAAACATACTGTCTAGTCGTAAACGTATAACTATTATGTAAAGATCTTTGAATAAAAACACGTTTAAAAAAATAAATTGTAAAATGTAATTTTATCTTACGTTCTACTAACAGATTTTATATATTTTGACAGTTTATTGAGCATTTATTACATTGTGAATGTGCTGCATGATGGATAAGAGGTAAAAGTCAGTGGACATAGAGTAGTAATATTTTTGACCCTATCACATAGTTAGATTAGTTGCAGCTACTTGTAACTGAAAGGGATCTCCCAAAAGTGATCTTAATGTACTAGAACTAAATTAAAATGATGCTTCATTGAAAAGCATTGCAATTCATTCAAGTTTGCAAAACCACAGGTCCATTGGAGCTTAATATGTTTTTGGCACAGAGGTATGGCACAAGTATCCCCTTTATTATCGATCAAAACACCCAGGGTTACCTTGGGTATGGCTTTGGAAACAACACAAGTAATTTTGGCAGGCAAAAAGGACTGGCCTTGGAGAGTTAAAATGATATAATACAGCTGGACATAGTTATCTATTATTTTTTAAGATGCCTTCCCTTAGCATCTACTGTAAGTGGTTGTTACCAAATTTCTCTTTGCCATTGAACCATGCCTACAACATATCCCCTTATGAGGTGATCTAACTTATATAGAACAGGATTCCTAACTTTTTCTCAGAAAGAGTTCACAACCACTTTGCAGAATTGGCATTTGTACTTTATCCAGATGTGTATTAATACTTAAATCCCATTACTTCACCATATTTTTGGCTTTCCAAAATCAATAATGCTTTCTGTGATACTGCATAAAAAAGTACCAAATATATGAAAATGTTTCCTTACCCATGGCTGAATCTTACTGAGGGTTTACAGTATTTTGTTTCTGTTCCAGTATCCTACATGAAACAGAGGTTTGGTAAGTGAAAGACTATGGTAATAAGAAGAAATCTATTAAAATAAATGTAGTGCAGCTTAGTTATAGCAGTGTATAAAAAAGGAGAAGCATTAAATTTAGATTCTTGGAACCCTGGAGAGATGATGTAGAATATTAGGCTCCAAGGAGAAGAATTTGGAGAAAGGGGTGCTGTAATGGAAGAATAAAGTCTTAGGGGAAAACATTAACCATTCTTCTGTAGTTGATAATCCTAAATATCGCAAATAAATGTTATTTGGATTAACCACCAGCTCAGGACCCATACATTTACATTTTGATTATAGACTTGATCCCCTGTAGTGCAGCAGCATATATGAATGGGAGTAACCCGATTCTGCTAATTTCCCCAGTAGCATACTAGCTACATACACAGACTCAATAAAAGTGAGTACCAGGAATTTAAAGCGTAATTATTGTTCTATTGGAGTAGGGCTGTGGGGGTCTCTGGAGATTAGACAGCTCCCAGCCTTCCAATGATATCAGTGGATGTATTTGTATGGCATTATCATTTTAAAACTGTTCAGCAACCATGGGATGTATAGAATTACTGACCTGCTACATGGAAAGTTTGGATGACACTATACTAGAGCCAAAGACAAGGAGCTTTAAAAATAACATTAAAATAGAATTGTTTCAGTACACATTGCCTACATATATAAAACAATCTTCGTTACTTAACAGGATGTTCAAATTCAATCCTAACCAGTGAATTGCCCTAACCACAGATGCTCTTTTATTGTATATATTAGTACATAACTACACAGAAAAACTGTTAATAGGAATATTGCAAGCTTGGGTTCATTTGATCCATGGTTCTTTTTATATTTATACAATCATATTAGCTGATTATATGATTTCTGACTATCATTTCGCTGGGGGGCAACAAACAAGGACTTTGATTAATCAAATTTAATCTTCTGAGAATCCCAAAAAATTCTGTATGTTGAAACTCATTTGTTTGAGCTCATCACCTAACACAGAAGACTTTTTCATCTGGTGGTCCAACTGATCATCCAATCAGATCAAAGCATTTGGTCACCTTTTGCGAAGTTGCAGAAATTTTTTTTCCAATATCTTAAAAATCTGCTAAAATCCTGACAGCGTTATTAAGGCGGCAGATCAGTAGAGCACCACGTGCCAATGAAATTGTTGACTCATCTCTGAACACATTAAAAAAATATCTAATTTGTTCTTTCTTTTTTTTGCTTTTAGTTCATTTATTTCACTTTGTAGATTTTGGTAACAGTAAATTTGGCCACCACAAATGTAAACAATTATCTGACTTTTTAATTACATAATGAGTGGGAAATGAAATATTTACAACTAAACAAATGCTCCTACTTTTTTCCCAGAATGGTACTTTTTCTTGAGAAAACCTGATATTTACCTTCAGCTGTTGCCAGGTAAGAAATCTATTCTGTAGAAAAACATTGTTGCAGATAGTAGGTGACTATGAATTCTGTTTCTGTATTCTAGTAATTCAGCATAAAAACACCACCTGGAGATAATCATCAGGCTTCACATGTAAGATAAACAGGGAACATCAGATATTTCATAAATAAATTTAAGTTTTAGAGCGGTGGGAACACACAAAGCAGGCCAAGCTCTGTCAACTGTGAGAGGCCATATTATAGCTGAGCTGAAGGAACAATTGTTTAGTTACGTTGAAGAAAACATGGTCAGGGGAAGCAACTGTTCAAATACCTTCTGTACCCAAATTAAAACAATCTGTTACCAAACAATTAATGGTCAATAGGCAAAAACCCAATTATAAAAAAGCATAACTAAAAGGAATCTTACAAAATAAGTGCATAATGTAAAAATAATAACCTTGAGCAGCAAATTGTATTATATAGTAGTACTAATATAGTTTAAGCCATGAACTTATTAGGGCAGTTTTGGATTGTGCAATGATGGACGCAATCGTTTCACTAATTTGATTAAAGGTACAAAGCCACTCCTTGCACATCCACATAGTTGTGCTCAGTGCCACTGCATTCGTCATGTCTCCTGTTTTAAATTGAGCGCAAGTGCGTCTATTGATGTTGGGGAGCCCTGGAACAACTACCACCTTGAAGAGAGCAGTAGCTCCAGCATTCCCATGGTGACCCGTGTCAATAGCTGCAGTGTTCTTGTACTTAAAGGAGAAGTAAAGCTTAACTAAAGAAGTAGCTAGAAATATTGTGAATTATGTTTTGGGCTTCTGTACCACCCCAAGGTGACCACAGCCCTTTAGCAGTAAAGATCTGTGTAGCGCCAGTAGCTCCCCATTATCTTTTCTGCTGATTCACTGCACACGCTCTGTGCTGCTGCCACTTACTGAGCTTAGGGACCCACTCACAATATACATTACACATAGAATATGAATGTCACAATATAAGGCTGATTAGTAATACAGATAATTACTACACGGCAGCTCAGGAACCAGTGCAATTAGCATCAGAATTTAATAATCAGCCTTTTAGGGCAGGACTAGACGAACCGAATGGACCCAACACGTCGCATTGCGACTAAACGCATGTGACGTGTCGGATGTTTTACAGAAAACAGAAGTGAAGGAGAAATCGCAGGAAACAACTAAATTGATCCGACTGTGAAAATGCAGCGTTTTCATCCGACAGTCGGATCAATGTAGAGCAAGGCACAGCTCTTGCACTACATTTTACAACAAAGAACTGTACCTTAGGATGCAACCTGCAGATCAAAATATTTGCACTTTGCATAGTGCTCCTGGACTGCAGGAAAAAAAATCACCAATTGCAACCCTTTTCAACATAAACCCGATGAATAACTCAGAGGTTAACTTGTGGATGAAGGTCAGTCACAGCTTTATTATCATGTTTTATTCAGTGATCCTTACGCGTTTGTGAACAGATATTTATATAACCGACTTAACTATTTATTTAATAACCATTTGAAACCAAACCAATGCTGACCGTTGCAAGAGCAATGGGCATGTGATAACCATTTTTGGAGTTTATCCATTTAATAATAGGCAAGGATCAAAACTTTCTGCTGTGACAACCTCTTTTCAAACAGAGAACATAGTAATACAGTAACCATATGAAATAATGTGCACCCACAGTGCTCCTGACACCGCATGTGGTGTGCTTTTTGTTTGGGCAAGGGCTTTTCAGCTTAGATAAGGGGGGTGGGTGGTACGCTGCTGGCCCCGCGCTGTTCTGAAGCTCCTTGCAGAGGAGAGGAAGTGACATCACTCTCCCCACCCACAGGCGTGAGGGGGAGGAGGGAGGTAACAAGCTGCTTCTCTCCCTGCAGTACCAGTGTACATGTTTATAAATTTGTCAGTCTTTTTCTACTGCACAATACTGGTTTACCTCCTGCTAGGCTCACTAGTGAGACCACTGCAGTTATTTGAACATAACTTGCCATGGCTGATTTGCCATTATAATATTTTTGCAAAAAGCTATCCTTGAGGGCAAGAATATATTTATTAGGGTAAACCTATATAGCGTATTACCTCAAATTACCATGTGGTTTCCAAAAATGTCATTGTAATCTTCAGTTTTTCTGTTTTTTAAAATTTAGGTTAGATTAGGTATGTCAAAATAAAAGATAGTTCTGTTACTGGTATTGGGATAATATACTATGTGCTAATATCTTTTTTTAGCATGTCTTGTGGGTTTACATAACCATTATTATGGTTAATTACATAGTGTGGCAAATTTCTAACAAACCCAGGCTTCACACATAGTGGGCACATTGCACCACATGGTCTCAGCTTTTAGCAAGGTCAGAACTATTAAATTGTGAATATCATAGCCTGATGAGCTGTTGTTTGCAATACCCCATGCTCCATATGTTTTTCTACCATTACTGATCCTCTTTACAAAATTGGGGTGGCAAAGGGAAGAATAGAACAATTGTTGCAGCATTTATTTTCCATCTAAATGTTAGTAACTTTCTGACAATGGGGTTAAAACAGTACTTATTTTTCCTTAAGTATTTGCTTTGTAGAAATAGATGTCAAGCGATTCTGTGTGCCCAAAAAACAAAAAGACAAAGGCTCCCATGTGTTTGCCAATACAAGCAAGTCATTATTAATTGATGGTCCTAGTTCCCTCTGTACACCCTGTTACTAATATTAGGTTTCTGATGTAAAAAATTATGAGCAGTTGAATAAGATGGGGTGCCCTAAAAATGCAAAACATTGTTAGCCATACTAAATTCTATTTCTTGTATAATTACAGCTTTATATTCCACAAAGAAAGGAGCTTGTGTTCTGTTGGATGGAGAATTGATTAAATGTTTCCAGTCTACACTCTATAGCAAAGACTCATTCATTGCCTTACAGCTCTCACTGACTCATTTGTGGGAGAGAATTGTGTGCACAAACCACACTGACTGTATCATTGTCCTATAATATTAGTCAAGTAAACTGTTGCAATTCTTCACATATGTACATGCTTTAATAAATGATTCTTTAGTTATTTAAGCAATTTGAGCAGCTATACCAACCAGTGACCCTAGGTGTTGACACCTTTAATATTAATATTGCATGTGCAAATCTATATGTATTAAAAAGACAGACAACTGTTGAACTCTCACCCTGAACCATATACATATCTAGCCTGACAGATATTGCTCATATGAAGATATATGACACTTGAGGCCATGGTGATTGATGACAGGTTCCCATATGCATTGCTGAATGGTATCTCTATACAAGTAAAACTATCCTGATATTAATCTAAGATGGCACTAAAGCAGAATACCAAAAAATGTCTACCAGGCTTATGTCAACAGCAAGGAAGGAGCCCTAATACTAATTATCCAATTCAAGCCCAAAGGTTAGTTACATCAGTTTTGCCCCTTTTCTCGCAACATGTGTGATACTTATGATATTAATTATGATATTAATTATTTCAGACGCAAAACTATGCTCCATTGTACCAAGACAAGAGAGTAATAGTAAAGTGTTGGAATGGTCAGTCTATAAGGGAAATTTACTAGAGAAAAAAGAGGTGCAAAATCATACCCCCCTTACAGCTTATGCAATGAGAATTTTTAAGTACAGGTCTCCATGCTCCATGTCCACTGGCACTCCCTAACTAGTGTGTTGGAACGACAAACAAGATAGGGGACAGGTGGGTGCAGGAGGGGGATGCCTACATGTTCCAGAATGGATGCCCAGCCTGCTCCACATAAATACTGTGCTGCCAAATGCAGGCAATAGTTTATTAAAATGGAAAGCTCAAGTCTGTGTGTTCCAGGGTGGAGCTCAAGGGCCTAACTCTGTGGTGCTAATAGCGGGGTAATGTGCAAAATCTATGGTAGGATTGTTTATGCATAATTCTGGTGAAACTAGCCAGACTTAACTAAGATGCGTATTTAAATAAATTGTGTAAAAAAACAACCAAATATCAGCACATTAAAAGGCAAGTCACCCCCAAAATAAAATATCCATAATAAAAGAAAACATAATTCTAAGCAACTTCCAATATGCATTTATAAAAAATGTAAAGTGCTTTTAAAGCTATTTGTAAAAAACATTGCTATTGAAAGCTGCATCTGCTTAAAGGGGTGGTTCACCTTAAAATATGTTATAAAATGGCCAATTCTAAGCAACTTTTTAATTTGTCTTCATTATCTATTTTTTAAATGTTTTAAATTATTTGCTTTCTTCTTCTTCTGACTCTTTTCAGCTTTCAAATAGGGGTCACTGACCCCATCTAAAAACAAACGCTCAAATGTATTGTTATAGCTACTTTTTATTACTCGTCTTTCTATTCGGGCCCTCTCCTATTCATATTTCAATCTCTTATTCTATAATAAATAGAATAAGAATAGAATTAAAGAATTAAATTGAATAGAATTAAATTGAATAGAATTATAGAATCTCTTATTCTATAATAAAAAATGAAAACCAATTGCAAACTGTCTCAGAATATCCCTCTCATACTAAAATTTAAAACGTGTTGTAAAAAGCCTTAGTTCACCAGGTCTGTTAATCAGCTGGCGTGTCCTACATTGTATCAACAGTCTGAGCCATGAGGGTAGAGAATAGACAGGGACAAACATTGCTTTCAATTGTAATATATTAATGCATAACTTTAATAATTTGATAATTTATAATGAACATATATCACAAAGTTGCTTAGAATTACATTTCTTTTATTAGGAAAAATATTGTTTTTTAGCATCTGCAGTGTAACATCAGCCTCAGTTATAAGGTTGTATGTCAATTTTATATGCCAGTTTTTTTTTTTTTTTTGCATTTTACACAGCTTTTTAAATATGGCCCTTTATATTTTAGCCAGACAAATCTCAAGTGATTTGCTCATCTCTAGTAAGTCATTTATCTTTCAGTCAGGATAACCGATATAGCAGAACTTTGCATAGGCTGCTTTGCATAGCCCAGGGCAACTTGTTTAAACAGTACAGTTCAGCTGTATTTGCACTGGGATGTAAGCTTTGTACAGAACAATCCCTGTGGTCTTGCTGTATGTAATGCTGTTGGGTGGTCTGCAGTAAGTGTCTGCTAGTGTTTGCTTTAGGAAGGTGGATGAAAATCTTTCACTTTGTCTGTTCCTGTCAACAAAATACCACTCTTTTGATCTAAAACCATAGGTGATTTTTTCTGTCGTGGTGCTAGCCAGAACATCTCCAACTCTTAATTCAGCATATTTGTTCATGATGTCATTACCTTTGTCTGAACTAGTTGTGGCTGCAAACTGCTACCCTGAGATTCCCCAAACAAATTGTTTCATTGTTCCTTTAATACTAACCATTATTTTAGTGTTTTGCATGATATTATGTCTTTAAACCAATGGCATTATGATTCTTCTGTGGCACTGACTAAAAAAATGGGCAGCAACCAGGCATTGCATAATTCTGCATGAAGCAAAATAAATTAAATAAATAAACCGAAAACCCACTATATACCACATTGACAAAGCCAGGAGCAATGTGCTAAGTACAGAAATGGACGCAGTGCCCTGCTTCTAGAATACTGTGTTGACTGCGTTCCACAGACTTGAATTTACAGAAGGGTTGGGGGGTAGCACTTTTTTTCAGATCCTACCAGGTCCAGCACTCAAGCAGATAAGAGGTCTGCAGACAGTGACCGTATTAAACACTTTTCAGGTAAGCTGCCCCTCTCCCCAATTTAGGTCACTCCAAAAAGTGATTTAAAGAGGTGGTTCCTCTTTCAGCTAACTATTAGTATATTTATTATTATTTATTTTTTATGGAGGGTCACTGACCCCATCGAAAAAACAAATGCTCTGTAAGGGTACAAATGTATTGTTACTTTTAATCACTCGTTTTTCTATTTAGGTCCTCTCCTATTCATATTCCAGTTTCTCATTTAAATCAATGAATGGTTGCTAGGCTAATTTGGACCCTGGCAACCAGATTTAAAAAGCTAAATAACTCAAAAAACACTAATAATAAAAATAAAAAACAATTGCAAATTGTCTCTAAATAACATGTTCTACATCATACTAAAATGTAATTTAAAGGTGAACAAACCATTTAACACTCTATTATTCAATGAAAATTCTGGAGTTATCGAAATCATCTAATGTGTATAAGCCCTCACAGGCATGCTGCATTCAATGACAGCTGAGTTGTATTATAAGGTATTAATACTCACTGTTGAAAAATGGCCATAATAATTGGCATTTTGTTAAAGGAGTGGTTCATCTTTAAGTTACCTTTTAGTATCTTACAGAATGGCCAATTCTAAGAGTTTTTTTAATTATTTGCGTCCTTATTCTGACTCTCTACAACTCCCAATCATCCCTTGCAGCTTTAAAATTCAAATTGTTATTGCTACATTGTATAACTCTCTATTCAGGCCCTCTCCTTTTCATATTCCAGTCTCTAATGCATGGTTACTAGGATCATTTGGATCCTAGCAACCAGACTGCTGAAATTGCAAACTGGAGAACTGCTAAAGAAAAAGCTAAATAACTCAAAAAACACAAATAATAAAGGAAAACCAATTGAAAATTTTGTCAGAATATCACTCTTTACATCATGCTAAAAGTTAACTCTAAAGTGAACAACACCTTTAAAGTAAAAAATGACAAATACGCCATATAGACACATATCATTAATTTATCTGTTAGAGGTTGGGGAATAAAGAATAGGACTCTGCGGTAGTTACATTTTGGGGCATTACTGTTACTGTAAATATTATAAATATGTTGGTGATAATTTCAGTTGGTAGTATACTCAGTTGGGGATCCATTCAACGATTCTAGCAGGGCTGGCCTTAGGTTGATTGATCCCAATTGGGTCCCGCACTCATAGGGTTCCCATATAGTGGCATACCTACCAGTGACTGTAACGTTACTCCAGACATATTGAAACCATATCAGCCTGGAGATGAGAGACATGGAGATAGTTGGTGTTAAAGCCTGTGAAGGGTGAGGGGTTAACATTTTTGGGGGAATGTAATACAAGTTGGAAAGAGCAAAACAATTTGCACAAATAAAAATTAGCATTTTGTAATGTTATACTCTTTCTTAAACTTGAATTGCATTTTGAATTTTAATTGTGCAATTCAAATTTTAATTGTGCTTTGCCCACTTTTAAGAAGAGCTTGAAGGTGTCCTAATCTTTTGGAGCAAACAAGAACTTTTTCAGCAAAAACACTTTGCACTGCGCACTGGCACAAATTATAACATTTGCTAACCTTATTCCCCTGTCGGAAGTGGTTGCTAATCAGTTTCCGGGTTCACAAAAGCTGTATGAATGCATAATATGCTGGGGGCCAGTGTTACAAGGGAGAAGGGTAAACAGGCAGCAGGCAAGAGGGAAATGTAGGTGTCATTTGCCCACCCAACCAAGAGCCTCAGAGCCAGCAAAACCCAGTCTAGAGTGACCAAACAAATGGTCCAAATTTGGGCCCAGCAATTGATGACTGGCCCTACATTCTAGAGAATATACAGTTCAAACCACAAGTATTACAGGCTGTTTGCCTTATTAACTCTTTCAAGGCAAGATTGATCCACAAGACAAACATTTTAGTTAAAGAGATACCATTCACTTGTGCAAAGCAGAAGGAATTCCGAGAAGTAAACCCAGGATTGCTCCCAAAATTTCCATTTCCATGGGATATTGATAGAGCAGTACTTTTTTTCCCCAACTCTCTGCCACTCAATAAGTTAATAGTGCTGGGCTATTATCTGGCAGTCAAGTACATTTTAGCAGGAAAGAAGGAGGGAAAAAAAATAAAAACCAGCACCCACCCTTCTGAATAGCCTGCGGGTTAATTTTAAGTAGAGAGTCTGATTCTGGGAGCACTGGCACGAAATGCTGCTTCACAAGAAGTAATGCACGTAAACACTTCACTTTCAGCACATCTGCAATTGCCATATACCAAAGCATCCAGGGCTTGAGGATTAAACTTTATTGTACATTTGCACAGCAGATCTGGTAACATAATATTTACCTTGTGAGAGTCAGACTTTCAGTTGAGCCTGCGCGCTGCCTCCTTGGAAGATGAAAAAAAAACCCTCTGCTTCATAAGTGCTCTGTTCTGAGATCTCAGCTGATGCAGAAAGCAGTTCCGCCACCTTGTAGAAGGATTGTTCTCCTGCCCTGCTTTTGATATTTCTGACTTTACATTTTTTTAGGTTAATAAAATCCACAATGATCTTGTTATACATTCAAAATTTTATAGCACACCATATCCCAGCACATATATATAGATTTGGCCAGGAACTGGTCATTTTCAGCGAGTCCCGCAGAGAAGGATTTGCTTCTGTTCAAATTTACCTCAGGAGGGCTGCCATTCTGTCTGTTTTGCCTTCTCAGGTCTGAGAGAGTGTGCAATGTCCGTTTATTATTTAACGGAATTCTGTTATTAAATTTCATTGTTATGTATGCCTGAAAACAATGTCTATTGTTTATTTAACCAATGTATATTCGGGTTTAAAGAACTTTGAAGTATTTAAGTTAGTGTCCCACAGTGCTTGCAGTTATTGCCTTTTTTCAAGATAAACGATACCCCTGAACATTGCACGTCTCTATAAACACACTAGTTTACATAAATGAAGCCATTTTATTGGATGCCACTTTAAATACTTATGTTGACTGCTTTATCTCTTTTAAAGCACGGGCTAACACACAAACCAAGGGCACGCATACATGCTAGGGTACATCAACCATTAATTGGACAGAGCTCTTTTACTCCCACAATTGTCCCTGCAACAGTCAGAGCTGCCTTATTTCCTGTCAGGTGATCTCTGAGGGAGCACACAGAACATCACAAAATGGTGGCTCAAGGGAAAATATACTTTAAATAAAACCATATACTGACTGACTAGCTATTCAGCCATTGATCACTTTTAGCTGTTAGCAGTGATGAGCAAATCTGGCCCATTTCACTTTGCAAAAAATTTTACACATTGAAGTCAACAAACGTTTTTTCACCCAACATTTTTCAAACCACGCAACATTTTTTACTATACATTAGAGGCTATGGGCAATTTTTTTTGCAACAAAACTTCTTAAGAAGAACATATAGTTCTCCTTGAAGATGGCTTTTTTTGGCTACAAAATAATGACTTTTAGGGGCAGATTGATCAAGGGTCGAAGAGAATTCGAGGGAATTTTCGAAGTAAAAAAATTCGAAATTCAAAGTAATTTTTTGGATACTTCGACCATTGTATAGCTTCGAATTTACTTTGACTTCGATTCGAAGTAAAAATCGTTAGAATATTCGACCATTCTGTAATCAAAGTACTGTCTCTTTAAAAAAAACTTCGACTTCAATACTTCCCCAAATGAAACCTGCCGAAGTGCTACGTTAGCCTAAGGGGACCTTCTAGAGCAGTTTTCTAAGTCTTTCATGGTCGAAGGAAAATCCTTTGATTGATCGCTAAAATCTTTTGAATCGTTTGATTCGAACGATTTAATCGTACGAACGAATGATTTCCGTTCGAAATTCGACCCTTGATAAATCTGCCCCTTACATCTAGAAGTTTTATTAAAAACATTGCACACTGGCCCAAATAATAACTTTTTTTTCAAATCAGATAATGACGTAAATACTTTTGCAGGTTTACAAATTTTATAAATATAAATATGCATAAAGGAAACATTTTTTGTACAGTGGAAAATGTGTTCATGTTGTGCATATTTTGTTTTTAATAGCTTCTATGAAATTGCCACATGATTAAGGCAGATACCATTAATGAATAACATGCAGTTTACAGTATTTAAATATATTTATTTGGATGATAGTAGTAGGAGGTCCCTAAACATTGGTTTTTATAAAGGTTTAATACATTTATTGACATGTTTTCATATCAGTTTGAAAAACCATAAGCAAAATCATGAAAATAGAATTTCAGCAGTTCCTTATGTTACATTTGCTTGTTGACCCTTGGTGGGTATTGTAATGACAGGTGGAAGTTTGCTTCAGTTTTAGTAACCTATAGCAACCAATCAGGAGGTAGCATTTGGGCATCTCTGTTTGAAAGCAAACATCTAATTTCTAAATTCCTAGACTAGGTTATATCATGCAAATTAAAGCTGTATTTTTTTCCTTATAATATTTAGTATAAGCAATGTATGCCCTGCAGAGCAACGGGCTATTTTGTGGTTTCATATCCACAACATTGGTTGTTCTTCTCAGACTCAGGGTTTCTCACTACACACTGAGATAACAAATTAAAAAAACAAACAGATACAAAAAAGACTCCAGTTCCACAGTTTGTATGACACATACTAAGCAGTGGACTGATGTTATTAGCTATTCAACCACTTGCCACTTTTAGCTTTTATCACTAAATCATAAATCTGCCAAACTGCTATTTATTCTTTATCAGTTTATTTACTTCACAGGGCATGCTATTATATGGTTTGTGGTATATTGTAGTATATTATCATCATAATTATTAATAGAAAAGTTCTGTAAGTAACAGTATGTAAAATATGAATAATAGAGAATTTAATAAAAAGTACTCCTAAATTGTGGGATAACCTAAAATAACCTCACATTTATTTTTCTAAAGCCGTTACTGACTCCCTGCCTTAGCACTAATCCATCCTGGCATCATACTGTTTTCTTGATTACCTCTTATAGCAAGTTTAACTTCTAATTGAAATATCTGCCCTAAGGAAAAGTTCTTTAGATTTTGCATAGCAGCAAACAAGAAAATCTTATCTAGTTCTGAACAAGGAAGGGCATAAATTCCTTACAAGTGACTCCTCGCACAATATCTTGGTGGCTTTATAAAAAAAGATGTGAACCATATGCCAAAAATAGTAAAGGGATCAGGGAACAGGTTTTCTACCCAATCAATGATCACAGTTTCTTTTATAGCAGGACTGTTGGCCCACAGGTCATAAAACTGCTTAACAATGCATGTTTCGTCATGCAGAAGGGCTCCACAGAGTTTATTGTATAACCTAGTACAGGTATGGGACCTGTTATGCAGAATGCTTAGGACCTGGGGCTTTCCAGATAACGAATCTTTCTGTAATTTGGATCTTCATGCGTTAAGACTACTAGAAAATCATGTAAACATTAAATAAACCTGATAGGCTGGTTCTGCCTCCAATAAGGATTAATTATATCTTGCTTTGGATCACATACAATGCACTGTTTGGTTATTACAGAGAAAAAGGGAATCATTTTTGGAAATCGAGATTATTTGGATAAAATGGAGTCTATGGGAGATGGCCTTTCCATAATTTGGAGCTTTCTGGATAATGGGTTTCCAGAAAAAAGATCTCATACCTGTAATTTTAATATAATCACTTCAGCATGTTGCCATAGTAAATATTCTTCTCTTTGCACTGAAAGTTGGAAATCACCATTCTTATACTACAGAAAAAATTTGTGTGAGCTGTGACTTACCGGTAATGTGATGGCATAACAGTATTAACTAATATCTGTAACCATGAGAAGAATCTTTCACATATTCCTAAAATGTCCAGAAATCAGTGGGATTTCAAAACTAATTTTATCATCTTGCTCAGGTCCAGTTATTCAATGAAGATAAATAGGGTCTTGTTGGTGATGCAGAGTTTGAGCAGCACTAGTTACTACTACATTTCAGGTACTAATCTCTAAAACACAATATGATGATGACCAATAAAAGATACAACATATCTACTCACCATGATAAAGAACTTCATATGTCATTTATAGTATTCATAAATTACCTGTGATTGATCCCTCGTCTTACATTTCAGTTAGACTGTTAAAACAGTGAGGACGAAGACTTCTTATATCTACAAATACATAATGTTTTTTGCTATTACTTATCAAGTTCATCTACAAGGGAACAAAAAACAAGGTAAGTCAGGTTCCAATCAGTTTTACTCTAACATTTTTATCATTAATGACCTGGAGGTGGGCATTGAAAGTACCGTTTCTATTTTTGCAGATGATACTAAATTGTGCAGAACTATAGGTTCCATGCAGGATGCTGCCACTTTGCAGAGTGATTTGTCTAAGTTGGGAAACTGGGCAGCAAACTGGAAAATGAGGTTCAATGTTGATAAATGCACTTTGGCAAAAATAATATAAATGCAAGTTGCAACCTAAATGGCAGTGTGTTGGGAGTTTCCTTAAATGAGAAGGATCGTGGGGTTTTTGTAGATAACAAGTTGTCTAATTCTGGGCAGTGTCATTCGGTGGCTACTAAAGCAAATAAAGTTCTGTCTTGCATAGAAAAGGGCATTAACTCAAGGGATGAAATAATATACCTCATCTGGAGAATGCAGTGCCTCATCTGGAGTATGCAGTGCAGTGCAGTTTTGGACTCCAGTCCTTAAGAGGGATATAAATGAGGTGGAGAGAGTGCAGAGACGTTCAACTAAACTGGTTAGAGGGTTGGAAGAGGGTAGACTGTCAAGGTTGGGGTTGTTTTCTCTGGAATAAAGGCACTTGCGAGGGGACATGATTACACTTTACCCATACCCATAAAGAGGATCACAGTAATAGAGGCCACCTCTTCAGACTAGAAGAAAAGAAATTTCATTGGAAGCAACGTAGGTGGTTCTTTATAGTGAGGACAGTGAGGTTGTGGAATGCACTGCAGGGTGATGTTGTGATGGCTGATTCAGTTAATGCCTTTAAGAATGGCTTGGATGATATTTTGGACAGACATAATATCAAAGGCTATTGTGATACTAAACTCTATAGTTAGTATAGATATGGGTATATATACACTCTATGTGAAAGTATGGAGGGATGTGTGTATGGATGCTGGGTTTTAATTTGGAGGGGTTGAACTTGATGAACTTTTTTCAACTCGATTTAACTATGTAACTAACTATCAGGTGGTTTGTGCATTGGTATATATATGACACAGTTTTCATTTTAAATGAAGCACTTTTTTTTCTATTACAGGTATGGGATCACTTATCAGGAAACTGATAATCCATCTCCCATAGACTCCATTTTAAGCAAATTATCACATTTTATAAAAATGATTTCCCCTTTTCTCTGTAATAATAAAAAAGTACCTTGTACATGATTCTAATTAAGCTGCAGGAATCCATATATCTCGGGTTTTTATGATGTCTAAATGTGGTCAAAATTAAAGAAAAACCTTTTATCCGGAAAAACTGAACATCCAAGCATTCCAGATACGGTAATAGTTCCCATATCTGCACTTTTTAGGAGACATAAACATAACATTGTATAACATATTGACATAAACTCAAGGCTTTTGGGCCTTTTCCCCTCTTTTCCATAACAAATTTTAGTGGCATGCAAAGCAGAGTTGGCACTGAAAAGCTAGTAATAGTGTTCTCTACTTATAATGGAAGTATTGTAGTTTGGACAAATTTAGATTATCCGTTCAGTTCCATGGACTAAAAGTGCATTTAACTGGACTTTTACAGTATATATAAAAGACTTGCAAAGCTTTATGAATAATATGGTTGATAATAAATATTTAAAATCTCAATATAACCCTAAAAAAACACTAGAAAAAACATTGATCTGAAAATGTTTAAATCATTAATCAAAAACTGTAGTATTATTCTTGCACATGGGCAATATAATACAAATTGTAAAGTTTGCCCCAGGGTCTACTAACCAATAGAAATCAGTAGGTAGCATTTAATTGTTACCTATCTGAAAGCAAAACACTGATTAGTTCCTAGGGGTTACCAGACCTGGTTCAAACATGTTTCATGCTTACAGACATGCTGTGCATCATTTTAACTTAAAGAGAAAACTGCTGGATGGTTTATATATTATTTTTTCTATAAATCCTCATCAAAACATATTACCTTTGGCTGTTCTGCAAAGGAAGTCATATTATCTACTTTTTGCCTTTTGTCATATGAGTGGAACTGGCAGTGCTTTCAATTAGTGTGACCAGGTCCACAAGCCTTGTGTGGCCCATGCTATTTTTCCATATTTTTCTATGGATACTATCGAAACACATATATAATAGAGATTTTAAATGATGTTTAAAACTGTTAATGTCTGTATGTTTCTTTTAACTTGAGATTACATTAATTAATAGTGGATTGAAAAAGAAATGTTTTTATGCTCATTGTCTACTGAGACAAACAGAAACTCAAGTGCCTGCAAGAGGATTTTTCCTTGTTCCTGATAATTCCACTGCTAGATTCAATAGTTTCATTGTGTTGGATATATGTATAGCATTAGCCTGTCCTCTAACACAGTGTTGTCCAACTGGCGGCCCGCAGGCCGTGTCCGGCCCACAACCCACCTTGTGTGCCCCCACATGAAAGTCTGTCTGCTGTAGCTGCTTACCTTGTGTAAGCTTTAACAGGTATCTGTACTGAGATTAACTGGTCCCTGCATTGTTTAAAGAAAAACTATACCCCCGAACAATGTAGGTCTCTATAAAAATATATTTCATAAAACAGCTCATATGTAAAACCCTGCTTCATGTAAATAAACCATTTTCATAATAATATACTTTTTAGTAGTATGTTCCACTGGGTAATCATAAATAGAAAATTCCCATTTTAAAAAATAAGGCCTGCCCCTGGGATCATAGGATTCACAGTGCACACAAACAAACCAAACAAACCAAACCATACATGTTTGGTCACATGAGCCAATCAACAGATTAACAGTTCTTTCTTTTGCTTCCACACATCTTCCAGTTACAGTTAGAGCTGTAGTATTTCTGGTCAGGTGATCTCTGACTCAGCACAGAGACTATCACAAAATGGTGGTTCAAGAAGTAAAGGGGAAATATTTACTTAAATATATATTCCAGTTTGGTAGGATTCTCTAATATACCACTTAATTTGATATAAACTATCTGTTGCTTAAGTATTCATTTTGGGGGTATAGTTTTCCTTTAAACCTAAAATTCAGACTGTAATTCCCTGTATTGTTTACACCTGTAATCCTCCCTGCATTGTTCACACTTGTAACACCTCTGTACTGTTCACACCTTAGACCCAGATTGAAATTTACCACATTGTTCATCTGTTCACACCTCAGACAAAGGGCACCAGCATTGCATCACTGTTTTTAGCACAGTCAGTCACAAAAATTGGAGCGCTCACCTCTCAGACAAACACAGTTGAAGTGCCAGGTGCTAAACTAGAAGACCCAATCCTGTCCTCGGGTCACATCAATCCATAGACAAAAATAGCAACGTTTCGATAAAGGGCCTGGTTGGCTCGAAACGTTGCCTTTGTATGCTGTGGGCTAAACAAATTATGCACTTGAGCACTTTTGCAACTTAACAGTGTGCTGCTATTTTTGTCTATGTTTTTAGCACAGTATGAACTGTTCATCTTAGAGTGGTCCTGATAGGTTTCCCTGTCTCCTGCTGTGTCCTGCCTCCCTATGCTCCCTGTGTGTACCATACTCTGCCTGCCCTATGCTCCCTGTGTGTGTCATACTCTACCTTTCCTATGCTTCCTGTTTGTGCCATACTCTGCCTGCCCTATGCCCCTGTGTGTGTGCCATACTCTGCCTGCCCTATGCTCCCTGTGTGTGTGTGTGATACTCTGCCTGCCCTATTCTCCCTGTGTGTGTGCCATACTCTGTCTGCCCTGTGCTCCCTGTGTGTGCCATACTCTGCCTGCCCTATGCTTCCTGTGTGTGTGTGCCATACTCTGTCTGCCCTATGCTCCCTGTGTTTGCCATACTCTGCTAGCCATATGCTCCCTGTGTGTGTGCCATACTCTGCCTGCCTATGCTTCCTGTGTGTGCCATACTCTGCCTACCCTATGCTCCTGTGTGCCATACTCTGCCTGCCCTATGCTCCTGTGTGCCATACTCTGCTTGCCTAAGCTTCCTGTGTTTGCCATACTCTGCCTGCCCTATGCTCCCTGTGTGTGTGTGCCATACTCTGTCTGCCCTATGCTCCCTGTGTGTGTCATACTCTGTCTGCCTTATGCTCCCTGTGTGCTATACTCTGCCTGCCTATGCTCCCGTGTGCCATACTCTGCCTGCCCTATGCTCCCGTGTGCCATACTCTGCCTGCCCTATGTTCACTGTGTGTGTGCAATACTCTGTCTGCCCTATGCTCCCTGTGTGTGTGCCATACTCTGTCTGCCCTATGCTCCCTCTGTGTGCCATACTCTGCCTGCCTTATGCTCCCTATGTGTTAATACTCTGCCTGCCCTACGCTTCCTGTGTCTGCACCATACTCTGCTTGCCCTACGCTACCTGTGGGACATGAGCCTGGTAGGATTTGTTTTGGGGGTTGTTAGCATGTGGAAATAGTTGTTACGGGTCCCTAAGGTGTTTAATCGTGTGCTGGGGGGTTGCTGTATTATCCATAGGGGAGGAGGAGGCATATCGATTTATGGGTATATTTAAACATGACTTACATTTTTTTTTTTGAGTGATAAGTGATATCACATTGTTCTTTTTAATATTCATCCTGCAGTCATTGGTCATATTCTTTGCCTTGGGTTTGTCTCAGTTGGAGGGGTTGGTACTGCAATGGAAACAATTTCATATTAATATCAGCCCTCTAATGAACAGGCTTAAACACTTTAAACAAATATGGGTTAAATATGTAGAATTAAATCTAGTTGAAAAAGAATGTTTTATAAATTACTTCAGCTATTATTATTCTGATACTAAAAAGTTGTATAAGAGAAATGAGTTTTAAGAAGGGAGCTAAAAGTCCAGTTTCGTTATTCTAAATATACTGAGATGTTTGTCAAAAAAAATGCATACAGGGTCAGATCACTTTAAAATATAACATTAAAACCCAGGTACGCAGCACATATGGTAAGCTTAGGCTAAAAGATTTCCTTGTTCTTGCTGATACCTCCCTGGGGCATAGCAGATGAAACTTGTTATCTGTCTCATTTACCTGATGGCAAAGCACGATAATATGACATGAAGCACTTTAACTGGAGGCAAGGTTGTTACTCATGAAAAAATGCAGCAGGTGATTTACCAGTTACTAGTCATAAATACGGAAGAGGGCTTCTTAAACTCAGTTGCTGCTGGAGGGTCCCCGAAGCATTTAGCTATGCAAAGAACAGTGGGTAGCAATATGTGTGCGGGGGCCATTAACGCTTAGTAAATCTTATTAACCATACAAAAAAATTTTTAGGCAACCCCCTTAACCCATTTGTTATATCTGAAATAAAGTTGTTTTGTGGGAAGTGTTTTGATGTTAAAGAATGGCAGCAATGTGTTGGCTTCAGAAACACTTCTGTTTTGCTTCGATACTGTGCATACAGTATTACTGACGCCTTTAATTTTCTCAAACAAGGATCTAAATGTGACAGCAATAAACCACTATAAAGTGATTCAAAATCTTACAATGGGAATAAGATATGCAAAAAAAATAGTGACTGGTGCTAGCCTCGTACTTTTTCTATTGTAGAATTTCATGAAACCTTGTGCCTTATTGCTTCCCATTCCTTATAATGAGAGGCGATTTTAGACATTTTGTAGTGTATTTTTACACTGTTTGCCATGAGACAAAAATGTGATGTGGCTCGTGTGATGTGCTCCATTTTACAGAGCAGTCTACATAGTAAAGGGGACTTCTCAAAAGCATTACATTTATGGGAAACATGTCAATATTATTTTTACTCTGTAATTATAAAATATTGTACTTGATCCCAACTAAGATATGATTCATCCTTGTTAGAAGCACAACAATCCTATTGTGTTTCTTTAATATTTAAAATAATTTTGAGTAGACAATGTATGGAGATCCAAATAACAGAGAGATCCCTTATACAGAAAACCCAGTCCCCAAGAATTCTGGATAATAGGTCCCATACCTGTATTAACATGAATCCCCTCTTCACTCATTTGCTTTGTAATATAAATATCAATTTTGGATTAATTTTGCACTGCTTTGAGCAGTCAATAAGTTAATTTCATGTGGTATATTAAGGCAGCCCTGTGCACTAATACCCATGCCAATCCAGACTCCCTGATACATATCACATGTAGGTAAAAAGTATTAAATTTTCCAAACTTTGGGCCAGTCCATTCTATGCATAATACATTGTCGAATTCTAACCAGCCAGTAAGGTTTTATTAAAAAATGGTAAATCATCCCTAGTGTCTATAGTTTATAGATGAAAGCCTCTGTGACCACTAAAATGCTTTAAAAAATAAAAATACATATAATGAAATACTGTATACTATATACGAAACAGTATAGTATGAGACATTCAAAGTGCACCATTTGTTCTAACCGTGGACTAGGGGATACCAGTGATCCCCAGTGATCCCCTACTATACATTTGTTAGTTAAAGTCTATTTGGTAATTACCCTAACTTACAAAATAGCTTGTGCCAGGAGAGATAATTCAATAGACTGTACATAGTGATTCCTGTGAACTCAATTATTTAGCAACAAAGATTGTACCTACTAAATAGCCAGAAGGAACAGACACTGAAAGGAAAGAGATGACTGTAAGTAGATATGTTCTGAAAATGTAGGCTGCACCAGAGCTACATCTTTGGAAGAAGATATGGTGCTCTGAGCCAAATTCCTGCAAGAGAACGGATGGTCTTTCAGAAGCTTTGGCTGAGGGATAATAGCATGGGTGAAATGATCCAGTTACTGGTTACAGAGACGGTGCTGAGGTGTTTATGACACCTGGAAGATTAAGATAAATCTCCTGGGAAAAAGTGGACCTTACTGAGCAAACTTTTCCCTGCTTTACTGTACAGTGTATTGCAATTTGCCTGCTTTCTACTTGTCACAGTCTGAGACACTTCCAAGAGAAGGCACATTTGAAGACTGAATAAAAATATCACACCATGGTTAGATCATCGTGAAATGACACAAAATGAAGACACATCTCCATGTTTTCCCCAACTCACCAAAACAGAAAGGGGCATTCATTTAATTAAGTTATTGTATGACAGCCGCCCTCTGGCTGTCTTGGTTTGGCTCCCTTTCCCGTCTGTTTTACCTGTCTCCATTTCTGAATAATTGATCTTGCCATCTGCATAAATAGAACACCTGTCCTTGGGCTAACTCATTGCTTTAAATAATTAAGTGCAAAACCTTCGTAATGCATATTTGAATAAAGTCATGGCTTCATAAACAAAGCATAGAAATAGCTGTCATCTATCTATCTATCTATCTATCTATCTATCTATCTATCTATCTATCTATCTATCTATCTATCTATCTATCTATCTATTATATTCATTAGGAAGTTTACAAACAACAAAAAACAAAAATGGATGTCATGCTCATGAGAGTTTTTGCACTATACGAAATGGACTGGCTGAGCCTGTGCCATAACAGAAACCTATAAACCATAGAATATGGGTGCACAGCGAAGTACTGAGCTTTTCTCCACCACCAGAGAAAAGTTATATGCGCCATGAGTTTAAAAAGGAAGTTTGTGGTGCAATCAAGTAGTTTATAAATAAAAAAGAAAATCTGCAATAAAATAAATAACAGTGTTTAGTACTTTTATTTTCTTCACTTCCACATAAATGAGATGAACACCTGTTTGTTCTGAAAATTGTATGCATATGCGCCAGTTGACATGGGGGACAAAGCATTCTGCCCCAATTGCTGCAGCGAACCTGCACCTAAAGAACTAGGTGCAGATGTAATTTATGCCTGAATTAACACCAACTGGACTATGAAAATTTTCAGTGTAACTGAAATCTGATTTGCATTGTGGGAAGATTTGACTTTTGAAATGGTAGGTGAGCGGGTTTCGTTTGCAGACATGAGACTGGGACACAAAAATGCAAAAAAAAGGGATTTTGCCTTTACCCTAAATATTAACTATCAAGGTGCTTATCTTTATATGGCATCACAAAATATAACAGTGCCTCTCATAGCTGAAAATGTAATCTTCCTGACTACCCCAGGGCCTCTCCCAAAGACTGAACCATCAGGCCACAATGACACTGGAAAAATGGGAAAATATGGCATTGTTGGTAAAAAACATGGCAAAATTGCACATTGCACTCAGAGCTTGTTGGAAGTAAATGACCCCTTATATCAGAGTGTATTATTATTCCATTTACTACCCTACAATGAAATCATAGCTTGCATGCAGTTCATGTGGAATTTGCAGGGATTCTTTTCAGTTAATTTTTCTTCACCATTGCTTAGTACTAAAAAAAACATAAATTAAAAGTCTACAACATAGAGTAAATGTGTTTTCAAGCAGATTTGGAAATTAATTTACAGTAGGATAAAATTGTAAACAAAACAAAGACAATTCTTTTGGCACACACAACCATAACCCCACCACACAAATCAGGATGGCTCTAGTCACACCAAAGCTAAAAACTACATTATTCTGTTATTCTAGTTTTGATGTGGCTCATATTAAAGTGAAATATGCCATAGTAAAATATGGCCATATTAAAATATGGCAATTAAAAACGTAACTTGCTTGCTGAAAGAGTAGCATTAGATTATTATTTATTGAACATTTTGTGCATGGTTTCTCTTATATATGTAGGAACAAGTGGAAAGTATTCCTATGATTGACTAGTATTGTATATAATTGTCCTCTGTACTATAATAATGTGAATTGTTCATTATGTAAGTTATGTGATAAAATAATATATAGGGGGTAGAAAGAGGAAGTACTGAGCCTTTTGACAGTGATTTGTAGAGGGAGAGCAGTAACCGTAGAGGAAAGGATAGGCTAAAAGCAAATCAGGTTGTTAGAATTAAATTGTTCCATAAAGAAAAAATTGATTGTGTTGGAGAAACGTTTCATTTCAGTTCGTACCTGTTACACATTTATTGTAATATTTATTAAATTACAGCTTTACTTATATTTTCCTACCAATATCCCAATATAGACACAATGTGAGAACAAGTAGGTGAGTAACTAGAAGCATCTGTAGTTAAATATATCTTTCCTCTAGTTTTGTAGAAACAACGCCTGTTTCATTAGCATCGAGGACAAAAGAATATTACAGAGATGTAAGCAAATACAAGAGGCAAACCCAAATAAACTGTCATGTTATTCCTACTTCCTGTCATCTTTTTAAATGACAATTTTCTAGGTGAGGCTACCGTCTTGTCAGGAGATCCCCTTATTGTGCCTGAGTGCTGTAAGAATGAGACAGACAGGATGATAAAACATGATGCCAGGCTCCCTTGCCCACTCAAAGACCCTCCCTGAGGGATCAGGTATCTTTACTAAGCTTTAAGGTCAACCAGACACCTCCCTAGAGACTTACCTGAGGCCTACCTGAGCTGAACAATATACTCAGCATAAACTCTTGTCAAGTAATACAACTGTTATCTGAGCTTGGATCAAAGAACTCAGTGTGCTCTTAAAAAGAAAATCCCAGGCCAAGCAAGTTTTTACCACATGACTCAAATCTCAAAGGACACCAGTTGGTTTGCACAGGGGCAAGCTGTCATGAACACTTCAATTCCAAACTCACTTCCTCTAGCAGCTCTGCTCTGTGTAATATTAAGTTGCCTTGCAGATAAAAATCAGGTGTGTGTTAAATTATGGACTTGTAGTACAACGAGCATGAGGAAAAGTCAATAAAATTTAAGGAACTTATGTGTGTTCTAGTGATCTGAATAGCACAAAGTACAGCATGATGGATGTTTGATATATAACAATTTCTGCTTTACATTCATTCTGCATGTTATTATCCAAGTTCAAACATTGCTTTTCTTCCCTTCTGCCTGTGTTACAGTCAGTCACAGCCAGCACAGCTTCCCCTTTCATCGCCATCATGCTAAATTTTGCAGAAGTTAATTCAGTGTTAATTTACTTCTCACTTTTAATAGTCTGGTTTCTATTTCTTCTTTCACTTTGATTTTATTCTTGAACCCCCCACTGATGTTGTCAGAATTTGTCCATAAGTAGGTCAGGTTTGCAGGCTTATAATGAGGGCTGTTAATGTGGGACATGAACTTACATATTTAGGCCAGAGTGTGGTACTCACATAATGAGCTAATGTACTTATTCTAGCCCAATTCAAAAAAAGCACTTGTGTCTGGGGCTTACCTGCACAACTGCACCTGGTGTTGTAAGGCAGATCTGTCCTTTGCAATGAGCAACTGCCGGTGCTCTCTAACTTGAATATATAAATTATACACAGGTTATTCTAGTGCAGTATGTATATGAGATGAATTTATGATGTAATTATGATGTAGTTTGCTACTATATGACAGCTCGAATATGGAGTATACTTTGAGACAGTGCTTCTGTCACAGTACAGCTTGTAGTATGCACGCACATATGGTAAAGCAATGTTTACATTTTTTATGCTAATCTCCTAGCATGTGTGAGCCTAAAAGGTCTTTTACATGATCAAGAAAAAGCATAACTAAAAAGCAAATTGCCATGGACTTTGAGGTGGCCATCCCCATTGCTATATGTAATCATGGAACTAAGAGGCAGGGGATAGGTGGAGGGAGCCATAACCAGGAATAGGCATGGAAACAGAACAGTGCAACAAACCAGACCCAGAACAGGACAGTATTGGTCCAATTTATTAGTAAGTCTTTTTATAGTCAATGATGCAACTGTATAATAAACACACCATGAGCGCATGGTTTAGCTCAGTTTGTAGTCATAGAGGTAGAACTATATTTTTTGTATCTGTTATATTTATTGATAGCATCATCATGTTAAATTAGAAGGACTAACAGATTTAATAATGTATCCAAATTTGTAATTATTAACACGTAATAGTATCTAAATTAGATGCAATAGAAGTAGAGAAAGAAGTATTTTCATGATTTTACATTGATACGCAATGTTTTTCTTTTGTTAAGGACATGTCTCCAGCTGTGTTTGAGGTCTCTATTAGAAGATTCAGATGGCAGCTTGTTTAGTTTGTCATGGCAGGAACTAATGTGCACATGGCGTTTCTTTTTTGTTTCTCAATGGACAATCTTGCATCAAGTTGATGGGTTGCAGGCTGGTTACTGCCATAGATTTTACTCAGATGTCCCCTCCTTAATAGATGCAGAGTAGGTCAACGTGGCTTTGATGTTTTTTTATTACAGTTATATCTAAAAAAATTATGTTTTTAATATGGCAGACAGAGTCAAAGCAATCTGTGGTCTTTCTCTGGTATATTAGTACTTACATTTTATGGTTTAATTTTAAAATATCATTGCCTGCATTGGATCATTTTTAACAACATAATTGAGATTGTCACTGAATATTCTCTAATGCAGCCAGACCAGGGATTCATCAGTAAAGCCCCCCTTGGGATTTGTGAAAATATTTCAGTTCTTAATTCCTAAAGTAAATGCGTGCATGGATTAACAAGAAGTGAACAATGTCCCTTTAATCCTAAACTATGCTGCCTAGTAAATTTACAATTTACACAGGGTAAAAGTGATGCTTAATATATAACACAACATTATAATAAAGTGATTCGAAGTGATTAACCTCTAGAGTAATAACATATTGATTCCTTATAGGTCAACACCACCCTCTACACATACAATATGTACGTACAAGTCCTATGCTGTAATTTTTAACATATTTTGCTATGTAAATGTCTTGCTAAAGCAATGAGAATATTGTAGTTGTATTAATCTACACAGTACCTGGGCAGTTAGGTGAGAAAATATAAATCCGTGCAGTTGGCACATTAAAGACTGAACATTCCTCTTTTGACCACAGGATATTACCAGGTTATAAAGTAAAAAAATATAGTAAATAAACTGGACTTATTTACAAAACAGAGAGCAAAGTGAGCAATAAACAGGTGCTAAAGGCACTTTTGTACATGTTCCTCTACGAAGATTACCCAAAATGCTCCCAAAATGAAATGCAAGGAATTGTGCACTGAAGATGGGGGTTCATTTTGAGTGTGTAAAGAAGAGTACGTAAATGACAGGCTGATAAAGTGTCCAATGGCACGAAATGCATCAGGAAGGAGTGGCTAGCAAGGAGTATTCAGATGCATGATGATACTACCATGGTACTGGTATGTTATACATTGATTGTTGTGATTCTTGCACCAATAAACCAATATATAAGTAGATTCTCTGTCTATAATTTCTATTATGTATTATATTTGCATGATTGTATTTATATATGTAGAACCCTGTCCACAGAATCAACAATTTCAGATAGCAAGTGCCTGTTTTTTAAAAAAATATGGGGATTAACCATTAGTGTATGGGGCAGATTTTCTAAAGGACGAAGTGGCTAACGCTAGCGACAATTCGATAGAGTTACCACTCACAGGGACATCGCTGATTTACTAATGGATGCAGGCGCCAATTCGCTAGCGAAAGAGACTGGTGCTAACGGTCATTTGCACTCTATCGCCAGACGACTTTTCGCTCTGGTGAACAGTCGTTACTCCGCAAATTCACTAAAGTGCAGATTTTACTGAACGTTACCTCTTTTGCCAGAGTTGCCTTCGCCCACCTCAGATCAGGCAAAGTGCATTAAAGTAGCTAGATCTTCCTCAACTCTTCTGTCACTTACATTATATTCTGTGAGCCAAAAATGCATCAAAGTCCAAAAAACGCTCGCGTCTTTTCCTTTTTTTGGCCTGATTGCCTGCAAAAGACCTAACAAACTTTTTTTGGGTAACCGGTTTTCCCCATACATTTGCAAACATATGGAACATTAATTTTACAGTGGGTACATGTGTAGGCCATTAGAATAACTCTATGGTCTTTATTATGGTTCCCTAGACATGTGTTTTAAAAAATGCAATTTGTAAGTATATGTACCAACATTTAACATAAAGATGTCCATTCAACTTATAATTTCCCGCCCTATGCAAATTGACCTGAGCACAAGACCTCTAATGAAGTTTCGCTAGGCAGAAATGAACACTAGCACATCTTCAAATACTCGCAGTGCCGAAATAACGCTAGTGAAAGGTCGCCAGCGTTCGGCGCCCACGACGAAACTCCACATTTTAGTGAGTTAGCGTAGTCTGAGCGCATTTGTGCCTGGCGAAGTGTGTGAAGCGGTCGTTGGCGACAATTAGCCCTTTAGTAAATCTGCCCCTATAGCTCTGTCTGATGCACCTAATTCCTGGGAAACCACCTGAGCCACCTGGCTTTTAAAGATGTATTTTACTTTATTGACTGATGGGTGTTTTCTTGCAAACTCTCATTTTCTGCATATTTCAGCTGAATTATAGAGCTGTTATTTGTTGCCATGGAAAGTTTAAATGCTCTATTGGCAACAATGGCAACTCAAGTAATCATACAGGGCTGGTGCTGCCATAAATGTTTTCCAGATCAATTCGATTTGCTTCAGCAAACTGTTCATGTATAGGGAGAGGCATCTACTGGTTCTCTACATGTTCTATGCACATATAATGTTCACTGAACATTTTATTCTAAGGTAAAATCTTTAGTAATAATCCTTGCTTTATATATAGTATTGTATTTTCTGTTGAAGCGAACTACATTGCATTGCCACTTGTGTAACTGCATGGCTGCACTGTATACTTACAACAGCATACCTGTTTTACTATTAAGAGCTAGGGAAACCTGTTCATGTGTAACACAACAACATAACCCAGCACATATGTCTTAACTTGAAATTTTTAATTTGTGTCTATTTATTGTAAGCCATAATTTACCCCTTGTGTGATCGGCTATCTGTGATGTAAATCATGCTGATGCTGGTGTCCTTAAATGGTTGAGAATGTCAAATAAAATATCGCTTTTACCTTGGAGAAAAATGTTGTTGAGTGGATAAAAAAACAAGAAGCAATTCATGTGGATTAAAAGCAATTGTTCTGTTACCCTTAGCAACAAAATCTAGATGTGGCCAATCAGTAAAGTTGATATATTGTTTTGACAAGCATATACATATTTCCAACATAAATAGCAAAATAGACCTAATAACAGTTAGTTTTGAAGGTTCAAACTGATGTAGTTTCAATGTGTCATTTGGATAAGTCCCTGGAGACATGTTCCTTTTATCAAATGGATAAAAAATACACACTGTGATGGATGTATGAGTGATAGCCATTTTGTAAGATCTGATGGAAATAGCAGTAATTATATGTTCATTTGCCAATTTTCTTCAATGTATGCATTTTAGCAATAGAATGCATTTTAAATTCAATCCATACGAAGTACTTCTACATGCCAATATTATTCCCTAGCATAATTAAATAAAGCCAGGCCATGGAAGAAGTCACAAGTATAACTTGCCTTTTTTTAGACTCAATGTCCAATGACATATAAAATAAATATTCATTTCAGGCAGCAGTAGGTTATGTGTTGTCGGGCCATGTATATGCTGTATATGTACAGGCATTTGTTGTAATGCATTTGATTGCTTTTGCCACATTGCATAGTTTTCTAAGCTTTATACTATAAATACCATAGTAGTTTATGTGTTGTCGGGCCATGTATATGCTGTATATGTACAGGCATTTGTTGTAATGCATTTGATTGCTTTTGCCACATTGCATAGTTTTCTAAGCTTTATACTATAAATACCATAGTTTGTTGTGCTATTACTATGAATACCTATAACATTTACAATGTAGGTGGAGGATGCTAACTTATCAGAATTAATAGCACCTGAACTTAAAGGAACAGTTCAGTGTACAAATAAAACTGGGTAAATAGATTGTATGTGCAAAATAATACATGTTTCTAATATAGCTAGTTAGCCAAAAATGTAATGTATAAAGGCTGGAGTGACTGGATGTGTAACATAATAGCCAGAACACTACTTACTGCTTTTCAGCTCAGAGCTTGAAGGGGGGCCACATGGGACAAAACTGTTCAGTGAGTTTGAAATTTATCCTTAGCATTAAGTTCAGAAATCAAACAGTTATGATCCATGTTCCCCCCCCTCAAGTCACTGATTGGTTACTGACTAGTAACCAATCAGTGGAAACCAGTGAGCTGCAAAGCAGTAAGTAGTGTTCTGCTCTTTTATGTTAGACATCCAGTCACTCCAGCCTTTATACATTACATTTTTGGCTAACTAACTATATTAGAAATATTTATTATTTTGCACATACAATCTATTTACTCAGTTTTATTTGTTTATTTTATATGTACTATATTAAAAACAATTTTTATTTTGCACAGCCTATCTATTTACCCAGTTATTATTTTTACCCTGAACAATTCCTTAAACAACATTGGAGGTGGAGACTGTGAAGGCAGAGGAGGTAGCAAATGCTTATCTGAAATATTAGAAGCAGAGAACTACCAAAGCCTCCAGTGACTCAAAGGCAGATAATCTTCAAATTTTGTCCTGACAGAATCCATCATTCTGCTTCTCTAATTTGGAAACTCAATATTTTTATCTGTTTCAATCTGTTTTATCTGTTCTTTCAGTAAAGACACCCCTTCCATACTGATGGGACCTCCAGTTCTTATGAATATTTTCACTTGTAATGCATATCTTTGAATCTTCCTTGTATCTATAGAATTACTAGATGATGGTCTTAACCCTTTTAAGCACTTTTTATAAGAAAAAAATTAAGGCATACGGTACATGTAAGGGTCGAAGGGAATTTTCGAATTTCAAAAACGTAGAATTTCGATGTAATTTTTGGATACTTCGACCATCGAACAGGTCAAATTCGACTTCAATTCGAAGTGAAAAACTTCGACTTTGAAAATCTAAGTACTGTCTCTTTTAAAAAGTTAGGCTTCGACACTTCGCCATCTTAAACCTACCTATCTTGAGCGTTTGGGCAAGTTTTGAGAAATCTAAGGATTTTTGGTAAAATCGTACGTTCGATTCGAAGGATTTCATCGTATGATCATATGATTTAAAAAAATCCTTTGACTTTGACTTCGAATGTCGAACTACCCCATTCGATGGTCGAATTTCTAGGTTTTTTTCACTTCGAAATTCGACCCTTGATAAATCTGCCTCTAAATGATTCACTCTGTTAATTGGAATGAACTCTATCTAAAAGCTTCTGTATATTCTTGCAGGAGTATAAGAGGTGGGGTTTAGTACACACTACACCATAACTTTGCCATAAGAGTATTTATAGGTTCCCCAATAAGTTGGGATGTAGACAAATGGAATCATAACATGTGGGATGTTTCACTCATATATAACCATTATCTTATGACCTTTTTTCTATTTGTGTTGCAGTCCATAATCTTAAAGGAGAAGGAAAGACGTGCAGCTCTTGGAGGTGCCAAATGTTAGGCACCCCCAAGTGATTGTAGTTACTTACCTGAAACCCTGGGCCGGTGCTTCTATCAGCAAAAAACTGCACTGGGCTGGGGTTATACTAGTGAGCACCACGAAGTGATCCACATACGTCTTCTTGTGTCTTCAAATTTCCTGGGGAAAATGAATGCGCAGTTGAACTAAATAGCGAATTTTTAATTAATGTTCGCTTTTCGTTCTACTGCGCATGTGCAGCCACGCGAAGCAGGAGGAAGACGGAAGAAGATCGCTCCATGGTGCTCACTGGTATAGCCCTGTGCAATTTTCTGCTGATAGGAGCACCGGCCCGGGGTTTTAGATACTCACTTGGGGGTACCTAACATTTGGCACCCCAAATGCTGCAAGCCTTTCCTTCTCCTTTAATCTACATTTTGTAGATTTAAAAAAGTACAATTGTAGTTATGATATGTCATCACTGCATCTTTATTGCCACTCTTTGTACATTTTTACCTCTTAAGGTATTTGTATATACATTCCATTCTCTGGTGGCTAGATATTTACTGTCTGAATCACACATTTTGGGTTGGAAAATATCTGGACACTACTAATTTTCTCATATATATATAGGTTTACATGAGTGATATAACTTAATTTGAAAATTATGTAGAATGAATCTTTTCAAGAGTATTATCTTTTAACGAGAATTATCCTTATTTTCAAGTAATTTCTGTGTTTCCATTTATCACTGTCTGTTTCAGAGGAAGGTGGCACAAAGAAGTTGCTGTATTAAACCAGTGGACCACACAGGACTAACTATATGCAAGCACCCATGTATACTTGCAGTTCCCACTAATGTTGATGCACATTGATATATTTTTTCTTTTGATAAGATTTGTAAGTTGTTAATAATGCTTCAGATAATTAAATGTCAGTTAAAAGCAAAGAGCTTTCTAGGTTGAAGATGCTTCAATGAAAAAAGCTGAATAAAGTTGGGACATTGCTAGTGTTTTGCCTAATTTATGAAAAAACTTATCCCTAAAATGGCCCACATATACAGATCTCTTCTGCTGTGTGTTTTGCATGAAGGCATTTGGATTTTGTGTGTCAGACCTGGAGAACTACATTCTGCAAATGTCCATAAAAACCTTAGATGCAGAATTGTAGCACCTTGCTTTATAGCCAAGAGGATTAAGATCCTTTTCTGGCACATCATTTTATTTTTATAACTGTGTTTAATGTGCTGTCATTATAAACTCGATGGTTGAGGAATGTTGGACTGGAATGCATTGAAACTGAAAAGTTAATGACAGGAGACAAATCATACTGAAGAAAGCAAACACATGCACATATTCAGGGCAGCTGTATAACACATAAAAAGATCTGTAATTGCTTTGTTTTATGTTATATTACAAAATCACAACATCTGACTATAAAATATCAGCGACTGCCATGTCAGACTGTAATTCTGAAGTGCTAAACTTATGCCTCTTCAGTTTATGTGAACTTTATCTCCCAGCATTGTTTCAAAAGGGAGCACCGAGAGCTGTAGTTCACAAATGGCATTACTGTGAGTAGCAAGTTTCATTGCCAACTACTGTATAATGCAAATATACATCAAAGTGTTAATATAACAATATATCTGTGTCAAATGCAACTGTGATATAGTTCAGCAAGAGTTTAGTCAGCACTCAAACCTCCAAAATTCCTTTCATTTGGTGCAAGTCTCACAGTTTCCACCACCAACTGATTTTCGAATCCTTTGTATCACAGGCAGCACCATCCATGAATGTATTTTCTTAAAACGCCTTTATTGAGACATAGGCTCTTGACCCAGATAAAACACAATGTTTCAGACCTGCATAGGTCGGCTTGAAAAAAGACCTTTGCAGGTCTGAAATGTTGTGTTTTATCTGGGTCAAGAGCCTATGTCTCAATAAAGGCGTTTTAAGAAAATACATTCATGGATGGTGCTGTCTGTGATACAAAGGATTAAAAAAATGCAACTGTGATACATCTCAGTTAGTATGAAGAAAAATGCAATTCCACAATACTCAACTATAAATCAATTTAGGACTGCCTAAATCATACTTGTGAAATCACTCATGCTTTGTAAGTAATAATATGTTCCCAACTGAAATATATATGGATATAATAGAAGGCTGTACTGCAGTAGGGATGTAGCGAACGTCGGAAAAAAAGTTCGCGAACATATTCGCGAACTTGCGCAAAAACGCGAGCGGTTTGCGAACGGTTCGCGAACCCCATAGACTTCAATGGGAAGGCGAACTTTAACATCTAGAAAAGACATTTCTGGCCAGAAAAATGATTTTAAAGTTGTTTAAAGGGTGCAACGACCTGGACAGTGGCATGCCAGAGGGGGATCAAGGGCAAAAATGTATCTGAAAAATCTGCCTGTGTGTGCTTGGAAGAGATAGTGTAGGGGGAGAGCTGTTAGTGATTTCAGGGACAGATGATAGTAAGTTTGCTGGCTAGTAATCTGCTTGATACTGCTCTGTATTGGAGGGACAGAAGTCTGCAGGGATTTGAGGGACATTTTAGCTTAGGTAGCTTTGCTGGCTAGTAATCTACTGTTCTCTTTAAACAACTGCCATACGTTGACCTTGTAGGCATTGTTTGCCCAGTTTTTTTGGACGCAGCCACTGAAGCACAGTTGCCAGAAAAAATATGCCATATAAATGCTGAAAATAGTCATTTTTCGCCATACGTTGACCTTGTAGACATTGTTTGCCCAGTTTTTTTGGACGCAGCCACTGAAGCACAGTTGCCAGAAAAAATATGCCATATAAATGCTGAAAATAGTAATTTTTCGCCATACGTTGACCTTGTAGACATTGTTTGCCCAGTTTTTTTGGTTGCAGCCACTGAAGCACAGTTGCCAGAAAAAATATGCCACATAAATGCTGAAAATAGTCATTTTTTGCCAAAAAAAGTGACTCCGGTGTTTTTTCTGGAGACGGTAATATTATGGATATTTAGACAGAATGGGAACAAGGTCACACAGCTCGATGGCGGGTTGAAGAAAACAGTGTGCAAATAATGCCTACAAGGCCAACGTATACACTACTACAGCGGTGGATACGGATTACGTAAAATATATTATGGCTGCTTGAAAAAAGTGACTCCGGTGTTTTTTCTGGAGACGGTAATATTATGGATATTTAGACAGAATGTGAACAAGGTCACACAGCTCGATGGCGGGTTGAAGAAAACAGTGTGCAAATAATGCCTACAGGGCAAATAATGCCTAAAAGGTCAACTTATACACTACTACAGCGGTAGTAAAATAAAAAAAGTAAAATAAAAAAAAATGAATATTAAAAAAAAAAAATTAAAGTTGGTGCTGCTGAACTACTAGGAGCAGCAGATTAGCACACCAGTCCCACTCCCCAACACTGCTAGACTAATAGCACTGGGCTCTTATAGTAGTAGTAGTAGTAGTAGTAGTAGTAGTAGTAGTAAAACAACAAAAAATAAATAAAAGCAGTCCTTACAAGGACTACTGTTATTGCAGCAGTCAGCAGATGAGATCAGAAGCAGGACAGCTGCCCACTGCAGCTACATACAGAGCACTGCAGTAGAAGGTAGATTACTAGCCAGCAAAGCTACCTAAGCTTAAATGTCCCTCAAACCCCTGCAGACTTCTGTCCCTCCAATAACAGAGCAGTATCAAAACGATTACTAGCCAGCAAACTTTCAACTGTCCCTGAAATCACTAACAGGCAGCAGCTCTCTCCCTACACTATCTCTTCAGCACACACAGGCAGAGTGAAAAAACGCTGCAGGGCTTCGGTTTTTATAGGGAAGGGGAGTGGTCCAGGGGAGAGCTTCCTGATTGGCTGCCATGTACCTGCTGGTCTGGGGTGAGAGGGCAAAAAAAAGCGCCAACAATGGCGAACCCAAAATGGCGAACGTCGCGCGACGTTCGCGAACTTCCGGCGAGCGCGAACACCCGATGTTCGCGCGAACAAGTTCGCCGGCGAACAGTTCGCGACATCTCTATACTGCAGCTCCTTGCAGCTTGTGACAGCCATATTCATGATTGTGACATCACTTGGGTTATTGAAGAAACAATATACTCCAAACTAAAATGTAGACATATGCAGGACAAGTATGCCCAACTTACATTTCTTCAGCAGTTACTGAACTGCAGCTTTTTCTTCTCCCACCAAAGGCTATTGCTGGTGCTATTATTTATACATTTATACTGGCAATGTTTGGAATATTATAGAGGGATTGTATAATGTTTTTATACAAGTAACAGAACTCTAGAGTGACTTAATAGAGGAATAGTCATCAGGTCATTCCTGTTAAAGTCAAACAATCTGAGTGAACCTACAGAACTGGCCATGTCGCAAGTCTAATGGTAAAAGTAATTTCTACTTAAATCTAAAAAACTTCTCTCACCTTATTGAACCTCTGACAACCAACATTTAAAAGTTTGCATGTGAACATTTCTAAAAACAGCTAAAAATATCAGCGTTAAAGGAAGTAATACATTAGAAGTCTGACAGAAGACAGTGGGAATTCTGAAAAGTGCTTCTAGAAATGTGTCAGTTACCTGGGGAATTCATTCACAATAGCAAAGCAATAGCAAAAAGGAAATGTAAAGGTCTTATTACTGGGTGGAGCTCGCTCGCTGCTTAAACATGAGTCGGTGAGAACAGAACTGTAGGTTCTCTTGCAAGATGAGACTTCCAAAATCAGATGTCTTTAATGACAAGTAAAATGCCTGTCTGTCCCCCTAAGCTACACCCTTTTCATGAGTAAGTAACTAGAGGCATGGACCAAAACAGTAACAGGTGTTTAACGGAGAGCTTGAATTCAGCATGCTCCTGCATGCACAGGCCATGTAAATGCTCAGGGATTTAATGCCTTATGGTAAATTCTGCACATTAAATGCTGATTGTGGAGTTGTGTCAAAGATGTTGACTGTGTCCCATTCTTCTCATGACTAATGAGAGATTTTCCCTCATCGCTTATCCACTCCTACACGTATTAAGAAGAAATGTAATTTCCTTTCTAATTGTAAGTATTTTCCTTATTACTGTGACAAGAATTTTGCTACACAGTGAAATAAGTCTGAATAAAATAGACTCTCTTCATATCAGTGCAACCCCAGCTGCCAGTATATACTGTGCATATATAAATACAGAAACATTTTAAAGCTCATCTTATATTTGTATTATAAGAAGCAGTTGGGACTGGAGTGTAGCAATTTATAATACTGAACTGCTACTATGCTAATCTGCCTGTTACTGTGCAGTCTTGAGAGCAGGTATGGTGAGGGGATATACAAGATAATGGTGACATTACAAACACTGTTTAATGGCAGTGGATGAAGGAATATCAAATGAAGTAGTGGTGGAGATCAGAACTGGTATGTATACACATGATTGGTACATGCTTGATTACAAACAAGTCAGTAAAAAAGAAAATTAATTTGTGGGAGCAATTATTGATAACATAAACAGCACTCCAGGTGATCGTGGGAAACTGCTTATTTGCATAGAAATGAACTATCTCACCAATTATCATACATATATATTTGTAATCAACTAATTGCATGCTCATAGAAATACTGTACTAATAGTACTTTATTTCCAGAATAAAGGGATTAAAGTACCTATAATTTAGCATTACTTGACTTAAATTTATATACTGTAAGTATATTGATTTACAAAGTCTGATGTCAGAAAGTGACAGATTCACAGATATTTATTTCACTCATGATATCTAGGCAAATGGTCAAGAGGCAGAAAACATGACATCTTAAGTAGAATGGCCTCAGTAACTACGTATGATATTTTCTGTGTTGAATCCAGTGGCGCACGTGCTGCCGGGGGGCCCTGAGGGGGGTGCGGGCCCTTGCCCAATCACACCCCCTGCTCCCCCGGTAGTTACGCCACTGAATGGTCTTCCAAAATCTGACTACGCCAGCTTTCCTGTGTCACATTTCCCAAAAATAACAAAAGCACAGGAGGAACATTGGAATGCTGTACAATCAGTGCATCATAACAGATGAAATGGTGGTAAAAAATAGCATTGGGTGTGCAATTCAAGGTAGAGAGTGAAAGTATAACTATTCTTAAAGCAATTGTTCAATTTAGTGTAAAAATAAAAACTAGGTAAATTGATAGGCTGTGCAAAATAAAAAATGTTTCTGATATAGTTAGTTAGCCAAAAATGTAATGTATAAAGGCTGGAGTGACTGGATGTCTAACATAACAGAACACGACTTTCTACCTTGCAGCTCTATTGGTTTCCACTGATTTGTTACCAGGCAGTAACCAATCAGTGACTTGAAGGGGGCCACATGGGTCATCACAATGCAACATTATTTACCAGAATTCCAGCATAATTGCACCAACCTCGACAAACTTCAAAAACAGACAGGAGACCAGTCTGAAAATGGGGAATCTCTTGCTTGTAAAAGAGATTGTACGAATACTGAAATGTCTGGCTAGGGATTCCCTCCAGATAATTTGGTCAGATATACCTACCTGATATATTTGTCCTCCACATACTCAATAAAACAGTGTTTATATCTTCTATCAACAGACCAAGCAATGACTGACCTTGCTACTATATATAATTGTTCTAGTTAAAAAGCTATATTTTTCTCACCTGAAGTTGGGCATGAGCTTGGTTGGGCCATAGCCATACTACATATAAACACGCAAATAGATCTCGCTTATCTTTTACATTCTCTTCATATGTCCTCCTTTAGGTCAGATATTGACCAATCAGCTCCAAGGTAAATAAATAAAAATGGGCTTTGTATGCAGAAAAAGGTAATGGATCACCATGCTGCATGGTTTTAACTACAGGAAAGTGCCAGGACAAGCTAAATTAGCACCCAAGGCACAGTGCCCTGTAATTTCTCCTCCTTCTCCATCACTACCACCATCAGTCAATTACATTCCCCTTCACTTCCAATTATACCTCACTGCCATCCCTCCAATTGTGCACTAACCTTTTGCTCCATATGCAAGCTACCACTAGTTAGAGTAAGAGCACTGAGCAAACTGGATTTAGTGTTGTTTGGAAAAATTGCAACAATTCCTCATTTGTATTAATTTTCATTGCATACTCCATATAGTGGCACACTGTGAACTATCTAATAATTTAATTAGTGTAATGTTAGGATAAAGACATGAAAGGAATAAAAGTACATATAAAAAAGTAATATGTGAGAAAAAGAAAGGTGATAATGTGCCTTTAATCTCCCCCATCCTGTTTGTATTAGCTGTATCTTGCTACTATCTGTTACACAAGAATGGGCACATTCCCTCTGATTAATTTTTTTTATAAATAAATGTGAATCTGTACTACACTGTAGACTATGTTGCAGCTTTATCAATAACAGATATAGACGGGGTAAACTTTGTATACAAACTTAAATACTCTACATGTTAGAAAGCATATATACCACTGTGGCACCTTTTATGTATACTTTAATTATCTTTAATTGGCATTTAACAAGTTTCTTATGTAAAGTTAAATGCAGAGCAGCATAATAATTAGCAGAGTATTCAAATACAAATTTGTCATGCACCAGTAATTGCATGATTTTTTTCCCTGAAAGTTTAATTTGCCTAACAAAAGGTAGACAATTTTTCAAATCATTAAAATACATGCAAGTGTAATACACTTATGGAAGTCTTCGGGAATTCTGGTATATTTTCTTTTTTCTTTTTTTTCCTTTAAATCAGATGTGAACTGTTAGATTAAATTCAAATGCAACATGCTTAGCACCATACTGTTTATTGTCCTGTGATTAGAATTTTAACTGAAATGTTAAGGTAAGTCAAGGATTCTTTTTGCTACAATATGGAAACAATGATAATGTTGCATCTTTTAGCCTGAAATCATTAAAGTTTCCAAGACACTTTTCTTTTTAAAGTTAGGCATACTCTCATAGATCTTATTTTTACCACCCACATGCTGGGCAAACTCATTCGATTGTTTGTCCCCTGAGCCACAACTGGATCATACTGTAGGGCTATACAGAACCATCAAGAGATGACTGCATCAATGAGCCACCGTAGTCCCTTTCTGATGGGATTTTCTAGCCTGCCTGATAGATATCTGGCTGATTTTCATCCAAATTTCAGTTAGACAGACAACAGGGAAAGACCCATATACTGTATGTTCAATTCAGCTGCCAACTCAGTTTGGAAGGGCCAAATTGACAGCTTATGTCAGCCCATTTAAGGCCAGCTAAATGCTTAGTCAAAATGAGAGTTAGCATGTTAAAATGTTTGGAATAAAAACAAGTAGCACCTGTATACATACTCTACCTATGAGGTTAGCTACAACAAGAGGTATTACAGATATGGGATCCATTATCTGTAAACCTATTATTCAGAAAGCTCTACATTATGGAATGGCGGTCTCCCATAGATGGAATTTAATACAAATAATCCACATTTTTTAATATTATTTCCCTTTTCTCTGTAATAATAAAACAGTACCTTGTACTTGATCCAAGCTAAGATATAATTAATCCTATTTGGAAGCAAAAACAGCCTATTGGGTTTATTTAATAATCCATTATCCAGAAACCCCCAGGTCCAGAGTATTCTGGATAACAGGTCCCATACCTGTATTGTATTTAGATGGCACTGTTAAAACTATGCACCAGTTGCAGGCAGCACAGAAATAGGCTCACTACACTGCACATAATGTGATAGTCCCTGAATACATCCAATCAAATTTTATACAAAGATGATTCTGTTTGCATCTTAATTCCCAATGGAATGAAGATAATTAGGCCTGTTACAGCACAAACTGTAAAGCATAATTGATAGGAACTTTCTACTCATGTACATTTCTTACACTTGTATTTTTCAATTATAGTTACTGTATGTAATAAAAATATAAAGCACTGCATTATGATGCCCCAAACCCATTTACGGAATCCATTCAATACCTAATCCTCCAAGGTTTCCAAACGAAATCCAACATGTATTTGACTATGCAAATTAGCATAAACTCAGAAACAAAGGCAGCTGGAGAAATAAAATCAGTGCCTTTGTTACATTGTCTAAAAAGTCACTTGATTTTAAGGGTTTGGTTTTGGTTTAACTAGGCACTAGGATTTGACCAGATTCTAATTTTGCCAAAAAGTCTTTGATTCAGCCAAGTACCATATTGTATGCTGCCCTATACTACCTGTTCGAGATATACAGTATATATGACTGTGCTAATTCTGCAGGTCACCTTAATTGCACAGTTGGACTGGAGCAAACTGGAATCAAGGAGTCATAACAAGCTCTATCCCTGATAGCCAGTGTCACACCATGTGATAAAATGGACTATCCCAAATCACTCTCAATAAAGTAAGTTGTTTATACTAGCATACACATTTATGTGTACTCTCCTCAGTTTCTTAGACCAAAACAATCTACAGGTTATACTCTGAGACTAACATTGATTCACACTAGTGATTTCAAGCTCTGAAAATTATAAAAAAAAGAAGGCAGGGAATGTAATTGCAGAAGGGAGCAGACTTTAATCTATTATTTCAGGAACATAAAAGGCAGTGGTGGAAAAAGATAGAGAACTGTAAATTTCTGTGTAAGCAAAACAAAGGCAAAGTGAGCAGATCAATATACAGAGAATGAAGTGGAGAGGAGAGCATTTTAACCAAGGCAGCAATAAGAAATAGGTTACAAGGGTAAGGCAAAGCAGTCGAACAATAATAAAATCAATATAGTTTGTCCGCTTCTAGAAGTCATTAACAAGAGAAAAGTCTGCAGCGAGGTTTCTTGAATATATATATATATATATATATATATAGATATATATATATATATATAGATATATATATATATATATATATATAGATATATATATATATATATTTCTTTAAATGATTCATAATTAAACTTGGCTGAAAATTTAAACTGAACTGGGCTGAAAAGGCATAGTCTTTGTATAGTTTTAACCCTATACATTAAATTGTTTTGAAGCTTAATGACCATAGCTGCAAAGATGTGTCCCCATTAGCAAACGTTACTGAAATTTGTGCAGCTTACACCTACCCAGTCACCAATTGTTAGCAGTCCATGTGGCAAAACTTCTGTTGTGTAGCTTTGGGTAGCTGTTTGAGACTTGTTCCACATAGCACTTAAAATATGACACCAGTGCAGATTTAAATTAATATTCAGGTGGCACATGTTCCGGGGGCAGGGGTCTGGAGGGGGGTACTGGGACAACAGCACTGGTGGGCCCTGTGCCCCCAGTGCGACCCTGCTTGTATAAATGGGAGCAAGTAGGAACAAGTTCTTTGTATAAGGTGGATAACAGAATTATTTAACAATACTGAAAGTGTGAACAGTCTTACTGTATATGCACCCACCTTCCCACCTTTTCCTACTGAAAAAGATAGATACTGACATTTTCCATTAAATGTATGTGTGCATAAATGTGCTTTTAAATTCAGGCACATTCTGAGTGGTCGGTGAGTGGCTAAAGGAAACCATACATGTGTCAACCAGATACAGTTTCTGACTGATGGATACAACATCTGCAAACACCTGTGGATGAGGATGGCCACAAACTCTGCTACCAGCAGATGCTGCATCTCCCACCATGAGAGAAGTTCAGCAGCCCTGCTGTTGGTCCTGAATCTGTAGTCTCCTGATGATAGGAAATCCAAGCAGGCTGTCACCTAGCACAAGTATTAGTAGTGTCTGTATCAAAAAAAAAAAACCCTGTGCAGTCACGGGAGAGAACCTCCTGAAGCCAGTGGCAATTATGCCTCAAGAGGGGAAAAAAATTCTTCCCAACCCCAATGGTGATCGGAAACATTTACTGGATCAAGCATTTAGCATTAATTTAACATGAAATATTTAAAACGCGGACTCTCACATTTATACTGTATAAAGAAACCACAATATATGTAACAGCACATTCAGGAAAACATCCACATTCATTTATTAATAGATAATATGAGACCATAAAGAAGAAAAACTCCTGACATTTTCGCAAAATATTCAAAAAAGGAGGAGGGTGGGATGTTTCTATCTGCTCAGAAGATAAGCAAGTGAGCTGCTTCTTCCCTTGACATCACATCCCTCACTAGTGATGGGAGAATTTGGGGCTTTTCGTCGAAAAATTCAAGAATTTCCTGCGAAATTGCGAAATGGCGCCGACATCTCGTTTTTGACGTCAGCGTCTGTTTCTGCTGCCAGAGTCCGTTTTTTTACACCGATGTCAATTTTTTTTTATGCCATCGATTTTCGTGGAGGTTTCGCAAATTTAAATTCGCCCATCATTACCAATCACAGCTACATCTGATTCTGCCAATCTCTAAACTTCGGATGCACCGAATCCACTATCTTGGATTTGGATGAACCCCCATATCATTCGCCAAAGATTTGGTGGAATACCGAACCGAATCCGAATCCTAATTTGCATATGCAAATTATACAAGAGGTGGGAAGGGGAAAACTTTTTTACATCCTTGTTTTGTGACAAAAAGTCAAACGATTTCCCTCCAGCCCCTAATTTGCATATGCAAATTAGGATTCAGGTTCATCTGAATCCTGCTGAAAAAGGCCAAATCCTGGCCAAATTTTGGATTCAGCGCATCCCATATATACATATAATAAGTGTGTATGCATAGTAGGTTATATAATTATAGCGCTAGTATAGCAGTAAGAGAATCATTATACGTATTCTCTAGTGAATCTGCATACTGAAAAATTGTCTCCTTATACTAAGAACTTCTTGACTTATATAACACCTATATAATTTGCTTTTCCTTATCCTGGATGAACCACCTACTATTGCTAGTATTATTTTTTATTCTTCACTTTCTATTTTTTGCTATAAGGAGGCATTATCTTTTGGATAAAAACATAATAGCAGAGTTGTATGACAAAAAAGAGAAAAGCTTAGTGGGAGTTCAATTATTGCTCTTTAAACATAATATTCTTAGACCTTCTTGGATTTTTGCATTACTTTATTAAAGGTATCTTCGGGAAAAGACATGTAGATAACTAATCATTCCTTCTAAGTATATACCAAACAATCCCAAGACGAAAGCCTGGTTCAATTAAATGATCATAAGCATGCCTTCTGGTCCCTGTTAAGCACTGTGTCCAGCTGAAGAAATCCTAATGCTAATCTTTGGCGCAGATGATTTAAGACCAGGCATAACGTATGCACCATATTCTTTCAGTAAACTGTCAAAGCCATTTAGAACTTCAGACATTTTATTATAAAACCACATTTGTGGAGCATGTACAAAACATATCTGTATTTGAAACTTACATCTGGAGTGTTGTTATACTTAACTATGACCCTCATGCAGATGCTATGAAAAGTGTATTTAGCATGCACTGCACTTTGTTAACTACAAGTGCGCATTTTACTGTCTGAAATGGCTAAGAGTTTGGTTATCTGGTAAAAACATTAAATATAAAAAAAAATGTATTCAAAGAAATGCCAAGGCTGGTGTGTGTGTGTGCGGGGGTGGGGGGGTTGGGGAATAGTAAAGGTATATCCAGAGTAGGTAACAAAAACACTGATTTAGAAAGAGTTCCGTTTTCTATTCATTGTTCAATTTATCATACAACTTCTACTTCCCTATTATTGCCCAATTTTACTTGAGTTACTGTTATTACATACTTTGCCACTATACACTATATTACATAGTTACATACTTTTACATTATGGGACAGATTTGACTTCGTAATTCGACCATCGAGTTAAAATACTTCGACTTCAAATATCGAAGTTGGAGGATTTTTCATCGAATTTGCCCATCGAACGATCAATGTAAAAGTTCGAACGATTCGAACGATTTTAGCGTACTCACAACTCGAATGGTTTCTAATTAAAAAAAAAAAACCTTGAATCAGCGAGTTTGGGGTAAACAACCAGAAGACTTGAATTAAACGAGTTTTTGGTGTGAAAAAACTTGAATCACTCAAATTGATTGCATTTCTGGGCACAACCCTCAGAAAAAACATCTTCAGATGGTTCAAGGGATCTCTGCCACTGACTCCTACATGACCTCGACAGGTTTTAGATGGTGTATTTTTGGATTCAAGCCATTTCCAGGGTCAGGGTATAATAAATCTCTAAAAATTTGAGTGCTTTTTGGCCAAAAAAATAAACTCGAAAAACTCAAATTTTCATGGAAGACACAACCCAATCCTTATTAAATAACCCCCCTAGAGTCAAGGTATTGGAGAAGGGGAAATGCGTCTGATACATCAAAATGTGTGCAATGCGTGCTTTGATGCACACATGGTGCAGTGACATCCGAATGGTGTCACTTTTGTTGTTCAGCATCAAAAAGACTTGTGTGCACCATACTTTAGGAACAAATTTGCAGTGTCAATTTATGTAGGCCTCTGTGGGGACCCTGAATCTACTGCCACCTTTGAATGTGGCTGTATCCCCAGGGTTCCCCTTTGTCAATGGATGGGCTTGCACAAAACTCGTAACATGAGAAGTAACAAAGGCGGCAGTACTGGGGGCAATATAGAAGTGAAAGAAGCAGCTTTTGGATGCAAGTACCTGTAATGAATGGAATATTTCACACAATGACAAATTTTTTGCGACTAAAAAGTGCACTTGTGGTAAGTAAAGGACCCCTATAGTATCCCATGAAACATTGATGCCATTGAGCGCCATTCATAGATAATTTACACATGTTGGTGAATAATCTACATTGATAATATGGGCTTATTCAATGGACTGCAATAATTATATATCTATGTAATGATGCATCGACTCTTAAATTATATATGACATGCCATTTCATATATATAATTGCATATTTTCTCAGCTGGAACTTCATGGGTTTGCACTGATATATAATGGGGAATACAATCTGCTTTCGTTTTTCCAAATGCACATTTCTCTTTAAAATATGTACAAGCTGCCTGTTTGGACACAATCGTGCAGAAATAGTTTTTTGTTTCAAACTTTCCCACAAACTCCTTGAACATTTAGTTAAAAACCTAATTTTATTGTCATGTAAAACAGTGGCATCAGAGTGAGACTGAAATACAACATAAATACGCAAATTGTGCCTGTCAAATGTCTTATCTTAGGAAACAGATCCAATTGCCAGCAGAAATGTAGAGTTTTCCTGTCCTCTCATCATCTCTTTGCATTTGATACCTTACAAAGTGTGATTAACAATATGGCAGGGAATAATGCAGGATTTAAACACACAGCATGTTATACAATAGTCAGTGTTATATAAACAAACAACTCTTCTGTTAACCAGTTGGGTGTCAAGAGACAGAAAGAAACTATAATGTGTTGGGGTTGTATTTGGCACCAAATGGGTTAAATCTTGTTGCTGTAACTTTGCAACTTTAAGCAGTTGACAAGGTGCCAACATGGAGAAAAACTGACCTTCTTATTTCCAAGCTGACACAACATGTTTTAAGCAGATGAGTGTTCAATTTCATTACATTAACAGCATCTCTATGAGCTCTTTGATGCATCGCTCCAGTGCTTAGTAATTTAGTAACAGGTTGGAAATGGGCTGAGGGGTAAAATGAGACCTGGTTTCTATAGAAACAACTACCCACCTCTTATTTGGTATCACACGAGCAGCAGAAGGCGACATTTTGCCAAAGGGTTTGTAAAGTAGTTTCCAAAACATACAGTAAGCACACACTTACTCCATGCTAAAGTGCACCTCTCAATTAAAGACTAAAATTCAAGAGCCATTTACTGAAATGAAAGCAAGATATTTACTAGCAGGTGAATTATTGTTATCCCTCAATGTAGCACTCATCTGTATCTCTCTCTCTCTCTCTCTCTCTCTCTCTCTCTCTCTCTCTCTCTCTGTGTGACATGCATCAAATCTTTCCTACAGATGCTTAACTTGTCAAAATGACAGTTGTGAAAATTCCAAGATGGCCTTCACTGCTATTTTATACTGTTAATTTAAATCTAAATTTAAGGAAGAATACAAGCAGCAATTGTTTACTATAACCAGTTACAGCAACACTTCAAAATAAACATTGTCTTTTCTGTACATAGCAACATAACACCAATGCTACACATGAGACATGGCTTTATAATTATCAAAAACAATGTGGGCATTCTCTCAAAGAATTCCACAAGGGTCACAAAAATAAAATGTTAAAAAGGTCTTTATTAAGGCTACATTAAAATAGTAAAAACTCCATCCTACATGTTTCGTGCCCCACAGTTACTTAATTATGGGCCCATGATTATATATTTTTTGCTAACGGTTTGCCACTCCCTATGCTAAGGGTCTGGAGCTGGTGCACCTGGACCACATCTACTCGGTAAGTTTTTCTACACTTAGGTCTCCTGTGCCGCTTTTCTTCTAATTTACCATTCCTGTCTTGAATAAAGGACATAAGAGAACATTCGTTGAGCATAATAAAAACATTGTTAATGAACTGAGTAGAAAGGTTAACTTATAAATAAAGATTAAAAAAATACAAGAAACTTCCAAAAAAAGGTGCCATGTCAAAGGCATATACAGAAGCATGTGTCATTAGGCAGCATCATTTCAAAAAGTTAAAATCTGTATTCCAATGTACTACAAGTAGTGATGGGCGAATAAATTTGGCAGGCATGAATTCACAGCTAATTTCCGTGGCAAAAATCCAAGAGTCAAAATTATTTGGACTCCCATTGACTTTAATGCTTTGGACAAAATAGTCAAGAGTATAAAAATTGCCGCTTGTGTCAAAAATTATTAGAGTCAAAATTATTTTGACAGCCATTGACTTCAATACGTTCGCTAATTTTTCCGCCATGTCGCAATTTGGTGAAGCGAAATGGGACAGATTCGCCCATCATTAACTACAAGATTACTGGCACTACAGCATGCTCTCAACATGCTCTAATTGTGTTTTTGCATATCAAAGATTAATAGAAAGACTTGGGGGCAAATTTACTAAAGGGCGAAGTGACTAACGCTGGTGAAAATTCGTCAGCATGACATCATTTCAGTACTTCGACAATTTACTGACTGGCACAGACATAACTTCACTAGCGAAGAAGATAGACACTAGCGCAACTTCGCACTCGCAAATGTTCGTTCTGGCGAACGGACGTAACTGAACAAATTCACTAAGATGCGGATTTTACTGAAAATTGGCTGTTTCACCAGACTTGCCTTCGCCAGCTCAGACCAGGGAAGTGCCATGGAGTGTATAGGACTTCCTCAATTTTTTTGTTTTTCAATTTTCTAAGTCCCAAAAAACGCCGGCGTCTTTTCACTTTTGCAGGGGGATAGGCTGCAAAAGTCTGTAAAAAATGTTTTGGCTACCCCGGTTCCCCCCTACATTTCCTAATATGTAGCACATAAACTATACACTGGGCTCATGTGTAGGGCATTATAACAACTCTATTTAATTTTTTTATTAAATATAAAAAATGTAATGTATTTGCTGCAACATATATGTGCATTCAACTTTCACTTCGCCAGCATTCGTCGCCCTGGACGTAACTTTGCATGTTAATAAATTAGCGTTGTCTGGGTGAATTTACGCCTGGCATAGTGTTGCGATGTGATCGCAGTGGACGCTAACGCGAAGTTGGCGCTTAGTGAATCATGATGCACCATGTGAAATGCATAGAGGAATTAATATTGTGGACTTGGGCTGAACATTTGTTCAATGCTGTTTTAATTTTGAATATACCCAGTTGGAGGCTTTTTTTCAATAATTAAAAAGCTATATATGGAGTTCCTATCTTTGTTTTATCCAAGGTTGTAAAGATTAAATTAACTGTGTTTGGACTATATACCTCTTAACTATGGTGAGTAGGTATTCTCTCCAGAGAGGTTTCTTATTACCTTTATTAGCAGGGTTACCATACTGACACTTTGCACTTTTTACTGAGCATATACATATCTGAATTGTAATAACTTACCCCGGTAGGGGTGTTGGGGGTCGGCGGGGACGCCCGCTGCACTCCAAACGGGGACGCCCGCAGGGTTCTTCGGCGCCTATGGCGCGCGCGCTGCTTCTGGTTGCGTCTTAAAGGCGCAGATGCGCTGACGTATGACGTCAGCGCGCTAAGGTGCGAATTTCAAATGTATTTAAAGGTACAGTTTTACTTTATGCATTGCCCGTGATAGGATATTGTTTCCTGGTGCTTCTGAGCCTTGTGCTATTCGTTGCTATATTCTGAACCTGTTTGATTCCTGTTTTTGACCGCTGCCTGGCTATTTTGACTATTCTGACTTCTGGATTCTGACCCTTGCCTGATTACAGACTACCTCTTCTGATTAACCCTCTGATTGACTTCCTGGTTTGACCCTTGCATGCCAGATAACGTTTATTCTCTGCCTGCCTCGACCCGGCCTGATCTGACTACTCTTTTGCCTAACGCCTTGTACTACGATCTTCTGTCCAAAGACTTTGCTTTACTGTCGTGCCCCTCTGCCTATCCAGAACCCTCATCTTGCGCCTCTCGTTTAAGTCCAGGTGGCATCCGAGGGCTCCTCCCGAGGCCCAAAGGCGGTCAAACTACTGGTGAAGCACGAGCCGAGACCAGGGTGCCTGGTGTTTGTTCTGGTGTTGGGTGCCGACCGTGACATGAATATTCTGCACCTGGAGTTTTCTTGTTTGCGCTTCCCTCCAGAATATATTTTCAAGCATATGTGCTAGTCTTATTGGACTTTTCTGCTTTTAATATGAAAATCTTTCTTTTACTGAAATTAAAGGTGGATTGGATGCCCTTCTTCTATAGAATGGTATCTTCTTCAGATACAATTAAGAGAGTGTTTTAGCAGAAAGATTAATCATTATATAATAATCATTACATTTTGGGTAATGATAGCTGTAGCAACCCCAGTTATGTTTCTGACACATGCAGCTTTAGTATATGAGAGTAGTGATGGGCAAATCTGTCCCGTTTGGCTTCACCGAGAATTTCACAAAACTCCGGAAAAATTTGCCAACTGGTGAAATAATTTTGACGTATGTGAATTTAGACGAGTGACAATTTTTTTGTTGCATTGAATTTTCCCACAATGAATTTTCACGGCAGTTTTGTGAAAACATTCGCTACCGGCAAAATCCATTGTGAATTCATGCTTGGCGAATAAATTTGCCCATCATGATATGAGAGTGTAGTAGATCATTTTACTCAGGATTTAAGGAATGGGGAACTTAACATTTTTTTCTGTTGGATAATGTATAGTAGATGATAATATCAACTATGCCAATGCATGCCTATCTTATTAACTATGCAACCTGGTATTTGTGTTAATATCCAGTTTTTCTTCAGCTGCCAAAATCAAAATATGTAAAAGTTAAATACTTGCAAAATCTGTACAAATCCTTGTGCTGAAAAATACAAAGAAAAGCCCTATTCAGACAGATCATTCAAAATTAAACTTTATATAGTTAATGCATTGCCTTAATACTTGAAAAATATCCGCGATATGCTTAAAGTTTAAAAAGCTTTTGCTTTTCTAGTTTCTTCTTGAGAATGACGTATTTGTTAACAATGCAGTAGAAGGCAATAAGTATTTCCATTAAATATTCTAAAGCAAAGAGGAATTAAAACATGAGATTTGTGGGATACTTTTCCCTGATTCATCAATATAAAGTAAAATAGTGATGGTCTGCTAACAATGCTTGCAAATGCAAAACCCTAATGTGTTTTTATGAATAGGTAAGACATATCTTCTTGGAGATCTCCGTTAGAGCGGATGAGATTGGGCTTAACCAGTGATAGAAAACTATTATGAATCAAGAAAAAAAAACACCACAATTTAAGGTAGGACCTTCTTCATAATGGGCCAGCTAACCATCAGCAAAGTCAGTTTTTTTTTCTTTTTGCTAAGGTCTCTCAAGTAATGCAAAAAACACAGGATTGTCTATTTAATTTGGAGAGGTCAAAATTGGTAAGATTCATTGTAGCAAATATGAGCCTAAAGCAGGTATAGCTTATCTCTCTGGAGTGAGTTCCCTTTGCTGTATTTTGATTACTTCATGAATAATAAACATTGATAACCAGCAAAGGTATTAGGGGGTCATATATTATTCCCCATAGTGCAAATTCTAGCGTGCATCCCTTAAGTACTTACTGTCACGGTTGGCACCCTAAATCCAGAACCAATGCTAAGCACCCAGTTCTCGGCTCTTGCTTCTGCCTTTAACAGCCGCCTTTCACCACGGGATGAGTCCTCTGATAATCGGATGCCCCCAGGTCTTATTAAGAGAGGTGCCAAGCGAAGGGTTCTGGACGAGCAAAGGGGCACAACGGTAAAGCAAAGTCTTTTGGGCAGAAGGTCACAGTACAAGGAGTTGGCGTAGTCAAATTAGGCCGGATTGGGGCAGGCAGAGTACAAGCGGAATCAGACAGGCAGATCAGGACAAGTCACATGACTTGGGGCAGCTGGGAAATTGACAATATGTCTAGCCCCATGTCAGATTTCAAAATTGAATATAAAAAAATCTGTTTGCTCTTTTGAGAAATGGATTTCAATGCAGAATTCTGCTGGAACAGCACTATTAACTGATTCATTTTGAATTTTTTTTTTTTTTCCCTGACAGTATCCCTTTAAGCTTGTTGGGGGAAACAATACTGTTTGGGCCAAGAAATACTCTTTGTGAACACTGTGTCCCTGCACCAGGAGTGATTCCACTGCGGGCAGCCATGCTTTTCAGGCACATAAACATAACGAGGATGTCTGCTGGTTTGCAGATTATGTTCATGTATGTGATGTAAGATTGGAGGATTCCTCCCCCATTCCTATGTCACACAAATGGGCATAATGAGTAAACAGCTTTGATCATGCTTAGAGTCCCAAGATGGCATAGTGCTTGCTAGGAACATATTATGAACCACGTTTACTCCTTCCACCAACTAGCATGTATGAAACAATTTTACTATGATAGGTGCCCTTTAATTTTACATATATTCCATAATGAAAGGAAGCTTGAATCTTTGAAATTATAGGATAAGCTTACCGCTTTCCATGGTGGGTTGGGGTGCTCATGCCCCAGACCTTCAGCAAGGGGGAGTACGTAACCGAAATTCAATAGCAGGCAGGCATCAATCCAGAACACCATAAAGTAAAATCCTGTGGCCCAAAATTCAAATAATACAAAAAGTTTTTATTTTAAATTATGTTTAAAATGAAACAGCCTGTGGACATTACAATCTATGGTCCCTGACACAGTGACATACACTATGGTCAATTTCATCCTTAGGTGAAACTAGTCTGTATGCATTTTGGAGTTTGCAGGGATACCAGAGAACAAAGAAGAAGCCAATGCAGACACGGGGAAACAATAAAAAGCTCCTGCTCTGGCTGGAATACAGCCTTTGGCCTAAGCACTGCAGCAATGGACAAATTTAAAGAGCACCTATTACATGAACACATCGCTCCGCTGACATCACTGAATGTTTCTGCACTTTGGCACATTGCTACATTGACTTCACTGACTGATTCTGCTCATGTGGACAGTGGATTTTAGCAGATACATTAAAAAAAACTTTGCGGGAAGGATTCATAAATTCACAAATATACAATATACAATTATACAATAAATGTGCAGTTTAAAGTAATATAAATGTGATTTATTTTCTGAACAATATCATTGCTTTTTTTTATCGAAATAGAAATCCTTATATTTTGTTTGATTACCAATTTAATGCTCTGCATCTGTTATTAATATTATCTAATTACAGAACAATGTTGTTTTTTTAAGCTTAATCTGTAACTCCCTGTATCAAATATTGCTAATGACATACAGTATCTACATATTATTATTTATTTTTATGCTACTAAAAAAACATCATAGATCTTTTGTTTTGTTTTTCATTAATAAATGTGGGCACTTACAGCAACAAAAATGTTTTTTTAGCAGTGAATTAAATTTGTATCTTCAGGGATGAACTAATGAAATTCAAACAATTTTAGACTTCCTACTCCCACTATAAAAATATACTTAAATGATAGATTATTATATACATAAATGATAGATTTTTGTATGTTATTTTAAGCCAACATCAAATATCAGCAGCCAGTGCAATCCAATTGTGCATGTGAATGCCCAAACTTCATTTATTCCAGATACCTAGCCTGTATCCAGATAAGCTTAGTTCCCTAGGACACGTATCTGACATATAACTTTTTGTTGGTAACTGGTATCTAAACCAACATCTTCTTTTTGCTGGTAAACTATATAACAATATATTGGCCGGTGTGTATGTGGTGTTTATACAAATGGCCTGTAGATGTCACTGTGCTCAAGACTTATTCTGTGCATACTTTCTATACAGCTTGTGGTGTTAGAGTTGCTTACTTGTTGTGTAATGGCTGCATAAGCCTGCTAAAAAAGCACTGTTATACTCTGCTCATCCACGGCTACAAAAATATAATACATTATTTCTCTTTTTAGCAACTTCAGTGTCTTCAATATGTTGGTTTGTCTTTTTTGTTGATTGTTATTTCATCACAACCTTGTCATATACTTTATATGAAACCTTTTTTGCCTGTTATTTTAGCTCATGCCCTATTGGCTTATTCATACAAAGATCAGTTCTTAGTTCTTTTATTCTATATTCATTTTCTAAAATGTAATCTTTCCCTCCCACATCAATTTTGACATCACTCCTATTGTATTTATGCTGTAACCTTTCAATGCAGAGTTCGCCTGCTGTTATTTTGCATAATATTTTATTTTCCATTGATGCATTCCACCTCGGTATTTATAATTATCTTGGATAAAGGAGAGTCCAACAAGATGTTAGATGCACAGCTGCAAATATTATAAACTAACAAAAAGTAATGAATTTCAGCATAAAAGCAACAGAGAAGCAATGACAAAAAACCCATTTATTAAGACACCTACTTGCTTTCAGGTTAGCTGCTTTGAGAGAGGCTCTTCACTAGGTCAACTACTATTTGAGAAAAAAACTGTTAAAGATCAGCAAATAAAACAATAAATAATAAATCAAGACCCCTGACATTTGCTAAAGATTCTATAATTTTAATAGGACATCAAGTCATAGAAACATGGGGCAAATTTACTAAAGGGCAAAGTCACTAATGCTGGTGAAAATTTGCCAGTGTGACCTCATTTTGGAACTTTGCTGATTTACTAACGGTCGCTGGCGTAACTTCGCTAATGTAGGAGATAGACTATAGCAGTACTTCGCTCCCTAACGCCTGGCGAATTCACGCTCTAGTGAATGGACATAACTACGCAAAATCACTAAGATGCGGATTTTACTGATTTACTGATTTTACTTGCACCAGCCTTGCCTTCACCAATAGATAATATTTGTTTAAGTCCTAAAAAATGCTGGTGTCTTTTCCTTTTTTCAGGGTGATGACTGCAAAAGTGCGTACATTTTTTTTTGGGGTAACCTGCTTCCCCCCTACATTTCCTAACATATGGCACATAAACATATACACTGGGCTCATGTGTAGGGCAATATAACAACTCTATTTTCTTTTATTAAAGGGATACTATCATGGGAAAAAAAAAAAATGAATCAGTTAATAGTGCTGCTCCAGCAGAATTCTGCAGTGAAATCCATTTCTCAAACAGATTTTTTTATATTCAATTTTGAAATCTGACATGGGGCTAGACATAGTGTCAATTTCCCAGCTGCCCCTAGTCATGTGACTTGTGCTCTGATAAACTTCAATCACTCTTTACTGCTGTACTGCAAGTTGGAATGATATCACCCCCTCCCTTTTTCCCCCCAGCAGCCAAACAAAAGAACAATGGGAAGGTAACCAGATAGCAGCTCCCTAACACAAAATAACAGCTGCCTGGTAGATCTAAGCACAGCACTCAATAGTAAAAACCCATGTCCCACTGAGACACATTCAGTTACATTGAGAAGGAAAAACAGCAGCCTGCCAAAAAGTATTTCTCTCAAGTTTCTTTCAAGTCACATGACCAGGGGCAGCTGGGAAATTGACAAAATGTCTAGCCCCATGTCAGATTTCAAAATTGAATATAAAAAATCTGTTTGCTCTTTTAAGAAATGGATTCAGTGCAGAATTCTGCTGGAGCAGCACTATTAACTGATGCGTTTTGAAAAAAAATTTTTTTTCCCATGACAGTATCCCTTTAAGGTTCCCTGGACTTGTGTTATGTAATGTATTTGCTGCAACATATACGTCCATTGAAATTTAACTTCCCGCCGTATGCAAATTAGGCAACTTCGCTTTGCTTGGCACAGTAACTATAGTGCAACTTCGCCAGCGTTCGGCACCCTGGACGCAACTTCTGATTTTAGTGAATTAGCTGTGTCCTGTCAAATCTACTCCTAGCGAAGTGTTGCGGAGGTTAGTAAATTTACCCCATAAAGTCATAGAAACATCAAGCACAGTTTGCCCACTGCAAAATTTTGAATTTATAATTGTCGGGATTGGGAGGGAACCTAAGATTTACATTTACCGTCAAATAACAACACAAAATTAAAATGTAGATGCAAATTTGCTAAAATATTTTTCTCCACAGAAATCTGTGCAAAGGTGATGTTTTTCCTAACTTCCTAATTTAATATTTTTAAGGGGCACGTTTACTAAAAGGCAAATTATGTTTTTCTGATGAATTTTTTTTCTAAAAAAACTATTTGCAGTAACACTACCTATTTACTGAAAGATAAGCAACACACTTCACTAGCGAATTACCTTGTTGCTGAAGAACTTTCGCTGCATTTCGTCAGGTGAATTTTCGATTAGGCGAAAGATTGTAAATTTTCACCCAAATCTATTTTGCCAGGTTCTGACTGGTAAATTAATACATTGAAGCTACAGTATATTTTCAGTATTATTATGTCAGTGGCATCATATCCTGTATTCCAAAAAAGTCATAAACAGGAGTCAAAACAATGGTGTTTTTTCATAATTAAAGTGGGATTATGTTTCCAAGTTGCAACTGTTAAAAATATTAATTTGAAGCTCATGTCACATTTGTTTTAGAGTGGGCTAATGGCCTAGGACAATATAGGATCTTTGTCTTCATTTTGCTTCCAGGACATTTTTAATCAATAGTGGCCACTTCCAGCAATTTCACTAACATCACTAATACATACATATGACCTTTACCCAATAAATTTAAATTGACCTAAGCATAAGTAAGTTAATAAAGTTTTGCTAGGAAAAAAGTAAAGCTATAGAAAATTTGTCATGAAATTTTTGCACCAACGAATCATCGCTGATGAAGCAGTGTTCTTTTGCAGAAACTTAATTGCGCATTTTGATGAATAACGTCTGGCGTAATTGTGTGAAGTCTGATGGAGACTTCAAAAATTCGCTCGTAAGTAAATGTGCTCCTTCATTTTTTCTCTTGCTACTATTGAGAAAAGCATTTTTTAAGTTTCTCTCAGTATATGTTTTGCCTAAAAATGTGCACCTGTTCTAAGGCAGCATAAACCAATTATTATCAATAATAGTCATTTGGGGGAAATTTAACAAGAAATTTTTATAAAAAATTGGTAAATCTATTAAATCTGCCCTTTTTCACAAACTAGCATAATTATTTACTTATTTAAGAACATCTGTTATTTTCATTTGCCAGGGTATTTGGGAAGCAAGCCATGGATAGTTAGTTTTAAGACTGAACATGATGGGGGGGGCTTTGTTTAAAGGGGAACTGACATGAGTACAAGAAGTATAATATATTGTAGTGGATATTAAATAGATGAATGTATATGCTCCTTATTGTCTTCTAAGCAACCTTATTGCATATTTCCAATGTTTTTCAAGTAAATTGTAAATTAAATTGCTGTTAAAAGCAGTATCTGTCTGGCTGTTCGCATTCTCTGAACTCAATTTTGCGAGACAACTGATTTAAATACAGATATACAATCTATTATCTGGAATGCTTGGGACCTGGGGTTTTCTGGATAAGGTATATTTCCGTAATTTGGATCTCGATACCTTAAGGGCAGAGACAGATGAGAAGATTCGGGGATATTTAGTCGCCCGGCGACAAATCACGTCTTCTTCGGGCGACTAATCTCTCCGAACTGCCTCCCTGCCAGGCTAGAATCTAAATCGATGGCAGGATGGCACTCGGATAGCTTCGTTTTCCGAGGTCGACTGAAGTTGCCTCATTCGGAAACTTCGGGTGACTTCAGAAAATGAAGCACTCTGACTCTCCGAGTGCCATCCCGCCGGTGATCTAAATCGCCAGCGGGATGGCACTCGGATCGCTTTGTTTTCCGAAGTTGCCACAAGTTGCCTCACGTGGAAACTTAAAGCGAATTTGGAAAATGAAGTGCATCCCGCCATCGATTTAGATTCTAGCCGGGGGGGAGACAGTTTGGGGAGATTAGTCGCCTGAAGAAGAGATGATTTTCCGCCAGGCAACTAATCTCCCTGAATCTTCTCATCTGTCTCTGCCCTAAGTCTGCTAAAACCATTTAATCGTTAATTAAACCCAATAGGATTGTTTTGCCATAATTATAGATCCATGCAGGTTATAATAATAATATAATAAACACAGGTTCTATAAAAAGTTATGTATAAAAATTAGTTTTATACAAGAAATATTATCATGAATACTCAATTACCTTAAAATAAATATGGCAGTTCTCTGCTACTGGAACAATTGGGAGATTCTTTTTGTCTTAATGCAACCCTAGGCCAGGGTACATTTAGCTTTCCAATTATTTAACAAATGTACTGAACACATTATTATTGCCAACGACTCTAGCAAATAGAATAGCGGCAAACAATATCAGATTTAAATGGAGCTATGACATTGAATAGTGAATAGATTTAAGAGAGACCTTGAGTACTTGTGAGGCTATTATGACCTTGAATGTAAACAGAGAGAGACCTCAGATGTCTAGTGAATATATCTATGACCTTGAATGACTATAGAGAATAGAACCTTGACACAACCCTAGACAGGACCTTGCAAATATATATAAGATTTTATTGTTGTAGAATAGAAACAGTAAAAGTGTATAGCTAAGGAAATGCACCAGTATATATCATAAAAATAAAAAACAAAATAAAAAGATGTCTGACAGAGTTTTTTTTGCTACAACTGGGGTTCAATTCAAGCCATGGCACTATGTATAAGGTATTGTGCATTCACATGGGTACATACGGGAAGGTTAATTGGCCACTGATCAAATTGATGATAAAGTGTGTGACTGTGGTAGGGACCTTAGATTGTAAGCTCCTCTAGGACAAGGAATCCAGGAAGTAATTATGAAAGCAGAAACTCACAAAATGAAACATATAGAGGCCCATTTATTAAAGGCCTAATTTTAGTGTATTAGAGTGTTTTGAAACCACAATTAAACTCTGTTGCTTTAAAATCACGAATGCCATGAAAGTTATTAAAAGATCCAAATATAAAAAGTATGAATATAAAAAAGCAAAGAAAGAAATATGAATATCACGAAAAACTCTAAAATGGCTGGTTTTTCAGATAAGTACTAGTGAAAATCGAAAACCACTAAAAGTCTGAATGGCTAAATAAAAAGACCAATAGGATTATGCATTGTAAATGACACCTAATGAGTTGCTTTCTAAATACTACTGAACAACGTCCCTTAAAGGAATAGTAACACTAAAAAATTAAAGTGTTTTAAAGTAATGAATATATCATGTAGTGTTGCCCTGCACTGGTAAAACGGATGTGTTTGCTTCAGAAACACTACTATAGTTGATATAATTAAGCTGCTGCGTAGCAATGGCAGAAATTGAAAAAAGGCAATGTGGCACAGGTTAAATAATGGATAACAGATAACATTATGTTCTACAGAGCTTATCTGCTATCTGCTGTGTAACCTGAGCCTTTTCTCGTTTGAATAGCTGCCCCCTTGGCTACACAGAATCTTATTTATATAAACAATAGTAGTGTTTCTGAAGCAAACACACCAGTTTTACTAGTGCAGGGCAACGCTGCATTATATTTTTATTACTTTAAAACAATTACATTTTTTGATGTTACTGGTCCTTTAACAATTCTACTAATCTAAATCTGACAGAAATACATTTTATGCAGATGTGACATCTGAGGGTAAAACAAACACTCTGGATTAAAAAAGTACAATAATTAAAAGAAAGGACATGTATGTTGTAGTTCATGAACACGCTTTCATTTATAATTACACCTGGAATACATAAAGACATCTGTCATTGCAACTTGCGGATAACATGGTTGACTTCTACTTTATGTCTCCCACATGGGAAGAAAAAGAAAGCCTCTTTTTTCTCTGCAGCAAAACACCATCTACTTTTATATCTGGATGCAAAAAAAGGCTTTAAAATGGGCAATTATGAACAAAATAAATACTATCACCGCATGCCCTCAACAATAATAATTAAAAGAGCACACTGTAAAAGAAATCTATACCTAAAGAAACTGAAGTGGCAAAGTAAGACTCCAAGATGGGAAAATAATTGAGAAGCGTAGGGAAGAGTGTATAAGCTGCTATTATGTAGCCTTGTGAAACCAGCTCCTTAAATAAAAGAATTACACCATACCGTTCTCTTACTGTTAGCACAGCACATGATCGGAGCTTAGTACAGGAGTGGGGTGAGTCACACGTTTGCATCTTCTCATCAGGTACAGTGAAATCGTGGGAATGTCTTTCCTCCCACTCTATTAAACAGTGTGAGTTTTTGTTTTGCCCTATTTAAGACCCAGACTATTGCACTGTGTCAAAAGTGAAAAGAGAAAATAATACACAATGTGAGCCCACGCTGCAGAAGCTCACAGTCACATTGTTGCTTTATTCCTGACAGATACAAAGGCTGTTGGAGCAGCACCAGTTGATGCTAATTATCAGTTTAGGTGCTACACTAAAGAAACCTACTGCAAGGACTAGGTCTGGACATCTGGCTGGTTAATCAAATGTTTCCATATCTATGGTGCTAGCCATGCATTTAAATAAATAAATAAATATATTATACATAAATATATGTATATATGTGGATGCCTGTAGATATATAGTGAATAAAGTACCCCCTCTGGTAAATTATAAGGATATTATTACCGAGGAGTTTCATGACCATATAAAAACACGAGGCAGGATATTTTGTTGCTATTGGGAGTGGTGAGTGCCGATATGTGGTGAATATCTATCTATCTATCTATATATATATATATATATATATATATATATATATATATATATATATATATATATATATATATATATATATATATATATATATATATTTATTTATATATATATAAAAATAAATGCTGTTGCACACAAGGACTTTGAAAAAGAAAAACATCTTTATTGCATGATCAATGTTTGGCCCTTACTGGGGCCTATGTCAAGTGAGGTCGGAAAAACTGATCATGCTATTAAGATTTTTTTCTTTGTTCAAAGCCCTGTGTGCAACAGCATTTTCTCAATTTTTTATATATATTATTCTGTTAGCACAACTGGCTGTAACAATAATACAGAGTTAGGAATTGGGGTGCTCAGTTATAACTTGTTTATACACGAATCTTCGAATCGGCACACCCTTGTAAAATGTTTGCGTTTTTATTAGTAATGCAGTGTATAAAAGTCCAATGTTTCGGTCCTCATTGGGACCTCATCCATTATCCAGAAAGCTCAAGTTTGCTGGAAGGCTATAGACTCCATTTTAAGCAAATTATTCTTTTAATGATTTCCTTTTTCTCTATAATAATAAAACAATGCTTTATCCTGAATGATAACTAAGCAGCATGAATCCATATTGGCAGCGCCGGATTTCTTCTCCGGCCTCCCCTAGGCCGCGCGGTCCGACCGGTCCTAGCGCCCGTCTTCCCAGCGCGCCAGCGAAAAAACCCCGGCGCAGCTGATGTAGTTGAACGGGGATGCGAACGTCCCCATAATGCGGCTGGGCGGCATGCCGTCCCTATTTTTTGCCGCCCTAGGCCCGGGTCTATGCGGCCTTGCCGCAAATCCGGGCCTGTGAATTGGTGGCAAAATAATTCTCTTGGGTTTATTAAATGTTTTTAGCAGACTTGAGATATATTAATCCCAATTACAGAAAGGCCCCATTATCTGGGAAAACACAGCTCCTACACTCACTTTCATCTGATTCATTAAGAATTCTACTATTTCATTATACATTTTACACAGGGACAGTTTCTCCTGTAACTTGCTTGCTTTCAAGGTTCAAACTACCAAATGGTTTCCCTTTTATTGGCCACCGCTGGGATCACCTGACTATAGCTGGAAAGGGTGGGAGCTACAACATACATATATGTATGAAAAACAAACATTTCTACATTTATATAATTCCTCTAGATGGTGTACTTACTGTTACTTGTTAATAGTAAATGAGCCAAATTTACTCTGCAGTGTTGTTTTATGTCATGAAGAAAGACCAGTCCGGAAAATGTCAAATACTTGTAATTTTCTTAATGCTTCCTAAAAAGAACACTAATATAAATGTATTGTGAGGACAACACCTTTGTGTTTGTTTGTGTGTGTGAAAATTAAACACACATGTATTTACTATACAGTTAAGTCACTTCTAGACATTTTTATTGACTATACTGTACAGGAGGTGGTAGGACATTCTGTAAAAATTTCCTCCTTCTGTTCTTCCTGAGAACTCCACTCTGTCTGCCAAAAAGGAGAAGGAAGCTGAAGGGAACTCAAATTTGCATCTGGCTACAAAGAAAAAATACAAATACAAAACACTGCATTGTAGTCATGTGTAGTCAAGATGGGACTCCACTGCTACTTTAACAATAATGCATTTATGCTTAAATGCCCTAAAAGATTGTTCATTCATCCCTTCCTTTCCTACTCAAGTCTGCTAATTAGTGAAAGAAACAAAAGAAAACAAAGGAAAGAGACAAGAAACAAGTAAACAAACAAAAACCAGTTATTAGACCTGGAGAGCTTGAAGAATGTTTGCATTTTGTATTGTAATTAAATATGCTAAGGCTTAATACACTGCAATTTCTTTATTGTTTTTAAAATTTTCTGCTTCTGTGGGTAACTTACATAGTATCTGTTTATCAGTGGTGATACGAGGATTGAGTAGGGTGCACTTTTTAACCTAACCTTGGGTTATCTTCATTTGGAAACCATTTTTGGATAAAATTTTTAAGTTACATATAAGTGATGAGAACGTGCTGCTTGGTTGCAATGAATTACTGCATTGGGACAAGCAACATGCTATTGCTTGCAACTCTCAAAATTATGATATCGTATTTTATACTTTATACGTCATCATGTGTTACCCATTCTTTGAGTGCCATCAATTATAAGGAGAGCCCTCAGGTTGAAATATGTTATTGTGTGCCAATGAAAATTGCAAATGTAAATAAACAGAATATATGTTTTTTTGTGCCCATTTTCTGTTTAACTGCAGTGTGCAAATATAAATATATGTACCCCAAGAAAGGCTATTAAAATGAAATGCTGTGTTAATGATCTACCTGTTTTCCTGTAAAGAACACTGTTTGTTTGTACTTGTATGTTTTTGGAGTTTTAATATCTCTTTAAACAAGCACTTTAATACAACAAAAATGTTTAAGGGGCTGATTCACTAAGGGTCGAATACCGAGGGTTAATTAACCCTCGATATTCGACTAGGAACTAAAATCCTTCGACTTCGAATATCGAAGTCGAAGGATTTAGCGCAGATAGTACGATCGAAGGATCGAAGGATTATTCCTTCGATCGAACGATTAAATCCTTCATATCGAACGATCTGAAGGATTTAAATCCAAAGATCGAAGGAATATCCTTCGATCAAAAAAAGTTAGGCAAGCCTATGGGGACCTTCCCCATAGGCTAACATTGACTTCGGTAGCTTTTAGATGGGAACTAATATATAGATATATAGATACTGCCCCCTCTTATTCCCTGCTCTCTCTTATTCTAAATAACAATCACCATGTGTCCCCCCACGCATGGTATCTATTGGGGCACCATGTGTTAAAAACAAAAAGGATTGTTTGTAATTCAAAATAAATTTATGCTAAATTAGTTAAGTTATTGTGTTATGAGAACAGAGAAAAAGCTCATCATTTAAGCATTGTTAGGTCCATTTCAAACAAACACTTCAAATTTTGAAAAAGTTGATCTTAACTATGCTGCATGCAATGGGGGGGGGGCAGACAATGGAGGGCCTAGACTGCAGGGTCTGCTGCATTATAGCCCCACGTTGAAAGCTGCGAGGTGCAGTGAGAGCTTGCTGGGAGGGGAGCCTGGGGATGAGGGATGGTTTGCACTGGCCCCCTCTGTATATTTTTTTCGGGGGGACCTGGCTAGCCCACGTTACGCAACTGGCTGCATGAATCCAATTTGATGGCAAAACAATCCTATTGGATTTATTTAATATTTAAATTATTTTTAACACACAGTATGGAGATCTAAATTACAGAGAGACCGCTAATCCAGAAAAAAACCCAGGTACCAGCAATACCATGGTACTAGCAATAATATATTCTATACCTGTATTTATATATACTTTTGAGAAAGGCCGTGGAGTCAGCCGAAGTGTTGATAATAAAACCAGGGCCTGAACTAGGGGTAGGCAACAGATGCACATGCCTAGTGTGCAAAAGTGGAGAGGCATGTACCTCTTCTGCCACTTTCCACTAGATCAGCCTCAGACCCTTGTGTCTTTCTTCTCTGCCTGGCAGCTCCTCCTGTCTCTTTAGCGTTTGCCTGTGGTTGCACTCTTCCATGCATACGCACACGCACATGCTTGAGAAGGGGGAGACGTAGCCGGCCAGGTTGCCTAGGGCAATTGACAAATAGTTGAAGATGGGTATTTGCTTCATCGTTGTGCTTATTTTATTGTATTGAGATCCCAAACAGGGTTTGTTGCACAGAAGCAATACCATGCTCAGCATGCACACATTATGTAATGTAAAAGTAACAAAAAACCCTAGGGATGCAGGATGAGTTCCACTAAACACATTTCACTTTCCTGGCTGTCGTTTACCAAGCATTTAGCTGCATGCCTTGTGAATGGACCAGGGCTAAGTGAACTGTTTGGGAATGCTTCTGAACAGTGGGCTGAGGTATTGTGGGTAATTAGAGATTAATTACAATCCCATAGTTTGTATCATGGTTCAGGGTCAGTGTAGGGTCACTGCACATGGCAAACTTGGAGAGCTGTGACTAGATGGATGACGCCAGTTCAGAGTGGCTCAGGAAAGTGAAGCGTATAGAAATGTGGAGACAAGGAGACTGGGCAGTGAACTCATAGTCAGGGAGCTGGTGACAGTGGTGTCACTTAGTTGTAGGCCTTTGGGGCATGCAGGAAAAGTTAACAAACATCATGTACACCAGTTCAGAGCAGCTGCACCAATTCTACGGAAGCCCAATTAACACACCCAGCAGTCACGCATACAATATATATGAGAGAGTATGCACTGGAAGCAATTTGAGACTTACAGCTCTATGTAGTAAACAGTGTTAGTGGGAAAAAATTAAAAAAAATTTCCTCTGCAAATCTAATTTTTTGTTTGGGCACAATATGCTTTGCAGCCACCTTGTGGTTCAACTAACAAGTGAAAAACATTGTGTGAAATGATGTTTGCGACAGCGCGCAGTAAGTGTAATGTTAAAAGCACTGTGTGAAAAAAATGACACCACCTTCAAGCAGGTCTTAAGAGTGCGCAATGTTTACAATGTAATAAATTGCTCAATGAACATAATTGCATTGCAAACTGCACATATATATGTTTATTGTGCCATTTCTCAATTTTATATACGCGTTTTTATTATTTAACATCCTTATACTTAATGCAATATGATAAATAGGATGCTTCTGCCATGAGGAAAGGAGACATTGCCTTGGGCAGAATTCTCAGATTTATCAGGAGGGTTGGAACTCTTAAATCTCTTGTTCAATAAGCAATTAATTGGGCAGAATTTTAGTATTTGCTCAGGACTATCATAAACTCTACAATACTTGTACAGATCCATCAATTATGTGCTGCATATCTGGGGATCAACATGCAGTACCTGCAGAGGAAAGTACCTTAGCCAAACAAACATTTACTGGGCAACTACTGAAAGAATCTTATAGTGAAAAGATTGAGTTGTAGCAGTGTGTTTTCTCTGTGACGGTTCAGATTGCTGTGTACTCAAAGCTCACATAAAAGGTATTCCACTGAAATCATACCATGCAAATTTATCAAGCCTCTACTTCAAGTGTGCAGAATATTAAAACCACCATGGGCCGTCATTCACTTGCCTTAAACAAATCAAAGCCCTGTCCTTTCTATGCCTACCTAAGACACATACCCCTAAACAAGGCTCTTTGTATGAAGTCCCTTTAGAATTTAAAGGATAACTAAAGACTAACTAAAGAAGAAGCTAGAAATGTTGTACATATTGTTTTGTGCTTCTGTACCAGCCCAAGGTAGGGAAGATCTGTGTCTCCAAAGATGCCCCAGTAGCTCCCCATCTTCTTTTCTGCTGATTCACTGCACATGTTCTTTGCTGCTGTCACTTACTGAGCTTAGGGACCCACTCACAATATACAGTACACAGAATATAGATGTCACAATATAAGGCTGTAATTACACAGATACTGTAAGTAGTACATTGCAGCACAGAAACCAGCACAATTAGCATCAGAATTTAATAATCAGCCCTGTAGCATTAGCTTATATTACAGGCCAACCTCAGTTTCTGCTTGATAATTAGTGACGACCCCTAAGCTTAGCTTCTCAGCAGCTGTTCAGAGCCCACTGAGCATGTGAGTGTCGCAGACACTTTCCAAGATGGTGACCCCCTGTGACAAGTTTGAAGTCCTGGATCATTGCTGTTGTTGAGAAGCTGAAACTTTATTCTGGTTCATTAAGTTCAGTATATAAAATATGGTATTTTTAGACATAGTCACTTTTAGGATTTAGTTCTCCTTTAAAGTGGACCTATCACCCAGACACAAAAAGCTGTATAATAAAAGTCCTTTTCAAATTAAACATGAAATACAATTTCTGTTTTTTATTAAAGGATTCATAGCCGTTATAAGATCATTCAGCTGTCAATCAAATATTGTCTGCCCCTCCTATTCAGCACTTCCTAGATGTCACTGCACTCTATACGTTCCCCCGTTCTCTTCCCAGTTTAATTGTGTAGCCAGTGCATGGGCTGGACATCGGGTCCCCCATTCTGGTGCACAAACAAGATTCTGAGCTGATACAAGACTTGCCTTAATAACAGTGTGAACAAAATGGCTCCTGCCTGCTTGCTATACTAATGAATTCCCAGACTGAAGGAAACAAGATTCAAATAATTTATATAGTGTAATTAATGTTCATTTTGTTTGACTAATGTGATAAAATAGGATTTTGAATATTTTTTTTGGGTGACGGGTCCCCTTTAACTAAGGTGTAGCATATGCATTTTTCTCATGTCGTTTCTCAGAATCTTTTTCATCCTATTAGTTTCAAATGTTACCAATTTCCTTTTCAAATGTATTTTATTATTCACTGTAAACATTCAGGTAAAATGGTATACATGCAAACAAACATGTTTATACCAGGACCAGATTATTTGTCATGATCTCATAAGAAACTTGTAAAACCAATCCATAGTTCCGTTTCTGCATTTTAGAAAGCAAGAGGTTTAGTGATGGGCGAATTTGCGCCATTTCGCTTCGCCGCAAAATTCTCGAATTTCGCGCGAAACGGTGAAAATTTCACGAAACGTTTTTCCGACGCCGGCGCCCGTTTTTGACGCCGGCGCCCGTTTTTTCGAAAAAATTTTTTTTGAAGCCGGCGAATTTTTTCAGCGAATTTTCGCGGGCGTTTTGCGAATTTATTCGCGGGCGTTTCGCGAATTTATTCGCTGGGGCCATGGGAAAACATGTTTTTTTTAAAAACACATCATTTAATAGTGCTGCTCCAGCAGACTTTTGCACTGAAATCTTAGAAAACTGATTATTTTATATTAAATTTTGAAATCTAACATGGAGCTAGACATATCGTCAGTTTCCCAGGAGCTCCCAGTCATGTTCCTTGTGCTCTGATAAACTTCAATCACTCATTACACCTGTACTGCAAGTTTGAGTGAAATCACCCACCTCCCTACTTCCCCCCAGCAGCCTGACAACAGAAAAATGAGAAGGTAACCAGATAGCAGCTCCCTAATACAAGATAACAGCTCCCTGGTAGATCTATGGACATCACCCAATAGTAAAAATCCAGGTCCCATTGTGACACCTTCAGTTACATTGAGGAAGAGAAACAATAGCTTGTCAGAAAGCAGTTTCATAGTGCAGTACTGGCTCTTTCTTAAAGCACATGACCAGACAAGATTACTTGAGATGGGTGCCTACACACCAATATTACAATTAAAAAAATACATTTATTGGTTCAGGAATTAAATTTTAAATTGTAGAGAAAATTATTTGCAGTGTGTAAACAGTTTAATTTAGAAATAAAAATGATGCCATAAAAATCATGACAGAATCCCTTTAAGGAGTAGATTTATTAAAATCTGAGTTTAGGGCTTAATTGATAAAAATCACCCACGTTCCTTTTGATCCTTATTTGATTTGTAGAACCTATAGAATAGACCTAACGTTGGGCAATGACCAAAAGGCGCCTGCGCCTTTAAATATTTGAATCTCATGATGACGTAACACTTGCTGCCACTTCAATGCAGAAAGCAAGCGACTCGGCTTTCATTGTCACAGAGCCCGCATCGGTGCATTGGAAGGAGGATGAAAAAGTGCACCCCGCCGTGGGTGCAACGGGCATCCCAATCGCACCCCTGCTAGCTCACCAGGGTAAGTCCTTACAAAAAGATTTTCAACCTTATGCAGTTTTCAGAGCCTATCTAGATTACTTTGCAGGCTCTGTTTTGTCTCATTAAATGATGGTGTGAATGGATGGCAACAGTTTCTTGTAATGATAGGGTTAAAAGTCTTGACCTGCAGTTTCCAGATAAATAATATGATTCAATCATTTTGAACAGTCCAAGGCATATAAAACACTGTTTCCCAGGTTGTGGATAATCATACTGTTACTAGATACATCCCAGACTATATATCAGAAATCTAAGAGTCACAACTCAAGTTTCATGGAAGTAATTAGGCAAGCCTATAGCTAATTATCCATACACATTACTAGGATGATTGATAGACATTCATTGCCCTAATGAAGCTTAATATATTTATTTTTTCCAAGGACCAAGCTTTTTATTTTACACAGAAGTTTCTACACCTGTTTTCACTGGAAATAAATGCTCAAGCATCCTTTATATTAAATAAAACATAAGTATATCAGGTGTACAGATCTTTGTTATTTTAATTTAAGCCCTTTCAGAAAAGAATAAGTGTACCACGCTAGGAAAACCAGAGTTTTTTTGTTTTGGATTTAATTCTTGGTCCAACTTCCATTTAAAACTTAGGGTAGTGACACATGTGAAGATTTGTTGCCCGCGTTTTTTAATAACAAGTTTCAGCACCAAGTCTTTGTCATTTTGCAGGCAAAGATTCCAGGCGACTTTGGCTTTACATCCCATAGTTCATTGCAGTACTGTCTCTGCCCACACGGGAGTACTGCAATGCACCATGGGAGATAAAGTGGAAGCAAAATATCTCGTTGTGCTGTCTTGGCGTGTTTTCTCAGCGTTTTGTCCTCATGGTTCTTGGAAAAGGGCAAATAGTGATTTGGTGAGGCCACAAAGGGCCTAGGACGGCAAAGCTTTAGGGGCGGCATGCCGCCCAGCTGCTTCACTAAGGATCACTGGGGACTCAAAGCTCCCCAGTGCTCGGATGCTTGAGAGCACGCTCATGCAGGGAGGGTCCGGGTGGTGCGGTGCTAGGACCTTGTGGGCCGGCGGTAGGGCCATTCGGCGGCAGTGGAAGCGTCGCATAAGAAGCGCCCGGTACTGTGGCCTTTGGGTGCCACCTCCCAAAATCCAGAATTTCTATATCAAGCTTTGATGAGCTGCTGGACATTTTAAAACCAGGCCTGTATCATGCCCGCACATTGATGAGGGATCCAATTTCACCAGAGGAGCGGCTGTGCATAACACTAAGGTTTGTATGCTGTATTGCTATCTTTGTAACATATATGTATATATGTATGTATGTGTGTATGTGTCTGGTTTATGGGCACGTAAAGCTATGTCATACTGTAGGTATATATGTGGGCATTTAGCAATAATACAGGTCCTACCTATCATAGTAATATTTTTAATTAAAGTAATCCTTTTGATTTGTTTTTCTTTCAGGTTTTTAGCAACTGGACAGCCATTTGCTTAGTTGAATTTCCAATTCCTTATCGGTCAAAGCACTATAGGCAAAATTGTCTGCTTATTTGGTCTGAGCTGCAAAGACTTGTGATGCCACCTCTAGATAAAAATACATGGATTCACATTGCAGAAGACTTCTATAAAAAAAACTATTTTCCTAACTGTTTGGGTGCCTTGGATGGAAAACACAGTTGAGTTACAATGCCTTACAAAAGTGTCTCAAAATACTTAAGTTACAAAAAATACTTTTTGGTTGTTCTTCTGGCTGTTGTTGATGCAAATTATTGCTTTTCTATCATTGATGTGGGAGCCTATGGAAGCACTGGCGATGCTAGTGCTTTCCGGAATTCAGCACTGGGACGCCGATTATCATAAGGGGCACTTCATCTTCCTAAACCATTGCCTGGGACTGCGGCACCTTCCATGCCTTATGTTTTTGTGGGTGATGAGGCTTCTAGTCTTACAGAAAACAATGCGGCCTTACCCAGGTTCACAAAGGGCCATTCAGCAATGACTGTTAAATTATAAATTATCAATTATAACTAAAAAAGTGCATTAGGAAAAACAGTCTGAGGAGGAGGCTGAGCAGCCTAAGGAGGAGGAGGCTGAAGAAGAAGATGAAGAGCAGCCTGAGCAGCCTGAGGAGGAGGAGGCTGAAGAAGAAGAGGAAAAGCAGTCTGAGGAGGAGGCTGAGCAGCCTGAGGAGGAGGAGGCTAAAGAAGAAGAGGAAGACCAGCCTGAGGAGGAGGCTGAGCAGCCTGAGGAGGAGGAGGTTGAGGAGTCAGTAGATCAGCCTGAATTTTTATTTGATGAAGTTAACAGCAATACTGCATCACACATCCAAAATTAATATTTTTTTAATTGAAACATTAAAAATAATAAAGCAATTTATTACATATAGGTCACCAAGAACCTCATGAAGAAGAGGAGGAAAACTGGGACCATGCCCGGCTAGTAGCTGAGATCCAGGCCCTAAAAGAAAGGGTTCTGGCGATGAAAAACCAGCTACAGCTACCTTAAAATAGTTTTTTAAGTTATTTATTTCTGTATATCTGTAAATAGATTTTATAAAAAAAATCTGACTAAACCATATCCATATCTGTAATTTTTTGATAAACATTTGTAGGCAAGGAAGAGTAAGAATTCTGCTTATAAGAAGTTTAATATTTATTTATAAAACAAAAAATAAAAATATTTAGTACAAGCATCCCCATCCCCTTCCCCAAAAAAGTGCAAACATCACCCCCAAAACATCCTCACCACACAAACCACACAAAGATCTTTATGTTATGTTTTAAAATGTCGGAACAGTCATATAGATTTTTAGATGTGGAGCATAGATTAATGCACACAATACAGATCCTGCTGCATATGTTTTGCAAAATGTTGTGCATTGTGGTTTTACGTGAGGAGCAGGATAAATGCACAAGCAAACTTGTGGCATGTTGTTGTTTGTTTTTCTCTCGAGCGTCCTGAAGAGTGTTGAATGCAACAGACTCAATTAAAAGGCACACAGGGACATAGTTAGATGCTTGTACACAGACAAAGAGATACTCAGTGAAAGACTTAGGAAACAATGAAAAGAGAGACTGAGAGAGATGCACAGAGACTGCAATGCACATATAGGACAAATGCAGCATATACAGTGGCAGAGAGACTGAGTAGCACCACAAAGAGACAGACTGAGAGGCACACACAAAGATAGAGAGATGGAGAAGAAGAGATGAGAGTACAGAGAAAAAATAGAAAGGCATATGGTGCATAAAGACTGCTGAGAAGCCCACACATACATATATGCAAAGAGACTGAGAGATACACATAAAGTTGTTGTCTTATGTACAAATTTTAAAGCCCCATCTTTTCACGTTTAGAATGAAATGGAAATGCAAATGGGTTGTGTCAAGCAGGGAGTAGAGCAGAGAACAAGCTGGACAAGAAGCTTAACAAAGAATGTGCATTGTAACCGTTTTACTACATGATGAGAAAATGAGAGTGTACCAATGTTCCATTGTTAATATAGAGCTAAAGTCAGAGAAATCCCACTGTCCTAGAACGTGCAGGAATAGAGGTAAAGCTAGCCATAGATGTGCAGATTTTATCTTTATGTCCGATGAAGGATCGTGTGCAGTGTCGGATTGGCCCACCTGAATACCAGGAAAACTCCCGGTGGGCCAGGTGTCAGTGGGCCCTCTTGCTTCTAAACATTTGGCCTATTTCATGGTCATTCCCTATTTTGTTATGGGAAAAAATCCATAATAATGGAAGAATATAGTTAGTAGATATATAAGACTCCCGGTGGGCCCAGGTGTCAGTGGGCCATCTTGCTTCTAACCATTTGGCCTATTTCATGGTTATTCCTTATTTCTTTATTGTAAAAAGAGGCTTAATAATGGAAGAATAAAGTATAGTAAGCAGATATAAAAGACTAGGAGAATAAAGAGGTTGACTGAGGAGAAGAGGAATGATAATTTGGAAAGTGGGCCCACCAGCTAAGGTTTTCTGGTGGGCGCCTGGCATCCCAGTCCGACACTGACTAGGAGAATAAAGGGGTTGAGTGAGAAAAGGAGGAATAATAGTTTGGAAAGTGGGCCCGTGGTCTATGGTTTTCTGGTGGGCCCCTGGCATCCCAGTCCGACACTGATCATGTGTTGCAATCTCCCGACCTACAACTAACCATTCAGATTAAATAAAGTAGTAAAAAGAACAAATCAGACAATGTTTTGACCATGAATTAACTTACAGCAACCGTATGAAAATGATGTCCAACAAATAGTAGTGACAGTCACCCATTGATATCATCAGATATCATCAATACACACAGAGATATTATCGTTAGTCGAAAGAAAACTTCTAACCTGTCCAATTGACTAAACAACCTTTCTCCATTGTATGAAACATTTCGGAACAATCCATATATGGTCCAAAAATTGTATGAACTTTAAGCAGCAGATTTAAAGTAGGAACAATTCAGAAGAAATATAGGTTGGTGATGAAAATACATTTATTAAAATGACTAATCAATGGTGGGCATTACTAGTTTTAACCATTATTTATGTTTATCTCAAGAGATATTAGGCAATACGATTTCAAAAACATCTATGATGTCTGTGATAAACTCTCCAGATGGACTGTTTCCTGCTTACCTGCTAAACAAGCGCAGCATCTATCATCTGTCTATCTCTTTATTTAGCTCAGAGCTTCAGACTCTGATCTGGAATAATATGTAGTTATATTTATAGTAATAAAACTAAAAGTAATAATGCTTTATTATATAGTAATCTTAGCAAGTTGAAGGAGGTCACTTTTGGAATGCTGCTTATCACTAGATTAGATAAACACGTCATTGTTTCCTTCTGCTTAAATGTATTGTTCATAAGCAGTTATTTAAAGGAAAAAACAACATGGCATTCATTCAGATTATACTTCCACCTACAGTAAATAAAAAATGGGCTACAAAAATGGAGATAGATAATAAACATTTATAAATATACTTTTTTTGAGTAAGAGGTAGCATAAGTCCTATTTTAATTTTTTCTTTCTTAAAGGATAAATGTATTTTAAATTAATTATTTAAAAGCTGCCTTTTAAATATTAGGTTCTGTACTTTCATACAACTACCCTATGACAGTATAGTTATGATGCCCCAAAATAGGTAATGGCAATTCAGCAATTGTAATTGCTGAATTGAATTGAAACTACCACACAACAGTTAGATGGTATGCACATACCAATATATTTTCTAAAAAGTTTTGTGTTCCAACACGCTTTGGACATATTCATAAAGCATGTGCTGATTCTATACCAATAAAAGTATAACATTTGGTCTAAATTAAAAAGTGATGCTAAAAATAACACAGGGCCTCCATATACTGGAGTTGCACCATGTCTCCATCAGACTGGATTGGCAAAGTCTATTAAAGTGTATGGCAACAGTACATTAACAGTAAACTTGCATAGATACTGGTGTAGTTAGTAAAATAGCACAGGAACTTACAAATCTTACACAACTTTTCTGGCTAATCTGGTTTCCACGGGACAATGGAGAGCAGACAATGGAGAGCATTCATAAAGCAACTGGAAAGCCCTGAAAATTATATTGTATAAGATTACGTATTAGTCTCATAGGACCGCCATAGTTTATAAGGGGAACTAGAGAAACCATGTTGCTCCTCCAGCACAAAACTGAATCCAAAATGGCAAATGTTTTACTTTGTAATAAGATGAGATCAGCATAGTTAATTATTCCACTGTTGGAGTGACAGACAGTATCGGACTGGGATGCCAGGCGCCCACCAGAAAACCTTAGACCATGGGCCCACTTTCCAAGCTATTATTCCTCCTCTCCTCACTCAACCTTTTTATTCTCCTAGTCTTTTCTATTTATTTACTATATTCTTCCATTATTAAGCATTGGGAAATTGGGAATGACGATGAAATAGACTAAATGGTTAGAAGCAAAAGGCCCTCTGACTCCTGGGCCCACCGGATCTGTACACATGACACAAAAAAAAAACGCACATGAACATGTTGTTTAAAAAAAAAAAAAAACCTTGCTGTCAGGCCAAACATCTTTTTAACTCTAAAAACTCTATTAATTGTAGAATTAAAGGCAGTTTATTGTTTCTTTATATTCTCTCCATCACTTTCGATCAGGATAAAAAACAAAAAGGCAATAAAAATAACTGCTACAGTAGTCAGCGACATTTCTAAGAAATAAAAGTGTGCTGAAGGTTTGATTCAGCAGACTCCAAAACTGGGCCAGTGGAAAGTGCAGCTGTACGAAAACAAGCAGTGGCAGGCAATTACCTCTGAATTACAGTTTGGGTATACAAAAGCTGTGTTTGTTTTGCCCACAGCTCTTGAATCACAACATAACTGAAGTGATACAAGTATGAATTATATGGTTTTTGTCCTCTGTAATAATAAAACAGTACATTGCAATTGATGCTAATGAAATAAATTCATTAAGAAATCCTTAATGTAGAGTCCTGCGCAGACCTGACCATCAACTGCCTTATCCACAACCCAATCCATAACCTACTGACTGCCATTAAACAGGAAGTGCTGTTGCTGCAAACTGGAAGTGATGTCATCAAAAGTCTGCAGGGGCAGGAAAATTTTTTTAAAAAATGCGTAAAGATTCCTCTATAAAAGACCACAACTCAACTAATCACCCTCAAAACCACAGACTCGCTAACCTGCATCTTTACCTGCATCTTTTATAGTTTCAATCTATTGAGTGGAGAACAACAACATTGCTACATCAGCTTTTTCACCTTCATTACAATTAAAAAATACAAATCTACATTACATTTATATTTTAATATCTGATATGTTTGGATAATTAATCCCACATATAGAAAGCAAAAAAGTGAAGAAATTATCGGGATTATGGCATTAGTAAACCTAGTGATGGAAGAAAAGTTGAAGGGAAAGATGTAACAAACAGGGGATATAACAAGGATAAATTACTTCAGAGAAAAGACCCCAATGGACAAAAATTGTGCAAGGAAAACACCGCAGTAGAAAAATTTGAGACAGGAGGGGAGGGGGATGTGAGGATGAGAGAGGAGCTGATTATTTAGTGAATGGGCCCATTCTGCTAGATTTTGTTGTGGGCCTCAAACCTATTCTAACACAGATGCTATGTGAAAATAAATAATGGTTTGGCCAAAAAAAATCATACAATTCACAAACATATCACAACTCAGTATGTGACAAAAGTCTTTGTGACCATATTTTGTGACCATATTAATTCTAGAGTATTCTAGACTACATATCAAAACATAAACATTCATATTCTACAATATACTGTTATATTGAATACTGATGGAACATTTTAATCCCTGGCTAGCATGAAAGTTAACGTAAATATCAAAACCAAATCAAATTTAATACATTCAGAAAAAGAGTTTTTATGGTTTTATTGAGCAGTATATTCTGTACATTAAAAATACCATTAAGAACCAAGTAAATGGATTGGCTCTTATGTAGACATATCTGGCGTTGAAATTAGTCAGCAGAACAGCATTTTGTTAGCATGGAAGAAAAGCAGCCAACATAGTTTAGTTGCTACTCACCTTCCCAGTTGTCCTGCACTTTGTCAAAACAAAGGTGCAGGTTTTAAGATAGAAACAGAACTATTTAACCTTCATTAATCATTCATACTGTTCAAACACATCATCTAGTAACTGAAGAGGGTTTAATGGTAGCTAGGCTTGAGTCTGTTGTCAAAAGTGGGTTTAACTTTCTATGAACTCAACGAACACAAAGAATACAGCCTACTTACTATGCTAAATGTCAGTAACCAGCAGCAAGCTGATGACTATTAATTGTAATGAAATACCTCTGCAGCTATTTGTACTAATAACAAAGAAGGACTGTCAAAACTTGAAAGAGGTCCACTAGCCTTTTTGAGGACATGTTAACATTATGTAAGTGCAGTGGGTTTGTATAGTGGCATTAAAAACAGTGATTAGTGAGATTAAAAATGTAGCTAGCTCATTTAATGAAGCATAAAAACTAACACTGTATCATATATGAAAGAGAGACCCCATGCATTCAAATATTAACTCTGTTACACCAATGTTACTTCAATAGTACATTCTTCTGCAGCCTTTTTAAAATCCTGATGAGCTCTGAGGCACTGCAACTCCCTTGTAAATCTCATTGCAAGGCTGATTATGTTCTACCAAAGATTGTTTTGTTAGATGTGTGGGAAGAAATGCATGTTCAATAGCTTATCAATATGTATCCCTAAGAATTAGAAAAAGGTAGATCCCCCAACATTCTTAGAATGGGTAAAACTCATTGAGGAAATGAGAAAATGGAGGGAATGACAGTAATTAGTCATAACAAAATCATATATTATTGGAAAATTTGGAAACCGTGGATAAAACACAATTAATTGAATAAATAAATGATGAACGACTCTGATATATAGGATATGCTATCATACAGTGGCTGAAGTCGCATGCTTTATTGTCTTATACAAACTGAAGGTAACTGAAATAATAGTAAACAATTGAATAAGAGCAAGATGGGACTATAATACTCTCTTTTCCCTAGAAAAATTAGTTAATAATGAACATTTTTTGACTGTGTAACATATGTTTGCATATACAAAAGTTGTGTTGACTTAGGGCACGGGCACACTGGGAGATTCGGAAAGATTTAGTCGCCTGGCGATCAATCTCCCTGAACGCCTTCCCTCTGTCTTGCGCCGGCTATAATGAAAAGACGCCTGTGGCATGGCACACGCGGCGCTTCGTATTCTGAAGTCGCCCAAGGATGCTGGTATTTTCTATCAAATTGTTAACTCCCCTCCCTTATCCCCTCTCGCTTTTTCTTTCCGTACCCCCTTTCCCTGTAAAAAAGCAACAAATAAAGATTTAAAAAAAAATATATATATATATATATATATATATATATATATATATATATATATATATATATATATCTATAAAGGATACAAGTAATAGAAGATATAGTTTGCCCAGGTCTGGTGAGCTACAGCAACCAATCAAATGTTTTGTAGAAACACTCTGCAAAAAGAGTTGTCAAGGTGTAGAATGGACCCATTAGCTTATTTCAGATAATCAGGCATCCTAACTGTAACCATGACAGTGACAAACAACTTTATTTTCTATATTTTAAAGGAAAACAAACCTTTTTTTGTGGAAATGCTCCTAAGCTGATGCATATTCACTATAGTATAGGGAGAGTAAAAGGCTTAAAGTCAAAGGGATGCCTTTTTAAAATGTTGGTATACAACCTGTTCTCCAGAATGCTGGGGACCTGTTTTTTTCCGGATTAGGGATCTTTCCATAATTTGCATCTCCATACCTTACAGTAAGTCAAAGTCACAGTACTGTTACATTATTACAGAGAAAAGGGATATATGTTTTAAAATGTTGAATTATTTTATTAAAATTGAGTCTATGGGAGATGACCTTCCCAAAAAAACTGAGTTTTCTGGATAATGGGTTTCCAGGTAACAGATTCGATACCTGTATTTACATTTAAGGATTAAATAAGTGCTTATATTCACAATAACATTGCCTTGTATCGTGGCAACATTTACTTTTTTAATCCTGTTATTTGGACATAAATAGAATGCCCAAGATAGTAAACACACAAATTCTGCATGTAAATAGCAGGGCACATTTACTAACATGGTGCATGTTTGCATTAGCAAACAATTATGACTTAGATTTTATGAGTTGGATGCAATAGGTTACAACACTTAAGCACCTTTTCCCCAGTACTGAGCTCTACATTCAGCCAAATTCTGTATATACAATAATTAGGAGTTATTAAAGGAGAACTAAAGCTTAACTAAAGAATTAGCTAGAAATGTTGTACATTATGTTTTGTGCTTCTGTATCAGCCCAAGGCAACCATAGCCCTTTAACAGTAAAGATCTGTGCCTCCAAAGATGCCCCAGTAGCTCCCCATCTTCTTTTCTACTGATTCACTGCACATGCTCTGTGCTGCTGTCACTTACTGAGCTTAGGGTCCCACTCACAATATACAGTACATATAGAATAGGAATGTCACAATATAAGGATGATTAGTAATTAATACAGATAATTACTACATGGCAGCACAGAAACCAGTGCAACTAGCATCAGCATTTATCAGCCCTGTAGCATCAGCTTATATTACAGACCAACTTCATTTTTTGCTTGATAATTTGTGACAACCCCTAAGCTTAGCTTCTCAACAGCTGCTCAGAGCCCACTGAGCATGTGAGTGTCACAGACACTTTCCAAGATGGTGACCCCCTGTGACAAGTTTGAAGTCCTGGATCATTGATGCTATTGAGAAGCTGAAACTTTAGGCTGGTGCAATAACTTCAATATATAAAATATGGTATTTTAGCCACATTCATTTTTAGGGTTTAGTTCTACTTGAAAGGGTTTGCTGTTCTAAATTTAGAATGAGATTTAAGGGCAAAATACATGTATTTTCTAAGTGTTCTTTTGAAATGAGAGTGACTTCAGACATACAGTACATTGTTTAATGACAACAACTGTATATACTTCTGGATTATATGTCTGACATTAGCAATAGCCAATTTTGGTGGCTAGGTTAAATGCCACTATATATAAACTGGTACGATGCAACTATTTTTCTTATGCCATGCCATGAGGTTAATAGAATATTTATCATATAAAATCCAAGTTGTCTTTTTCATCAGAATATTTTATCTTTGATTTAAAAGTTATTCCAGTGTTTCTATTCGTTCTCAGTATAATTAAATTCTGTGTTCATCTCTAGTATTTATAATGGGTTTTCTTTAATAGTCAGCCCACACCTCCTCTGGCATTTTATTGTGCTGTATACTTATTCCATTGTTTTTTATATGCCATTATTTCAATAGAACAAATCTTTGTCACATTTTTTATAATAACATGTGTATGATGGTGTCCTTGCAAAACAAGTTTTACCTATTGTATGTTAGCACTTTGACTGCTAATTATGAGTGACTACATTATACGGTGAAAATTCAATACCAGATTCCAAATGTTACATCATTGGTTTTCAAACTATCCACCTCCTGCACTAGAAGCAATGAGGCACCTAAAGCAACTAAAGAGCTTAGTAAGCTGGGTAACCATGAGGAGTATTGATGGGGTTGAGTGGAAAACTAATTCACAAAAAGATCAGAACATTTTGCAGAGGTGAATTGTTACAGCCTACTTGCAGGTAAACACAGTCACAAATAATTACTATTATTGTTATTAATTTTACATGTATGAGACAGTGTATTTGCAGGTACAAGCAGCCTCAATGAATTACAAAAGTCTGTGGCAAAGACAAATCTAAATCCTTAAATTAAACCTAAGAGGTGATGCAAAATGGAATGGAAAAACCGATCATCTTAATAAACGCAGTCAACATGGTCATAAGGTACAAACTAATAACTGAAAGATTTAAACCTGACTTCCCAGCAGCTCCTCGGTATTGTTGAGATTTAGAAACTTTGCACAGAATATCATAAAAGTAGCAAAGAAAGAGCAAAAATAAGTGTGACAAATTAGATTTCACAAGGTAACATTGTCATAGATTGTGACTTATAATTGAACATGCAGTTTATAAGACCTGCTTCAAGTTTTCATAATTTTTACAGTAAGGTGTTTTATTACATAATAATGTGCATTGGAATTGTTCAGCAGAAGTCCAATGGAGGGACAGCAAGGGCTGTTTTAAAGGACGTAGGGAAGAGCAAAAACCCAAGCTGGAATTTACCACAGAGGATGGCACAAGAAACAGAGAAAGTGAAGATAAAAAGTGGATGGTTGGAAAAGTTGGAAAATATCAGAGAATGCTATGAATGTACAGAATGAAAGCAAGTCAGAAAATATGCTGGAATGGAGGGGACAAAGGCTAGAGGTAGATTCTGGGAAGGCATGGGGCTGGCAACGGAGTAACAGAAAAGGAAAAAACATGGGTTTAAGATGGACAACCAGGGCAAAAGGTGGGTTGAGATAAAAATGACAGTATGGGTTACAAGGAGTGAGGGCAGATACCATGAACAGGATTCCAAAAATCAGGTACTAGAATGCACAAAGTTGCTGGATCTATGTTCATTGGCTAAATGCTCAGGGAACATAAGGGGAAAGGGAAGCTAGGAACTTGATAAGAATTAGCTGTATTTTGGTCAGCAGCTAAGAATAGCTGACAGAATACTTAGTCCAAGAAAATATATCATGATAAGGGGCCAAAAACCACAGTTCTTAACAAGGAGGTACCTTACCTTGAGGATTGATAATTTATTACATAGGAGGACTTTTGCATTATGTCTTTAAGGTGGTTCGCCTTGTCTCCTTGAAACACGGGCACTGAAAATGGTAAGTAGCAAACTCTAGCAAAACCTGCTTGAATAACTCATTACGTTCCTGAAAGAAAATAGTGCTTTCTGATCTGTTACACCATAGGTGAATTTGTACTGTAAATTTTGGGAAAATGCACAATTCAGGAATGCATCATTATAAATACCTGTTAGATTTTTCAGTATACCTGCCGTACTAAATGGATAGCAAAAACTGACCCCTGAACCAGATATTAATATTCACAACCAGTGTGCAGCTTTAATCTAGACAATGTCTATGAACCAATAATATTGCAGAAAAAAAGTAAAAGTAAAAAAAAATTAAGATTGGGAGGATCAAAATCAGTCAGCTGCAGAGCAGCCCCATAACTTGTATGTATCTGTCATGAGTTGGTACTTTAACCTTAATGGGTAAAAAGCTTTTGCAAAATGAATCTGTCCAATCAATGGACAAACCTGTGGGTTTTGCAGGTTTTGGGTAACCCAATAATACTAGTGTATAGCCACAATTTGTCATACCAAACTCCATAATGTTTTTTGTTTTTTTCTGAAGCTCTTGCTAATGTTTGTGAGCCATTGTAAAACAATTACTAAAAACTATGATGATGTAATTTCATGATGATTGCAATTTTTTTGTTTTCCTTTTAAATCTTTCCTTCATTATCTCTGAATAAATTATTGAAGAAGTAGCTATTTTCTTTGTCGTTTAATAATCATGCTTTAATGTGACTTACTTGCAAACAATTACAATTATGCAAAATAATAAAAGGGTGCATACATCTGATATTTGGTTACGAAGCTCATTAAACTTTATCACCCCCCCCCATTTGATCTTTAGGGTTTTGCTGATGGACAACTCTGATGCCTGGAAATTCTGCTTAGATTTTTTTATTCTTCGTATGGATTATGCCTTTATGTGTTCTTTAAACATATTTGCACCAAAAGAATGTTCCACAGGTCTCTCCGGTAACTAGTATACCTCAATTCAGAGGACACAGCTGTTTCCAAAGCAATATGTGCATTTTTTTATGGACTTTCAGGGATTAGACATGTTTTTCTGATATCTCAGCTATGCTGCTTTCAGCGAGAAGTTACAATAACATAACCTACATTTTAAAAGTGCCACTTGTTATAAATAGCAGTGCCGATTTTCTGAAAGAGGTTTATGTCCTCAACAAGAGAAAATAAAGAGGTGAAGTTCTGGTCTTGCAGAATAAAAACTCTCAGCATATCGCTCAGCTGCTGAAAGTTAGCTCTCCTTGAAGATGACTTCAGGTTTTGGTTCTCCGGCAGCAATTTAATTTCCATCTTCCATCTTCCCTATCCCACACCCACAACCAAAGCAGTAAATGGAATCTATAGATTGTAGTGATGGGTAGGCCTTTTATATATGCATTGGCTGGAGATAATTCATGGCAGCTGAGTAATTGTATCAAGTATAGATACAAAGGAAGGATAAAGATTGTAAGCACAGCATTTGCCTTTAACAATAATTGTTGCATTAAACTAAGGCATTAGTACACATTTTGTCTAAAATGTGTAAGCTCATGTGGCACTCATCATATGTGTATCCTACACTGCCTATTAGCATCTGTAGTGCATTTAAAGTCATTAGTCCACCAGCAAACAGTGGGAGAGTAGTAAGACCCACCTTTAAGCCCAGCTCATTATCACATACCTGGAAGTAGTTCCTTGTTCTAAAGGCTGAATTGCAACTAGAAGTAATGTTTGGCTACAATTTGTACATGAAACACAGAAGGAAATAAACAGCACTCAATTTAACCCAAAATGCTTTGGTGTTGACCAGTTGCTAGAACCTTTTACCAGGGATCCGTCTAACCCACATTCTAGATATGATAAAATATATATATTTTTTCTCTTTATTTATTGTGTTTTTCCAACAAATGATACAATAGTTTTTTAAATCTCCTGCATGCCAATCCCCATTGCTCTGGTTCCAATGATGAAAATTTGAGTGAATAAAAGGGAGTGATCGGGGGGGATGAATGACAGCAGGCCTAGGGTGCCCTCTATGTAAATCTGGCACTGATGATACCTATGTGGGGGTGTATAAAAAGGTGCTATGCTTTCTACTTTTCTAGTAACCCAAGAACCAAAACCCATAGCATGAAACATCTGTTGTGCTGCTATAGATTACAAGACCTGGATCACCTCTTATTAGATTACTCTAGTAGGAGGTAGAAAAGGTTACATGAAAGGTCAAGAGTCTGGTATTGCAAAATATTAATCTTTTCATTGTCCTTTGTCCTTTAGCATTTGTTTTTAACATCTTTGAAAAGTCGTTGATTTTCCCATAAGTAACTGCCATTGTTTTCAGTATATACAGTAGTTGTTCTCCATGATCTGTTTGTTTGCATTGTGCAAACCATTGAAAACTTACTCATCCCTTTCACTTGTTTAGAAAGTCAATTATATTAGGGAGAGCATTAGAATACCTTACAATAATGTATTATTACACATGGGCACACAACTTTTTTTCCCATCGGAGTGATTTGGGGAAATGTTAAGGTAAGTCATACGCAAACACAAACTGCATCAGATCAGTAGACTGTGATGCTTTTCAAATGGAATCTACAGGGCCATATTTGCACACATGGTGAACCTGCCGTTTTATTTTTCTGTTTGTTGATGAAATATTTCCTGTGTTTGTCATCCTTTGCTTGTTTGTCGTTCCCAGCTTCTGTGAGTGTTGCTGGGTTACTTTAATAGCAGTGACAATAAATTCTTCACAACATGGGGTGGAAGAACAGTTCATCTTCAGAAACACCTGTCCCAAGTAATGGAGGGTTTTTTGCTCAAAAAGATTTTTTCGTGCTTTTCTTTTAATAATATATTTGTACCTTCTTGTTTTCATACCTCCCTTCCAATTAACATGTATGTAGCTTGTGGCTCTCTAGCAGTTGTTAAATTTCTACTTTGCCCTACAATTCCCACAGCCAAATATCTCAGGGTCTTTTAGGGGTGGGGAGTTGTAGTTTAAGCTCTTGTCTGCTACCGATGGATGGATTTTTCATATTTGGATTAACCTGAGATAACCAATGATAGTCTACCCTATTGAGAAATTTTACCAAACCAGACATGTGATCAGTGCTGATCAGTGCTGAACAGTTGGCTCAACCCATTGGAAATGAGTTTAAAGTTACTGAATAGAAGCAAAGTCTGAGACAAAAGTCTGTCAGTATCTACTACTAATATAATATTTTAGTGGGATAAATATACAAGACCTCACAGTTTACATATACCAATAAACAATTTATCAGAATTGATTCACAGAAAATTGGGGGAGAGCCCTGTTTGCAAGAGCTTACAATCTAAGAGCTATAAACATCACTACATTCTGAAAAACACTGCAAAAGCCAATGGGAAGCAAACATTTTTGTACATAGGTATATCATAAATCTCAATATAAACTAATTGTTTCACTGTTTATGTCCCACTTATACCCTATACATTTTGCTTGCAAGCTATTGTGGGCAAAGACCACATTACCTTCTATCTCAGTTAATAAAATATAATTCTATGATATGAAGCTGAATCAGCCACACTGTCTACAGTTCTAGATGTTTGTGTCGGCTACATATAGAGTAACTGGATTTCTTATTGGAAATGAATGCCTGTATTCATCAGAATAAATACGGCAAATATAATATTTGCATGTGAAATAATACTCAGAATGTGTTTTTTTCATAGACAATTTATGCAGATGCTCTAAATAACAGTTGACATGTAACGTAATACAAGACAGCTGCATCAATCACATTTTCATCATATAACTTACAAGAAAAACTTCTCTTTTCTTATCATTCAAGTATATTTCCATGAAAATATATAATATACAGTGGATACAGTGTATGTTCTCTTACTAGTAGCTTTTCCATTTTGTTTATTTTGGATAAATTCTCTTTCTAACCTTAATCTGAATTCCTGCATTTAAGGCACTATACAGCTCCTCCAGTTCTAATGTTGTAATAAAGTAGTGACCACTTTGGGATTAAAGGTTGTTCATGCAAAAAGAAGGGAAAAATAAAATCTAAATTAATATAAGCCAATTTTAATTTTGCTCCTGTAGCACTAATAGATTTAGACATACAGTAGTAAATACAGGTATGGGACCTATTATTCAGAGTGCTTGGAACGAAGGGTTTTCCAGACCAGGGGTTTTCCAGATAAGGGGTATTTCCATAGTTTCGACCATACCTTAAAACTGCTAAAAAAACATTTACTCAATTTACTCAACTAAACTCAATAAGATTAGTTTGTCATCCTTATGTGGTTTGAGCGAAACTGTTGCTGGCGAATTTTTCGGAGGTTAGTGAATGGGGCAAATTCACTAACCTCCTAAAATTCAGCTTCGCTCACATCCCCACTTCGCCAGGCGTAGATTCGCCAGGACAACGCTAATTCACTAAAATTCGAAGTTGCGTCCATAGCACAGAACGCTGGTGAAATTGCGCTAATGTTACTGCGCCAAGCGAAGTGAAGTTGTGCAAGCGTTGCCTAATTTGCATACGACGGGAAGTTAAAGTTGAATGGACGTATATGTTGCAGCAAATACATTACACTACACAAGCCTGGGAAACCTTAAAATAAAATAAAGTTGTTATAATCAATCAACCAATCGCTGAGCAAATATTATTCAGGAGTCTGGCACTGATAACATCAATTTTCGGCTTTATTCAGACGCAAATGAAAGTGGGTGTGCAATTCTAACGCGTTTCGTGCCCTAAGGCTAGGCACGTCATCAGAGTTATTATAATGCCCTACACATGAGCCCAGTATATAGTTTACATGCCATATGTTAGGAAATGTAGGGGGGGAGCCGGTTACCCCCAAAAAAATGTATGCTCTTTTGCAGCCTATTTAGAATCTATATCCTTCGCTAGCGAAGTTACGCCAACAAACGATATTAAATCGGCGAAGTTCCGAAATTACGTCACGCTGTTAAATTTTCTCCAGCGTTATTCACTTCGCCCTTTCGTAAATGTGCCCTTATGGGAGATAACCTTCCTGTAATTCTGAGCTTTTTGAATTAAAGGTTTCTGGATAATGGATGCCATACCTGTACTGCCTCCAGTGACCATCCTATTATGGGATTTAGATATAATAGTTTTTAGGTGATTACGATAAAGCGGCATTCTATTGCATTTCAATCACACAATTTTAGTTTACATCTAACATCAATAAAAAGGTAATTTTTTAAAAAAATACAAGAGATCTTCTGCCCTTCAAATATGTGACAATGTAAGGACTGTATACAGTATGTACTGGGTGGAAAGACTTTTCAGGAGTGAGATGGCAGAGAATGATTAACTTGCAATACAACTATCACAGAATCTTCCTCCTAAACCTGGAAAGATGATAAGGGGAATGCACACCTTGAAGACGAGACATCATTTAGACATGGACCTCTGGATACCAGCAGTTCATTTTTATATCTGCTGGAATGACAGAAACAACATTATTTTCTTTCTCTTTGTCTTTAATCAGATTTTGGGATAATCTACAGTTTCATGCCTACTGGCCTCTGTAGAGCAGTGAGAGAGTTAAGTGTGATGCTCCTGATAATTTGTGTGTTTCTCATGCAGTTCTGTTTACCTGGGAGAATGGCTAGGATTCATGGACTAGCTCATCTGTTTGTTTCCCAGGAGTGTCCTCCTCACCAGGTACAAATGACTTGTTGTTCCCCTGTCCCGTCTGCCTCCCTGGTGACGGACAGACGAGAACTGTTCCCTGTGCTCTGCGACGTTAATGCGATCTGGGTCGAGTTGGTGGCAGGAGGGGAGGGGGATATGTGAGAGGTGGAAAAAGAGGGGGTGGGCAGATTTAATGTTAAGAACTCAGATATTTCATAAAATAAACTCAACACATAGAATAAGTAATACAGTGAAAGTTAGTTTGGCATGATTGATTCAAGAGCGTTAGTAAGGGTTTATTTAAATCCAGTATATGCAATTATTTGAAATTATTTTATTTGAACTTTATACATGGATATACACAATGCAGGCTATGGTTGTACCCGATATATATATAAAAACATTATGCTGCTCTTAATTCTGTTGATCAAGTGAGGTACATTCACTGCAGTAGGACAAATAGACTGGACAAGAATTTAGGACAAATGGTTTGTAATAGATGAAACCACTGTTTATTATTGAGTGTATACTTTACAGTTTAGCAGTGTTCTTTGGCAAGTTCCCTTCTTTCGGGCTCCTCTTTACTTTCTCATGCTAATGAACTATTTTAACTGACACCTCCACCAGTATAACAGCATATCGGTTTTCATCTCCTAGAGGATGAAAAACTAGGCCCTGTGACTAGTGAACTGGATTGAAAATCTAGACTGATGCTGACAGGTAAATGCACTAATTTTCTTCTATGGGCGATTTTGCCTCGCAGGCTGAGCCTACATCTAACAACTATGTGAAAAGGCTTCTGTAATCTGTCCAAAGGATGATGTCAACGGCTACAAGGGCTTGGTTGGCATGACAGGTAAATGCTCTTCAGCAGATTAGGTTACAGACTGCTTTTCAATGAGATGGTTATTTTAAATGAAAGCTTAACTGGAAATTGAAATGGGTAACATTCATTTATCAGGATGCAAATTATAACCTTTTTTGGGACAGTAGCATAGGTCCCGATGTTTAGGTAACTTAGGGAAAAAAGCATTTGACATGACCTACTGTATTTCGGCAAAGAAATGTAAGTTATTGCCCAGAATACATGCTTTATTCCTTTTATCCTAGAATATGTAATATACTTGCTATACATAAACTTGTACACTTAGGGGCAAATTCATCAAGGGTCGAATATCGAGGGTTAATTAACCCTCGATATTCGACTGGGAATGAAAATCCTTCGACTTCAAAAATAGAAGTCGAAGGATCTTGCACAAATACTGCGATCGAACGATTGAAGGAATAATCATGGATTTTAATCCAACGATCAAAGGATTATCCTTCGACCAAAAAATTTAGCCAAGCCTATGGGGACCTTCCCCATAGGCTAACATTGGGTTCGGTAGCTTTTAGTTGGCGAACTAGGGGGTTGAAGTTTTTCCTTAAAGAGACAGTACTTCGAATATCGAATGGTCGAATAGTCGAACGATTTTCAGTTCGAATCCGAAGTCGAAGTCGTAGTCGAAGGTCGAAGTAGCCCATTCGATGGTCGAAGTAGCCCATTCGATGGTCAAAGTAGCCAAAAAAACACTTTGAAATTCAAAGTTAATGAATTGGCCCCTTATTCTTGCCCTGGATAGATTTAGACATTTGAGTCAATGTGAGCAGGATCACGGATCTAAGAATCACTGCAGACAGTATAGGGATGTGATACTGTATTGAAAAAAAAACACAGTTTACTGTTCTATATCAACTCCTCGTGTTGTGCAGACTCCAGCCCATTATGTATTATGATGTTGCCAGCCCCTACAACCTATTAAAAGGTCAGTCTCTTTTCACAAATATTGTGTGTCAGTTCAATGCATAGCACTTGTTACATTCTTTGAGTGACAGTAGAGAATAGAGCTTCTAAAAAAAGAACAAAAAAACCTCCAACACAGTATGTCTGTGACCTTTCCAGTGTGAATATACAGGCTTTAGAGTGATAAATTAGTTTCACTGCTATAATAAGATAATGTGGGTATTTATGTGCGTACATCTGTATGTGAAGATGTGTGTTAGATTTCTTTATTACAGGAGGTGACCTGTTCAGTGCGGAATATAGGATTCGTCTTGAAACATCTAATTCCTTTGTCCCAAGCAAATGAATGTTATTTTCTTGAGTAGAAATTGTGTGATTCATATTGAAAGAAAACATATGCCTGCCACTGTATTTTTTTCAGTATTTTATATAAGTTACCAACTTGAACACTCTTTACTAGTCATAACAAATATAACACTCCACATTTTTGTAACTGGCACAATCTCTGTAAAGCAGTACACAACACCTATTCATTGCTAATGAGGGTGCATCTGTGCAGTGCCATTGCATGAGGTGCCAACTTAATAAGTGATCCTGGTTCACTCAAATGAAATTTAGCTCAATAAGTTCACCTGGGGGATGCTGCATTATCCTATTTATTGGAAATATTACAGTGGAAACTAAAACTTTTTTGAGGGTTACACATGATTTGCTCAAATTAAATCTGTCAAATTGCCCATGAATGGGGCACCTACTAACTTACTTATTGGTGAACTCTTTCCTCTGTAATTTTCCCCAGACTAAAATAGTTTTAGGGGAGTTACAGCCATTGTCTTCTGAGGATATCTATAGCCTCTTGTACACTTTGCACTCTGTCCAGCTGCCAGCTCCTGGGGGCACAAGGACCTGCACTTCCCACTTGAATACAGGCAGCACTGTATTCATGATGGGTAGGGGAGTAGGTATCCCCTCTTCTGCCCCATATCTGTCCCCGAACTTGTATATTCAGTCTCTAACTACAGGGCTGCCTTCTGCCTGCCTACACTTTTAGATGCAGAGCAGATATGTGCCCTGGAAGCTGCCAACAAATTTGCTTATTGAATATATTTATATTTATTTACACTGAAAAATTAGTTTTTTTTGTTAAAATATTTACTTTTTAGATATTGATTTTTATCCTATTAGCAGGGCAGATCTGTGCCTCTGTATATGCCTCCAGTAGCTCCCCATCCTATTTTCTGTTGATTCACATTAACATTCTGTGTGCTGCTGTCAGTTACCCAATCTTAGAGACCAACTCACAAAATGCTTTATATATAGAATACAGTTTGAAGGCCTCAATACAAGATATATGAGAATGTAATAATCAGTCCTGTAGCATCAACTGCTATTACAGAGAAACCTGCTTGATGATATCCCATGACCCTAGGGTTGCCACCTGGCTGGTACAATACCAGCCAAGACTGGGGCCAGTATAACAAATTTACCAGTCAAAGCCTTAACCTGCCTCCGATCTGTCTCCAGCCCTGTACTTTCTAGCTTCCATACTCTCCAAATCCCCTGCTCTCAGTCCCCTTAACATTGTGACTCCACCCATTTGACATCATAGCCCCACCCATTTCTGGCACAACTTAAACTCTTGTAGACTAAAGATGGCCATTGACGTAGAGATCCGCTCATTTGGAGATGTCGCTGAACGAGCGGATCTCTCCCTGATACGCCCTCATTGAAGTGGGCGATATTGGGCTGATCGTGGGCCCTAATGGATCTGATACAGGCGGTCAGATCGAGGGGCCGCATAAATGCACAGATGCGCCTGCGATCCAACAGGATTTTCTAATATTTGGACAGATGTCAATGGAGGAAGCCCGTCGGATGGTCCCACACACGGGCCAATAAGCTACCATCTCAGTCTGTCGGCAGCTTTTATCAGCCCTTGTTTGGGGGCCTTTACTCCCCATCAGGCCGGTATAGTTCATAGAAAAAGGTGCCAACCCTACATGACCGCGAAGCTTAAGTTCTCAACAGCTGCCAAGAGCACACTGAGCATATTCGTTTCACTGACAGTCCTAACAAATTCAAGATGATGACCCCTTATGCACAACTCCTGTGCACAATTTAAGGGCCTGAATAATTACTGTTATAAAGATGCTGAACCTTTAGGCTAAAGCAGTAAATTTATTATATAAAATAGGGCATTTTAGCCATATTAGTTTTTAGCATTTAGTTCCCCATTGAGAAGAACCAAATCAGAACCATTAAAGCAACATGAATTCACAGCTCTGGTAAACTGAAATTGTTTGATCACAGATGATACAAATGTTTATATTTTTAACAATTCAAATGTAAAAATTAGGGTTTGGATTTGTTTTTGGTTGAGGGTTTTGGCGTTCGTTTACTAGAGTTTCCAAAAATCATTTATAAATCATTGCTCATTAACACTGCAACATTTTTTTAACAAAATGAACACTCTCTCACGTTTACCAAAGTGCTCTGGATCAAATTTTTTATCATGGATATGAATGTATGGATATCTTAGTATTCAGCCAAGTACAATAATTATAGATCTGGCACATTATAGACAATTATATGGCTAATAGACAATAGACAAGTAAAATAGACAATTATATGGCTGCTAATATAGTGGCATGGAATGATTGCATACTAACTTTAAATTGGACTGAAAATTTTATTACAGCCTGAATTTATCATTAAGTTGCAGTGAATCTCTAAATATGGACTTCTAACTTTCACTAAAGCTACCCACTGGGTTCCTGACACACCTAAGGTATCTACAAAGTGATAACAGAACTTGAAATTTGTAAAATGCCATGTCTCCACATTTGGTACTGTCTGTACTTTCTAACTCTTCTTAAAGTGGACCCGTCACCCAGACATAAAAATCTGTATAATAAAAGTCCTTCTTAAATAAAATATGAAATCCAATTTCTTTTTTTTATTAAAGCATTCATAGCTGTTGTAAACTCATTTAAAAATATCAGCTGTCAATCAAGTTTTGCCTACCCCACCTCTATGCCTGAAAGTTCAGCACAACCCTGTACAGTGCATGTGCACCATAACCCACCATAAACCATATTTTCTTACCCATAACCATTTTTACACCATGTCTTTATTTATGTCTTTATGATCATATTGTGGGAAGCTCTGTTAGAAATTGTTGAAACGTAATTTGTACTGTCGTATAGTTCAAAGAGAAAAAACAAACTGTGTTTTATTAGCTATTAATAAGGAACTGGTACACAATAAGGCTTATGTCTTATACACATATTGCCAAAGTCTCTTTTGTTCCATTTCTAGAACAATAACAAATCCCATGCTTTTCAGTGTATAGTGGCCTGTCAGTTCACTACTCTGGGAACAATCTATAGTATTTGACCATGGCCTTTGAATTTATAGAACAAGTTAATTGTCTCTGTAGTCTCATGTTGATTTTGTATTGTTATCCTGCTGTTTACAGTTGTATTGATGTCTGTCTCCTTCATCCCTTCCTTTTACTGTTTGTGCAAACCTTGTTATCTTCCATGGCAGACTAATTCATGAATAATTATCTGGTCATCTTCCTATTATGATGGAAGATCAACATTCAGTTGTATTGGCCCTAGAGCTTGTATACTTTACCTTGTAAACATTTATAAACGTTGTTATGGAAATAGATGAGGGAAGCCACCATCACATGATTAAGAACAACATGACTAGTTAATGGCAACTGGCAAAGTAGATAAGTTGAAGAAAACATTGAATAATCAGTATCACTTGTATAAATGTGCACATTACATTCAAAGTGAAATTAGCTCACAACATGTGTGAAGTTAATGTGAGGGTAAAACAAGGCGTGTCTGCTATATATCAGTACTCTCAGGAGTTGAAAAATCATCTATATTCAACAAATTTGGTAAATATATATATATATATATATATATATATATATATATATATATAGTATTAAAAATAAATATAAACATATAAAACAGTACAAGATAAAAACATAGATTATCTGTAATGCTGTTATCTGTTGTATTTATGTCTTTCTTCTCTGTCCCCTGAATTTACTAAAAAAAAAAAACAATCTTACGAAAGGTTTATAAAGATTAAATAAAATAGAGGCACACAAAAGGTAAAGTGCAATCCAAAAAATGTACTGAAAGGTTAAAAATACTCATCCTTTCCAGTACTTAAAGTTCCAGTATTTACAATACAGCATGTCAAGTTCACTGAATGTGATCAGTGGTGAAGTTCCTTTCCAGTGCACACCATTGGCATATCACTATTTCAAAGCTATTAAATTCTAAAAGTACTGTATTCATTTTTGAACTAGAAGTATATATTGATTGACTTTAGTGGCAAAGAGTACTTATGTCTCACTGCCATGTTCTATGATCAAGGCTGTGAGCCTGAATTTTTCTTCAGCAATTTCATTTTATTTCATTACTTTTACTGGTGCTAATCTTGATCTGTTTCAAGATAGACAAAACAAGTTTTGTTGCCCACCTCTGACCTTGTCTTCCTTCTCCCTGATCCTTGGCCTCTTTATAGAACATTTTCCATCTGTCTGCTGCTCTCCTGACCCTAACAATAAGGCGCAGATTTATCAAGGTTCGAATTTAGATTTTGAAAAACTTTTTTTTTCAGTTGAATAGTCCGTATTCGTTCAAATTCGCCTAAATTGAATCATACGAATCTAATTAATAACAAATTTAAATCGCATGGAAATGTCGAATGGTTGAAGTCGAATTTTTAAAGAAACAGTACATGATAAATATTGATATTCAAATTTTCGAATTTTTTTCAGATTCAAATGAAATCTGGACTATTCCCTAGTCGAAGTACACAAAAATCAGTTCGAAATTTTATTTTTTTTAATTCAAATTTTCAATTCGACCTTTGATAATTCTATGGACCCTCACACCTATTTTGAATATGAGTGGGCTATGACTGAAGAGAAAAGGGAGTACCAATGAAGCACATTGCACTGCTCATATATTCAGCAGACCTGCCACCCACTGCAATAATATCAACTTACCCAGAATGTGTGTTCCCAACCTGTGATTATGCACAAATATTCAGCAATGCCCAACCAGTAGTGATGGGCAAATTTATTCGCCAGGCGCGAATCGCGGCGAATTTGCACGATTGGCCGCCGGCGAATAAATTCGCGAAACGGCCACGAAAATTCGCTGACGAAAGTTCGCCGGCGTAAAAAAAAATTGTCGCCGGCGTCCAAAAAAAAGGGATGCTGGTGTCAAAAAACAGGCGTCGGCATCAAAAACGGGCGTCGGCGTAAAAAAGGCGTCAAAAACGAGACGCCGGCGCAGTTTCATGAATTTTTCGCCGTTTCGCAAATTTCGCTGGAAACGGCCCAAATTCGCCCATCACTACCAACCAGTATGTCTATGCTTGACATACTGGTTGCCATGAATAGAGCACTGTTGCATATACTGTATTGTATATTTTTTATGTAAGAATTGGTGCCATCTGCTAGGATTATCTTTTTTTAAAATACTACAGCAGAAAATAAAATATGTGAAATAAAAAAAGAATATCATTTGAAACATTAATCCCTCTTTTTCTTATCTTTTATGGCATATAAAACTGAAAAGGCAGTGCAGCTCACAGTGATGTTAATGATCTACAAGTAAAAGTGTGACTTAGATATTGGGACTTTCACACTAGAGGGCACTGCCATTTCATGCCCACAAGGTAAGAAAAAGTGCAGCAGTGACCTGACTGTTATGTTTTCAGAAGTTTGTTCCCACTGCTAATCAAATACACGTAATTATAATAGAGATGTGAATCATATTTCTGTGGGAAATCAGCTAGATAACAATTGAGTGTCACAAAGAATACAGATTCTTTTTCTTCTAGCTTGGAAATTATTTGGACAGGTTTGTGCTGAACAGGGTTTTAGAATTTTCAGGGCAGGTCCTGTTATTATTGTATGTGGGAATGACATTCTTTTTTTTTTTAATAACTACTAGATTTAAGAAAACAATACACTGACGATTCAGGCAATAGCAGCACCCGATCTGCATCTAAAATCTAATCCTAATGCATTTAAAATGTCCCTGCATTTTATTAAATGTGTGTATCGAAAAATCCAGCTAGTATGAAACACTATTTAGTTTAATGCAATAAGTGCAGCCCAGAAACATATTTTTTTAAAGATGTCCTTAATGATTCACATACTCTCGTAATCATAACTTTAAACAAATCCCAAACAAAACTTTTTTAGGGCTTAATACTTTGACCTCCTGCAAGAGATCTACACTGTCAGATTCCCCCATCACAATGGTTATTCTGGCTGCCCCTGGGTATGGCTGCCATGGAGTCCCCCTAGTCCTCATGCTTTGTCCTGAATCTGGTAGTGAGCCCCATTCATGAGAGCTTGCAATCAAGAAAGCATAAGGTATGAGCTATAGCTCATACCCTGGGGCGATTCTAGCCATTATGCCGTCTGAGGCGGCCACCCCCTCCCCTCCCCACGGCACTCACCTTTACAGTGCCGGAGAGGGCAGGGGCGGTCCACGCCACTTAGTGCTGAGAGCACAATTGCGCTCTCTGCACTAGAAGAGCCGAATTTCCGGGTTACCAGGAGTGGCATTTTTGCCGCCCCTGGCAGCCAGGGGGGCACTGCTGCCTGAGGCGAGAAGCTCAACTCGCCTAATTGGTGGAGCGCCCCTGCTGATACCTTATATATGTGTCATTGTTGAATGAATATTTAAGGTAATGCCAGACATATTACAGTTCTATAATGTGTCACAAGGGGTAAGAAGTGCCTATAATTCACTCTAGATACTACTTATAATATATATGTCATATAAAGATATTGTGGGTTTGCAGTAATACAAAAGGACAAAGGGAAGGTGGGAGCAAGGGACAGATGAGAACATGTTTTGAAAGGGTAACTCTTTATGCTTTTATTTTACCTACAGCAAGAAAGATTGTTAAGCCTAGGTAGATGTGAATATATACTTAAAAAAAACAACATATATTTGTTCCATTGCCCATTGGCATTTGGCCATTGTCACCAATAAGTCATTTATTTCTCAATTATTCTACTACTGTACCTGTTAGAAAATGAAAGCAAATACCTGTATGGTTTCCGTGGGTAACTGCACTGGTATTATTTGGTGCCTCTGTTAGTAAATGAGCCTTTATGTTCATTTCTTATTTGGTATAGCAACATTTACAAAGGCTAAGAGGTCATTAAAAGATGGTGGGGCAATGCATAAAATAGGGGCAATCTGTTGTGTTTTTCATGTTTTGCAACCTTCCCTGTTGTAAGCATCCAAAGGCACAGCAAGGACCTGCATTTCCCCTATGAATACAGCACTGCCAGCATTTGGACCCCTAACACTCAAGTGAGGGGGAAATTGAAGATAAAGTTGGCAAGTACTCCATGACCACTCGTATGCTAAGAATGATGAACTTTATTTAAACATGTTAAAAACATCAGACATCCTGACGCATTTCATATTCACGATATATATAGTCATAGGCATGCCTACAACTATGTATTGTGTATACGAAACATGTCATATAATCATATTATATTTTAACTTTAAGCCTTATTTTTGCAGTTATGATATGTGATAAGTGGCACTTTCGATAACCTGAAACACTTATTTTTGAAGCTAAAAAAAAAGAATAGATTTTCTTTGGCGAGGGTTGGAAGATTCTCAGGCCCTAAAGACTTTGCACCGCAAGTGATGACCTCACCCCAGTCACAGATGTTTACTGCACTTTAGGAGATCTGTAAAAACAGAGCTGTAAAAGTAGGCCAGCTTGCATGAGGCAGTAACCCATAATTCACTGAAACACGCTAGATAGTTCCCACTCAGTTCTGGTTGACTAGGAAACAGCAATTTATTAATCTTGTGTCAGCAAGCCAGCTGCAACAGTGGCAGTTACCATATTTCACCACCAACTCCATGTCTGGACAGCCATTGTCTTTATTCCCAGCCCCCCCCCCCAAAAAAAGAAAAAAACCCCCACTACAAATCAGCTGCTTCCCCACTATGCACAGAAGCAGTGTTTGAGGTCTGAGGAAGTTGTGGTGCGTCATACTACTGCAGTTAGGTTTACTAATTCAGAAGGAACGCTTGGTTTCCAACTTTAATGATATTCCTTCAGCATATCACTTCGGTTGCTTGGAGACAGGATTTTAGCTAGGCCTCTCATTTGATTCCCACACACCAGACCCTGAAAAGCACTTTTTGTTTCCCCCCTCCAGCTTTTGATTCTCCCTCCTCTGAAACCCTTCCCCCTGTGGTGTCAATATGGGTGGGCAAAGCTCTGGCAAAAGAAGGCCAGGGGTGAAGGGCAGCCTGTGGCTACTGGTCACACATCAAGGCCTGAAAACAAAGCCTCCGGGATCCTCTACTGACAAACACAAATTCTCTTCAGAGAAAGCAAATTTGATTTTCCCGTACCCTTTCCTAGCATATTTTTTTTATTTTTCGCATTATTTCTCCCCTTCTCTTTAGTCTGTTGTCCTATGTAGCAGAAATACTGTAAACTAATGAGTTTATTTTCTTTTCTCCCAAATACACTGCCTCTTCAGTTTGCCCTGCTAATTAATTTGAATGGTAAAAGAACCAACAAAGGACACAAAACGACTTGGATAACAAGACAAGAAAGCCTTTCATTAAAAGCAAACCAGGCTGATGTTACAAAAATTGGTCCCCAGTCAATGCAGAAAGGTTGGGGCCATAACTTGAGGGGGAAAACTTGCTAAACTATGAATTTCCAATCTGTGAACCTCCAACTGTTGTTAAACTACAATTCAAAAAAATCAATTGTATGCAGGGCAGCTCATTCCAAGCATTTATTAGTGCAAAATAATCACAGCAAAAAACTCAAAAAATCATTATATTATATTAGACATACCACAAGGCAGTGTTCTCCCTCTTGCCAGCCACTCCCTCCTGATGTGTTTTGTGCCATTGGGCACGTCACCTCCTCTGATGCAGCGCCCAATGGCAATTAAACTACAACTCACTTCACCCCAGACAGCCAAAGATTCTGCTTTGTAGTCCATGAACAACTGACTTGTTCACAAGCTAGACATCCCAGACATAAATACTAAGGACATGTGTAAAGGTCCCCATAGACGCAAAAATCTTTGGTTGGTGAACGATCGATTTCAGTGCAATCAGACTAATCTGTCAAATTATCGTGAAGTTAGTGGGAATTGAACTATCGTGCATCTTACGATTTTTCGTCCGACATCTGTCAGAAAATTGATCGGCCAGGTTAAAAAATGTTATCAGTCCCAGTGCAATCTATCTATGTTTGCAGTAACATTTTCATGACATTTTGGTTTGGAAGGTTTGGAGACCTCCTTATTATCTCCTATAATACACCTGATAATAAACCAATTCAGGGTTTTTGTTGTTTTTATTTTATATAAGGCTGACAAGATCCACACTGCCTTACAGAATTTATATATCATTCACATTAGTTACTGCCCAGTGGAGCTTGCAGTCTAAACTCAAACACACTATGATTACATTTATTCATAACACATTGTATAAGGCTGATGGCATAGAATTTTCTCTACTAGTGCAGAAAAGTGCCAGGAACTGCCCCTTATTAGCTTCTTTGGGATCCTACAGGTACTGCCAGCCCAAAAATGTGCATTAGCATATTGAAGTATATAAGAGATTCCAGGAGCAATTTTTGGAAGCATCTAAAATTTGATATAAAATAAAATAATATTGACTGTTCTAGAAGTCTGTTGAAGTTGGTTACTACGGTACTCATCTTTGTACATGTCATTTTACTAATGTTTTTGCCATTGTTCAAAGTTGTTCAAAATGATCTGTTTTTGCCTTTAAAAAGGATAAAGTTCAGTAAAAGAAGCAGGATGACCAAAACACACTGTTTATTTTTTATAAGTAGTATATACTGGGATTTGAACAACAGTTAAACTGCTCCTGGTCACTACACATATTATGCCCCTGAAAGCAGAGAGGCAGATGTCCATTCTTGGTTACTACTCTCAGGCTTAACTGAGTTGTTTAATTCATATTCAAAATGTTTTGGTATAATTTCGATCCAAGCTATACTGAGAGCAGAGAGCTGGGTGTCTATTCTTGGTTACTACTCCCAGGCTTAACTGGGTTGCATTACGGTAAATGAAAGCAACACTCTATTTACACTGTGCTTCTGAAATGCTTGTTTGCCCAGTACTACTGCGGAACCCTGCCAAGAACAGTACGCCCTTTGTGAGATCAATCTGAATTGTGCTGTTTACATGGAAGATATGAAATAATCCTCCTGTTATCAAAGCATAGACTCCATTGTATAGGTTCATCAAATGAAACATTTTTCTATTTGTTTATTAAAACCCTTTATCTTATTCCAGTCCTTAGAGTAAAATTATATCAACCCCCTTTTTTCCAGCTCGGCTCTTGCTGATCTACAGGTGGCAGCTTCCTCGGTTGTTGAAAGGACAGAGTCTATTATCTTTCTAATCTAGAAAATGTTGAACTTGCAGCCTTCATCCACAGCTACTGCGTAGGCAGCGAAAACCGAATAAATGCTTATATATATATTTATATAATTTTTTTGCCCATTGTTATAAAAAAGTAGTATATCAAAGTAGTTATGCTTTGGTTAGATTACAAAAATGTAAACAGTGCTTTACATAAAATATTTGAAGAAAAACTTTAAAACTTCTTTTGCTTTATTATGTTTGTAAAAAATGCTAAATGCTACCTTTTTTATTGCTGTAACTGCAACTTTGTAACACTTATCATGCAAAGATAAGTAATGTTTCTTGATTATCTGAAATTACTGTACAGCAAATGGATTTAGACCGCATTGGACTGGTTATTAATGTTAATTAATGTTATTTTGCAAGCATAAATTTTGAGCTCAAATGCATGATAATAATTCTATACTTTTATCTTAGTTGAACCATACCATAATTCTTGTATGGAAAATTGGAACAATCAATACCATGCCTCCAATCTGTCCTAAATATGCCCAGTTATGGCAGGACTTGCATGCTACTCATTTTGAAGTAAATCTCATCCCATCAGGACTTCCCTGCCTTAATCGAGATGGTTATACTTTAATAGCACATTATGTTCCTCTGTGCATCTGGAGGTCTGGGCCAGATTTGGCCCTCCAAGTCATTTTTTTTATTGTCAACCGGGTCATAGTCTCCAAAGAATTATTAGTAGAATATAATCATGTATGTCCTTGGACATGAGCAGGCTCATTTACAATGTCCCGCACATGTGCATAGTTCAATTAAAGACCCAAATAAGCAAGGTCTACAAGGACTACAATGGTGAGTTGATGTGGCACTCATCTGACTGGCCTCTGTAGGCCCCATGGTATAGTCCAATCACTGGCCCTGTACATGGGTGGCCAAATTGGACCCAAACCTGCTCAATAAAATATACTGTGGACCAGTAAGATAAACATATTGCTGATGATGTAAAGCTAATTCATTATGTATAGAATTCAAATCTCCTTCTTATATTTCCCAGTTCCACCACTCCTCCTAAAGCCCTACTTTTGTGGCTTATCAACCTATGCCCATCCCTATGTGTATTTATGCATCTTTGTGTTTATTAGAGGAATGAGTAAGTGATTTTAAAGTTAAATTTTAATATCCCTTAAAGCTTGGAAAATTAGGTCACGTTTCAGCAATGGTCAACTCTATAGTGTGGAGCCTAAACTTTGGTGTTCTCACTAGCTTTTCAACACTTTTGTTATGTGTATAGTATTGTTTTTTTTAGACCTGCAACAAATGGGTACCACTTCAACTTATAGATTTCTCATTGCCTTATTATTAATAGTTAATTCACCAAGCCTACAACTCCCAATATTCTCTTTTCTGGCAAACCCGTTTGAATGTTTTCCTATCTTTCACTTGTAAACACTGACCAGCTGGGGCACAGAAAGATAAACTTCACAGTGAATAATGTATTATAGAATTAATCCATAGTCATGTCACCAGAGACAGTAAGTACTGTATATTGCAATGCTATGGTTTGGTGACCCATAATAACAGAGAGGGAATGTGTTTTTATGTTTAATGAAAAGTGTGAAAATAATATATAAGACGTTTAATGGACCCATGGAGTTTTTCAGTGAGAACTAATGCTGCTCTGTTCCTACATGCTAATCCACTGATGTCAGCATTGGAAATGAGCTTGTTCAGGAGAGCCCAGATTAACTGCATTCTAGCCCCCTTTCCACTCCAATGAACTGAGCTATTGACACACTGAAATGCACAATTTAAAATTAATTAGAGCTTCTTAGTTTCACCAAATCTTTCCTTTTTTTGTTTTGCAATGTGTTTGAGGTTGTTTTTCACGTTAAATTTAAAAAAAACGTTAAATATTTGAATTTAAGTAGATATATCGTTGAGACTTTTGTTGTATTAAAAACAGATTACAGGACATTTTCCATACTTTCATTCAGTAATTGCAATAAGGGTAATGTGAATAAGAAATGTTAATATATACAAGGTGAAAAACAACTGTGTTTGAAGAAACCTTTTACAAGTTTTTTTGTGTGTCTCTATTTTTACAAAGATTTGATCTATATGCAGTTAAATAAAAACTCCAGCCTGTCAGAAATTCACACTGCCCACCAGGCTTGTGCAAATGGCACTGGCACATGATCATAACGGGGCCACAGGCTGTGAGATTAAAATAAGACAGGGCTTCACAAATGGACAGAGAGATAAAATATACTATTTCTATATTTTATAAGAAAAAATATCAATAATGTTTGAAAAGACTCTTCAAAAGGCTTTGATTTAAATGTTTTAGTGGACAGAGATAACTTTTACACCAATGGCAGAACAAATCATTATTTCTTTTATAGAAATTAATTGTTTGGTACATACCCTTAAGACATACCCTTAAATCCATATGCCCCCTCTTCCCCTTGGATAACACAGCACCCCCAGCATATGATTAAACACCTTAGGGGCCTAAGAAGGAGGATTGCTGGCTCCAGTGTGTCCTGGTCATTAAATGGTACTGCTGTAGATTCCCTGGAGTCTGTGTCACACTCCCGAAGTACATATATCATAGAGAAGAAAGGAATAAACAGCTTCAGGCAGTACTTAATAAACTGCAAGTGTTCATTTATTAGCAGTGTGCAACACTACATGTTTCGGGTACAAACCCTTTTTCAAGTGTAACTGGCGGAGGGCATTCTGGGATTAAAAACCCTCCCCTGATCCAGGGACCTCCCCTCAAACCACCTCCCAGTGACTGTGATACAGTGGAAATTTACAACAAAACCAAGGAGGGGGTGGGGGAAGAGAGACAAAAAGGAAAAAAGAAATTCACAAAGAATGTCCAATTAATTCAAGTCCATAGAGCCAATGTGATGATCCTCCTGGTGTGTGAAGTGTCCAAAAATTGCTATTAGTACAGCAAACAAGTCCATATCGGGAAATTGTCATGCAGACCTATCCCTTAATCCAATATTTGGAAAAAGCAAAAAAAGGAAAAAACCAAGTACTGCTTGAACAAAGCCTACTTAAAAGGTTGTATTAGAAGCATGTAGACAACTTTAGGGTTAATACACTGAAAACTTTAAGTCAAACAATTTTCTATCAAACAATTTTTCTACTCACCAGCTCGATATATGAATATAACTCCTGTAATAGTAAGTTAGCCTTTGTAAGTAATAACTCATGATACTTAGACGGCAGGAGTTCCGTGAATCAAATTGTAACTAGCTGGTTCTTAAATTACCTGAAAAAAGACAGGGAAAGATAGTCATTAATTGATGATTAACAGGGTATAACAGGGTATACAGGTCATTTTAGAGGAAACATTTAAGGCTGTTAAAGTCATTCATACCTAACGGTTTGATGGAGTCCATTTTTTCTATCCACCATGCTTCTCTTTGAAGCAATAACTTATCCCAATTACCTCCTCTCTGTGGTCTTTTAACAACTTCTAGTACTTTCCATTTCAACTGACTCACATGGTGCTTAGCCTCAGAGAAATGTCTTGATACTGAAGTGTCAGTGTACGTATCTGGTGCAAAATTTCTGATTGTGTTTTTATGTTCTTTGATCCGTGAGTTCACGGACCTAATGGTTTTACCAATGTACATCATACCGCAAGGGCATTTCAATGTATAGACAACGTGGGTACTACTACAGGTAGCAAAAGTTTTTAAGGGAATTTCTGTACCTTTGGTGGGATGGTGAATGTTAGGGCTTTTATAATTGATGTGCAACAGTTGCAGTTGTAGCAGGGGAAGGTCCCTAGTTTGTTTTTCAACTCCAGGGCTTCTTGTCTGGGTTCAGTGGGGCTAAGTAAATCTTTTAATGTAGAGCCTCTTTTATAGGAAAAACGTGGAGGTTCTCTAAACAGATGGCCATAATCCTTATCCATCTGTAACAAGGGCCAGAACTGTTTCATAATAGACTCTATTTTGTGGCTATAATTCCCAAATTTGCTCACGAAAGTTAGTTTCTGTGGACCTTGGTCTCTCTGTTTATGTGTCAATAAGCTCTCACGTGGAAACTCCCTTACATCATTTAACACTTTTTCGAGCTTTTTATTAGGGTAACCCCTGACTTTGAAACGCTCGGTAAGGTCATTTGCAGCTTGTTCAAAACATACATCATTAGAGGCAATTTTCCTTGCTCGCAAAAACTGACCCTTAGGTATAGCTGTAATGATTCTAGGATTGTGGAAACTGTCAGTGTGAAGTAGATTATTGCGGTCCATGGATTTACGATATAAATTCGTAATAATATTGCCATCACGGATTTTGACATTGACATCCAAAAAATTAAGTTCAGTTTCTGAACATTCTGTTGTAAATTTGATAGTCTCATGGCCTGCGTTCGCAGTTACCATCATGTCATCAAAAATTTCCATGGGCCCATCCCATATAACAAAAATATCATCCATATAACGATAATATTTAGTGATGTATTGTAAAAATGGTTCCCTCAAAAAGAACTGGGTTTCGATGGAATACATAAAAAGGTTTGCAAACGATGGAGCTACTGCAGAACCCATTGACGTACCCTGGGTCTGCCAGTAGAACTTGTCACCAACCCTGAAATAGTTTTTCTTAAGTACAATTTCCAAACAATCAATCAAAAAGAATATCAGGCTGTTGGGTAAAGAGGTATTCAGTAATGATTCTTCAACACATTTGATACCCTCGTCCTGTGGTATAGATGTAAAAAGACTTTGAACATCTATACTACACAGTATAGTACCCTTGTTAAGCTTACCAACATTGTTAAGATGTTTAAGGAATTCCGTTGTATCCTTCAGGCAAGTAGGTAGGTCAAGCACGAGTTTTTGTAAATGTTGGTCGACAAATTTTGAGAGGGGTTCTAAAATAGAGTTTACCCCTGAAACAATTGGTCTACCTGGAGGATTGGTAAGTGTTTTATGAATCTTAGGTAGAATATAGAGAACGGGTGTTCTGGGGTATTCATTAATCAAGAAATCATGGGTATTTTTATCAATTGTTCCATTGTAGAAAGCATCAGTTACCATGGTAACAATTAGTCTCTTGATGTCCCAAATGGGGTCATGGTCTATGGGGGTATAATGGCCTGGGACATTCAATTGTCGTTCAATTTCAGCATTGTAATCGGTTTTATTCATTACAACAACAGCCCCCCCTTTGTCTGCTTTCTTGATTACAATGTTGTGGTTGTTCATAAGGGTGTTAAGTGCTTCCCTTTCTTTTTTAGTAAGATTAGGTTTAACTTGACCTTGCCTATTAGCCCAAAGTTTTTTGACCTCAGAGTTAACCACTCTGGAAAATGTATTTAAACTTTCATTGTTTAAATCTGGTACAAAGTCTGATTTCTTTGACAATCCTTTGGGTATTGAAACCGTATCCTTAAAAAACATTTTTAGTTTCAACATTCTATTAAATTTAAAGAAATCAACGTCCCATTCAAAAGGGTCTGATTTATAGTTGGGTACAAAGCCCAGACCTTTGTTAATTAAGGTGGTTTCTGCTGGTGTTAGGGTAACACACGATAAATTAACGACCAAGTCATTTACCTCTTTTGGTTTCAGTCTCTGCGAGGATATGGTTCTCTTGGTGCCGGTTTCCTGGGGTCTTTTTTCTCCCTGTGCGCTGCTCCTAAAAAATGAGAGGTAGCGTAGTCGTCCTCACTGCTGCTATAGGATGCTCCTTCCTGCAGCGTTGGTGTGCGGTTGTAGTACCGAGGATTCGATTGACGCGGCTCCCACTGCTCCTCGTGACTTGGGGCTGGGCCTCGTGGCCTGTAGTACTTCCCTGTTTGCTCCGATCGCGTCACTGGCATGCGCCGGTCACATGGTATGGGTGGCGCTCCTCTGCGCTCTCGACGCTGCTTGGACGTCTCCTCCCTCCACACGTAGACGCAGTTCAGCTCGTAGTCGCGGCTATCCCTCAGGTATTTTCTCTGTTTCCGAGATACAATCTCCTTTTTTAGCTTGTTAAGAATTTCCTGTTGTTCAGTGAATAAAGTCGAAGCCTGGGTACTCTCAAGGTGTTCATTTATTGCCTGTTTCTTAGAAATTACAAGCGTGTTCACTTCCTCGATTTCCACATCTAGGCATTCAATTGTCAACACCATTAGATCTGTAGAAAACTTGTTACAGATCTCCTGCCATCGTATTTGCATTAGGGGATTATTAGTGCATAGGGTTGGTTTGAGATCAGCCCTCAGTCCCCTTGGTATAATCCCTGCACGAACATATTCAGTTAGGGCAGAGCGGTGTAATTTCAGGTTCAGCAGTTTTTTCTCAGTGTAAAGTAAATCTTTACCTGGTTCAGTAGCAGGTCTTGAGTCAAAACCCAAGTTAATGCCTTCACTTTGGTTTAAGATCCGGTCAATTTCTTTGCTATTATAAGCATTTTTACAAAGATTTGATCTATATGCAGTTAAATAAAAACTCCAGCCTGTCAGAAATTCACACTGCCCACCAGGCTTGTGCAAATGGCACTGGCACATGATCATAACGGGGCCACAGGCTGTGAGATTAAAATAAGACAGGGCTTCACAAATGGACAGAGAGATAAAATATACTATTTCTATATTTTATAAGAAAAAATATCAATAATGTTTGAAAAGACTCTTCAAAAGGCTTTGATTTAAATGTTTTAGTGGACAGAGATAACTTTTACACCAATGGCAGAACAAATCATTATTTCTTTTATAGAAATTAATTGTTTGGTACATACCCTTAAGACATACCCTTAAATCCATATGCCCCCTCTTCCCCTTGGATAACACAGCACCCCCAGCATATGATTAAACACCTTAGGGGCCTCTAATAATAACCCCCAGAACAAATACCAGGTTTATGTTCCACAGGCAGAGCATGTCACACACAGGCAGAGTATGTCACACACACAGACAGAGAAGGGCACACAGGCAGAGTATGTCACACACAGGCAGAGCATGGCACACACAGGCAGAGTATGTCACATACAGGCAGAGTAAGGCACACACAGGCAGAGCAGGGCACACACAGGCAGAGCACACACAGGCAGAGTATGTCACACACAGGCAGAATATGTCACACACAGGCAGAATATGTCACACACAGGCAGAGCAGGACACACACAGGCAGAGTAGGGTACACACAGGCAGAGAATGTTACACACAGGCAAAGCAGGGCACACACAGGCAGAGTATGGCACACACAGGTAGAACATGGCACACACAGGCAGAGCAGGGCACACACAGGCAGAGTATGGCACACACTGGCAGAGCAGGGCCCACACAGGCAGATCAGGGCACACACAGGCAGAGCAGGGCCCACACAGGCAGAATATGACACACACAGGCAGAGCAGGACATATACAGGTAGAGTATGCCACACACAGGCAGAGCAAGACACACAAAGAGAGCATGGGGCAGACAGAGCATGGCACACACAGGGAGCATAGGGAAGGCAGAACAGAGCAAGAGACAGGGAAACCTATCAGGACCTCTCTAAGATGTACTACATACAGTGACACAGTGCTGGTGCCACATTTGATTTTGAATAAAGCGTGAACAGGTGAACAATGTGGCCAGTTTCAGTCTAGGTCTCAGGTGTGAACAGTACTGGGCTTTAGGGGTGTGAACAATAGAGGTGTCACAAGTGTAAACAATGCAGGGGGATCCCAGGTGTGAATTTGAGGTTTAAACAATGCAGGGGCCAGTTAATCTCTGTAGTGATACCATTTAAAGATTACACAAGGTAAGCAGACACAGCAGGTAGGTGGGGGGCCTCACATGGGGGGGTCCTGGCTCAGACTGTTGATACAATGTAGGACAAGTTATTAACAGACCCAGGGTCGGACTGGGGGGCTCAGGGCCCACTGGGACTACTGTCCAGGGCCCCCTCTGACCCCCCCTACCGTAATGCGCACTGCGTGCCCGCGTGACAGCGCGGCTCGACGCTCCTTCTAGGTGGCGCGGCGCCTAAAGAAATCTTTTTTTTTAACAAACTGGTCGGGAGAGGGGTCTGGCCTGGCGGGGGCCTATTAAGGGTCGGGGCCCACCGGGTTTTTTCCCGGTTTACCGCCGGGCCAGTTCGACACTGAACAGACCTGTCTTTGCTGGGGAACGAAGACTTTTGCAAAATTGTTGAAAACATAACAAACAGGAGTTAAGCAAATGCTGCTTTCAATAGCAATTGTTTTTACAAATAACTATAGGTACTGATTTTGTTTAATAAATGTACATCATTGGAGAGGTGATTTTTATTTTGGGGTTGACTTGCCCTTTAAGCTCGTATTTGCACAGTACTTATTAATTATGTCATGTCAACACCATGAGAAGATTTCTTTATCTTATCACTTATGCATGGTATTAAAGAGAACCTAAAGCTTGATTGTTAGTGATGGGCGAATTTATTCGGCAGGCGTCCGTTTTTTGTGGACGCTGGTGGCGTTTTGTGAATTTGCCCATCACTATTGCTTATGAGATACAATGAACCAGTAACTCTCTTACTTTATTTTATATGTACAACCTATCCTTCTAAGGGTAAGGGCACACCTGCCAATTCAGTGAGATTTAGTCGATTGGCGACTAATCGGCTCTTCTTTGGGGTGACTAATCTCCCCGAACGGCTTCCCCCTGTCTTCCGCTGGCTATAATGATAAATCACCTGCGGCATGGCACACGCGCCGCTTCGTATTCCAAAGTTGCCCGAAGTTTCCTCGTGAGGCGACTTCGAAAAACTAAGTGCCACATGTGCCATGCTGCAGGCAATTTTTCATTATAGCCACCGGAAGACAGGGGGAAGCGGTTCAGGGAGATTAGTCACCCCAAAGAAGAGGCGATTAGTCGACAGGCGACTAAATCTCCCCGAATCACCAAGTGTGCCCTTACCCTAACTGTGTAGAGTCCCATGACTGATATAGGGACACATTCTTAATAGGAACGGTAATGCAGGTTTTTTTTTTGTTTGCAATGACACTGCAGCTCACATTTAGGTGTAGAGATATAAAGGTTTAAATTTGTCTGCAAGTAAGCAAATTGCTATTTCGACTGGAATTATAGTTGACACCTGTCTGATGGTGACAGGTGTCAACTATAATTGATTGATGCACAATTAGGCCATTCACAGGCCATTGTGTCATAGCTCCATTTATAAATGCCATTGGTCCGCCATTACATGTCATTAGTCCACCTGACATCACCAGTCCCATCTCTGACAACACCAGCGCCACCCATCCTGCCTGGTTTGCATAGGAAGAAAATGTAGCAAGCCTAAGCACAATAGCTATGTTAGTTTTCCCTCACAATGTAGTGTTTTTTCCCCAGAAATCCAGCATCACTGCAATCTCAAGGGGCCGTTGAGCCAGACACAGTTGCACTGTGCCCGACGCTACGCAGCTGTGCATACATTTTGCACCTGGCCTCATTTCTGCACCCCATTCTTTAAGTGCAAGTCGGCTGCATTTATTGATTGTGGGTGTGAAGGGAATCCTAGAATTACCTCCTGATCAGGATGTGGCAGTTGCTCCAGGGTTCCCCTGTGCCAAGCAGATGAACTATAATTTGTTGTTTCTAGTTGTATTACTCCAAACAAAGTATTTATAATGCATGTCTCAGTTATTAGTATATAACCGAAGCAGAAAAGAAAACAACCATTTGGAAGCAACTATTTGAAAAGAGGGTGAGATACTGACACTTTATATGCTATTGTTATCACTTGCAGAAAAGAGCATTATAAACAATTGGGACAGAGGATGGCTCCCTAACACTCACTTATGAACTCAATTGCACACTAACAGCCAAGCTTGCCAATTGCTGGGAAGATAAAGACAGGTCAATCTTTTTGGGTTCCGGGACATTTACTACAGCTAATATACTACAAGGCTAATATCCAGCAGGTCCATTTTTATTTTTTCTTTCTTGACAAATTTCCGCATCACCATGCAAAGAAAGAAGCTGCCTGTTTCTTACAATTTATCATTGCTCTATGTTTTTAACATGTAAAAAATTGTCCATGATAATATCCAGAGAAAAATGACTAGAGATATGATAAAATAATATAAAAGATCCATAAACAACCCAGTTTGAATGTGGAATAACTGTGGGACTGGGTTCACCAAAAATACACAATACATCTACTATCTCCTTTTCCCACAAAACTGATTTCCATACACTATGCACCTGTCTTCCGTGTGTTGAGGTGGAGTTTCTGGTGTTGTGCTTTAACAGCTGTAAATTGTACATGCCTTTAAAAATATACTCTACATTCCAATGCAATTTACTTTGCTGTCAGTATTACTACTTTGTTCTTCTGTAAATATGAGGTAAGCACACTCGTACACATTGTAAAGTTTAGCAAGGCACAGAGTATTGCTTTCCCAGCTAATTACTCTCTTTGAAAAATATTTCAGTAGCTGTCAATATTTGGCAGTACATCTCACTTCCACACCTAAATAAACACACAAAAACGAAATTCCTCATTGGGGTATGCCTGAGAATAGTTTTAAGGGACTTATACAGTATATAGGAAATGCTACCCACATCAGTCTGAACATAGAAGCCTTAAATAAACTGCTATCACTTGTCAGCCAACATAATTTAAAGGGATCAGATTGCAGAGATGTCCTGAATTTTAGACAAAGGTGTCCATCCACAGTTTCATTTGTGCATCGCTCTACTAAGCAATCTAAAGAAATAGCCTGATAACTATTAAACATTTTTTTAATCATTTTCTTGTATTTCACAGCATAGTGAATATAAAAAAAATGAGTGTTCAGATAACAAGTGCCTGGTAGTCGAGTTTTTGATTTAGTTAAGACATTAGTGTTGAAATTTGCAGCCCATTATCATTCCGAAAGAAAGCATAGTTATTAAAGTATAACAATAGGAGAAGCATGTGTTCCTGTTTGTGTCGGGGGGACTGCAATTGGGCATTTAGGGTAAACAGGGCTACCATCAAGGGGGCAAATTCACTAAGATTCGTAGTTGCGCCAGGCGTAACTTTGCCGCACTTCGCCGCACTTCGCCACACTTCGCCAGGCGTAGTTTCACCAGCGCTTTGCAAATTCACTAAAATCCGAAGTTGCGCTCAGGGATAGCGTAAGGTTGCGAAGTTGCGCTAGCGTTGCTTCGCTAAGTAAAGCGAAGTTACGCTAGCGAAGGCTAATTTGCATACGGCGCCAAATTCAAATTTCAATGGAGGAATACGTATCAGCACTACAAATGGCTAGAAAAGCTTCAAAACATCAAATAAAATTTTTATTTTGCCCTACACATGTTCCCACTGTCTAGGTAAGTTGCCATGAGTCAGGAAATGTAGGGGGAAGGAGGGGAGCCCCAAAAATGTTTTCGATCTTTTTCAGCCTATCACCCATAATGTAGAAAACACGCCAGCGTTTTTTGGGACTTAGAAAATTTTTTGACTTTTTTTGAAGCAATCCCTATCTACTCTATTGCGCTTCGCCTGGTCTGAGGTGGCGAAGGAAGTGTAGCGTAAAAGGTAGCGTTCAGTACACTGCGCGCGTTAGTGAATTTGCGTAGTTACGTCGCTATCGAAACTTCGCCAGGCATAAGGGTGCGAAGTAACACTAGCGAAACTACGCCAGCGTTCGTTAGTGAATTTGCGCAGTAACGAAAATGCCAAGCGCTAGCGAAGTAACGCTAGCGTTCGGCGCTTCGGCGCTTAGTGAATTTGCCCCAAGGAGAGAGCGGCAGGTAATGAATGGGCAGGAAAAATATTAGCCAAGATACAAAGGTTACAGTGGATCTAATGAGAAAAGGAAAAGTCTGCAGACTGGCACCCAGGAATCAGATCTGTTGTCTCTGCATGCTCATATTAGTTCCCTACAGCAGAGTCAAACCCAGACAGCTGTCTTTGTAACCTACAGTATCTGCCTAAGGGGCTAACAGCACCAAAGCACCATGCATTGTCCCACAGGGGATAGTGGCCACTTAGGAGGTACTTTCCTCAGAGATTTCATAATGTGTGAAAAAAAGTTGTTTATTGGTCCTGAAATATACACTTATTTTCTAATGAAAACAGGCCCAGTTTCAATTACAGGTATAGCATCTGTTATCCAGAATGCTTGGGACCCGGGGCTTTCCGTATAAGGGGCCTTTCCGTAATTTGGATCTTCAAGTCTTTAGTCTACTAAAAAATAATGGAAACATTAAATAAGCCCAATACGCTGGTTATGCTTCCAATAAAGATTAATTATATCTGAGTTTGGATCAAGTACAAGCTACTGTTTTATTAAAAAAGGAAATCATTTTTAAAAATTTGGATTATTTCATTATAATGAAGTCTATGGGAGATGATCTTTCCATAAATTGGAGCTTTCTGGATAACGGGTTTCCGGATAAGGGATCCCATACCTGTACTTTTTTTCATTATTCGGAAAGTGCATTATTAAAAGCTTTTAAAGAGGTTGTTCACCTTCCAAACACTTTTTTTCTGTTCAGTTGTTGTCAGATTGTTCACCAGAAATAAAGACTTTCTTTTCAACTGCTCTCCATATTTTATTTTTACCATTTTAAAAAAGCTGAAGTAAAAAGTATAATGTTTGCATCTCTGGAATATTAGCAACTTTTGTATCAGTTCTAACAGCTGCCTTTAGGGATTCTGCTCAACAGGGACAAAGATAAGAAATGTATCAACTAATGCAAAATCAGTGACCCCCCCCCCCCAATCCCAGAACTGCTTCAGAAAAACATAAGGTGGATTTTGCACTTCAACAGAGCCGGATTTGTTTGCTAGCCGCCCCTAGGCCACGAGGTCCGACCAGGCGGCCGCACGGTCCTAGCGCCCGCCTACACTTCCCCTTCCCAGCACAAAAGTGCCGGCGCAGTTGGTGTGATTGAATGGGGATGCACACGTCCCCATAATGCGGCTGGGCGGCATGCCGCCCCTATTTTTTGCCACCTTAGGCCCGGACCTATGTGGCCTCGCCACAAATCCGGACCTCACTTCAATACTACACATAGAAAATAGAAAGTAACTGGAAAAAGTCTTTATTTCTGGTGAACAACCCATTTTACTCCTTTATATTTTTTATAAATTAAAGGAGAAGGAAAGGCTCAAATTAAGTAAGCTTTATCATAAAGATCTATATAAATACACCAGTAAACCCTCAAAGTAATGCTGCTCTGAGTCCTCTGTCAAAAGAAACACAGCATTTCTTTCCTTCTATTGTGTATACATGGGCTTCTGTATCAGACTTCCTGTTTTCAGCATAAACCTCCAGGTCTAGGGCTTAAGCATGCTCAGTTTGCTCCTCTCCCCCTCCCTCCTCCCCTCCCTGCTGTAACCTGAGCCCAGGGCTATGAGTGAGCAGAAAGAGACACAGGCAGGAAGTGAAGTCACGCCAAGCTAATATGGCAGCTGCTATCCTTAACAAACAGAGAGAGCTTCTAGAGCTGTTTACTCCAGTATGGTACAGCATTCTGCAGCATAAATATAGTATTATAGCTTGCACTATTGTGGCCAATATACTGCTTTGGTAGCTTTTCTTCTCCCTTAAGGAAATGTATTGTTAGCACCCTATGTACACAGGGATAATTATATTACAATTATTTTAAATCAGCACAGTGACTTCCCCTAGATTGGGGATGAGGGACACTGAAAAATGTGGGCATATTCCTAGTTTGCTTTCTAAAGAAGCACATTAGTCATGATTTCTTGTTTTTCTGAACTTACAGACTTGTCACATAAACAACAGCTTTATTTATCAGTGTAATTGCCGAAGAAAGGTTTCACTTGAGAGTTTAGCATAGGGAACCTATAGTGATTCAGGCAACGGTTACTGGCCAAAGAGGGGCATCAAATATAATCCATTCAAATTAAAAAAACTACATATATAATGCCTAATATTATGTACAAGTATGCATTTCATTCAAAGCCAGAATCACCTTAGGTTCCACTTTGGAGAGAGGTAGGATAAAAGTCAAATAATTAAAACAGGAAATGTTTCCATTTAAAGATTCTCTAGCTCTTCTTCTTCCTTGTACACAAAACTATCATTAGTACCATGACGTGATATTTTTGTGAAAGCAACACATAGCAGCATACATGAATATTTATATTTTGTGCTTCCTTCCTCGTGTAACTAAATGTGAGAAGTGCAAAATATCCAGTGAACTGGTTTTCTTCTGAAGTTACAAGTAGGGTTCCACTGCCCCAGGTAACTGGTGAAAACTGATGAAGGTATCTCCAGGTGCAACCTCCCCAGAGAGGAAAGAAAGTCTCAGATATCAAACACCAGAGAACACAAGCATTTGTAAATTCAAACCACTGGTGTTTAACACCTGCTTATCTGCACTGTACACATGAATTATGGGTGATCAGCTGAAAGGCAAATATGTAAAAACTGGCAAGAAGTGGCATCACTCAGACAATGTGAAAGACACCAGAGGGATCTGACTAAATGAAATGTAGCTCAACCAATGAGAACGAACAGATTCACAAAAAATGTGTAAAGCTTGCAGTACAGCTACTGTGCAGAAACATGCTATAGTTGTGTAACGACATTTTAACATAGTTATTCCAGTCTCCTTATACAAGAGCATATTAAGGCCACTCATAAACATGAATACTGATAAAGAAGATTGTGTAGGCATGAGATCTCTAATCAGGAAACCTATATTCAAAAAGTTCTGATTTATCTCCCATTTCCCCTTTAAGAAAATAATTCAAATTTTTTAAAATGATTTCCTTTTTCTCAGTAATAATAAAACAGTATCAAGTACTTGATCCTAACTAAGCTACATGAATCCATATTGGTGCCAAAACAATCCTTTTGGGATTTATTAAGGGGCAGATGTATTAAGGGTCGAATATCAAGGGTTAATTAAACCTCGATATTTGACTGGCGAATTAAAATCCTTCGACTTCGAATATCGAAGTCGAAGGATTTTGCGCAATTCGAACGATTCGAAGGATTTTAATCCATTGATCGAAGGATTATCCTTTGATCAGAAAAAACTTGGAAAGCCTATGGGGACCTTCCCCATAGACTAACATTGACTTCGGTAGCTTTTAGGTGGCGAACTAGGGGGTCGAAGTTTTTTCTTAAAGAGACCGTACTTCGACTATCGAATGGTCGAATGATTTTTTGTTCGAATCGTTCGATTCAAAGTCGAAGTCGTAGTTGAAAGTCAAAGTAGCCCATTCGATGGTCGAAGTCGCCAAAAAAGCACTTCGAAATTCGAAGTTTTTTTTCCTCTGTTCCTTCACTCGAACTTAGTGAATGGGCCCCTAAGTGTTTAAATGATTTTCATCAGACTTATGCTATGGGGATCCAAATTAAGGAATGATACCTTATCTGGAAAACCCCAGGCCCCATGTATTACGGATAATAGTTCCTAAACTTGTACCAAAAATACAGTTGTGTAATTTGTACAGTTGTTATAAACCCTGCACTTCTATTTATGTAACCAGTTTTTTAGTTCAAAGCAGATCACATATTAGTATTGCGAATGGAGAAAAAAATTGCAAAATGAAAAATAAATATAGGCATGTGCATTATGCAGTATAACAGAGGTTGTTGTCTTGCTAATTTTAATTGTTTATAGTGGGTTTTTAAAAATAACTGAAAGCTTTTTTTTTGTATACACAGCACACTGGTGCAAACTATGCACCACAACCTTTTTTTATTCTTTTTTTTCTGGTAGTTGAGGTGATATAGGTTTACAAGAAGCATTGTTTACATACTGTAATGTCAAACACTATGCATAATGGATTAATAGTTTGCATTGCACTTATGTTTTTTCATTAACAACTTTTATTATACATACCTGTTTTCCCACAAAACACTGTGGGAGTTACTGTTACTGTTACTTAACTCCTAGATTAATTAATATCTCTTCAGCAGAAACAATCCAAACTCCTCTATATTTCCTTGTACTATAAAGTTAATTTACTAAAACCAGGTGCAAACAATGCATGCTAATGGCAAGATAGCTGCCATTAGTCTTATATACAATTATGAACTGGGTTTCTCATTTGAACAGTGCAGCTGTGCTCTTAAACAGGGGATACATACAGGCACTCACTGCCACTCCTTCCTTATAAGAAAAAAACAAGTGAGGGAATATCCACATTCTAAGTTCTGGCATGTTCTAAGCCTTTGAATGCACCACTGCATGGCCCAAGCAGCAATTCATACTGATGCAGGAATAACTCAATGATGGGCAAGTGCATTGTAGACAATTAACATGGTGTTCTTTCCCCAGACGGGACATGCAATGAAAACTAATAACAGACAACATTCAAATCTTTTAAAAAATCTCACTGATGAAAAGACTCTAGACTTCAATGAAATTTTTGTTACTGCACTCTAATACAGCACAATAACACAGAGCAAGTTTCCTTCCTACACTTCTGAATCAAATCCAAATGAGATTGTGGCAAAAGAATAAATGAAGAGAGAATGGGGATCTATATCCTGTGTTTATAGACAGCTAGGCTTCTGTCTAGGCAAACTTCTCGCCTTTAAGAAAGAATAATACAGCTTTTTATTTGGATGACAGATTGAAGGATACATCCATTATACAGGTATGGGACCTGTTGGAAAAATTCACTAAGGTATAGAGATCTGCTTACAACAAATGCAGTAACAAAAATAGCTATAAAATGTAAAAAGTCTTTATTAGGACATGTATAGCCTGACACGTTTCATGCCAAATGGGCACTTACTCAAGGGACCTATTATCGAGAATGCTTGGGACCTGGAAAAAAATAAATATTTTTCAAAATTTGATAAAAATGGAGTCTAATGTAGATGACCTTCCTGTAATTCAGAGCTGTCTGGATAATGGGTTTCTGGGTGACAGATCCAATACCTGTATAACAGTAATGTCAATTTACTTTGTTTAAATTGTATTCTTACTAGAGTCAAGGTATATTAAAGTATTCTCATGGGACCTGTAATCCAGAATGCTCAGAACCTAGGGTTTCCAGATATGGGGTATTTCCATAATTTGGATCTCCATACCTTAAATCTACTAACTAAAAATCATTTAAACATTAACAGCTACAAGGTACTGTTTTTATATTAAAGACAAAAATATAGTTTTAAAAATTTGAATTTTTTTCATTATAATAGGGTCTTCCTGAAATTCAGAGATTTCTGGATAAAGATTCCCATACATGTATATGCATATGTATATATATATATTTTACAACGCCATTTATCTCTCTCTTAGAATTGGCCATTTGTCATTTGCCAGTGTGCCCTGAAGAGAAGCATTTATTGTATTTTATTATTGGCAAAAACTTACTACAGACATGAAATAAAAATATTTAGACTACAAAATCCTTTTTTTTTTTTTTTATAAACAGTCTGTATATATAGTATTGGCTTTGTGAAGCCCCATCGGTAAATACCCCATGTATAAACATGAATATTAAACATTGGTGTTTATTTTTAGGGGGTTGTTTGTCAAAGCTCAAATTTGTGAGGTTTTTTCTACCTTGAATGAACTCACAACTCAAATGTTTGCTTATTTAAAAAAAATAGAATATAAAAAACTCAATAGAATGCAATCGGGGGGAACTTGAATACTCTGATCGAGTTATTGACAAAAAAACTCGAATACCTAAAATTGATCTAATTTTCAAGTGCAAACCACAGAAAAAAAAACCTAAAATCATAAAGGCAAAAAACATCTTCAAATGGTTCAAGGGACCACTGTCACTGACTTTTACATGACCTCGACAGGTTTTAGCTGGAGTATTTTTGGCTCAGGGCATTTTTTCAGCTTCTAGACATAATAAATCAAATTTTGTTTTTATCCTGAAATTTTTTTTCCCTGAAACTACCCCTGAAAAACTAGAATTGTTCGGGAAAAACTCAACCTTTAATAAATACCCCCTTAGTGTTATATACTTAGAATTGTTTTTTTTTTTACATTTTCAAGGGGTTTGATTACCAACTAGTTCCTTTTTCTGTGTGCCCTTATCAATTACCATCAATTAGCTGTAAAGCTTAACTGTTCTCAAAGCAAAGAAACTAAAGATACTTTCTAATGGACAAACACATCAATCTTTCAGGTATTTTAGTTTACTGGCTACCTGATTCAAGTGTTCTCTTAAAAGTCCAGCCACTAACAAAAATAATGCAAAGGAGTTAATTTAAAGAGCATCTCTACCCAATAACTGTTTCTTTTTTGTTTGCATAATTAAAGGTAATATAATTCTAAACAATTTCCTGTGTACAATTTGGTGATATTTTTTCAATGGTTTTAAAATTATTCACAACTTTTATTGCAAACAGTATATTTGGCTACTTCTAGTCTCTGCACTTCTGTCTCTGTCTCCAGATAATGAATGGACCTGGAGGAAAACTGTCCACAGAACCAGTGAACAGAAAGGGATACATCTCTATTGTCTTGGCATCTGCGATCAAGATTCATTGAGGTCCCTGCTGTTCTGCCTGTACCTTATCTTTTTAGGAGACCTTTCCCCATATGTAGTAAAATTCAATAAATTTGCCCAGCTGTATTGATGAGTGAATCTTTTTTTGTCCAAATACATTAAAGTAAATGGGCGTTTTTTCTTATGGTGACTTTTTTGTCTCAGCAAAATTTTTGTCCTTGGCAAATTTTTCCTGGCTGGTGAAAAAAATGTACTCATTACTACCAAGGTGCACTATCCTATAGCAACAAATGTTTCCTGCTTATTGGTTGTTATCTCTTCATTTGGCCTTAAATATCACGTATATGCAGATGAGACCAAGATATATTTAGCCACCCTTACATTAACCTATTCAAACATTAGAAATTCAGACCCAGATCTCTAACTGCCACCTAGCTATCTCATTCTGGATGAATCAATGCCACATCAAACTAAGCCTGGCCAAAACAGAACTCACTGGGGGGGGGGGGCATTCACAAACATTTAAAAAAAAAAAATTACAAAAAATGGGTGTGGCTTTTTGTGGCCTTTTTAAGAGTTTGTCATACCCACAACATTTTTAAAGATATTATTTAAAGGAACAGTTCAGTGTACACATAAAAACTAAATGTAATCAAAAAAGACTGGGGTGAGCAGATGTCTAACATAACAGAATACAACTTCCTGCTTTGCAGCTCTCTAACTCTGAGTTAGTCAGTGACTATAATGGGGCCACATAGGACATAACTGTTCAGTGAGTTTGCAATTGATCCATAGTATGCAGGTCAGACTGAAAAGCAAACATTTATGACCCATGTGGCCCCCTCCCTCAAGTCACTGATTAGTTACTGCCTGGTAACCAATCAATGGAAACCAAGAGAGCTGCAAAGCAGGAAGTCATTTTCTGGCTATTATGCTAGACATCCAGTCACTCCAGCCTTTATAGATTATATTTTGGCTAACTAACTATTTTGCACAGCCTATCTATTTACCCAGTTTTTATTTTTACACTGAACAATTCCTTTAAGACAAAATAAGGGATGAGCAAAATATTTCACCACTTTTCACTGAGACAAATGGCTATAGACTCTAATGGATAGTAAAAAAAAATGTTTTGTGCAAAAAATGCCAGTTAACTTCAATGTGTCTGGTAACATTTTTGCCATTTTGTGAATTTTTGGCAATGCGAAACAGGTTGGCCCATCACCAGCCAAAATGTCTCCACCATAGGGAAAATGTCTGTAGGTTAATTTGGCTTTTCACAGTGCATTAACAACAGTTTTGTATCATTTATACAGCACTTTTTAATATTTAGTGGCATTATGACAAATCCATAAAACTATAAGATACCATCTGTGAATTTGTCGTGCCTTCGACATTTTTGAATGGTGACTGACACTTTAAAAATGGTGCACTTACCAAGACTTTTGTGAATTCTCCCCATTGTCTTCCAACACAAACCTAGCCCTTCTCCTCCTTTTACCATCCCTACTGATGGCATGATCCTGTTGATTTGGCATGCTGTGTGGGGGTTATCCTTCACCAGTTCCTATTCTTTTCATATCATATCATTGCCACTGAAAAAGCCTGCCCTCATCCTATCCAGTTTCGACTATTGCTACTTACTAACCTGTCATCCTGACTCCCACTCCTCTCCTACAGCTCTTTCTTAAAGGAAACCTGTCACTTTTTTACTTATAGTAGAACTGTAAATAAAGAGTTAATAGTAATCACATAGCTTCTCTTTTTTTTTAAATAAATGTAACTAATACAGAGGTTCAAAAGTGCGCACGAGACTCCACAAGCCCCGACTTTCTGAAAGTCGGTGTGCAAAGCCTCATGGGAAAAATATGCTGAATCAAAATCTCGTGAGATTTCAACTTGTTCATCCCCTAGTAAAATCTTTAGCATGGCTGTGTGTTAAGCAAAGAATAGCATACAAAATCCTTCTGCTAATATTTAAAGCCTTCACTTCTCTGCTCCTCACTAGTGATGGGCGAATCTAACCCATTTCGATTCGAAAAATTTGTGAAATGGTGAAAATTTGCTGAAATGCATTGAAGCAAAATTATTTTGCACCCATAGCCTATGGGCATAATTTTTGTGGCGAAACCTAGTGAAAGATTTTACTAATCTCTACTCCTCGCTACTTTCCTTCACTTTTCTTTTCCACTCCTCTAAAAACCGAAATCTCTTTACACCATTCATGCCCACTGCCATCTCTCTTCTGAAAGCTTTCTCACTGCTCATTACCTCTGGAATTCCATCCCTGAATCCTTCCATAGGCCACACTCTTGCACTGTCTTTTAAAAGAAACTCTTGTCCTATCTTCTGAAGTGCTATAACATTATCTGGTTCAAACTTGAAAATTAAGAGCATGCCCACACATTTTGCTTTTCTATTCAACTCTATGGGGCAAATTCATCAAGGGTCGAATATCGAGGGTTAATTATCCCTCGATATTCGACTGGGAATGAAAATCCTTCGACTTCGAATATCAAGTCGAAGGATTTTGCGAAAATACTTCGATCGAACGATCGAAGGAATAATCGTTAGATCGAACGATTAAATCCTTCGAATCGAACGATTAAATCCTTCGAATCGAACGATTCAAAGGATTTTAATCCAACGATCGAAGGATTATCCTTCGACCAAAAAAACTTAGCCAAGCCTATGGGGACCTTCCCCATGGGCTAACATTGGGTTTGGTAGCTTTTATTTGGCGAACTAGGGGGTCGAAGTTTTTTCTTAAAGAGACAGTACTTCGACTATCGAATGGTCGAATAGTCGAACGATTTTTAGTTTGAATCCTTCGATTCGAAGTCAAAGTCGTAGTCGAAGGTCAAAGTAGACCATTCGATGGTCGAAGTAGCCAAAAAACACTTCGAAATTCGAAGTATTTTTTCTTCTATTCCTTCACTCGAAGTTAATGAATTGGCCCCTATATGTTAGCCAAAAACTTAGATTGCAAGCACTAAGGGACAAAGACCTCCTTCCTACTGTGTCTGTTACTACATGACACCTCGGTGTACCTCTGGTGTAATGGATTTTGTGAGGTCTAAAGTGGTGTAAAACAATGATGGCTGGCATTTGAGCGGTATAAAATAAAAACACCTTCATAAATTCACCATTCATTTTACATTGTTTTTTTTACATTATTGTTCTGGCATTAATTATTTCATACAGTATGATAATAGGGTCTCTTAATCTTATTTTTTAATATAATGCTTGTCCTCCTTGTGTACTTTCTACAATGTCAAATTGTAAATTGATGAGTATGCTAATAGTGGTAATATAAATAACATTATACATACATTCAAATAGCAAGAATACATAAATATTAATTACATGTACAAATAACTTTAAAACCATTGCAAATCTTATAGAATGTATTTTGGAAAGTTCTTTCGAATTACAGTTATTGAGTAGAGTTTCCCTCAAACAAGTTAATGTAGAAATATATGCTTTCTAGCTAGATAGGAATGTACCTTTTGACCTGCTTCTCTAAATGGATTGTTGTTGTATATGAAACGCATAGAAGAGGTAAGTAATCAACACAGAAAAAGGAAATTCGAGTTTACACATTCAATGAACGAGAAACACATCTGCTCATTAAGCCTAATTTGGTTTAAATCCAGCACAGACACGGGGACTGCACAGACCTTGTATTTCATGGTGCTGCTCAGTACTGACAGGTTGCACTATCCCCTCTTGGTATGTCAGACAAACATACCACTTTAATATTCATCCATCTCAAAGCCTGTGAGCAGAATCATGTCCAATTTAGTTACCATTGCATTTACCTGGTTAAAGCTCATAATGAATGCATTTAATTGAAATCATGCATGTCTTTCAAAGGGGTGATTCACCTTTAAGTTAACTCTTAGTTAATGCTAAGCAACTTTTAAACTGGCCTTCATTTTTTCTTTTTAATAGTTTTTGAATTATTTGCCTTCTTCTTCTGACTCTTTCCAGCTTTCAAACAGGGGCCACTGACCCCATCTAAAAAACAAATGCTCTGTAAGGCTACAACTGTATTGTTATTGATACTTTTTATTAATATCTATTCAGGGCCTCTCCTATTCATATTCCAGTCTCTCAAATGAATGCATGGCCGCTGGGGTAATTTGGATCCTAGCAACCAAATTGCTGGAATTGCATTCTGGAGAGCCGTTAAATAAAAACAATATAAAATAAAAAAAAATATTAACGCAGAATATTGCTCTCTACATCATACTAATGGTTAATTTCAAGGAGACCAGCTCCATAAAATGAAAATCAATTTACCGTGTTGAGATATCATTTTATATTGGGTGTGTGAAAGGTATCATAGGTAGCATATTTTCTTTTTCTTTTAGGGGGGGGGGCTTAACAGCCCCAGCAATGTGAATGTAAATATTTTTGTGCCACAAGTATTAGGAGAAGTCAGCTTAAAGGAGACACTCACATGCTCAGTGGGCTCTGCGCAGCTGTTGTGACATTAAGGGGCCGATTCACTAAATTCGAGTGAAGGATTCGAAGTAAAAAAACTTCGAATTTCGAAGTATTTTTTGGGCTACTTCGACCATCGAATGGGCTACTTCGACCTTCGACTACGACTTCGAATCGAAGGATTCGAACTAAAAATCGTTCGACTATTCGACCATTCGATAGTCGAAGTACTGTCTCTTTAAAAAAGACTTCGACCCCCTACTTCGGCAGCTAAAAGCTACCGAAGTCAATGTTAGCCTATGGGGAAGGTCCCCATAGGCTTGGCTAACTTTTTTTGATCGAAGGATATTCCTTCGATCGTTGGATTAAAATCCTTCGAATCGTTCGATTCGAAGGATTTAATCGTTCGATCGAAGGAATAATCCTTCGATCGTATGATCGCAGTATTTGCGCTAAATCCTTCGACTTCGATATTCGAAGGATATTAGTTCCTAGTCGAATATCGAGGGTTAATTAACCCTCGATATTCGACCCTTAGTGAATCAGCCCCTTATATTCTATGTGTACTGTTTATTGTCAGTAAGTGACAGCAGCACAGATCATGTACAGTAAATCAGCAGAAAAGAAGATGGGGAGCTACTGGGCCATCTTTGGAGACACTGAACTTCACTGCTAAAGGGCTGTGGTTGCTTTGGGCTGGTACAGAACATATACTTCATTTCTAGCCTATTTCTTTAGTTAAGCTTTAGTTCTCCTTTAATGTACTGTTCTAAAATACTTTACTGTGATGTAACAAAAGTGTACTTGTCATATTTGGCCAGATTCAATTTTTATCATCAAATTGAGTCTGGCCAATGAATTGCAATTTGTTTTGTTTTTTTTAATTCTTGTTTTGCTGTAATCTTTACTTTGCTTCTATTATGTTTCACCTATGTTAAAGACATGCGAAAATGATGTGTCAGTGTGGGTATCAATCCCTTACTAAGACCCTGCCTTACATACAATGGCCTGTGCCTCTGCTTTAGTGGTAAGTAGCCAAAAAAGCTGTTGCTGAGCTGTGTGAAGTGAAGAATGAAACATTTGCCATCAGCTGTTTCTGACTGCCTATGTCCATGTTGGAGAGTGTAAGCAAATAATATGTGCATGTGACTGCTGCCGAGTGTTAGTGGATTTTATACGAAATACTCTAGTTTGCTTCTGCCTCCTCAAACATCTGCATTCTTCTATCATATCTAATGAATCAATAGAACTGTTCATTTTGTCTTGATAAGCAATGTAAGTATGAGGAGTTCGCTTTTGATTTTGGAGCTATAGACATCATAACTATAATTTTGCGTAAATCAAGTGCGTAAATGAACTGCATCTAATTCAGTTGTAAAGAGGTGCATCCACATGGTTGCTGTCAATAAACAATGTTTATATCATTGCTCACCTAGTGCTCCCAGTATGCTGTGCCCATGCCTCTCATTAGCTATTTAATTCAAATATTAGCTATTTAAATGAACAGAAAACACTTAGGGGCTGATTCACTAAATTCGAGTGAAGGATTCGAAGTAAAAAACTTCGAATTTCGACCATCGAATGGGCTACTTCGACCTTCGACTACGACTACGAATCGAAGGATTCGTACTAAAAATCGTTAGATTATTCAACCATTAGATAGTCGAAGTACTGTCTCTTTAAAAAAAACTTCGACCCCCTAGTTCGGCAGATAAAAGCTACCGAAGTCAATGTTAGCCTATGGGGAAGGTCCCCATAGGCTTGCTAAGTTTTTTTGATCGAAGGATATTCCTTCGATCGTTGGATTTAAATCCTTCGAATCATTCGATTCGAAGGATTTAATCGTTCGATCGAAGGAATAATCCTTCGATCGTACGATCGTAGCATTTGCGCTAAATCCTTCGACTTCGATATTCGAAGTCGAAGGATTTAAATTCCTAGTCGAATATCGAGGGTTAATTAACCCTCGATATTCGACCCATAGTGAATCAGCCCCTAACAGTAAAAGGTTCTCGTGCTCACAGGTCTTAAGGGGTTTTATAATAAAAGATGCAAAGTTTGCCACTGGACTAATTTGGTAAATGGTGGACATTTTTTGATGTTACTGGTCCTTTAAAGGCGAACCACCCCTTTAAAGTGCATATTCGACTAATTCTTTCTTCATGTCGTATAATTGGCGTGTGGGGCGGCAGGCTTGTTACTGAAGGAATAGAAGAAAGGCTCTATAAACTTGTTAAAGATGATAGTATAGTATAAAATGGAGGATGGTTTACATTTTGATATTTTTGGGAAAGTATGATTTATTACACTTTAATGTGCCTCCTTCATTCAGTATGCTCATCTTTCAATCACTGCTTTACCAAAATAAAATTTTAAATAAAACTGAAAGAAAACGAGAGCAGAGCCTTTGGGGTTACTGAACACAGCATTTGAAATTCAAGCTCAATGGGGGTCATTTATAAAGTTCACGCAGCGCATATTTTTTCGCAATTGGTTGTATTGCCCATATTTTTCATGAACGCTAATATATTGTACTGCTTTGCCCATCTTTCAGTTTTTTTGCGAAATGAGACAGGATTTTGCGCGAGCGCACCCAATGTGCGAGGTTGTTGTGCACGAAAATAGCTTTGACAGTTACTTGAATTCGCACTTTGCAAAACTGTTTTGCGAATATTTTCATTTGCAGAGTGTGCGCATAAATATTTGCAATTTGCAAATTTTTTACATATTTAAAAAGCTCTTATAAACATAGGCATTTTGGAAAAAAATTTGCAATTCTGTTGAACCACAGCTTTATAAATATAACCATGCACAGGGCAAATATATTCACTTTGAGAACCTACCTGGCGCAAAGTTTATAAATGACCCCCAGTGTTTCTTATTTAAAGGTGCCCACACTGTTTTATTCCATTGGCCCTAATTCATCTCTTTACTGTAATTTTGGAATGGAACAACCAAACTTTTTGGGACTGTGGTTCTCAAACTGGGGGCTACCCAATGGTGGAATCAAAGCTGAATGTGCGTTAAGGTAACATATGAGAAGAATGCCTATTTTGGTCTCAGATATTCCTGGAAGCCTACCATAAACTAATTATTAATTAGGGTGAAAATAAGGTTGAATTGTCTTTGAGTACTTTTGGATTGAGAGCCGCTAAATGACTCATACAGCTATATTTCCATATATATGTTTCTTTACTATGAGCTAATGGGGGCCCTGAATGAATGCTTGACCAGGGGTGTTTAAACAAAAATATTCAGAAAACCACTGTTTGAGGCAAAGGGCTACCACTAGAAGTTATTCATTGTGAATGTATCCAACAGGAGGGTAATCCCTTGTTAAGTATTTTTCTGAAGACATGGCAAGGGGTTTTTAAGACTGTGAACATTTGTTTCTCTTGTTTCCCAAATAAGACTTTGAAAACATCAATTCATCCTGCAGGCTTTAGGAAGTTTACTGATCCTATCGGCTTAATAGCATGCAACAACATTCAGTGAAGGCACTTGGGGCCGTGCTATTGTTCTCCTTTTATAAAGCATGGCACACACACTACACACTCCTCCTGCCATTGCTGTGTAACTTAGGCCAAATAACGAGATCAATATGTTCTCACTGGTTAGATCCATGCTTTAAAACACAAGAAATGCAGTGTATAGATTTTAACAATTACACAGTAAAACACTCATGTAATCCACAATGTAGAAATTGATACATTTGTTATTAGTGGGAATCTACTGGTGTAGGTATTGATTCAGCATGAAATTTGCTCCCCTGTGAAATACAGTAAGAACAAACTAAGGATCAGCCGGATAAATTTATGACCTGAATTACATGAAGCTGGACAAATACATACATCAGACAATATTTAAAACTAATACTTTTATATTTGATGCAGAAATCGGGAACTGGAGAACTGTTTTTTTCTTATGCTTTTATACTGCACTGTTTTTAAATTAGTAAAGGTATGAGATCTCTTACCTGGAAACTCATTATCCGGAAAGCTCCAAATTACAGAAAGGTCCATTTTAAGCAAGTAATTTAATTTTTTTTTAATTATTCTTTTTCTCTGTACTAATAAATCAGTACTGCATAAATCCATAGTGGTGCCAAAACAATCCTATTGGGTTTGTTTCACGATTAAATGTTTTTGGTAGACTTAAGGCATGAAAATCCATATTATGGAAAAATTCCATAATATGGATCTTCCTCAGTATGTCTGGCTGCTTGAGTCGCTAAACAATATTTATCAAAAAGTGAAGTCAGAGATCGCCACAGTCCTCAAGAATCTCTGTTCATTTCTATGGGATTTTTTTAAAGAGTATTTATCAATGGATGAAAGTGAAAGTTTATCCTTTGATAAATACGCCTTTCAAAATCCCGTAGAAATGAATGGAGAGTGCGGAATTTCACTATAGAGGACAGTGGTGATCTCTAACTTCACTTTTTGATAAATAGTGCATTGGATACACTAGGGGGCACATTTTCTAAGGGTCGAATTTCGAAGTTAAAAAACGTCGAAATTCGACCATCGAATTTGTATTTTTTCGATCTAAAAATAAATCGATCGATCGATTAAATCGTTCGAACGATTTTACAAAAAAATACTTTGACTACTCAAAACATAGCCAAAGTTTATTTAGGAGGTCCCCCATAGCTAAGCAGCAATTCGGCAGGTTTAAGGTGGCAACGTTTCGAAGTCAATGTTTTTTAAAGAGACAGTACTTTGATTTTTGAAGTCAAAGTTTTTTCAATTCAAACCGAATTTTGGCCTATTCGATGGTCGAAGTACCCAAAAATTACTTAAAAATTCAACGTTTTTGAATTCGAAAATTCACTTTGACCCTTAGTAAATAGGCCCCTAGGTGCCATTAAGTTAAAGAACTGGTCAGATCATACCAAATCCAAGATGGCCTGGCACTATATGGAGCTAATGGCCAGCCTGGTTTTTCATTTTATCCTTATACCTGTGGTGTAATCTAAATAAAGTTTGATCTAAGAATATGCTTATTAATAAATCAATGGTGGTGGAATTCCCAGTCATTTCTATGGAGCTGCTTGATGATTGCATGACTACTAAGGTCACATTCTGCGTTTTAATTGTTTTTCGCTTTCTAATTTGCAGTTGTACAGTGCAGCTATTCCTTTCACTTTCAGTCAGATTTGCTTTCCATGCATAGTTGGAAAATGCAGGGGAATATTGTATGTAGGGTGATTGAGACTTTAAAGGGTTTGTTCACCCTAAAATTATGATGTATTATGATTAAGAAGTATTATTTAGAGAGTGAGACAATTTGCCATTGGTTTTCATTTTTTTATTATTTGTGTTTTTTTAGTTTTATTTAGCAGCTCCCCAGTATCAGCAATCTGGTTGCCAGGGTCCAAATTACCCTAGCAGCCATGAATTTATTTGAATAAAAGGCTGGAATATAAATAGGAGTGGTCCTTAATATATATGATATGAGTAATAAAAAGTAGCAATAAAAATATGTTTGTAGCCTTACAGAGCATTTATTTTTAGATGGGGTCAGTGACCCTCATTTGAAAGCTGGTCGAAAGGAGAATGCAAAAAAATTCAAAAACTATAAAAAAAAAGGCCGAATAAAAAGTTGTTCAGAATTAGCCACTCTAAAACATATTACATGTTAACTGAAAGGTTAACCCCTATAAGCATGGGTATAGAACATTGTCCTGTGTAACTAAATGTCCAGTAACAGCAGGAACAAAACATTTCCTAAATACTTTAAAACATAAGGGACATACATAAAAAGATGTGTTAGACATTGAAATAACTGAGAAAAGATTTTACTGATTTGTAAAGTCACCCTATAGGCTTGCAATGCTTTAACATGAATGCAACACTGGTTAGTGTTCAGCCACTTGGTTTTTCAAATTTTTAAAAAATTGGTTCGCTGATTGAATCCTGAGCCACCTTCCAAAAGTTCTTCCGTCGAAAACAATAGAACTCAAGTTGGGATTTCAAGCAATTTGAATTGTATAACATTTATAAATCTTTGTATTGACAACAGTTGTGGGACCAGAATCACAAATTTTTGTGACTTTTTCCCACGCTGGCTTTTTTGGTTAGAAAAGTGATTACCACTTTAAAGCTGTCAAATTCCACTGGCAGAATTCTGTTAGGGATTTGATTCTTAAAGTCTCCATAAATGAATAACATTGTGTCCAAGTTAATGTTATTAACTTAAAGCATTAGACTCAGCCTCTATTTATCAAATCTCCCATTTAAGGGAGAGTTAAAACCTAAAATGAGTATGGTTAGAAATTCCATATTTTTAATTCAGAACTTACTGCACCAACCTAAAGGTTCGGCATCTCTATAACAGTAAGGATCCAGACCTTCCAAGATGTGCATCACATCTTGAATCATTTTTAGATGTGCCAGTGACACTCACATGCTCAGTTGTTGAGAAGCTAAGCTTAGAGGTTGTCACAAATTATAAAGCAGAAAATGAGGTTCTCCTGTCTTTTAAGTTAATGCTACAGGGCTGATTAATACATTTTGATGCTAATTGTGTTGTTTTCTGAGCTGCCACATAATGAGAATTTTAATTATTTACTAATCAGCCTTGTGTCTGTACTTTTATATTATATATATACTGAATATTGTGAGTTGGTCCCTAAGCCCAGTTAACTGAAAGCAGAAATTAGACGGGGAGCTACTAGTGGCAACTTCAGGGGGTAGAGATCTTCCCTGAAAAAGAGCTGTGGTTGCCTTGGGCTAGTAAAGAAGTCCAATATATAATGTGCAACATTTCCATCTTACTTCTTTGATAAGCTTTAGTTCTCCTTGAAAGTTCATTTACTTTGAAAAAAATCTCTGCATTATTTATAATAATTGTCTTAAAGGAGAAGGAAAGCTTTGGAGGCATTTTTTGCCAATATATTAGCCACAATAGTGCAAGCTATAATACTATATTTATTCTGTAGAATGTTCTACCATACCTGAGTAAAAAGCTCTAGAAACTCTCTGTTTGTTTAGGATAGCAGCTGCAGTATTAGCTTGGTGTGACATCACTTCCTGCCTGAGTCTCTCCCTGCTAACTCATAGCTCTGGATTCAGATTACAGCAGAGAAGGGGGGGGGAGAGGAGCAAACTGAGCATGCTCACGCCCGGGGTAAAGAGGTTTAAGCTGAAGGCAGAAAGTCTGATACAGAAGCCCATGTGTACACAATAGAAGGAAATAAATGCTGTATTTCTTTTGACAGAGGACTCAGAGCAGCACTACTTTGAGGGTTTACTGGTATATTTAGGTGGACCATTCTGATAAGGCTTACTTAGATTCAACCTTTTCTTCTCCTTTAAAATCGTTGTACTTGTAGCTGTAGAGCTTTTGGGGCAGCTCATAAAAATGTATTATCCAAATCTCCACTGAATACAATAAGTTGGAATGGCTTTGTTTTGACAACAGATTAAAGATGGCTGAATGCAGTTATGTTGATCCCAAACACACTGTAATTTAGGCTAATGGAATGGGTTGTTTTGTCACCTCTATTAAAATGTGGACAATAAAATGACCATGGCAATGTATACCCCTGCAGGGAAATAATTCAAATCATATAATTGCTCAGTGGAAAACCACTGAGGAACTTTTGTGCTATATGCCAATTTAAGAGTTTACCTGTGCCATTTTGGTAGTTTTGTTACCTGTTGTTTAACATGGGTGTTATAAGGACTTGTGTGTCATTGCCCTAAAGGTTGATCTTCTGTTTTCAAGAAAATAGTACATGTACAGTAGAAGAATAACTGGAATGCCAATTCAGATTATCCATATAAATGTTTTCACATTAAATGTCCATTAAAGTAATGATGTTCTGAAGTCCATTTTGTTGATCAAATATAATTGCATCATATGTTTATGCAAAACCTTTAATTTCTAACAGATACAGTCTTTGTAAGAGCTACAGTATGAGGAGAGGAAAAGGCGGTGGCCCTTAGGGACTTGTGTATTTATAACAAATGCGTATTTAAGTGAAACTATAGTCAGCTGAAGAGGGATAAATTACAAAGTCACCCGGAGCCCAGGAAGCAATATTACATTGAGAAATATAATGCAGAAACATAAGTACGTCACATGGTGTGCTAGCTTGTGTGCTCATCTCACCTTTAATGGTTACAATTAATATTGTGTAAATGAGTGTAGCGAACATTGTTCTAAAACGTCTAGGTATGACTCTAAAAAGTCCAAGGTATGTCATTAAAAATTTCTTATATTAATCATTTTGCCAGGGAACGCAGAGCATATTATTTCCAATTGTTTACAAATTTATTTACAAATTATAAAATGTATTTGAAGTGAGTGAATGTGTATTCCAACCAGAAGTGAGGGCTACTGCCAGACTTCTACAGATGAAAAAAAAAGCTGTTCCTGACAGATTATAAAGTACCCCAAAGTGGGGGTTCTTGTTATTAAATCAGAAGAATTAGGGATGGATCAGTAGCTTCTCACAGGAACTGGCTGTGCAGCCAAAGCCCTTAGAACTACAAGGATGCAGTTTAGACTGACCCTGTTCATCTACGAAACTTGAATTATACTTTGTTGCATTGAAACCACACAGTTTGCAATTGCACCTAACTTCAGTAGGATCCAGTTTTAATTCTCAACACAGCTGTGACAACTGTTTGCGTGAGATGTCTCCCAAAGGGGTGGTTCACCTTTAAGTTAACGTTTAGTATGTTGTAGAATGGCTAATTCTAAGCAGCTTTTTTGTAATGGGTCCTCATTATTTATTTATTTTTAATTTCTCCTGACTTGTTTCAGCGTTCAAATGGGGGCCACTGATGACTGAAATTGCAAACTGGAGAGCAGCTGAATAAAAAGTGAAATAACTCAAAAACCAAAAAAATAAAATAAAAAATGAAAACCAAATGCAAATTGTCTCAGAATACATCATACTAAAAGTAAACTCAAAGGTGAACAACCTCTTTAACCCCTATATGCACTACATTTTCCCAGTTTCAGTAGCACATATCAACCAATAGGATGTATGTCTTTTAAACAGGTGACCAATAAATGTTAACTTCTGATTGTTTGCTATAGATAATTAGAACTTTAGGAAACTTTACACCTTTTATTACCTGTTTTGCCTTTACTGGTTTACTTTCCTATCTACTGATATATTGTACCTAAACATAAAAACCAATAAATGGACAAACCTTTTTTTTTAAAAAAAAAAGTTTGAAAGCCCTGCACTTGGTCTGCTTTCTAAAAAAAGTCCTAAAGAAATTTAAAAAAAATTATCCATCATGGAAAATAATTACTTGCTATCTTAGTATTGTATGCGGTAGGTATATTTTGTGTTGGGAGCTGAGTCAAGAATTTACTGTACTACAATTCCCATCATCCCTACATCAGTCTAACATTTCTCAATGTCTAGTCCCAATGTACAGTATAAGATGAAAGGATATAAATCTACTTCTCCTGTGCCATTTAGTGGAGTTTTGCCTAGCAAGGGGGATTAAATAAGAATAAATCTTTGCTGTGGATTTACCTAGTGCCCAAATGCAGACGATGATCTGAAACAGCAGCTGGGAAACATTACTCCAATTCAAGTAACACAGATCTCTTCCTTATGTGGAGCATAAAACTAGTTATTTGAAACTGGCAAATTGCCTTACAGAACAGAGATAAACCCTTTCGCTCTCAGAATGCCCTACATCAAAATGCTTGGGAGCCTTCATTACAACAGAAATATTATGTTGTGGGTATCAAATTTTAAAGAAATATGATTAAACGTAGTGTATGTGTGCAGAGTTAGCATTATTAGCAGAAAGGAGTTCTATAACAGCAGTATATAAAACAGTAGGGACCCAGGGGAAATGTCAGGCCATACTAACTGGCAGGGCTTTTAGGCTTGTAGAATAGAGACTGCAGCAGGTAGTGGATCAGATGTACACAACTTAATCCTCAAGGTTTGAAGGCAGGTCAGGTGAGTTTTATAAAGTAAAGTTAATTGGTTATTAACCTGTTCCTTCTAAATAATCCTCAGCCTGTGATCTGTGCAGAGGTTATGCTCTGCATTCCGAAAGCATGACAAATAAAATGAAAGATGATTGTCGTGTGTCTTAAACCATGAAATGAAAATAACATTCATTTGATATGAATACCAAAACGCTTGAGGTCAGGTTTAAAAATATACAGTATTAAAAAGTTAAAATGACATCTCATTCTCACTCTGGTCGGAGGCTACTTTGACATTTCAGTTCTTTTGGTCTTGTTAATGATCTTAAGGTGACTGTGGCCACATAAGGCGCTGCTGACTCAGCTACCCTCTAATTTTATTTTTCTGCTCCACCTTGAACAGGCAGTAAATTCAAGTTACAAGAGGCAAGGTGCTAAAAAAGTCGCCTCTTGTAACTTGAAGTTACTGTTTTAATCTCGGAAGTTCGGCTTCGCTAGTGCAGAGAGCACTATAGCGCTCATTGCACTAGCGATGCGCCCCCCCCTTTGACCCACTCCAACGCTGAAGTTTTAAGCACAGAGCATGAGAGTGGGAGCGGCCTCAGACGGCAGCAGGCCCAGGACTGCCCTTGACCTTGAAATAATAAGTACTACATACCCAAAATAGGAGATCTGTAGATCAATAGTCCTAATTTTTTGGAGCAGAGAAGTTAACAAACCTGAAGAAACAAGGTTACATGTAATACTAGGTAGCTGCCAACCATTGGCATGACTTATATGCAACACCCATTTACTTCTATGCTTCCAAAACACTTAACCCATATATATCCCTCCTATTATTTAAGGGACAGTTCACAAATAAGATTTGTCATCTACATTTTGTGGGTCACTGTGTAGAGCAATCATGAGCTTAAAAATGTATTGCATAGTTAGGTCAAGCAGACATTATGGCATCTCCTCGCTCATTTTAATAAATATGAAAATCAAGATAAACAAGAAGCTCTTTTAGATTACCAATTATTTTATCAGGAAATTATTTTTAAAAAATTTGAATTATCTTCCATAAAATGGACTCTATGGGAGATGGCCTTCTAGTACTTAAGAGCTTTCAGTATAACAGGTAACTGGGTTCCGGATAAGGGAGTTCATGAAAAAAAATTAAGATGATAGATTAATCTCCCCCTCTTTTCCAAAAGGGCATAAATAAATATTCAAAGTAATGTGTTCTGATAAATAATAAGTTCATAAAGATGATGCTAAATCTGACGTTAGTGCGAGGGTGTAACTCTTTAGTGTTTTTATTTGCCACTTGTCAGTATTGTGACAGTAACCCATCAGCTTCCAGAGTTATCTGGGGAGTTATTCAAGCCTTTGTTATAGCACCTTCCCTGGAAGGCCAGGGGTTAAATCTTTGTAATTCTTGTTGAGATTTATTCAGGCAGACAAATAAAGATAACAAAAGTCTTTTGTGCGTTTGTCATTTGGTTCCACTCCCCTGTTGTTGTAATGTCAAATAATGTCAGTTATTTGAGGACAATTACTGTAATTTTACATTTTCAACAAATTAAACCATAAAGAGGAGCAGGCCAACAAATAAAAAAGGAGGACACTATAGAATTTATTCTTATCTTTCTTAATCAAGTTCATGATGATTGAGAGCCTCTGAAATGATGTTTCTGCAGAGTGATCTACAGTGCTATTTTTCTCATTTATCTAATTTTCTCATTGTCTCTTCTGCTGTAAGGTTTCTGAATATTACTATTCAAACTATGCGTTACAAATCCCAATAATGTATAACCTACTGTATACCCTCTGAAGAGTAAATATGGCTAGGTAAGCATTTTAGTATAATACAGATAGGCAGGGGGGCTCCTGAGAGTGCAATAGCACCATTTACAATAAACCAAAATTTCCCATAAACCAGAGCCACACCTAAGGTAAATGAGGTTTAAAAGGCTTACTTTATTAATAACATTGTAAGCCTGACTCATATACAGAACATTGCCTCAATCATTAAAAACATTTAAAAAAAGTAATAAATACATCAAGCCCACCAGACTATACCCCAGCAGGTAGGAATGCTTATACAGTACTTTCTGGTAGAAAATAAGTGAACTCTTATAAGTCACACAGATAACTAGTAAGTCTTGCAACCTCACTGTACCCTTTAGTATATGGGCACTTGTTATTACTACATGCAGTATCATAGTATCCTCTTTGCATTGCACACCATCCTAATATAGCATTGAGTGAACAACAGTTCTAAGACAGAAGAGAATGCTATTTGCAAAGAGATTAATGTTATCTTTAATAAAATCTGGAATACATATTTCAAGTATAGTAGTTAACAATAGTTAGTTCAAGTCTATCTTACATATTATATAATAGCCTAGGAGACTTATATAGAGTTATTGTAGCTCTTAATGGTTATATACAAAGAATCTTACGTGCCAGTATCCCCTGTTCTTCCTTAAATGGGGCCCACCTCCCACCACTGCAGGCACCTCCTCATACTGGTCTCCAGTCCAGTCAAAGTAATCACTCCAAGGAAAATAATTAGGGAGGATGTCCTGCCAGCCATAGTTAAAAAAAGTCAAAGCTTTATTTCAGGCTACAATAAAAACAGTAAACAGGAGTTGTACTTCCCTTCCTATGACATGTGTGACCACCTGATGCTTTTCATGCCTCGTTCTGGCATTTCATCAGAGCTCTTAATGGTATCCATGATCCATAAATTAATCAGATAGAACTGGATGAATCCAAAAAGTAACTCATACAGGCCTTTTTATTAGATTTCAAATTTGTGTCGTTTTACAGATTTTCGAATAAACTCACGTTTGCTTATTAATTAAGAAATCCAAATATGGAAAACTCAATTTAAAAATTGTGGAAAAAACTCAAATACAAGCTCAAAAAGAGCTTGAAAAAGTTGAATTGCATAAAAATTAGCCAGGCTTTCAAATTGACATCGGCGTTGACACCGGTGAATTTTCACGCAAATTTATTCGCCAGAGATGAAACGCGCAACTTCCCTGCAAATTCGCACCTGGCGAATAACTTCGACCATCACTAATCATGGTTTGTTTCAGCTCAGTTCAGCTTTCCATTCCTTATTATCAAAAATTAAAAACAGAACCTAGAAATAATCTCAACCCTCACATTCTTATTATTTTTGAAAAACAGATCTTACCCAAAACATCAATAAACATGATTTCACCACCACAATTTTCTCAGTTTTGGTTGTGTATTTTATCTTCAATGTTGTAGGTTTCTTCTCAAGCCTCACCACATTTGAGTGCATTTATCCTCATGTTTTGAGAATCATTGGCCTAGAACACGGTATAAAATATTTTTCTATCTTTATATACAACCTAAAGGACCTTATAGAACTGAAATCAGCCTAAAACAGGATATTCCAATGGACTGTGAAATGTTATACTTTTTTTCAATGGAAGCTTTCTTGTTAGGGCTGTAGGTATATAAATGAATGTAAAACTGTTGCCAAAATATATGTTGTGTACAACCAAAATTTAAAAACAGTCTATGGTTTTAAATCACCCCTTCAATGTTTTGTTAGAAGTTCATGTTCAATTCACAGTTGAACATGAAAAGTGGCAGGTAAACTACATTACATCCAACGCGACACGACTGTCAGATGTGGATGCAGAAAGCAGCGTCTTCATCCGATAGTTGGACCGTGTAGTTGTTACCTCTGACTTTTGATTCAGTCCAATTGTATCTCGATGCGTGCGACTCCATCCGACTTGTAGTGAGCGTTTTGTCGCGGGGCATCGATCCGTAAAAAAAAACACTTGCGGAGTTCCCTTAATCTCATTGATTGTTTTGATTACAAGTTTCTCATGAAGTTAGATTCTACCCTCCAATAGAAACCTTCCGATTTACAGACAAGCCAGCAAGCAAAGTACAATGTGTTGCAGTGTAGTTTTCTTTTCCTAATGCTAATTAGTGTTACTCCAACATATTAAACACCTTGCTTGTATCTCATGAATAATCAAAAAAAATAAATACACTTCACAGGTATCAGTTTTTATGAAAAAAAATCTGTAATTCTGGAGAAACCCCAGTTATTTAGCCATATACAAAATGAATAGTGAGGTTACTGACAGCAGTCTTAAACAATGATGGAAAGATGCATTATCTTTCTTTTAATGTATCATGTAACTGCCACTGAGAGGTCTATGTCCTCCACCCACAGCTGTATGTAATGGATCTCTCGCCTTGGATAAGGGATCATGACCCAATGTTTGCACCTGCTTTCTTTTTAGCTCTACTGTAGAGTTCTCAGTAAAATGACGCCATGTTGATATGTAGGTGGCAATGCATGTCATAAGTAAATGTGTTCACCATACTCAACATTCACATTTGCTTAGTAATAATAGAATAATGTTAAGTATGTTAAATAGAAAAATGACAATGACATATAGCAAATAGATTTATAGATTTAGCTAGATAAGATTGGTTCTTTGACATCAACATGGAGTTCTATGGAAATTATAGCTAGAAACAGGGGAAATGCATTGAATGTCATATACAGTATGTTTTATGCAAGTTTGATTGTCAAGCAAACCAATAAAAGCAATAACAATATAACAGTTACTTTGGTTCTGTACTGTTTGGGGGTTATTTACTAAACTCAGAATGCAAGAATCACGAAAAATTCGTGATTTCTTTTTATAAAATCTGACTTTTAAAAAAATCACTAATTTTTTGGAATTTATTAAACCCAGAGGATGGAAAAGTCCAAATCTGAAAATCCGTCATTTCAGACCTGTCGAGGTTGCATATAAGTCATCGGGAGAAGTCCCAACGATTTTTTGACGTGTGCTTGGTTTCGGGCAATACCCTGAAGTTTTCGGGTGAAAATTACAAAAAAATTGTGAAATTTGTGAAAAGCGGATGAAAAGGTCCGAAAAATTCATGAAAATTCTGAATTTTTCCGGCAAGGCAAAGTGTCGGGAAAATGTAATAATGAATTTGATCGGAGTCTGTAGCAGAAAATATTGAGATAACACCCTTAAAGGTCTTCCTTTTAATCTTGTATACATTAGTTCAGACAATGCAAAAAAACAAATGCCAAATTCCACAACAGAACATCTGGTTGTTGTATGACAGTGACGATATGCTAGCTGTCATTGCTTTTGGAAATTGAGAAACTTTTATGGTTGTATTTATTATGTTATGTAAAATGAAATTCAATGAAAAAAACGGTTTGCAAAACTTGTGTAAAATAAATGGGGAATATATTATGGTGTGGTTAAACCTTTGTAAGTATGTAATGGCAGAAGTCGCTCAAAGAAATGTGTTTTTTTTGCCTGGTAATGTGTGATGAATTTTGTCTCCATTTTTTTACATCGCATAATAAATTTTCCCCAAGTGGGAAACTAAATATATGTATATATAAAATATTTATTTTGAGATTAAGAATTTGACATCTTTGTGTGTAAGCATTGTCCCTTATTTTATGATTTAATGATCATACACATTCCATTAGTAAGTGCAGGTTGTTCTGTTATGATGAAACTCAACAGATTATTCATTTAGTGCAGGTCCAGAGTACTTATCAATATGGGAGCTATCAAGCTGTCCACCAATAGTCTTTAAAAACAATATTCATGAGGAAAGGGTAGGGTGAATTTATCAAAAAATCAAATGTTTGAATTTTTTTTTTTAAAAAAAACAAACTCTAAATTATTGACTGTGTGCTTGTTTATAAAAAAAACGCAATATTTTTTCAATGAGCCAAATTTTTAATTAAACTTCAATTGAAAAATAGCTTGATTCAACTCCCATTAACTTCTACGTGAATTTAGCAGCTTTTAGATGCCTAATGTTTCTCTCCAACTTTTGGAGTTTTATATGCGTAATAAATCTGGAATTAGGAAATCTGAACAGGACTCTAATTGAATGATGATCAGCCATTTGGAGACCACATGTCATAGCCTTGCCCCATGACATCACCTGCATGCCCATTTTACATCGCTCCACCCCTGATGTCACTCACATGCCCCCCTGCAAAGGTGTTAACCCTATTCCTCTAACATGCTAAAATATTCATAATAACAAAAAAATAGTGGCAATATTAAAAAAAATTATGATTTTATAATGAATTTATATCATACACATAGGGGCACATTTACTAATGGGCAAATTTCGAAATTGTAAAAATCAAATTGTAGAAATTCGATAGTCAAAGTTTTTTTTTGAGTGAACTTTGTTTTTTCGATCAAATTCAAATCGTTCGTTCGATTGTTGAAATCGTTTGAATTGAACCAATTGAACAATTTAATCGATCGAACAAAGGATTTTCAAAAAAAAAACTTTGACTTCTAAAAACTCAGCCAAATAACTGACTATAGGTTCTAGGAGATCCCCATAAGTTAATATAGCAATTTGGCAGGTTTAAGGTGGCAAGGTGTCGAAGTCGAAGATTTTTAAAGAGACAGTACTTTGATGTTTGAATGGTCGAATATTCAAAGTTTTTTTCAATTCCTATTGAATCGATGGTCGAAGTACCTTAAAATTACTTCGAAATTCAACGTTTTTTAAAATCGAAAATTCACTTCGAATTCACTTCGACCCTTAGTAAATGGGCCCCACAATCATTTTATATCCATGGACAGAGTGAATGATCAGGTCCTAAGAAGAGTAGTAAGACTGGGATCCAAATCTGTGTATAAATATACCCTGGCAATGTCCAATGTCTTTGGAAGTTGAATGGATGCTGGGAACTGTAGACGGGTTATACAAAAACATGGAACAGTTTTAATTTACCTGCCCATATCTCAGTAAAAGCAAAAAATTCTGTTATTTCTGCACTTCGAAGTACTAGGCAGTTTTCTATTAATTAATATATAAAAAATATATATAATATATAAAAAAAAAAGTTTCTGTTACTTAATATATAATACATATTTTAAAACTGGTAAATAGTTTCCTTTGCTATACTGAGTTTGTTTTATCTAGTTAATCCTGTTAAGGGCTCAAAATCCTGCATTAATATAAACAACAGGTTTCAGCTAGCATATCTGGCCACTGTGATCTGAGTGAGCATCTGAGCCATTAAGTATAGCAGAACTGCATCTTTCTGAGAAAAAGGAAGGAGACACCAGGGGACCAAAACATTTTCAATTTCACTGAAATTTCCTGATGCAAATTTGTATATGGCAGCGTCTGTCCTCCAATATGTCTGTTTTTCCTGAGCTCTTTAAACCTGCAAAATTAAAGGGTATATATATATATATATATATATATATATATATATATATATATATATATATATATATATATATATATATATATATATTTAAAAGGTTTCTAGAGCATGCAGAATTTTTTTTTATAGCACCACACCTATGAATCTGAAACCTTTACCCTTCAGGCTCAAACTGGCTTAAGAACATGGTTAGGTGGAATTACCTCCCTAGCAGATGTAAGTAAATCAAGCTAGAAATCTGATAACTTAGGGAATGAGATAACACGGCAGTACCTCCAGATTTATGTTCAGCTATTTACTAGTTGGGCACATATCAAGTTAACTTCTTCTTTCAAAAGATATACTACTTTTTTAGGGCAGGAGGTATGAATGATAATAGGTAAGCATTGAGTTGCACAAAGCAAGGAGAGGAAGCATTAAAATGCATGAATTTTGCCGTGCTAACAGATTTCAGCCATGTCATTTCACTGTGCATATAAACTGCGCACTGCTAATCCCTTGTGGAGCAAAGAGGTTAACGTGTTCATAGGACTAACGCATTATTATCTGATACATCAGAAAGCTTGCTCTGTGCTAGGGGCCAGAGATCAATCTGGCAGCAAAAACAGGCAATCAGTAACTGAGGTTTTTCAGCTTTTTATTCATTTACAATTAATAAATAAATTCATTTGGAAGAATCAGTGGGAATAAATTAGGTTAGTTCCCTAAGTTACAGGTTGTAGACCCTACAGTGCTGGCTATAAAGTCTGGCAACATTCTATCCCCCTTGCATAAACGGATTTGGCTCTGAAATGATTAATTAAGGAGGTCCATAATTTCTTATTATAAACTAGTTTCAGTGAATCATGGGATACAGATTAGTGCTAAATTCTAATTACTACTTACAAATGCACTATGTATTACAATATCATTTACAGGTTAACCATGGCTTTTTTTTGTACAGGTATCCAGAATGCTCTGAATTACAAAAAGGCCATCTCCCGTAGACTCCATTTTGTCCAAACAATCCAAATTTTTAAAAATGATTTCCTTTTTCTCTGTAATAATAAAACTGTAAACAAAAATGGACAAAATGGGAGACAACCTTTCCATAATTCAGAGCATTCTGGATAAGTGTACAAAAAAAGCCATGCTTAACTTAACCTGTAAATTATATTGTAATAAATAGTTCTATAATTTGTAAGTAGTAATTAGCACTTAGCACTTATCAGTGTCCCATGATTCACTGAAACTTGTTTATAATAAGAAATTATGTATCTCCTTAATTAATCATTTCAGTGCCAAATCATTTTATGCCAGGGAGGATAGAATGTTGCCAGACGTTATAGCCAGCACTGTAGAGTCATGAATCCCTGGCACTTAAAGGGTTAAATATAAGGATATTAGAAATTACCTTGGAAATTCGTGATCAGCCCATTGCTCAAAGGTTTAAAAAAGCCAATAACCTATTCTGTCATGCTGTATAACAGGAAGGGGATATTTATATCAAATATACACTTTACATACAAATACAAATTGATACCTGCTCGTTAGAGCTTGCAATTCTATTATTGCTATGTTGGATAGAATTTATGGAAATGACCACATATTTTTGTAAATGAAACAGGTGGACCTTACTATATATTACTCACATTCTGTACATTTACAGGTACATGGGATCTGTTATCCAAAAACCCAAATTATGGAAAGGCCATCTCCCATAGACTCCATTTTAACCACATAATCCACATTTTTAAAACCTATTTCCTTTTAATAATAAAATAGTACCTTGTAATTGGTCCAAACTAGGATATAATAAATCCTTATTGGAAGCAAAACCAGCTTATTGTGTTTATTTAATGTTTACATATTATTCTAGTAGACTTAAGGTATGAAGAGCCAAATTATGGAAAGATTCCCTATCTGGAAGACACCAGGTCCAGAGCATTCTGGATAACAGGTTCCATACCTGTATACATTGTTTTGGTAAATATAAATATACAGGAAGTCATCAAGATGTTTAGTAATTCAGCAGATAAAAGCACAAGGCTGCTTTTATAAAGGTCATGGAACTCCAAACTCACTTCTAATATCTTTATATTTTATTGTAGGGATGGGAGGGGGCTGTATTATTTGTTAAAAACACCTTTCAATGAGCCATTTGACACGTGGCATCACTATCATTGCTTATAACCAATAGCATCACTAAGGACTAAATATTAGCTTTGCTATCTGTGCTAACCCTGCATTGCAGACCTCTGCATACAATAGGTAAATATTGTGACATTTTTAAATAGTGTTTGATTATTTATCTTTTTTTTATTTCAAGTAAAAGGTGTTTTGTTTTCTGTAATGCCATTTCCCCTCTCCTTAAGGAGTAAAACCATCTTTATTAAGTTGTAAAATGCCGTGAAGTGTCTGTGGGAGCTGCGTGAAAGCATCATTAAAGGCATTATGTGAGGGAGACAAGAAAAGACTCGCTGGAGAGGGCTTTTTGCTGTGCTAACGTTTGTTCAGTGACTCAGAGGTGAATCACAGGTTTCTGCAGGTGTACACTCACACAGCCTGGACACTTTCCATGTTCCACTGTTTACTTCATTAGTTCATGGGGTTGCTCAGCATTTCTTGCCTTCTCATTTCTACCAAGGTATACACAGAGTGCAGTCGTTTCTACTTGCATAACATTTAGAGGGATATTTACTAAACTCCGAAAGCAAAAATCATGAAAAAGTTGTGATTTTTTTTTATAAACTTTTTCAGAATTTATTAAACCCAGAGGATGGAAAAGTCTGAATCAGAAAATCCAACATCTCAGAGCTGTCAAGGTTGCATATAAGTCAATGGGAGAAGTCCCAATGATTTTTTGATGTGTGCTGGGTTTCGTGCATTACCCCAGAGTTTTCAGGCAAAAATCTTCAGTGAAAAATCTGAAAAAAAACGTGAATAAAATCTGGAAAAAAAATCTGAATAAATTGTGAAAAACTCATTTTTTTTTTCTTACTGATGAGCAGTTTGATTCTAATACCCCTGGGTCAGGTGGATTTGGGGTAAATTCTACCTTTGCATTTATTTTAATGCATTTTGAGCAATAAAAATTGTCAGGCGTAAAAAAAATTTGATGCCCATTGACTTCAAGGCATATTGCAAATTTTTCTCAGTTTTGCAAATTGTTTGGAGAAGCAAAATGGGACTGATTCGCAAATCGCTATTTATAGTAAATGGCAACACTGGAAGGCAAACTGTTCATGTCAGAATGTGGTTGGTTTTATTTTTATATCTGAGTTTGGATAATGAATCCCTAGTTTTTATTATTTTTACATTTTTGTAATTCTCAAAATGTAGATGAATGTTTTTAATTTATTTTATTTACGTATTTTCTGAATTGTTTTGCTGATTTCTGTCTATATTAAGTGGGGGAAGGTCCAGCTCAATTTCTGTGACACTGACACCTGTAATACCTGATATAGGAATATGTTGAGTTGAAATTCCGCCACAGATTATTAGAGATTATCTCTTGTCAACACTATTGGCATATACTGCAGAACCTCTGTGTGATTATTATGATTGCCAAACCATTTGTGTTGTGTCAAAACAAGTTTTGAGATTTAAAAATGTATCCCTTTGACAATACCTATGTATAAGGTCATGCATGCTAATTTTGCTCCAAGTTTGGAAACCTAATTTATCATTTTATTAAAAAGTAATGGTGGCACCTAATGGCCTCCTTCAAAGTAAAGTAGCACTTTACCTGCAGATAAATGTTGCGCGTAATTATAATACCCCAAACTTTAAAACCCACTAGTAAACATAAGACACTCAGTTCATTAGGTTCAAATGGCAGAGATAATACCCCAAACTTTAAAACCCACTAGTAAACATAAGACACTCAGTTCATTAGGTTCAAATGGCAGAGATAATACCCCAAACTTTAAAACCCACTAGTAAACATAAGACACTCAGTTCACAAGGTTCTAATGGCAGAGACACACGTGGAGATTCGAGGAGATTTGGTTACCCGGCGACAAATCGTCTCTTCTTCGGGCGACTAATCACCGCAAACTGCCTTTCTGCCGGCTAGAATCTAAATCGCCATTGGGATGGCACTCGGAGCAATTTTTTCCCCCGAATCTCCACGAGTGTCTCTGCCCTAATAGTACATCATCTAAATAACATAAAGTTGTTTCTATCCATCTGCTGGCCTTGCTAATTGCTGATTGCCATGTTCAGACAGAATTAAAATGAAAGGGCCCATGGTCTTAAAAGTTTGTTGCCTGGTTTATAGCTGAAGATATGTAATTTTTATCTGAAAACCCATTATCCAGAAAGCTCTAAATTATGGGAAGGCAATGTTGCTTAGAGTCATTATCATTATCATTTATTTATACAATGCCAGCAATTAATGTATAATGAATGTGGAGTCCTACAATAATTTTACAAACAAGGGTTTTTAGAGTAAAAATAGGAACATATGTACATTTCAAACATATGGAATATGAAAAGAATTGGTGCTTTATAATACGATGTCTAATCAAGCAAGATGTCTTGAATATGCTTTGCTAAACAGGTTGGTCTTTAGGAAGCATTAGAAAAATTGCAAGGATGGGGAGACTCTGATTGCTCAAGACAGGGAGTTCCAGAGGCAGGCAGACACCTGAGAGAAGTCTTGTAGTTGGGAATGGGATGAAGTAATGAGAGGAGAATAAAGTTGAAGGTGAGAACAGAGCTGAAATATAGGAAAGGACTTTAAGGGCCCCTGATGTAAGTGTTAGTAATCTAAATTTAATTTGAGTGGGGACTGGGAGCCAGCTCATGTACAGCATTTAGAACAGATTGGAGTTGTGATGGTCAATATATTGGAATGCCTGCAAGGAAGAAATAATAAGAGACTGAATATTTGTTTAAGTAAGGTTGTTTTCAGGCAATGTTGCGCTGATGAAAATATGAAGATTTGGTGAGTGTTTGGATGTACTTTTTAAACCAAAGATGAGAGTCTAAGATAGTTCCTAGACAGAGTGCCAGTAGATAAGGTGGTGTTATTGACTGTAAGTGAAATCTGAGGTACAGGGGAAGATGTTGGATGACATAATGAATTCTGTTTTGTAGAGATTCCATTTCTGGTGGTGCTGTGAAATCTGGAGGAGATAGCAGAAAGGCAGTCTGCTAGTATTGCCCCGTGATCTGTGTCTAAGTATGACAACCTGCCAAACCAGAACTAAAATTGCGCCTCTTTTAGTTCTGGTTAGGCAGGGTGCCGTACTTAGACACAGATCACGGGGCAATACTATCCTCACGGATTGGGAGAGGACTCTCTGAGGGTGAAGGGGTTGGTGACTGCTGCGGATCCGAGGTTTAGAACGGGTTAGTAATTAGCTGCCGGTTGGTGCCTGAGGCACAGACTAGATTGATAGACAGGTAGTTTGGGTATGGACAGTGGGTCATTGCTATGCTTTAATTCTGAGCGTCGACTGAATCAACGGATGGGAGGGGACTCTATGTGGATGAAGTGGTGCTCATAGTGTAACTGAATGGGTAACTCTATATGGCTCATTATTATTACCGCATTTTCCCGCAGTTTGCAACATAGCATAATTGGTCATTTGAATTTGATCGTATCTCAACTGTTCATACCAAAGACCAACCCACTGCCTCCTGTTGGTCCGTCCCCCTGCTTTTAACATTTATTTTTAATTTAACTGATGCGCACTGGACATTGGATTTTAATAATTCATTGAAAGCTATGTTTTATTAATTAATTAATCACCCTTGAGTTAGTGGATGTGGTGGATGTGATAGATGGGAGGGTGCAGTCACATGGGTCACTACTTTTTCCTTCTCCTCTTTGTGCTATATGAATCTATCAGTGGTACTCCAGCCATTGTTTAAAAGTTGGTGAAATAAAATGTTTCTGTACATTAATAATTTCACTTAACTAAATATGTAATATGGTAAATGGTGCCCAAATGTTTGCATTTAACTGTAATAAAAAGTAATGTTTGGAAAAATGCAAATTACGTGTGTGCTGACAAGGTAGCTCTATACTAGAGAAACAATATTGTATTGAGAACAAACGAAGCTGGGAAAAAACACAATTAATTCATAGAATGATAAATGGGACAAAATAGGACTGAACCCATTCACGCGTCAACACTACAGCCCTTCTTGAGTTTTTCTATAATACGGCAGTATTTTCATAATTTTCTTTATAAACTAAAAGTTTTCTCTCTACACTTTCCGATATCTTTGTACATATTTATGAAAATAAAAATATGGCAAGACATTTTTGCACAGCTTACATTTACAGGTCTAAGCATTCTTGTGTGTATTTGTTTGCATATATTTAGCCTGTGAATGTTTTCATGCCAAACATAATGTAGGAAATAGTTTCTCAGCATAGGAGTTATTATTTTTCATTTTTCAGAAGGTTTTTTTTTTTTTGCCTCAAATGATTAGACCTGACATTGTGTTTTGAGTCACACCATATCAGCTGATGGCAGCTTCACCACCTTGTATGGAGCTTTCAGAGATTTTAGTAATTGAAAAAGCACCAGCTAGCTACTAAATATTTGTTCTAACTGCAGCACTTTCCTTTTCGATAAAATAATGTGTAACCTTGCAGATGGAAAAATGGTTGGATAGAAACACAATACATTTCAAAAGCTGTAAGAACCCCTGCATAATTCAGGATTACACTTTTAGAGCTATGCTTTTCCTTTAATACCCTACGGCACTGTTTTTGCTTAGGTCCGCAAGTGCTAGCCTTGTTTTTAAAGGGATATTTTCAAAAAATATATAGATATTTAATTTAAATGATAGTACACCACAGCATGGAATTAGTGTATCCATACCAAAATAAATGCATTAGAAGCAATAGCTTAACCCCTTAAAAATCAGGCCCCCTTTTCATATATGTGTAATAAACACTAGTCTAATGATCTGATTATTTCCCTATAGAGAGAGTGTCATTTCCCTGAAAAAAAAAGTTTTTTTTTAGTGATTGCAGACTTGGTGACTTCCACAGTGCACAATATATCACTTGAGGAATCCCACCCAGTAACACTGAGGGTAAGAAAGGGTCCGTGGTGCTTTAAGAAGACTCTAGCTGTAATGCTCTGGTTGTAAGTGAATCCTAATGTGGGGATGCTAGCTGCCAATCTGGCTCCTTGAGTAAGTCTGGAGAGATCTCAGAGAGAGAACTAGTATTCACAAAATATCATAATGGTGTTCTGATCTTTATAGCAAAGCACCAGCAGGGATCCAACCACACTTTAGAATAAGGGCACAGCAAAGCATTAAAGCATGATGCAACGGTCCAGCCAAAATGGTCAGGGCAAATGGAAAACAGAAAAGAACAATAAAAAGATTGCCTTCAAGACGGGCAGCAAACTGGCAAAATCTAGTCTAGTCTAGTCTATGGTAAAAACAGTTGGCAGACTAGGTAATTCAAAGCTCAGGCAAATGCCAGGGCAGAAATTGAAATTTTTAATCCAGAATTCAAGATAGGGTCAATAATTAGGCATCAAGCAGGAGCACAGGCCATCTTCCATACGTGGACAGTACGTGTCTATTGCTAACACCTTCAGCATATAGGCAGCAGTATAGACCAAATGTCAGATTATTTCACTAATGTGCCCAAATATTCCTGCTACGGCTAGGCGATTCCTTGTTTAAATGAGTTAAATGATGTTAATGGTTCAAAGAATGTCAGGCTGAATGGTCGGCCCCCACACATTTTCACCTCACCAAATCTGGCCCTCGTTGCAAAAAGTTTGGACACCCCTGCCTTATACCCAGTATCAGCCAGATGGTTTACTTGCAATTCTTTGTTTTGGAAATGTCATATCTATTAGTAGTGTGAGTTTATAATGCTTTTCAGCATCATATTTATATAGTGACAGTATGATAGTGTACTTCAGTGAGACAACTGCTATTTTTCCATTGCAGTCTAAAAATTGTGTTCAGTGACAGTGGAAAACAGAGTTGCAGTGAGTGGGTTGGCTATACACTGCATTCTTCACACATTTTCTGTATACATTAAGCTTAAATGGCTCCAGTTAATGGAGGAAAGGTGTTACGTTACGGCATGCTTGTGCTTTGCCTTTTTACATTGTGAGTAAGGCACAAGTCTGAAAGGAGCTCTCGTTGGCAGAGAAGCCAGCCAAGTGGGGAAGTGTATTACAAGAAGTAGTCAGAGAGTCTGAAAAACAAAGTATGTCCAGGTAGCAGAAGAACAGACTGGAGAACCTGTCACAAAAAGTATGGGCAAAAGGAGGCTGCTAACCCTAGAAGAGGAATGTGAATACGGTAAGTAATGTTCTGCCTGAAACGATTTTGTAAATAAATTTTTAAGAGTCCCTGAAACATCTGCTTTGTCCTAATTTATATGCTTAGATTACCTGTAAATATAGGTATAAAATATGTAATTATAAATTCCCCAAAGGAAAGCCTTCTGTTGGTAGCCTCGCATTTCTCCTCCTCTCTTGCCATGAGAGTTTACTAGACTCACTTCCCCTTATAATTAGTTTAATCCCAGAAAACAAAAAGCATTTTGGGTCATAAAAATTGCTCCATAATTGAAAATGTATTTCATAAAAGCAAACGTTTTTGACAAGCAGAAAACTTTCATCTGATCCGTATAAAACCAGACATTCATTGTCAATGAATAGTATTTCTGAATATGCTATAGAAATCTTCACAACACCTCTATTTAACAGCACAGTTCATTACTGCTTGTAATGCATGCACTGAAATGAAGGTTTCTTCACTTGTGAGTGCAATAATAAATATTTATGCTATAACATAAATGTTAGACATACTGATCAGCCATTTTGACTACCACTACAGGTTCACATTATTCCTCTTCCCAAGTAATGGACTGTTTCTGAGCAACATAATTCATTATATTTAGGAAAAATATTAACTTATGCAGCTTTAAGACTGAAAAGTTGTCAAATTCACTGTTAAAATATTTCTATAATAAATGATGACCCTAATACTTAATAGTTTGTGGTGGAAATAAACCGACTTGAGTTAAGCTCATTAACACAAATGCAAATATGTTGGCATACATTATAGAGTCATATCAATGGACAATTTCAGATCTAACATACATTGGTATATTTCCCTATGCTTTAAATTTATTACATTAAAGAAAAGAACTGCATAATACAGGATTGTTTAAACTGCTGGATAATTAGCTGCTCCTCCATCTGGTACATTCTTGACTCCACAAAGGGAAATGTGTCAGTTTGTATACCAATTGGGCCTTCCATGTTGATTGGAGGCAAATATGGGTTCCCTATCCTTTACAGGAAGATGATATATTAGTAAGCAAAGTATAATTTTATTGCGTTGGTCGTTGCTGTGATAAGAACTGGTGTCTTGGGCCACTTGCTGAATAATATGGATTATAGTCTCAAACCAGAAGAGCAGTGCTTTAAAATCCCATTTTCACATAAAAGAATTTAAATCCAAAGGTATTACTGTTATAACAGTAATGTTTTCTAGTGAATCAGGATAAATCATATGGCCTCACATTCATCTAATGAGGAGCGGCGGGAAATGCAGAAAGTGCATTTTCTGTTCATCTCCCTCTGTCATCTAAGCAGACACTATAATAGAAGCAAAATGATTAAATGACTGGAGATTTTATTCAAGACCAATTCAAACTATAATTTAAAAAAAAAAAATGAAAAGACATAGAAAAATTATCTAATCAAAACAATGGACTAAAATGTAAGATGAGCCATTGCTCGCTGATTCATACCGCATGGACAAGAAAAGATTATAGTCTCATTAATGTTCGTACCAGAGAAGAAAATGACAGGCTTAATTCAGGGTTGGTTTGTACCAGTGCAAATCCCCTGACCACCTATTAGCAGAGAAGTGTACTTGTGTGCATCTCCCAGGGCTAATGGAAGAATCAGTGTGTACGAGTAATTCCTAAGGCACAATGGACACTTTATTAAGATCCCTTGGTAGCATTTCTGAGACAAATAAAGCCATGATTCAGAGGAGAGTTGCATTGCTGGTAAATAGAGTATACTCTATCTTCGTTAACCTTTAATGGATTATGATAAAATAACATATGTTTTGTTCCCTGTGTATTTTTCCATTTACACAGAGAACTCCAATCAATCATGAAATTGATAAGTAAGAACATTCTAGCTCTTATTTTGTGCCATATGTATTAATAAAGCATTGATCTGTAAATGTGCTCTTTACCTTCATGCACATCTATAAGAACAATGTTTTAAATAGTAAAATGTATCTTTGGAAGATGTTCCTGTCCATGGAACTGAATGCCCTTCACTTAAAAAACATCTGTGCACTGGTGCCACTGTCTATCAGGCTGTCCTGGGAACAAACTTCCTTTTCACCTCCTTGCGGATGAAGGGATTTTCATGCAATTACCCAGGATTGCTGCATCTAAAGCTGGCCACAGACGCAAAGATCTGATCGTATGAATCAATGTACGATCAGACTTTCCCATCTCCCGACCTGCCACTAACCATTCAGATCAAAGTCTTACCATTCAGACCAAATAAAGTAGTAAAAGAACAGATCAGCCAATGTTCTACCAACACGCAGAGATATTACCCGCAGCCGACAGAAATATACTAACCTGTCCGATCGACCAAACGACCGATCTCTCCCGGATGAAAAATGTCGGGACTCTCCACACACGTTCCGAAAATCGTACGATGAGATCTTTGCATCTATGGCCAGCTTAAGGGTACAAGTGGTACCAGGAGGGGAAGGTATATTCAGCTGCATGTTTTGTTGCCTATGGGAGAGTTACTTTCCCAGGGACAACAAACCATCTTGCCTATCCTAAATGGAATGAAAACCTTAAGAGACGCTAGAAGAGGGCAAGACAACCATAAAGCTATGGCAGCATAGATATTACCCTGTATTAAGCGCAGTTCTATAGGAAAATGTAATTTACAGTGGCTGCTTGAGTATTCTTTATGACTGACCAACTGTTGGCCTCTACAGCAGTTGGAAAGATATGATTTAAATCAGATTCTGATTGGCCACTTACAAGATATGTATATTTTAACAGTAAAATTACAACATATGCATTTAAGTTGTTCAAAAAACCAAAAGGTTATTTCAGGTCAAGGACTGCCAGTGTTACTAGGCAATAATGGCACACCTTAACCTTACAATTTTGTAGCCCCTAACCTAACATTTTTATTTTCCCATTTCCCTGATTATGACTGCAATCTTGTTTTCATTGCAATAAAAATGCTAGTTAAACTGAAAAGATTCTTCAAAAAAGCAACAGGAAGTAAATATATTCTTTATAGTGGGCTAAAATTTTAAACTATTTCTCATCATTAAAATTAAAGATGCATTATGGATTAGGGATGCACCAAAGCTATGATTCGGATTTTGTCGAATCCCTGTGCCTGGCCAAACTGAATCCGAATCCTAATTTGCATATGCAAATAAGGGTTGGGAAGGGAAATAACGTGACTTTTCTTCACAAAACAAGGAAGTAAAATCTTTTTCCTGCCTTTTTCCTTACCTTCCCCTAATTGGCATATGCAGATTATATTTGGTATTTGGCCGAATCTTTCACTAAGGATTCGGTGATTCAGCCAATCCCAAATAGTGGATTTGGTGTAATGTATAAAAAACAAAATATATAGCACTCTGGATGCCTCATAATGAGTTTTTAAGAAATTAAACAAGTACTCAGATATTAGAAGTTATTTTCCCATCTTGATGTTGCTTTGCTGCCCCCATGCTTTATATATTTTAATTTGAGATAATTGAGAAGTTTATTGTCATTTTTGCTGATACACTTCTAAATAGCAGAAAGGTTTTAAGAGTTTTTGTTACTTTTTACTGATTGCCTCTGTCTGTAATGAGTCTACATCATAAGGCAATATCCCCACATTTAGTAAAGGTAATTGATTTCAGTGTGGAAATAGGAAATTATTAAACAGAAGGCCTCATTGTCGTGTGGGGGTAAAATGAATAAATAAACACAAATGTAGGTAGCACCTTCTAGCAATATTCACAGTCAATAAAATCGAGTTTTTTGAATGCCAATTTTACGATACGAATTGACGCTGGATTTTGTTGTGACAATATGTAGTTTTGATTTTTTCAAGTAAATTATTGATAAATGAGTTAAAATCATGGATGGGAGTTTGGTTGGATTTGTTTTCATAAAAATGTGGTTAATTTGAGTTTTAGTAAATGTTCCCCATGATGTTAAATTCAAGTTAAATTTTTTTTAAATGCAATTTATAACTGTTAGTATTTACCATGTTTATAAATAAATATGGACTATGGCCTTGCCCTGGCTCAGTGTGCATGTGTTGTTTTGCTGTTTGTGGAGTGTTTATTTTGCTGGGAGTGTACCTTACATTGCAGCCATCAAAACTATTCTCAAATTCAACTTGATAAATTGACTGGTAGAAAAACACTATTTTTTCTGAAAGTCCCGTAGGAAAATAGATCAAGGTATTTGTAAATAAGCTCTAAAATAAATATGACCATTAAAATTCATTCAAAGTTTTCATTACTGAATTTATGCAAACTATTTATGCCAAAAAGACAGTGTTGGGACAAGGGAATTCCTGTAAATCCTACATCTGTATGTATAGAGAGGTGGGGGTTTCAGGTGTATCTAGAACTGCAAATTCTTGCAATTCTCTCCCTAGGTAGCCTTCAAGGTGAGCTACCCCTACAGTCTGCCATTCCCCCCCAGTGGGACCAGCACTCTGGGAATCAATGTGTTAGACACACCAGGGGACACATTCACTAAGCTCCGGTGAATGAATAGAGGGAAAAAAACTCGAATTTCGAGGAGTTTTTTGTTCTCCTTGACTATTCGCCTGAGTAGAATGATTCGAATAGATTGAGCGAAAAAAACGCTGCGACTATTCGCCCATTCGATAGTCAAAGTACTTTTGACTGCCTACTTCGACTGCCTACTTCGACAGAGTAAACCTACCGAATTGCTTTAAAAGCCTATGGGAAGTCCCATAGGCTTTTTTTCTAAGTTTTTGATTGAATAAAAAGGCATTCGATCGATCATTCGATCGAATGAAAATCCTTCGATTGAATATTCGATCACTCGACTATTCGCAAGGCGAATATTCGCCCATTCAACTATTCGCCAGCGCGCAAATACGCCCGAAATTCCCTATTCGATTCTATTCTCCAGTCGAATTTTGAGGGATTTAACCCCTCGAAATTCGACCCTTAATACATCTGCCCCCAGATGTATAATTTATAAGTATAGTTTTATCTATGCAATTCAGAGCTTTAAAAAGCTGTACATCTATGTGACCCATTATCCAGAATGCTCAGGGCCTGGAGTTTTCTGGATAATGGATCTTCATACCTTAAGTCTACTAGAAAACTATTTAAACATTAATTAAACCCTATAGGCTTGATTTGCCTCCAATAAGGATTCATTTTATCTTACCTTTCAAATGCTGCTTTATTATTATAGCGAAAAGGAAATCATTTATAAAACGTTGAATTATTTGGCTAAAATTGAGTCTATGGGGGATGGCCTTTCCATAATTCAGAGCTTTCTGGACATCAGGTTTTTGCATAATGGATTCCCTACCTGTACCTTTCTACAGGTCCTTTGGGCCGAGCTCTGTAAGAGGCAAAAAAACAATGGAGAAGGGGTTCGTCAGCACAGTGGTACAATCGCTATACCAATACCTTGCAATGTTAGGGTACTAGACTCAATTCCATGCAAGGAATTCTTTGCAAATAGATTGTTCTCCCCATGCCTGCGTGGGTATCCTCCAGGTACTCCAGCTTTATCCTACACTCAAAGCATACTAATTCCTGATAAAACTGACCATAGTGATATCATCTCTGTAAAAAAAAAGCGGCAGAAAATGTCACTGATCAATTTACAGTATAAAGAATAATAATGATAACCCATTCCTCCTTTACACACAAGTTACTCACCTTTTTATTTGTCATCATTTATTTGCATCCTAACTTATTATGTGGTAGGTATCTGACAAAAGCCTTTCTGTGAGGTGGGTTTGCAGTTGTAGACTCTGTTTATTACATAAAAGGAGTATGCTGGTGTAAAAAAAAAACTGTGTTGGAAAAGTATTGTACAATGTAATTTTTTTTACAGGTTATTTGACATTCTTTTGACATTTTCGTTTGTGAAGCATGTTTAAAGGCTTCTTCACATTTTTGTTGAACATCGTACATGCAACATTCAGAGATTTGTGTGTGGTTACTGTCAGAATTAGACAAGCGAATGAATGACATTAGAGATGATAAATTTGCCTCGAAGTTGACTGAAGTGCCCTAGGGGTAATGAGTCTTGGGTTTAGCGTAACTAAAAATATTTAATTTTTCTCTGCAGTGTGGGGGAAGCCATGTCATTTATATTCCTTAAATCATCGTGTTTGGCAGCTTTCCTTTTTATCTTGCCACATATCTTTGCCAAAACTTGAATTTACTTCCGTCAGATTAACTGGCTTCAGTTAGAAACTGGCTTTTCTTCTAAGAAGTCTGACTACGGGGATAAGCTTAAATGACATCCTCCCTCACTGCTGAAGCGTCTCACATGCTTGGCAAATCAGAACTGCTAAGTTTGCACAGATGGCATCACATATTCAGTCATCGCTCTTTAATATGTTTAATTAGACAATACACAAGCTTCAATTTTAGTTCTTAATTTGGGAATTATCAGCTGGAGATTAGCTGGAAATAAGACTCAAAGGTAATCATTTAACACACATTAGAAAGCTGCATAACTGCTGAATGTGTTCTTGAAACATTGAAACAACTAAAGGCTTTGCATTCTGGTGTCATGAGACTAAGGATATTTATCAGCAGTATAAATAGGTCTTGTGTGATGATCATATATAACTAATAAAAACTGTAGTCATAGGAGGATGTTTTGTATCAGTTCACAGGAAATCCATGAATCTAACCATCCACTAACTTTGTATTGAACATACATCCCTATATAAAACACTAGCTCCTGCAAAAAAATGGTAAACACTATTTAAAATGAATTAACTGACTGCATAAAGGTTCGCCTCATATTTAAATAATGGATAATAAAAAGATGCTCACACACTTGTACACAAGAGGTATCTCATTTTAATTAAAATGTGCCAAAAATGTATTTCAGCATAAATCACATGATGAAGCAGACATAGACCTCCAGTTATAATGCTAGTCAAATTCTGAACAAGCCTTGGAAATTCAAACAAAGCCCCAGAGTCACAACAAAAGCAAATACTAATTTTATATCATCATACATGGATGGAAGAAACTTGGAATAACAATGTTGACACATCAATCATGTACCATCAAGAAATGCACAATGTACAGTGAAATGCTGGATGTTCAAATGGAAATGCAACAGATAAAGAACCTATCATGAAAAGATATAAAAAATATCTGTAAAGAGGCAGAAAGTTTTAGAGTTGTTCAGCCATTAAATGGAAGACATTGCTCACTGGGAGCCTATAATAAGGGCTAAAGTTTTAAAGGGGTAGTTCAGTTTTACGTTAAATTTTAGTAAGTTATATAATGGCTAGTGATGTGCAAATTTATTCGGCAGGTGCAAATTCGCTGTGAATTTGGCCATTTCGCCACCACCGAATAAATTCGCAAATTTGTTGCGAAAGTTTTTTTCGACTGTTCAAATGCCGGCACTCATTTAGACGCCGTTGAATTGTCGCCGGTGTCAAAATCACGGTTTTGCGAATTTTTCACAAGTTTCGCGAATTTCGCAATACATAGGGGCAGATGTATGATGGGTCGAATATCGAGGGTTAATTAACCCTCAATATTCGACTAGGAACTAAAATCGTTCGATTAAACGATTTAGCGCAAATCCTGCGATCGAACGATCGAAGGATTATTCCTTCGATCGAACGATTAAATCCTTCGAATTGAACGATTCGAAGGATTTTAATCCAACGATCGAAGGAATATCCTTCGATCAAAAAATCCCAGGCAAGCCTATGGGGACCTTCCCCATAGGCTAACATTGACTTTGGTAGCTTTTAGCTGCCGAACTAGGGGGTCGAAGTTTTTCTTAAAGAGACAGTACTTTGACTATCGAATGGTCGAATAGTCGAGCGATTTTTAGTTCGAATCGTTCGATTTGAAGTCAAAGTAGTAGTCGAAGGTCGAAGTAGCCCATTCGATGGTCGAAGTAGCCCAAAAAACACTTCGAAATTCGAAGTTTTTTTATTCGAATCCTTCACTCGAGCTTCATGAATCGGCCCCTAAATGTTAACTGAAAGGTGAACAACCACTGCTGTAAAAACAAGTGCCATTTTATTCAATCTATAACATGTTAAAAAAAACTTTTACATTTGAGTGGTGGAGTTCATTTTTGGACTGCTGACCTTTAAAGGAACTCGAGGGACACATTGACTGCTCCCATAAAGCAACTGGTCTATGTTGGCAAGAGTTAGAGTTCAGGAACTTCATGCTAACAACTATTACAAATCATGGTAATAGCTATTACAATTTGCATTTTTACCATATTCCCATCTTCACAACATACAGTTACATAGTTACATAGTTAAATTAGGTTGAAAAAAAACAAAGTCCATCAAGTTCAACCCCTCCAAATGAAAACCCAGCATCCATACACACACCCCTCCCTACTTTTCATTAAATTCTATGTACCCATACCTATACTAACTATAGAGCTTAGTATCACAATAGCCTTTGATATTATGTCTGTCCAAAAAATCATCCAAGCCATTCTTAAAGGAACAGTAACACCAAAAACTGAAAGTGTTTTAAAGTAATGAAAATACCATGTAGTGTTGCCCTGCACTGGTAAAACTGATGTGGTTGCTTCAGAAACACTACTATAGTTCATATAAACAAGCTGCTGAGTAGCAATGGTGGAAATTGAAAAACGGCTATATGGCACAGGATAAGTAATGGATAACAGATAGCATTATGTTCTACAGAGTTTATTTGCTATCTGCTGTGTAACTTGAGCCTTTTCTCCTTTGAAAAGCTGCCCCCATGGCTACACAGCAGCTTATTTATATAAACAATAGTAATATTTATGAAGCAAACACAGCAGTTTTACTAGTGCAGGGCAACACTGCATTATATTTTTATTACTTAAAACAATTTCATTTTTTGATGTTACTGGTCCTTTAAAGGCATTACCTGAATCAGCCATCACAACATCACCTGGCAGTGCATTCCACAACCTCACTGTCCTGACTGTGAAGAACCCCCTACGTTGCTTCAAATGGAAGTTCTTTTCTTCTAGCCTCTGGTACGGTGATCCACTTTATGGGTAAAAAGGTCCCCTGCTATTTGTCTATAATGTCCTCTAATGTACTTGTACAGTAACATATTTCAACCTATCCCAGTTTACTTACAGAAGCAGTTACACACATCATTGTGTCATGGTTCTGGCATTGGACTATTAATTGAAATCTCAAACCACATAATTAATTCTGTATTTTGGTACCAACCCGAAGGGGTGACAGAGCATTTGGCAAAACTGCTGTTAAATTGTTTTCAGTTGATTGATCTTCCATCAAGAAACCACAAACATTCTAAAATTTCAAAATTTCCTAAACCAGATGATAGCTGAATGGTGTGAATTGCCAACATTTAAGACCACAATCTTCTGAACAAAATGGAAAAAGATGATCATGCTGTAATCTTGTAGGGAGAACGGCTTGTGGTAAAGTATAAAATCGACTATTCTGTGCTCCATTTTTTCTAGAGACATGTGGAATATCCATTTTCAGATGAGTTGCCCTGTGTGGTGATTCATTACTGAGATTTATTTTAGATATTTTTGAAGACACAAATGTTTTGCAAAGCATGGATTCGCAGCGAAGTTACGCACTTCGCCATCTGTTAATTTTTTTGCGAACCTTCTGAAACAAAAAGGTCGTCATAGGAAAAAAATATCCATTGACTTGGACAAAAAAGTTGCTGAGACAAATAAGTCGCCGAGACACTACAAGAAAAACGTCCATTGACTTTAATACATTTGGAGTGAGAAAAAACTGTCACGCATGTTAAAAACGCCTTTTGACTTGAATATGTTTGGCGAACATATTCGCTCATCACTATTGAATACACAATAATAATATTGTCCAAGATTAGGAATCTCACTTCCACAGATACTATTCAAAGCAGGAGTTTTGCCTAGTTCTTTAATGTATATGAATACTTTTTCCATCAAGGCATTGGTTTGATTCAATGAAGAAACCCCACATTACTGAATCCTTGCCGGTGATCAAATAAGTCATTTGTTTCCATGGTATCATTTGTACAATGACAGAGTTTAGTTCAGCAGACTTTTACTTTTTACTTTACTATTGCTATTATGCAGAGAGACACAGGATCCTCAATACTATGACTGGTAGGTAAACAAGTTAGGGACCGCCATATGGGGTTTACCTTGACGTGGTATGGTGGCTTTTCAACTTTATGATCATAACTTTGCAACTAAAAACCCCTGTCTTTGTTAACACATGCATTTGCATATCTACTGAATTACTTAGACAGGGGCCCAGGGAATGTGCACTGACCCATTTGGATATGCCAGTAGCACTTCCCTTATACTTATATATATTTTTACTTAGCAATGCGGGTGCTCCCACAACCCCCCTTGTGTATTTGAGTTTAATTCAATACTAAATTATATTTTACATTTAGGCCTTCAAGGCCATACAAGCTAACTTAGATGCTGTTATGTGTTTAAAATGAATATTAGGAGTGGGGGCATGTTAAATGTAATTCTAATTTGAACGTTATTAAAGGTTGCGTTAATGTTGTTTTGAATTCAAGGCTTATCTACTTAGGGAAGTGAGTCTGAGAACTAGAAGGAAAATATTGCACAATTCATAAAAAAGTGCTGTGAGCTGAAAAATAATAAAGAATCCAACTCCTGTTGTTGCCATGCTGTAAAGATGGTCTTAACAAGACAACAGCTCAGTATAAGATCCAGAATTTGTATATAATACACAAAAGCCATAAATATCTTGTAAATTATATCCTTATAAACGGTGAGTTCTGATGTCATCAGTTATAAACGGTGAGTTCTGATGTCATTTCTGTCACATGACTCACTGAAACTTGTGTATTATAATAAATAAAGTACCCCCAGTTGCAAAATATGAGGATATTAGAAGTTACCTCGGAGTTCCATGACCTGTATAAAAACACTCGGCCTTCGGCCTCGTACTTTTATATGGTCATGAAACTCCTCGGTAACTTATAATATCCTTATATTTTACAAGAGGGGGTACTTTATTCACTATATTATATATGTATTGCATCATGCTCTCACAACATACTGCCTGATTTCCCTCAGACCAAATTATAACAATGAAGAATAGCTTTACAATATATGTTTTGGCATTTTATTTTTTATTGTTCTTTTATATGTTTATACATGTTGATTACGGAATCTACAAGAGAGGTGAAGGCCCTTCGCCCCCTTTTTAATTGTGTGTTTTCTTCATTTATTTATGGGTTCTAATTAAAGGTGTAGTTAACTTTTATATTAAATTTTAGTATGATGGTGACTGTGATATTCTGTAATACTGATCTTCATATTTTGTTTTTTTATAATTTTGTTGCATTTTGTGGTAGCAAGCAGTCAGCTCAGAAATTCCATCATATTCTGCCTCTCTTCAGCTTACATTTTAAGATGCCATCAGGTTGCAACAATCTGTGACCCTGGTAACCAAACAAAACGGAACCTTTCTTACCAAGATTGGACTGGGCTGGCCCAGGCCCACTCTCCTGGTTGGCCACCCATATTAAGAACAAGTAGAGGTTAGCTTGATGCAACATGGTGAGGGGTTGGATGTTGCAAAGGAGCCCTGGTGGCTGCAAGGAAGACCCTTTGTGTTGCAGTCCCAGTGGGCCCCTAATGCTCCAGTCCAATGCTGTTTGAAAATGTACATGTTACTGGTTACAGTTTCTCATTCACTATATCGACATGTTGCTAAAAAAGAGTAAGCCAAAGGCAACCAGGTCATCTTTGCAATGACAGAGGTATAATAGAATAAATATAGTAGAACCCTGTTTTTACCACCCAATTTCAGTTTTTCCAGATTATTTGCTGATACTGTTAGTCATGGTGTTGCACTCGTAATCACTGTTTGTTTCCCAAAACTTACGTTTTCCATCATTTTGTGGTTGTTTTGCCTGGCCCACTGAGAAAAGTAAAAGCGGGGTTCTACTATAATTCAACCCCCCCCCAAAGAATAAACAGTGGAGACCCACTCCCCACATTATAGTAAATGATAATGTTCTTTTGAAGATGCAGACCGGAAACTTATCTAGAATGCTTGGGACAGAAGGGGTCATTTCTGTCATTTGGATCAAATACTAAGTATTTTAAAACATTATTTAAGCATTAAATCCAATAGGATTGTTTTGCCTCCAGTATGGACTAATTATATTTTAGAATCAAGGCACTGTTTTTTTATTATAGAAAAAGGAAATTTCTTAAAAATTTTAATTATTTGTTGAACATCAAGTCTTTTCAAGATAGCTTTCCTGTAATTTGGAGCTTTCTTGATAACGGGTTTCCAGGATAGTTAATCAATTTATATTGATGCTAAGAAAAATAGATAGATTTTAGATATATGATAGCTAAATAGATAGATGATAGATAGATGATGATGATGATGATGATGATGATGATGATAGATAGATAGATAGATAGATAGATAGATAGATAGATAGATAGATAGATAGATAGATAGATAGATAGATAATAGATGATAGATAGATAGATGATGATGATGATGATGATGATGATGATAGATAGATAGATAGATAGATGATACATAGATAGATAGATAGATAGATAGATAGATAGATAGATAGATAGATAGATAGATAATAGATGATAGTTAGATAGATAGATAGATAGATAGATAGATAGATGATAGATAGATGATAGATAGATAGATAGATAGATAGATAGATGATGATGATGATGATGATAGATAGATAGATAGATAGATAGATAGATAGATAGATACAGACAGACAGATAGATAGATATCAAGGCAAAATAATCATGTCATATTGGCTGTAAAGCACATTTAACACTAATCTGACCCCATCCATCTATGATTGTTTCTTTGTTTATTATTTGTTCATGTGCATCTCCACAGTGAATTTTTCTGGGCTGTGATGAAGAAAGAGAAGCAGCCAGCACCATACCTGGCTCATAGATAATTAGAGATTGCTCGCTATGCACCAACTTCAACCCCTCAAACCTTTTTATGTGAGTAGATTGTAATTAAATGAAAAATCATAGGGTGTAAACACTGAACCAACTTGTATATGTGTGAACATAGACTGTGGAGCCTAATTATAATTTATAATTAAATCTTGTAATGCTGTAATGAATATTTGGTAAAACTACAAGTAATTATGGTGTATCAGTAACTAATTTGTGCAATAATAATTATTTTAGGTGGATTTGGCTGTGATCACAAAATCTATGATTGAAGACTGAAGTACTGAAAGTGGCGTCTATCCAAGCACATTTCTGCTGCTTCATTTTATTCACTATTTCTAACTTTTTACTACTGATCAAATGGTTTCACTGGTTTGTTTAGTTTATTTTATTGATTTATTACAATTCTTTATAATTAATTTTCTCTATATATGGCCAGAATGAACATATCATGGTGATAGACTGTAGCTCTGCAATGGAAAATGGTAGAATTTCAAATAAATCTTGACTTTTCCTCTTGCAAATGATATTGATATCATTCTTCCTGCTTGATGTGGAGCCCTGAATCTTGTCCTTCACCTTTTTGTCGTTTTTAATTAGTTTCTTAGGTTTGTATTTTTCTGGCATTATTATATTAATTAGCCTCACTATAAGGGGCAGATTTATCAAGGGTCGAATTTCGAGGGGTTAAAACCCTCGAATTCCACCATCGAATTAAAAATCCTTCGAATTCGAATATCGAATTTGAAGGTTTTAGCGCTAAAATAAGCATTCGATCGATCGAATAAAAATCGTTCGATCAAACGATTAAATCGTTAGAAACGAACAATACGAATGATTTTCAGCGATCGATCGAAGGATTTTTATTCGATGCCAAAAACTTAGAAAAATGCTTGTAGAAGGTCCCCATAGGCTTATTATGCAATTCGGTAGGTTTAAATTGGCAAAGTATTGAATTTGAAGGATTTTTAAAGAGACAGTACTTCGACTATCGAATGGTCAAATAGTCGAACGATTTTTAGTTTGTTCGAATTGAAGTCGAAGTAATTCAAACTTTTTTAACTTCGAAAATTCAAGCTTAGTAAATCTGCCCCTAAGGGCTAGTCCACACGGGGAGATAGCCAGGCGTTTGTGGTCGCGGCGACAAAGCGCCGCGCCAGTCGCCACGACCGGCGCAGGCGACAGTTTTGTATGGGCGCCTATGTAAAAACGCCTGTGCTAACCACACGAGGCGATGCGCTTTTCAACAGTCGCCTGAAAATGCCTCGCCAGGCTTTTTCAGGCGACTGTTGAAAAGCGCATCGCCTCGTGTGGTTAGCACAGGCGTTTTTACATAGGTGCCCATACAAAACTGTCGCCTGCGCCGGTCGCGGCGACTGGTGCGGCGCTTTGTCGCCGCGACCACAAACGCCTGGCTATCTCCCCGTGTGGACTAGCCCTAAGTGTTTTTATTCTGGCTTCTGCCTTGTCATTTATTTCCTGACCTCTAGATTGTTTATCCTATTTTCTTATTATCCTTTTAATCTTTGACCTATGGTTTAAGAATATTTAATGCCTCCTCTTGGCCTTAGCCTGTCTCTTGTTTCTGTTTTGAAACCTGAGCTAACTAGCTTTGATCTTGACCAGTCTCTTACTGTATCTGAGGCAATTGTGTATATTGTGTGTGAGATGCTTGTCTCTGACCTTTGGTCACCCCTAACCATTTCCTCTAAGTTTAGGTATTATATTTTACCAGTACTTTATAATCCACTCTTAGGGGGTTATTTACTAAGCTCCGAAAACCCGAAATTCCCCGAAATCCGAAAAATTCGAGATTATTTTTATAAAATCGGATTTTTAAAAAAATCGCCAGAAAATTTGCGATTTTCGCGAATTGGCGAAAATTTCACGAAACGGCGCCTGTTTTTTATCAGGTGAATTTTCGCGGGCGTTTCGCGAATTTATTGGCTGACGGCGAATCGCTCAAATTCGCCACGAATTCACGCCTGGCGAATAAATTCGCCCATCACTACTAAAAAGCCTGAATATGAAAACACGGCATCTCAAACCTGTAGAGGTTACATAAAAGTCAATGGGAACAGTCCAATTGATTTTTGGTTGTGTCGGGGGTTTCGGGCAATTTCACAATGTTTTCGGAGCTTTCGGGTGAAAACTCAGAAAAATTCGGAGATGGGGAAAATTCAAGAAAAAAACGTGAAAATCTGAGCTTTTCACGCAAAGCAAGTTTTCTGGAAAATGTAATCATAAATTAGCGTTAAAAACCCGAGCGGGTTAGATCGGAGTTTGTAGCAGCCGATACTGAGATAAATTCGGACCTTTATAAATAACCCCTAACTGTATATTCTAGTTTAGACACTACTCCTTAGCTAAAAGTTTTGTACATATTACAGGTATGGGATCTGTTATCCTAAAACCCAGTATCCAGAATGATTCAAATGACAGAAAGGCCATCTCCCATAGACTCCATTGTATCCAAATAATCCAAATTTCCTTTTTCTCTTTTCTGTAATAATAAAACAGTACCTTGTACTTCCTCCAAACTAAGGTATAATTATTCCTAATTAGAGGCAAATCCAGCCTTTTGGGTTTATTTAATATTTAAATGATTTTCTAGTAGACTTAGGGTATGAAGATTCAAATTATGGAAAGATTTGTTATTCAGAGAACCCCAAGTATTCTGGATAACAGGTCCCATACCTGTACAAACAAGATGATAAAATGTCTCATTTATCTGGAATTCTGTAAACCTCTGCTGTACTATTATGCCTGGTGCAAAATTACTGTATACCCAAAAATGGCATGTAATTCAGAATACATTGCATGTAAATCAATCAGAGATCAGAGACCAGCAACAATTAATTTAGGCATAGAGCAAAAATGTGGTGGTTTGCACCTGTTTCCTGCACTTTGCTCCCTAACACCCTGCTTATAAATATTCCCTACTGTGTTAAATGGGTGTAATGATGATTAAGAGCCCAAAAGCATATAGGAAATTTGGGCCTTTCCTGAACCCAATATTAAGACTAGGAAACTATAATCCCCCATTATATGGGTTTAGACCTTTAAATGCAGTGGTCCTGGAATTTTTAAATTGCTATTTTCAACTTCTTGTAGGACATAATCCTCCAGTTTGAGCACATGACCCCAATAGCAAAGTGTGAGACAGAGGATCGAACTCTCCACTTCTGTGTATAATTACCCTGAATGAGATTACTGAGTTGGTTGGCTTTCTGGTCATGTACACATTTGGGCATCTTATAAAAGTATTTTCTAAATGTTTGCTTGTGTGTGTTAACAATGGTTGTATTGGTTGTTGGCTGTTTGAGTTTGGATGGACTATACCTAGAAATATATTAAAGGAGAGCTAAACACTAAAAGTTTAATTGATGTAAACTTACTAAAAAGTGGTCCTCTGAGTGCATTTGGAATTTATTGTAGTTTTCTATTTTAATGGTTTCTAACATATTAGCAGTTTTAGACTGCTAATATCAATATGTGCAATTGACTTGGGCCAAGTGACCGTACTCCTGTTTAAGGTCATGCAATTCACAAAAATGTACCCACATTTGAATTTATATTTTTGCAAGGGGCATACACAGTGGTGGATGAAACTAAGGAGCTGATTTATCAGCAATACTTGAATTAAAATTTTTACTGTGATTCAATTTTCTTGCACTAGAATTATAGTTTCAAAACTTAAATATTCTATAATTATTAAGCTGAAGAAAACTTGAATGCAAAACTTCGGCTTGCAAGTTCTTGTAGAAGTCAATGGGAGCTGCCCTAGGCAAAATGTAAGATGTAAGCTTTTTTTGTTCAATTCTTTTTGGGAGTTTGTAGACTCATGTCAAATAATGAGCAGAATATGAACTTGATGTATTTGAATTTTTTTCACAGTTATATTCAACCAAGTTTACTATATTCATTTTTTTAATAGATAAGCAGACATTTGAGGTTGGAAAATTTTTGAGTTTATTTGAACTGGAAAAAAACCCTCTAAAATCACAAATTTGAATTTCGATAAATAAGCCTCTCCACATATAGTTACATAGTTACATAGTTAAATCTGGTTGAAAAAAGACAAAGTCCATCAAGTTCAACCCCTCTAAATGAAAACCCAGCATCCATACACACACCCCTCCCTATTTTCACATAAATTCTATATACCCATACCTATACTAACTATAGAGTTTAGTATCACAATAGCCTTTGATATTATGTCTCTCCAAAAAATCATCCAAGCCATTCTTAAAGGCATTAACTGAATCAGCCATCACAACATCACCCTGCAGTGCATTCCACAACCTCACTGTCCTGACTGTGAAGAACCCTCTACGTTGCTTCAAATGAAAGTACTTTTCTTCTAGTCTGAAGGGGTGGCCTCTGGTACGGTGATCCACTTTATGGGTAAAAAGGTCCCCTGCTATTTGTCTATAATGTCCTCTAATGTATTTGTAAAGTGTAATCATGTCCCCTCGTAAGTGCCTTTTTTCCCGAGAAAACAACCCTAACCTTAACAGTCTACCCTTCCGTCCCTCTAACCAGTTTAGTTGCACTTAGTCTCTGCACTCTCTCCAGCTCATTTATATCCCTCTTAAGGACTGGAGTCCAAAACTGAACTGCATACTCCAGATGAGGCCTTACCAGGGACCTATAAAGAGGCATAATTATGTTTTCATCCCTTGAGTTAATGCCCTTTTTTATGCAAGAAAGAACTTTATTTGCTTTAGTAGCCACAGAATGACACTGACCAGAATTAGACAATTTGTTATCTACAAAAACCCCTAGATCCTTCTCATCTAAGGAAACTCCCAACACACTGCCATTTAGTGTATAACTTGCATTTATATTATTTTTGCCAAAATGCATAACCTTGCATTTATCAACATTGAACCTCATTTTCTAGTTTGCTGCCCAGTTTCCCAACTTAGACAAATCACTCTACATGGCTTAAAAAAACATAACTACTCATTAATAAAATGTAAGAAATAATTTAAAAACTGCATAATTTTATTAGAAATTTAGTTTTAAATTATCCATGAATCTTTTTTTTTTTTTTTTTTTTTTAAACTGACAGACCCGTTATCTGTGATTGCAGGTAATTCAGACTTTAAGTAAGCCAATCTTTATCAACTTCTGTTTTAATAGTTGATTAATTAGTGCAATAGGTATCCATTTAGAGACTTTATCTGAAGAGCAGTGTAACCATTAGCAAAAGAAACTTCCTTGTGCACTTCTAACTTAGATAACAAGGCCAGATAATGTCTGCCAGTCCTTTCTAGATTAGAGTAAACATAGTCACTCCCTTCGATCCTAACATGCAGGATCCAAGTAGATTCCTCTAACAACACGATTTCTAATATTTTATTATTACTAAGTACAATTTGTACACGGCATGCTCTTTCTAATTGTTCCAGCCTTATGATGTGCAATGTCGTTGTTTCTTCTTTTAACTGATGATTATTTTCCAACCACTTACATAATGTGCATTCTTTGCTAAGCTCTGGATAACAGCTCAGGTATTGGTATTCAAACACATTTATCAAATGTCAGATGATGATGAATAAGTAACCACTCTAACAGCTGTGGCCACATAGTAAAATTGGTCTATTACTAATTAATCAAACCCTATTTTTGCTCAAACTGGTACATTACATATTTTTGTGTACATACATATATATATAGAGATAGATATGCAAATGTGTTAGGTAAAAAAACCAAAAACTTCACTTGTACATTTACATGTAAAGTAGAATATCCAATATAATAGAATGTTCAAGTCTATATTATATACATATTTATATATTTGTGTGTGTGTGCCTATGTATACTGATGTGCAGCATTTTTCCTTAGGTTTGGATTACGTTTGTATACTTTGTTGGTACTTGGTATAGTTGGTTTTGAAAATTTTATATTTTGATGTTATTGTATCTGCATATTAAAGTTGTAATTAAAACTGTGGCCTTTTAAATCCCCCAAAAATGGATGTCCTGGGAGAAGGGATCATGAATGGAAATTAAGTAAAAGGGTGGTTATGGGGGGTAACATTGCGGGGCGGTTTTCTGTCACCCACGGTGCTTTACACTGCCCTTGTCATGGTACCAGGAGACATGTGAGGAGGGTCATTTATGACCACAAGTGCAATTACCATGTATTATTTCCATAATGCCGAATTTTACATAGAATGCCAGTGTTGTTATGCTCATCATCGAGAGTTCCACCTGAAGCACTTCAATATAAATTGGACACAAATGGGCTGTACAGTTTCCCAGTTTGATTAAAGTAAATTCTGGTGTTCAGCGTGAAAGTGATGTGTGCCCTGATTCTTTAGATGCAAGTGCAATCTGCCTATTGACACAGGGCACCAAGAGAACCCTGAAGCTACTGCCTGGTCTACAGGTGGCAGTAGCTGCAAGGTTCCTCTGCTTCAATAGGCGCAGCAGCACTCGATTTGAAGCAGGAGGCAAGAGGCAGGCAGCGGCTAAAAAGCTCAACTATATTGAAGTATAAGGGGCACAATTTGACACAAGAACCTTTAATTAATGGGGGTTCTACATGCAACTGACTGCAGGGAAATTTGTGAAAATTCAACAGTGCTTGTAGTTGATAACAACCCCCCAGGTGTTATGGAAAATGAACTACATGCTAAAAGTTGGGCAGCACTAGTCTATGTTATGCATAGAGCCAATCTACCGATATAGATGTATGATAAGATCCCTACTCTCCCCAATACAGTACTGACTGACAGGGACATTACATATTGAAACCGTTTCTGTGTGATCCAAATGCTTAGGAACTAACTGCTATGTTTATCAATCCAAGGTTCCAGTAAAAAGGGGCCTTTATGCCCAGGGGGATGTTTAATATTCTCTGATCCCTCTTCATGCAGTTCAGCATTAAATAAACATATTAGTTACTGTGTAACAGGAAACAGGGACTAATCCAGCTGTGGTAGTGTCTGCTACCTGTAAATGTCATTCTTTGGGTTGCGTAGGCGTAGGATGATTGCATATTGCATCCCTCTTAGATCCCTTAGCTACACCCAGGTATTTCTATCACATTCTTGTCCATAAAGCATTCATTGCTAATGTTTTGTCTCTCCTTTCATCTCTGGCAAGATACACAAATCTAGTAAGCACACCTGTGCAAGCTAGTTTACCCTATTCAAATATTGTGTTTTTTCTGTATAGCAAAGTGACTGTACACTTTCCTTCTAAAATAAGAGAAAAGAAATAGTTGTTTTCTTTGGTAACATAAATAAAATACTTACCATCATTAAATATTTGAGTGCCTTTGAATTTCTCTTGAGTTACAAATCAAGTACTCGAAGAGGAGAAACATAGTACAAGGAAGTGAAGGGTGGGAATAGACATCCCAAACACTAACTTTTATTGGACCTTTCTCAAGTTAGATTTGAATAGTTTCAATTGCCCTCTTGGAGGAAAGTATTTATTATCATTAAGTCTGCAATGGCAAAAGATTTTGGAGTTTAGAAAATAAGGAAAAATTGGATGATATAATATATCATCTTGGAAACCAATATATTAATCCTTATTCCATGTATGGAATGTATATGTTGGAAATCTGCAGAATTTTCATTTATCAATGTAACATTATTCAGTAGTATTTATATTATGTCTTTTAATTGCATATAACAATTTTTAAAGACTTGCTTGAAGGAGTTTCTTTTTTTATGGTCACAAAATATTACGACTCTCTTGGGAGCTCACGTGCAGTGTGCAAAATGCAATTTTTTATGCAAGCCCCATGTTTTTTACCTATTATGCATAATTCAAGATTAATTTTGGGCACAAGAAGGAGATGAATCTGATGCAGTCCTTTGACTTGCAGTTGTGCTGAAAAATCAGAACTGGGTCATCTTCAGTGCTTAGTTTCAAAATCATGTGCATGATCCTGCAGGTGCAAGTCTAATGCATCTGAAACTACCTTTGTGTGTCTCCAGCACCAATAGATGCACTTGTGCTGAGCACAAAAATGCGGTGGAGATCATCAGTAACTTGAATGGGGCCATTTCACAAAATTATTTTGAACCAGCACCACAACTGTGGCTGAGCCTTTTAAATAAGCTGTAATGACTAGTTTGCGGCAGTCACTAATGGTGGCGTAACTACTGGAGGGGGGAGGGGGGGCAGCAGCAAGCCGCCTCAGGCGGCAGAGGAGCGAAGATCACCCCTGATTATTGATTGCTCCTGATTACTTTTTTTTAGACAATTTATATTTTACATTATACTGGATTATACTGCATTATTAAACAGATGTATATGCACAAAAAGACAATGACTGATGAAGGAAACATACAAATATAAGCTTGTTTTGTTAAATGATCTTTTTTATGGCTTTATATATTCTCCAAAGTGTATGTTTATGGTCGTAAACACCACTAGCAACATTTCTTTATAAAGCATAAACATCTCACATGACAGATACTGACAACCAAGAATGATCAAATACACAAATGTTCCCTTTTTAACCTTTGCTCTGCACCTGCAAGAATGCCCAGTGTTTCTGACCAGGCAGGAAGGTGAAAGGACAACAGATCAGAGATAAGGAGTGTGCTTCAGATTTCTGAAGGTGGGACAGAGGTTGCCAAGGGAGGTTGCGAAGTTGTGTGGGAAATGATTTATGGCAATAGCGGTGTGGAATTACCTGTGCCGTATAATGACCAGGTAACAGGAGAAGCAATAGTCCCAGGGCAGGAGTGTGACACTTTTGTTTGGGTGGGCTTACCAATAGGCTAATACTAATATATGAAGCTAAGCTTCCCTATATCTTTGTTAATAACTATGGATATGACCAGCCAATTTATTGGGGGCACTGCTGTTGCTTTCTATAAATAAAAAATTATAATCTGACAGCACCTTCACCCTCTCAACCACTTTCTGGGAACTTAATATGTCCAACTTGGGCACCTCTACTTGAAAATTCATATGCAGTAATCATCCATTGGAACCGTTCCTTGGTATTTACTGTAATTCTATTTTTACATTTCCCATACTTAAGAGGAAAGAAATGTGCCAGGAAAAGGTTAAGAGTAACCATTTAGTAATGTTTAGGAAGTTAGAATTCGGCAATGACATGACACCTCTGGCGAAGTGTGCCATTCATACACTGATTTTGAGAACAACCAAGGAAGGGGGGTTGCTGTCATACTTCTCACATGTCATTATAGCTGTTGGAATACTGCAAGCATGTTATTACAGTATAATAAAAATGTCTCTCTTTGTGGCTTACAGAGTCATAAATGATATGTCACTCAACTGGTGACGGAAATCAAAGGAAAGTGGGCTACAGTGAAATGCCTCATTAATATACTACAAGCGGTACAGAATATTAAATTCAATTCATTTAGGTTTTACTATTCCTTATTAAAAAATAAAAAGCATTTTAGTGAGCATAATGAATACCCCCTGCTACTGTAAATAGATCAATTGCAGTTGGATTCTCCAAAGCTATTTCTATTCATGTCAAGAAATTAAATGCAAGATTAGGAAGAAAACTGCTGTAAGATTTTTCTATCTTCTGTATGAGGTTTTTTGGAGACGTTCACACTTGAATAGTAGCCTACATAATGCTAGGAAAAAGTGCCTCATTCACAATTCTGCACCAGGGCAGTAGCGAATAGCAACCAATCAGAAAATTGCAGATAGCTTTAACTTGAAGTTGATTCTTCAACACTTTATTCTGATTGTTTGCAATGGGTTACTGCCCACGTACGTACACAGACCGTTTTTTAATTGTATAGTACTTACAATATCTAATTTGCACCAGTGTAGTTGTCAATAGCAATCAATCAGCAACTAGTTTTGATGTAGCTACTACAAGCTAGAAAATTAAAGTATCCGATTGTATATTAGAGGCAAGAAAACGTATCCAATTTAGCACCTATATTGGTAAATCAGCCACTTCATACTGTATGTATAGTTAGAAAGGCTGGCTCAGCTATTAATAAAATTATGTTGAAGTGGGTTTTATCCATATCAAAAACAAATAAAACAAAATGTTCTTAGATTGGACAACCCTACAACACAAGAAAGAAAGACATTAATGAGTATTAATATTAATAACAAACAAAGTCCATTAATATTTAATCTTGGGTCTATATGTCTGCAAAATTCTTTTCATAGCAAACTGCCAAAATGAGGTCTACTTTCTGTCACCCATAGATCTTGGTGTTCTCAACAATTGAAGCATAGGAAACTCACTAGTCCTACTAGTAAGGAAAGCCATGGATGCAAATAATGGTGCTCAATGCTGCAAAACAGTCCCCCAATAATATAATTCCTGGACACAAACAGTTTGCAAAGGACAAAACAGTCCAATACTGTTGGGCTAATGATGAGAATCAAATGAGGCAGTCCTTATAGGATTTGAAATGAGCAGTGTGCATATTATACATCATTTATGACACTTATATTTATGGGAATTATAACTATAAAATGTGTTAGTTGTACAGTATAGTGGTTCTGAGGGCAGTGTACAGTATAGCAACATGAACTAGGTTCTAGTTTACCATCTCATCTTGTAAGGTGGTGATTAGTGATTTGCAAATCTGTTTCGTGTTGCTTTGGTGAAAAAAATTGTGATACCAAGGAAAAATTCCAGAAACGGCAAAAATTAGCAAAACACGTTGAAGTCAATTTCACTGCCTTTTTTCTGAGCAAAATGCATCAGATGTATCTTAATGTTCAGGTGTGATACTTAACCTGTATTGCTCTTCCTCTATGCGATGATAAAAAGTAAGGTCTGCATACCTCCTGACTGTCTCACTTCTCGCAGGGTAGTCCTGACTTTCATAATAAACCCTGATGTCCTGGATACTAATCTATAGGCAATGACACACAAGGAAATTAGTCAACCACATCTTCTCTACAAGGGGCGACTAATATCCTGAAAATGCTTTCCCACCGAAATAATGTAAATCACCAGTGGTAAAACCTATGTTTCGCTAAGTTGCCCAAAGTTTCCTTGTACGTCAACTTCAAGCACCTTCATAAAAATGTAGTGTATGTTTATACACCAGAATACACACCTGCACTCACAATTGTAACTAATAAGATAATAAATTCTTCTACATGTTGATTTACAGCTGGGGAACTGAGTTTTAAAGGGGATGTACAACTTCTTCAAACAATTTTAACCATTTTGACTTCTTTTCCAACAAGCCTGTAGACTGTGTAGGTTAACCCAGTGTTTTTTAAATAAAAAAAAAATAATGCATTCATATGTTGGCTGCTCTTTAAACAGGAAAACAAGGCACGGAGTATCTTTGTCAAAATAACTTTTGTCCCATTGGAAAATCTTTTATGTACCACATTTCCCAAGTCCATATGAACATTATTAAAGTAATGAAAAGTGTTGAGAATTTTTTAAATCACATAGATGTATTCCAAAAAAAAAAAAAACACTAAAAAAAAGCATAAATCAAACACAACAGAAATCCAACTGAATCCAAATCAACTTGTAGCTTGGTATTGTTTGTTTTATCTAGATGGAAAAAGATTTTTATCTGAATTCATAAACAAATAATTAACAAGCAGAAAGGAATGTCAAAATATCTGATGCTTTTATGCCTTCGGAAATCTTAAGCAGAAGAATATTTAACATCTTGGCTGCTGAATGATCTGTAAGCACCGGGAATCGTATCATGCGGCTGACTAAAACACTGTGCAATTTATGTGGTCAGCTGTCTTGGTGGAAATGAAATAAGTGTCACTTAAAGAGAGAATTCTGTCAGGTCAATTATAGAATAATTTGTGACAGTTCCTCACATGTCAAATATGGTGCAATTATATGCAGCAAACCTTAATACATGTCATTCCATTGTAAGTAAAATCAGTGCCAGCGGAGGCTCATTAATAATGTGCTAAGTAATACAATACAGGACCCTTCATCATGGCAGGCAGGACAGGAAAAGAGAAATCTGGAAGCAAATACATTTTATTTGTCACCAGAGCCCCAATATGAAAGATGTACATTTGAAAGCCCAGCAAAGTGTAAATCACTTTTATCTACTCCATAGCACTGGCTGCTGGCAAAGTGATATATATATATATATATATATATATATATATATATATATATATATATATATATATATATATATATATATATATATATAAAATAAAAAGATCTATGTTTCTTTGTATTGTGTAAACAGTGTTGGGGGTGAGTGTTTTTTACAATCAAACCCTAATGACACTGAAGGCAATATACACTACTGTACTGCTGAACTCAATGCTGCACCATGCAGGCTTTTTTAAAGTAGGCTTTGTAATTTTAGGGTAAAATGTGAGATTGAAATAAGGGAACGTTTCTGCATACTCTGTGAAGAATTTAGATTTCATAATTGGGCTAATTTTCCAAACTTTGTTTTCTAATATGCCTTGGAATTTTTTTCTTCTGTACTGGACAATTTGATGTTATGGAAAAAAAAGGTATTGTATTTCGGAAGGGTTAGCGTTAAGAGGGCCATATTTGGGGCTAAAAAAGCTTCCCTCCATATTAAGTATGGGCACTTGGGACTGCCTGCCTGCTCAACCTATATCTGTGAAAGATTGAACAAATATCTATTGGACAGGCTTGAACATGCTACTGGATGAGGACCACATCAGCAGGTGGATGAGATTGTTATATATATATATATATATATATATATATATATATATATATATATATATATATATATTTGACTATATGTATTTTGTGGTCACACCCTCATTGCACCCCCGCCTAATGGTTTTAAAAAATAGTGGTGAGCACAACTTTCCCTTGTTTGTTATAGTTATACAGGAGCAGTGACCAGCTCCATGTTGTAGCTCCCACCCCTCCCAGCTATAGTCAGGTGATCCCACTGGTGTCTAATAAAAGGGCAGCCAAGTTTGGGAGTTTTACAATGAAAGCAGCAAGTAAGTTGCAGGTAAAACTTAGTCCCTTTGTAAAATGTATAATGAAGCAATAGAATTCTTAAGGAATCAGATGAAATTGAGCATAGGACTGGCCAGATATGGGATGACTTTGACGTAGTTGGCCAGCTTAAATATATTGCAATATATGGACAGCATAAGGCTGACCAGGTCATAAAAAATGCGAAATGTGAAAAATGTTGCCTTTGTGCGAACAAATTTGCCTTTGCGCAAATTAAATATAGCTTTTGCGAAAAATTGTTTAGCGACCACTTCTGACAGAGGAAGAAGGTTTGCAAATTTTATGGTTTGCTCCAGTGCGCAGTGATTGTAATAAAACTGCTTACTGAAAAAGTTGATGTGTTTGCTCCAAAAGATTAAGACGCCTTCAAGCACTTATTAAAAGTGGGCAATAACAGTTTAAGGAAGAGTATTACATTGCGAAATGCTAATTTTTATTCTTATCTGTGCAAATTGTTTTGCTCTTTGCGATTTTTATTACATTCCCCCAAAGGATGTTAGAAGTCATTGAGGAGCTCCATCACCATAGATACATCAATGAACTCTGACTTAACTTCTAATATTTTTATAATTGTAAGTAAGGAGTACTTCAATAAACAAGTTTCCATGAGTCAAATGACACACATATCAATCTTTCTTGACTACTGAGTCTTTGGATCATGTTGCCTTACAGGTATTAAAACATTTTATCATTATGGAGAAAAAAGAAAATCACTAAACATTCCTTTCCAAATGACACACTGTAGCACCTGCTTTTGTTTTTGAAGCCTAATATGTTATCTTCTTTATTTCAATAACTTTGGTTCCATAAAAATGCCATAACTCTAAGTAATGCAATGGTGCAAATGTCCATAGTCTTCATACTACTGCTAATGTTGTTTAAATAAACATTTATTTTCTTAAAGACCATGAATACTTACTCGTGGACCAAGTGTTTCAGGCAAAAGACCTCTGATTGTTTGTATGTATAGTATGAACTTTATTTATAAAGCGCTACAAGGATATGCAGCACTGAACAATCTTACAATGTACAAATATTAAAAATAAATACAAAGCGATTAAGTACCCTGTGGTATAAGACAAAATTGGAAGGAGGTCCTGCCCCATAGAGCTTACAGTCCAAGTGGGTGGATAACATACAGGCACAAATTGGAGGGCAAAGGTACACAGTAGTCTATACAAGTAGACTATATAATGTAATGTCATACAATTTAAAATTATTCCTTCTTCACGAGTTACATGGCACAGTGGATCAATGTACTCATCTTATCTTATAATTTGCGTTACAAGACCAGAAATTCCTATACACTATAGTTCAATTCAGAATATATGTATACCATGATATAATCTTAGGAAATGTTGTCAATCAATATGTCTCATGTGCCAGTGCCCACACCTTGTAACAGCATAACTTTTAAAAAAAATATTTATTTTTTTTATAATTCTTTATTTTGAAATTTTTCAAATCAAAGGATACAGAAAAAAAAGAGGGTAGATAAAAGAACAAAATGGGGAAAATAATCGGGTTTGGCCACACAGATTTTAGGTAAAAAAAAGGAACCTCCTCATCATCACCTACAATTGTTTACAGCAGCACAAAGATCATTTAATATGTACTACATCTCCTCCTCTATAAAAATGTGGAACCATCTGAACAAGACTGTCAAGAGCTAAAATGTTATAACTTCACATAGCAGCAACTTGTTTTTATCTCTCACTGACCCTTTATGTTTGAGTTACTGATCTACAGAGAAGCAGTTTACATATCTACCAAATTCTTTACTTTGAGATACACATCCATTACATGTCAGATCTTTCCAGAGATATCCAAGAGGTTCACATAATGGCCATCTTCTGTCCATCATGTGAAATCCAGTCTAAGTGGCATGGCAGTGACTGCAGGAAATGTCAAAACACTTAAATTGATAGACTATTGTTTCTCCCATGAGAAAGCTGACTCTAAAACAGCCAATTGCCGTTACCCCATGATACATGAATTGCAAATGAAGCACCTGAAATACTAAGAGATGCACTTAAAGTCAAGGCAGGGGCCTGAACAGGTCAAAGGTAAAGCTGACCCATGTAAATTATGCAGGAAATGTAAATTATTTCAGAAAACGTAGAAGTTTATAGGGGCATTATACGAAGCAGCTATTCATTCTGAAGGCAATAAATGTGTGGTCTGCCTTTTCTTGCAGAGGAAAACAAGGTCATTCCAGTGACTTTAAGAGACACTTGGTTCAGAAGTTATTTCTTTGTAAACCAAAACAAGTATTGTACCAATTTGCAGGGAACTTTGGGCAGTATTATTGAGCAGTACATGATATTTTATTGCACCTCTGCTGAAGAAGCACTGCTGAAGAAGCAGTTTCTACTCCAAATACAAAATGTCATTGCAGACAGAAAACTTGAATGTGAACCATAATGATAAAAAAGGTATATTCCCTCTCTATAGCAAAAACCCATTCATAATACTGAATAACGCTCAAATGTAATGAGCATATTAACATATTCAATTTTAGAGAAATCTACACAATCTTGTGTTTGTTTTATGTGTACTCAGTTTAAATTGGATCACACTTCTCTTTCCTGAATTAGAATTCCAATGAACCATAGAGCAAGCCCACAATAACCAGAGATGCAAAATCCTCTGAGCAAACTTCAAACTATAACTATATATATTTTTTTCATTATTTTTTAAAACATTTTAAAAACAAAGCAATACACAAAGCTTATTCTTAACTTGTTATAGCCGCAAACATAACCTGTGCTGCATAAATAATGAATGTCCTCATAATTTATATTAGTGCCACCAAATAAATCAACTGAAAGAAAGGCATGGGGTACAATTCAAGCCATGATATAGTGATTCCAGGACTCCTTGCTTCAACATCCCATTTTATTTTTCAGCCCACAAGATTTAACCTTGAGGAGTAGAAGATGCGTGACACATTGTGGGGCCCCTCAGCTGGGGAGGAGGAAATCATGCATCAGTTAAAGGCCCACTGAAGGCTGAACAATGGAACACTATTTATTACACTCATTCCTATTAGAAAAGCTTGACTAAAAGGGGGATCAAAGGCTGGACCATCTGCACAAGCACAACCGAACTGAGGCAAAAGTTTGAGGGCCTTCTACAAAAATTCTCCTTGTCTATAAAGTATTTATTCCAAGTGTAGTTGGGGTAAATTCCCTATATCCAACATTTCTATTTCTGTTATTCTGGCAAAGGTATTTATATCAAAGCTGGCATACTAAAAAGATCTTTTGAATTCCCAATTAATTGCTCCTTGCAAACTTCCAAGCACAGAAGCTGTCATCAATCTTCTTAATTCCCTTTTGAGCATAAAAAAAGAATTCCCCTTCTTGTTTTGGGTTAAAGGGTTTTACTGTCCTGTAGTTAAAACAGTGCCATTACATTATTATGGCCCTGTGCCCCCCTATGGGTTTTTAAAGTTTAAAGAGTAGCACAAACGGGACTTTATGGATAAGCCACAAGAAGATTCTCCAAATACCCTTTGACAATGGGACTTTAATACATTTAATTCTCATAGCATAAAAAGATATATTTTGGTCACAAGAATTAAGTACAGGGCTCCCTTGCACCAGATTTTAATCCTAATGTGCACATTGGTATGCTTATGTTTTTTACTGAATTATAAAATTATTTTATAATAACATATTTAAGGCTAGAAATACTTGCAGCCAGTCTTAAACTGTTTGGAGGTCAGAATGAAAGATCAATAAAATATGGTCAGGAAAGAAAGCTGGGGTCAGTTACCCTGACTGGAAATAAGCAAGATCAGAACGTTAATCATTGAAGAACTATACATTATTAGTAACGAAGAGTAGTTGAGAAGTTAATAAGTACATTTACAACATACTACTTATACTAAAAGCTAATGTAACGCCAATCTGGGCTAGCCACACCACAGATTTCACCACACTTTCCAGCTAGTGAGCAGAGCATGGTTACATTTGGACTGACACTTCAGGATCAGGGCCTTCGATAAGTGAAAGCTTTCCTCTAAGCAGGCTTCCCTGGGCACACCCAGCTGGATCACCATCCAGCAGCCAAAGAGGAAGAGGCCACTCCGTACACACACTATATTGCAGTGTGACAGGAAGTGGTCATTACACCTCTTGACCAATAACACTGAGCTACACAGGTTTTTTTTTTTGCCTGGTAACTTTTGCCTGGTATCTGAGAAAAGGGTAGGACCTTAAAGCCATAGAGGCAGATTAACCCCTATGGGCCCCTACACTAATATACTGTTTTATTTTAGATACAGAAACTACAGCAGATGGTCCCTTGGGGGGCTGAATATTTAGCAAATTGGGTTCGACCTAAAGGCTTATTATAGGGTATGGTTTGGGACACTGCTTCTTTCCTATCCCTCATACAGCTGAAAGCCCAGGCTAAAGGCCAGTTAGGATGAATTAGGGATAAACTCTTTTTTTGCTGTCCTAGCTATTCTTGGAACTATGGTTGAATGGATGATACAGCAATGTCAGATTATATTTGTAACTGTAATAAGATAACAACCAAAGGTTAAACATTCAGGGAGCTAGCACACGGGCAGATTCTGGGAGATTTAGTTGCCTGGCGACTAATCGCCTCTTCTGCGGGGCGACAATCTCCCCGAACTGTCTTCCACCTGCCTTCTGCCTGCTATAACGAGAAAACGATTTGATTTCCGGAGTCGCCTGAAGTTGCCTCACGAGGAAACTTCAGTCGACTTTAGAAATCGAAGTGCCACGAGTGCATTGGCTATGTGTGTCTGTATGTGTGAGTGTATGTGTGAGTGATGTTTGCCTATATAATATATTTAATACTTGTTTAACTTACACATATTTCTCGTTACTTGGGCTTACAGGTATGTGTTTCGCTATGTTCCTCTGCACTGTACTAGAACATAAAAATCAATATTTGCCTGCTGGGAGATGAACAAGGTTGTGCAAGTATAATATTTCTCTGGAACCTTGGGAGCTTTTTGTATTGAATACTTCTTTTATGTGCAGCCTGTGGAAATTCTCAAATATTAGAAGGTGTTCTTTCTGAGAAGTGCCTCACTAGTAGCCTGAAGATATATCATTGATGTTGGGCAACGCAGTTGTTCTATGTAATCCTATTGATGTTATAAATGAAAAAGAATAGAGTGAACATCATTTGAACCTCGAGCAAACGGTCTGCTCAAAAGAGCCATCGAAGAATAAAGGCATGGTGAAAACCCAAAGCCTACACAAAATGAAATTGGTGCAAATTAACTTCATTGTGTTTGAAGAGAGATACAAAACAAACTGCACCGCAGTCTATGAAAGAGGGTCACCAAAAACTGGAATTGTAGTTTTAGCAGCACAGTAGCCATCTTTTAACAGCATTCCTTCTTCAATCCTCTAACCTAACACAGAAAAAAAACTTCCAATTGTTATGGTTTTATTCCTCCCCTCATTCAAATTCACTCACTTTGCATTAATTACCACTTTCTTCAATGCTCCAGGGAAAGACCCCAAACATGCTGCTGTTTTCAAAAGGCACACTTCCAAGCCTGAGCTTTTTATATGCGCACTCCGTTGAAATTTGACTTTTCCAACCTTGAGATTCCTCTCATTTTCGCATACTGTAATTGTTAATAAAAAAAAGACAATGGCCAATTTCATGCCGCACTGACACTTGTTTGCATGGCTTTCATTTTCTTGTCTCCAGCAGAGACTGTCAGCAGAAGGTTCCTACAGCAGGTGTCCTCCTGCCTGGCCTATGGTAATATTTAACTTTCCTTCAATTTCTTTTATGTTGTCCTAATGTGTATCCTCATGGCATGTATTATTAAAGAAACCTCATAGGATGTCTCTTGCTCTCATATCAGCTATCGGCAATGCTGGACATATATTATTTCCTGCAAGTTGCTAAAGCCTATTTACAAGTTTTATTTAAAGATTATTCCATATTAGTTTTCCCTATTTGATCAAAGCCACTAACCTTAAACAATAGGCAGTAGTAACATTCTAAATACTAAATTAATCAGCCAATCTTGACAGGATTTTAATAAATAGTCATGCTTATTTACAGAGAAAACCTAAAAGGGTAGCACTTGAGAGATGTTACATTTCATTATAATATTAATTCCTCAATAAAAGTCAAAAGCCATTTATTAGCAATTAGACAAACAATATCACAAAGCAGCTTAGCAATGTATACAGAAAACTATTTGGGAGTTTTTGGCTTTTCAGCGTTGAGGTTCCAGAATGTTGCTAACCTTTGAACAGTGCTTTTCAGTAAAGATCAAGGCAAATAAGTTTGATTTATTCTGATCCTGCCTAAAGACAGTTTGTTTTGTGACTCAATTAATCAGAAAGATGGTCACAGAGCCACACAAGTTGCTACATTATTAATTCACTGATAAGCAGACAAGCCACCACAATAGAATTGTGGGGTCTTGTTGATTTTCAATGAAACAAGCTTTTTTTCTGGTGTGATCCTATTTAAACTCTTTGATTTTAAACACACTTTTAAGTTCTGTTAAACTGCTTTCTGGCTAAGAAAATACATAGCATTCTCTATTTGACTTTTTACATTTGCTTGCTAGATAAGCTTCACTGTACATGAGAAAATCCCTTCTGACTCCTACAACATATACAGTATGGAGAATAAAATGATCTGCTTGTTCTCTGTTTGCCCTGTCAAATGAATGATCAGATTGAGTCAATCCAGTGATCTGCATGTTAAAGAAATACAGCACTTTACTTTGCCCCAGGCACCAGAACACCCCTAAGGGTCAGGGCACACTCTCAGATTCAGGGAGATTAGTCGCCTGGTGACAAATCTCCTCTTCTTCGGTTCAACTAATCTCCCCGAACTGCCTCCCCTGCCTTCCCGCCGGCTAGGGTCGGACTGGGGGGCCCAGGGCCCACCAGAACTAATGTCCAGGGCCCCCTCCGACCCCCCGCCCCCCTATGATGAGCAGAGCGCAGATGGGTGAAGGCACCGCTCGGTGCGCCTGCGTAAAGGCGCCGCAGTGCTCCTAAATCAACAGGTGCTGTGCACATGCGCAGATGGCGCTGCGTGGCGCCTGAAAAATCTTTTTTTCCTGAATCTGATTATGAGAGGGGACTGGCCCAGCGGGGGCCCATTAAGGGTCGGGCCAGTCCGACACTGCCGCCGGCTAGAATGTAAATCGCCGGTGGGATGGCACTCAGAGCACTTTGTTTTCCATAGTTGCCTCACGTGGAAGCTTCGGGCGAAGCAATTTGCATTCTAGCCAGCGGGAGGTAGTTCGGTAAGAATAGTCGCCCCAAAGAAGAGGAAATTTGGCGACTAATATCTTCGAATCTGAGCGCGTGCCCTGACCATAAAAGTGAGTGGGAAATTATCAAAGAGCTCAAAGTGAAGTGGAACGGAGCATAGCAGAGCCAGAATAATATATTAAAAAAGTCAACATTTATTATAAATCCATTAAAAATAGCATACAGCAGCATCTCTCGCTTAACGCGTTTCGTGACTCACTGCCACTTCATCAGAAGTCACCGCAGAGCCAGAATAATATGTTAAAAAATTCAAAATGTATTATAAATCCATTAAAAATTACAGCAGCATCTCTCCTGTGAGGCTGCCGGCTTAAGATTCTGATGAAGTGGTAGTGAGTCACGAAACGCGTTATGTGGGCAGCCCCACAGGAGAGATGCTGCTGTAATTTTTAATGGATTTATAATACATTTTGACTTTTTTAACATATTATTCTGGCTCTACGGTGCTCCGTTCCTCCACATTGTTTTTGCCCTGGATTGCCATTTGGGATAGCGGTCTGGACATTGCAGCACGCAGAAGCTTGACTGTGTCCCGGTAAGTGCTCCCACTATCAGTTTGTTTGCTGGACCTCAAAGTGAAGTGGCATAGGGGCTAAAGTCAGTGGGACAGCTCTGTACAATAGAGTAGATTAAATGATATGTGGATTGCAATGTAAGATTTCAAAATTGAGAGTTATAGGTTGTAAACTCATAAAGATAGGAACTCCTTTCTAAAAGTTTCTGCATTTTTCTATATAACAGTCTTGAATGAGCTTGAAATCCTGTAGGTGTTTTATCCTGTTTCTCTTTCGGATGTTGTAAAATACTGATCCTTACAGGAAGGAGGAAAAGTGTCGTCAGGGCAGGCTCAGTTGGCTTGAATGGAAAAACAGGATTTCCTGAGTCACAGAAATCAAGCAGAAGAAGAATACAGATCCAAAAAAGGAATTTTTCCCTTCTTGAGGCAAAATTGGTTATAATTTCAAAAATGTTTTTAGCATTCTTCTGTATGAACAGCAAGGAAATGGCCCCTGGGAGTGGCGAAATAGGATGGATTTACTGTGTTGTGTTTCAGGCCTAAGTACTGTGTCACTTTAGTATTGCAGAGAAGTGTTTAAAAGGCAAAAAGAAACTAAATAAGAGAAATGGGGCAAAAAGATATAAAAAGGGTTGTTCACCTCCCAACTTTTTAAAGCACAGGTTTCAGTACAGTTTTTTTTTACATTGTTCACCAGAAATAAAGACTTTACTTTTTGCAGTTTTTCCAAAATTGAAGTTTAAAGTTTAATGTTCCTGTCTCTGAAGTTTCAGTCTGGCAGCTCAGTAATCCAGGTGCAGTTTCGGAACTGTTACAATTTGCTACATTAGTTGATACATTTCACAGCAGCACCTGTTGAATATTCACAACTATTGTATCAATTAAAACTGCTGCATTTAACGGGGTGGTTAGCTTTTAGTATGTAATTTGAAGCAACCTTTCAATATTTATTTTTTATCGTTTTTGAATTATTTGCCTTCTTCTTCTGACTCTTCCCAGCTTTCAGATTGGGGTCACTGACCCATCAAAAAACAAATCCTCTAAGGCTACAAATGTATTGCTGTTGCTACATTTTATTGCTCATCTTTTTCATCAGGCCCTCTCCTGTTCATATTGCAGTCACTTATTTAAATCAATGAATGGTTGCTAATTTGGACCCTTTTAACCAGATTGCTAACATTTTAGCTGGAGAGCTGTTAAATTAAAAGCTAAATAACTCAAAAAACACAACTAAAAAATGAAAACCAATTGTAAAATTGTCTCTGTACATAATACTAAAAGTTAAACTCAAATGTGAACAACCCCTTTAAAACAACTTTCTCAGCAGGGCCAAAGATAAGAAATGTATAAACGAATGTATCGAGTTGGTGACCCCACAGCCAACTCCTTTAAAAATGAACAAAAAGATGTATACAACATTTACGAGGTTATTTATTAAACCTCTAAGTTATCTGGTCTGCCTTTTTGGAGCAAAAACTGGAATTTTTTGTGAAAATCTGAAAAATCCTGAATCGCTAGTTTTTTCCAGTTTTTACCCAAAAATCTGCAAAAATTAAGCGATTCTGGAAAAACTTTAAAAGATTGGACAATTCCTGATCTGAATTATTTGAGTTTTTTCATTTATAAATAAAGTTGGACCCTAGCAACAACATCACTATTATTATTATTATTATAAATAAAGAAAAACAAGTTTGCACAAGCAGAGGTAAAAAGTTGTTCATAACGCACTACTAACCAACTACTAGATAGAAGCATTTCTTCAATACAACTATGGAGAGATAGAATCTAGTTATTTTATTTTTGTGTTACTGGCATTTAAATACCAGTAAAATGAGAGTTTCCTTTTGTACACTGAGCTTCCTAATTTACACTCTACTGAACAATAACATAAAAACCCCTAGCAGGGAATAACGCAACATAGTCAAACTGCTTTACCCAGTCCACTAAACGAATTAAGCTTCGTTTCAGTATTAACAAATTCCATTTTTAAGCAAAATATGTTTAAGGGTACACATCAATGAGTGATACAACATGCTGTATCGAGCAGATACATTGTCTCGTTATTGCCCCTTTAACAATACGCATACTCACACAATGTAAACAAATCTCTGCCAAAAAGCTTCATGTACTGCCCATAATATTGAGTCCATGATAATTACTATAATGATGTGTATAAGAGATAGTACATAATCTTACACAGCGGCCGGCTCACAAGAGGGTGAACTCAACAAGTGGCAAACAGGTACAAGTTAAAACTGCAGCAATCATCGTGACAATGGCTGATGATATAAAAAGTTGCATCTCATCTAAAAGAACAGTGATTGTCAACAGGAAAAAACCTATTTGAAAAGGAGACGTGCTGAGTCCAATTTTTCTCATTCTTTACCAATGGTTATAATCTTTCTCAAAATGTGGCCCTGCTGTGAAGCATGGCTTGGAAGCATTTAACAAGCACAATAAAACACCAGCTGAGCTTAATAGTAGTTCTAATAACTATACTTCCTGGGAGGTAAAAAGCCCACTTCAGAGAATTCCATCTTCCCCTTTCTGTGGTCATCAATCCCATCTCTTCATTGCAATGTACAGTATGACAGCTTCATATTGGTGTGTTCACTTCAATCTTCAGTTGCTTCTTAACAAGCTTTAATTTGCTCAGATGAGATGTTTATAGATTCCTGCTTTGTCATACAAAATACCAAATATTTCTTTACACCCTGTATTTACATATATAGATAGATGTAGATCCTTTGTTTTAGAAAGCTAGTTGTTTCCTTGTCTTTTTGATCTCTTTCATCTATAGCACCTAATTTTCCCATTTGGTTTATCCCACTGGTATAGTTAGGCCCATGGCCCACCATTTTTTTTCTCTGCCAGTGATCAGACTGCCTGCCATACGCTTACAGACATCCATATTACATATGGTGAAATATTTTCATGTTGAATATGGATCATTGGGGGGATCATTATGAGGGATTGGACATATGGTTTCTCAACCAAAGTTAACTAAGTACAGGTATAGGATCTATATTCCAGACTGCTTAGGGCCTGACGTTTTACATATAAGGGATCTTTCCGTAATTCAGATATCCCTACCTTAAAGGGGTGGTCCACCTTCAAGTTAACTTTTAGTATGTTATAGAATGAACAATTCTAAGCTACTTTCCAATTGGTCTTTATTATTTATAGTTTTTTAATTAATTGCCATCTTCTTCTGACTTTCAAATGGGGTCACTGACTTACTGCTACTTTTTATTACTCATCTTTCTATTCAGGCCCTCTCCAATTTGTATTCCAGTCTCTCGTTAAAATTAATGCATGGTTGCTAGGAGTTGTTGGATCCTAGCAGCCAGAAAGCTGAAATTGCAAACTGGAGAGCTGCTGAATAAAAAGCTAAATAACGCAAAAGCCACAAATAATAAAAAATGAAAACCAATTGCAAGTTGTCTTAAAATATCACTCTCTACATCATACTAAAAGTTAATTTAAAGGTGAAAAATTCTTCTAAAATCAATTAAACATTAAATAACCCCACTAAGGTTGTTTTGCTACCAATAATAGTTAATGAATCTTTGTTACCATCAAGTACAAGGTACTGTTTTATTATTACAGAAGAAAAAGGTAATAACTTTTTAAAAATTTGAATTATTTGTTCATAATGGAGTATATGGGAGATGGCCTTCCAGAAATTCAGCGCTTTCTGGAAAGGGGGTTTCTGGATAAGGGATCCCATGCCTAATGAAGCGTGAAGTGTAGACTCTGCTGTTCTTAGCCTGCATATTTTTTGCAGGCTGAGAGAGTGGATCTGCTCCATACCCCATATGTATTGATTTTAATAATCTATGTGTCTTTGTGGTGTGCACTCTCTTTACTGTCTCTTCTTATTATCTACCGTTTTTAAATTTTAAATTAGAAAGCCTGCTATGGGTAGAAGGAAAAATTCACAAAATGGCAAATTCTGCAATATTTTGCCAAATGCTTTTTTTTCTCCATGTTTTTTGTTGCATCAAGTGCAATGGAGTCAAGTGGGGTTTTTCCCCATATGTCTCCCAAATGCATAATAAAATTCTATTTTGGAGTTCTTCCATTTTTCTGGTGCCGTTTTTAGCATAAAAAATGCAATTTTCTCTCATGAATCAAAATACATGGCAAATTTTAAATACTGCCATTGGCATTTTTGCTTATATTTTTTCTGCACCAAAAATTTTTATTTTTTTGCTATGGGATTTTTTAGGTGGGGACTAGTAGAGGCTTTTAAGTGTAGATTAAGAAAAGGATGATTAGATTATAGATTGGAAATATCACAACGGATCAACTTTAAAGTCTCAAGGAGAAAGACATTGTTTGTTGGTAGTTCATACTGGGCGACATGCTGACCAAGATTATACCACCAAGGAAGCAAATGTCCCTCACACTCCAGCTGCCAGTCACATGTAGAACATGCCCCTCTCACTATACTAGAAGCCACTGCACTACCATCTTTCAAATCTGCCGATGTCCAAGGCCCAATCATCTAACTTCTTGCCCCCACTTATCTCAACTTCTCTTCACTTGTCACTGCCTCCTTTCTCCTTCTATCTTTAAAACACTCCCTGAATCTTTATCATCAATCTCACCTTTTCCCACATTTAGCTCAGCTTACTTAGTTAAATACGATTTAGATTAGACTGAAAAAGCATCAGTCATACACTCTCAAATGTTTCCTGTTCTCTTGGTATTAAATATTTAACTTTTCTACCTCTGAATCTCCTGACTCCAAATCTTCTTTTCCATATAGTAGTAGTACAAGTAGTAAACAGTATAGCAAAGTATTTGGCAAAGAGTGAAAAAAAGGCAATTGTGTGAAAGGTACTCCAAAAGCTACATTGGAGATGGTAGTATATTTTTAAAAAATATTTGGTGAAACATTATGTTTTCCTCTTTTTTAGCCATTAAATGTTATATGGGCTTTAAGTATAACTGGGCAGGTGCATTATAATGAAACACCGAGGATAAGTGGAAACATAAGATAAGATTCTTTATTTGTCACATGCATAGTTATAAAGGTACAACATGCAGTGAAATGCATCCTGATCCAGTTTTTTTGACTGTGCAATTATAGATACTAGTTAAATACTACAACTAAAACTGGGATTTTGAGATTTTTAAAAGATCCGATCCTCATTGTGAGACCACGATTTTCTCGGAACGATTGTGCGATCGTACGAATTTACCATCAACTAAAAGACCAATTTACCAGGAAAACAAAGGGGAGCTGCCTGCTTGGCCCTGCAAACATAGATAGATTGCACTGGGACCGACAAAGATTTTTTGACCTGGACGATCAATTTCCTGAAAGATGCCTGCTGAAAAATCCTAAGATGTACGATCGTTCGAATCCCACTAACCGCACGATAATTTCAAAGGATTGGTCGGACTTCCCTAAAATCGGTCTATGGGGAGCTTAAGTACAAAAGGATTACCAAAAAAATAAGAATTCTTGGAAAATTTTTAAATTAAGTACAGCAGCAGAGCAGATGTAGTGTAAGATGAACCATGTTATTTACATAAGTGACAGCGAGTGAAGATTATATAAACATGTAAATATAAAAAAACAGCACAGTGCACAAAATAACCATATAACATGAAGTAACAGTGAAATAAATGTAAATCGACTGTCCTATGAAAAAATTAAAAAAAGAAACAGTGCAGTAATAATACACAGTATTAAAGTGAATTGTGAATTGTATAGTACTGTATTGTGGTGACGTAGTGTCACATACTGTAGGTCAAGTAGGTGCAAGTAAGAAAAAGAAAGGGAGGGGAGATTATGGGTAAGGTGGCATGAACCATGTTATTTACATAGTGACAGTGAGTGAAGATTGTATAAAAAATATAGAAGTATAAAAAAACAGCAGTGCAATATATAATAATATTAAAAAACAGCAGTATAATACTGTATTGTGGTGACGTAGTGTTTCACATAGATCAAATAGGTGCAAGTGAGAAAAAGAAAAGGGTGGGATATGGGAGATTATGTCTCTCAGTTCTGGCCAGTATACTGCAAAACCTTTTCCCTTATTTAAGTAGGTAAAACAGTCCATTATTGGGATGTGATGGGTCCTTTAAGGGATACTGTCATGGGAAAAAAAATTTTTTTCAAAATTCAAAAATTTTCAAAAACACATCAGTTAATAGTGCTGTTCCAGCAGAATTCTGCACTGAAATCCATTTCTCAAAAGAACAAACTCAAGTCATGCCCCAAGTCATGTGACTTGTGCTCTGATAAACTTCAATCACTCTTTACTGCTGTACTGCAAGTTGGAGTGATATCACCCCCTCCCTTTCCCTCCCAGCAGCCAAACAAAAGAACAATGGGAAGGTAACCAGATAGCAGCTCCCTAACACAAGATAACAGCTGCCTGGTAGATCTAAGAACAACACTAAATAGTAAAAACCCATGTCTCACTGAGACACATTCAGTTACATTGAGAAGGAAAAACAGCAGCCTGCCAGAAAGCATTTCTCTCCTAAAGTGCAGGCACAAGTCACATGACCAGGGGCAGCTGGGAAATTGACAAAATGTCTAGCCCCATGTCAGATTTCAAAATTGAATTTAAAAAAATCTGTTTGCTCTTTTGAGAAATGGATTTCAGTGCAGAAGTCTGCTGGAGTAGCACTATTAACTGATGTGTTTTGAAAAAAACATGTTTTCCGATGACAGGATCCCTTTAAGAATCCTGAGGGCTTTGGTCCTGCATCTCTTGGTGTAAATGTTCAGCAAAGATGGAAAAGCTGACCTTCAGCAGCGTTCTGCTGCACGTATCACTCTCTGAAGTGCTTTGTGGTCCTGGACACAGCCTTTTCCAAACCAGGATGTAATGTTCTGTGTTAGGACACTTTCCACAGCACCAAAGTAGTAGGATCTTCGAAGAGACCCCAAACTTCCTCAGCTGTTGAAGATGGTACAGATGCTGCGTTGCCCTTTTGATTTGAACTTGGATGTGTTTAGACCATGTCCGGTCCTCAGAGATGTGTTATTTAAAACTGCTCACCCTCTTCACTAGGGTCCCACTGATGTTAAGGGGTTTGTAGTTCCACTGCTGTGAAAGTTGTTTCCAATTTCTTTCTGTCTTAAGCAATCAAGCAGGATAATGTATGTGTGTTCAGAAGTTACGAAATAAACTAAAAAAAATGCACAATCTAGAAGGAGCAGTCAGGAAGGTGTCTGAACGTAGCTGCGCCATAATTGACTGACGTGTAGGACTGTGGGGGCACTCCTGGGCACTCACCCACCTGTGTGGTTGACCCAGACACTTACTGTCCCTTCTGTTCCTTCCTGCCGTTTAGGCGCTTTGGAGCACTTCCGGTCAGCGAAAGGGGACACTTAAGAAGCCAATTGTATTTTCTTTTTTTTTTTTGTTAACTCTTGCATATGTATTTACCCCCCTTTTTTTGTTTTTTTCTTGTTCCCTGTCTTTTTTCTGTACCCCATTTCTCTTCGTGAAAATTCAGTTATGTGGCCAAAATTATATGACCATTATTTTTAACTGATTACGTTTATAGCTAATCTTTTTAATAGCCCCTTTTTAATAATTACAAATTCATTACATTTTCTTGCAACGACCCATTTATAAAGAAATGCTACCAAATGTGAACATTCTGTTATCAAATCATGCATTATTGATAGCTAAAATGAAATTGATTGAGATTTCTTAGACTCAGTACTGTTTATTCTAGCTCACCCTCACCTCAAACACCCTAGAGGGTGTATAGGGTGCATACCGCCTTTATGGACATATGACCAAGAATCCCATGCAGATACCCGTCATTCTTGTAAAGGTCACTATGATGTCCCCCTTAAATCTTTTGCATTTTAAAATGTTATGTATAATATACCTGATTTTTTATAGTATATCTAAATATTGAATAACATAATTAGAATACCGTATATACTCGTGTATAAGCCGACCCGTGTATAAGCCGAGGTACCTAATTTTACCTACAAAAACTGGGAAAACTTATTGACTCGAGTATAAGCCTAGGGTGAAAAATGACAGATCAACCTGTTCCATTGCATACCTATACTATATACTTGCTATATAAAACTGTGCAGATGAAGCGACAAATAACTAGGTCGGACGTTTTTATTTTAACCAGATCCAAAAACAGTGCAGTTCTGAGAACACTCTGTGCCTTTATACATTATAACAACAAACAATGTGTTCAATGCGATGTCACAGCATCCACACGCAGCAATGACATTTATCCACCCCCTTGCAATGTTACTCAAAAAGAAATCTTCCATTTCCCCGGGTACCACTCACAGGGCAATAATGGGCATTGTCTCTCCTTTGGCAGAGGCTCACGCCATTCAACGAGTAGCCACACCAGGCCATATGTGGGCAACCTTCCATGCTGTCACTCACATCGCTACTTACATCAGCAGCCTCCTTCCTATACAGGCTCGCGGCTCGTTCTGTGGACAAACAAATTACGTCCCCGCCCCATCTGTTTCCTCTACTGTCTTACCTTTAGACACACTTGGCTGCTGCGGCTGTTGGGCAGCAGCGAAAAAGAGATGGGCCGCACGTAGCCGCAAAGAAGCAGTGTGAGGAGGACGGGGAGCAACCGAGCCATGGAGGCAGAAGACCGGAACTAGCTAGTCGGAAAGGGAGGGCTCTGGCATTCTGGTTCCCCTGCATGCGCTTCAGTGTGCAGCGCACCGCTAGTGCGCACACGTGAAATTTGCTGACAGTCCAGAACCAGGTAGTGGCGCACTGGGAGGACGGGGCAGCTAGTGGAAGATCCGGCCGGGAAAGGGGGAAGCGGCACTGCCTCCTCTGTGGACGCCCATGTACCTAGCTAGGTAACTTTTATACTGACTCGAGTATAAGCCGAGGTAGACTTTTTCAGCAGATTTTGGGTGCTGAAAAACTCGGCTTATACTCGAGTATATACGGTAGTTATAAATAAAAGTACAGATACTTTAAAAGCATCTATATGACAAATATAAATTATACAGTGAATAAAGTACCCCCTCTCGTAAATTATAAGGATATTATAAGTTACCGAGGAGTTTCATGACCATATAAAAAGACGAGGCCGAAGGCCAAGTTTTTTTTATACAGGTCATGGAACTCCAAGGTAACTTATAATATACTCATATTTTGCAACAGGGGTACTTTATTTATTATAATACATAAGTTTTAGTAAGTCGTGTGACACACTACTCCTGGTTTATAACTGATGACATCAGTACTCACCGTTTATAAGGATATAATTTACAAGATATTCATGTTTTATATACATATAAGTTCTCTACATTTTTCTCCTTTTTTGTATGTGCAAATAATGACTGTATATTGTGTACTGGCCAGGATGTAGCTACACAGAGTGGATTTCGGAACCAAAATGTATTCTCGCTTGTTTCAGCACAGAAATCTGCTCTGTCACAGTGTCTCCAGGCGCAGACACATTAGAAATCCTGTTTATACTGCAGGCAGAGAAACTGCTCTGTGTGACAGAAGCCTTAGAAAGCAACAGTTCTTCCATGCTTTATGGACATGATTCTAGCTATGTTAATGATTGATCATTCAGCCCACCCAGATCCAAGATTTTATCTGAACTCCATGTTGATGAAGGATTTTCAACACCTAGAAGAGCTATTGATATAAGCTTAGTAAGGCAAATGAAATGTTGTCCTAAAACATCATTAATATATAACCAAAAAGGTCCTTTTTTATTGCCATGCAGGTCTATCTAGTCACAATACCAGTGGTTAGCAGTGTCTTTGTATTTGGTGTAACCCTTTTGACACCCCTTTGTCAGTGTTATACTCCACGTGTGGCACTTACCTGATGGCACGGGACAAACCTGAGCCACTCCGCAGTGGTATGAGGAGAGACTGGGTACCTGGTACTTACTAGTGCAGTGCCTCCACCTACTGGGATCCGGGAATGCACCTACGGGTCGCCCCACTAGGAATACAGTAATAACACACACACAGTATTGGTTAAACTGAATAATGGTTTATCTAAAATAAATGGGCACCTAATACAGGCAGCACTCCTAACTGGTGGCAATAGGGCCTCACCAACTAACTTGCTAGTGCAATCTGTCTAGCTAACTAAAGAAAAGGCAAAGTTCTTTAATGTCCTTTAATAAACAGTCTATTTATCGTCAGCGCTCTTTAAGGTACTGTCCCTTTAAACAGGATACTCACAAATCCTCTTTGGATACTTTACTTTAGAGCTCTCTTCAGGTGAGTCCAGCACAGTCAGGCATACAGTGCGACTGCCAGCTCCTTTGGATGCTCAGATAGGAATCTCCTGCTGGTTGTTCCTCCAGTCTGGATTCCTTTCACACTCTCTGTCTTTCCAGGCACAGTATGTGGCTTCCCTGTGCCAGCCCGATCCAAATGAATGCTTTTGGTGGAGCCTCTCAGCTCTCTGGACCCACCAGCAGCTGTCTGGCCTCTTTCTCTGTCCACCATGCAACTCTCTATGCCAGTATCTGTGACTTCCTTTTCCTGCCAGCCACTCACTAGCTGCTGTGTCATTTCCTGTTGTACTCAGATCACTGAATAGCTGGTTGCTAGGTAACAGCTTAGAGCACACAGGCTCTGTGCTTCTGCCCTTACAGGGATAAGTGCAATGATTTTGCACTGATTCCCTACATTGTCAAACTAGGATTCAAACATCTCAGTGTTTTAGCCTGTAAGATTTCCCCTATAACAGTTTCTGTACAAATCAGAAGAAAAGGCCCATTTATGACTTTTATATTTCTCTTTCCCTGGTATTTGAGTTTATTTGGTTCACGTTTTGACTATGCAACATCAAGTATGATTTGTTATAATGTCTTTTAAAACATGAATTATTTAAAACACATAAGGGAGTAATTATTAACATTGGAGATGAACTTCATCGGTGACGTTGCCCATAGCATCTAATCAGCAATTAGTGTCACCTACAACTTAGAAAACAAAAGCAAAGGTCTGATTGGTGATCACTGGTGATGTCTGTCTCCAATGTTAATAAATATGCCCCTATGTGTTCTCTCTGACTCATTCATGGCTTAGCTCCTCACTTGGAACAGATAAGCCTTTCTTATCTATATTCACTCAGCTCCTCTCCAGTACACTGGACTCAAGCTTCAAGTAGTATTTCTAGGAGACACCATGCTATTGGGAACCACCTTTGTAGCTACACTGGCAGACAGCACTAATTTAAATACAGGTATGGGATCTGGTATCCAGAAACCCAATATCCAGAAAGCTCATAATTATGGAAAGGCTGTCTCCTATAGACCCCATTATAATCAAATAATCCATTTTTTTTATAAAATAGTATCTTGTACATAATCCTAACTAAGATATAACTAATCCTTATTGGAAGCAAAATCAGCCTATTTGGTTTATTTAATGTTTACATCATTTTTTAGTAAACTTAAGGTATGAAGATCCAAATTACAGAAAGATCTGTTATCAGGAAAACCCAAAGTCCTGAACATTCTGGATTACAGGTCCCATACCTGTACATCAATACATATAAATATTTCAGCAGGAAATTTGGGCATAAGAGTACTATGGAATAGAAGACATAAAATATATATGCAAAAGCAGAGCATGAGTTATATTTCTTATTCTCTGGGAAATATAATTAAGCTGATGTTATTCCAATATTTAAAAAGGGATTACGATCTCAGCCTGGCAATTATAGGCCAGTAAGCTTGACATCTGTGGTGGGCAAATTATTTGAAGGCTTGTTAAGGGATCACATTCAAAATTTTGTCCTAATGAATGGCATTATGAGCAACAATCAGCATGGCTTTATGAAGGATAGGTCATGTCAGACGAATTTGATTGCATTTTATGATGTGGTAAGTAAGATTCTGGATAGTGGGGGGGCAGTAGATGTGATCTATTTGGATTTTGCCAAAGCGTTTGATACGGTGCCCCACAAACGACTGCTTTCTAAACTAAGGTCTGTTGGGCTTAATGAAGTCGTTTGCACATGGATAGGAAACTGGCTACAGGATCGGGTACAGAGGGTGGTTGTTAATGGGACATTCTCTACTTGGAGTAAGGTTCTTAGTGGGGTCCCCCAGGGCTCAGTATTGGGTCCACTTTTATTTAACTTGTTCATTAATGACTTAGGGGAGGGTGTTGTAAGTAATGTATCAGTGTTTGCAGATGACACAAAATTATCCAGCCCAATTCATTCCATCCAGGATGTGGCATCCTTGCAACAGGATCTTGACAAACTGGCAATCTGGGCAGCTAAGTGGCAAATGAGATTCAATGTTGATAAATGTAAAGTCCTGCACCTGGGATGTAAAAATATCCAAGCCACTTATACCCTTAATGGGACTGCACTAAGCAAATCCATTATGGAAAAGGACCTTGGAGTCCTTGTAGATGATAAACTTGGCTGTAGCAAGCAATGCCAGTCAGCAGCATCAAGGGCAAATAAGGTCTTGAGCTGTATTAAAAGGGGCATAGAGTCACGGGAGGAGGGGGTCATTCTTCCACTGTATAGAGCACTTGTAAGGCCCCATCTAGAATATGCCGTACAGTTTTGGTCTCCAGCACTCAAACAGGACATTATTGTATTAGAGAGGGTACAGAGAAGGGCAACTAAGCTGGTAAAAGGTATTGAAAATCTTAGCTATGAGGAAAGACTGGCCAAATTGGGGATGTTCACGCTGGAGAAGAGGCGCTTAAGGGGTGATATGATGACTATGTATAAATATATAAGGGGATCATATAACAATCTCTCTAATGCTTTATTTACCAGTAGGTCTTTCCAGCTGACACGAGGTCACCCATTCCGATTAGAAGAAAAGAGGTTCCGCCTAAATATTCGGAAGGGGTTTTTTACAGTGAGAGCTGTGAAGATGTGGAATTCTCTCCCTGAATCAGTTGTACAGGCTGATACATTAGATAGCTTTAAGAAGGGGTTGGATGGCTTTTTAGCAAGTGAGGGAATACAGGGTTATGGGAAATAGCTCATAGTCCAAGTTGATCCAGGGACTAGTCCGATTGCCATTTTGGAGTCAGGAAGGAATTTTTCCCCCTCTAAGGCAAATTGGAGAGGCTTCAGATGGGTTTTTTGCCTTCCTCTGGATCAACTGGCAGATAGGTAGTTAATAAACAAAAAAACAAAAAAAAAAGGTTGAACTCGATGGACATGTGTCTTTTTTCAACCTTACTTACTATGTTACTATGTTACTATGTTACCAGGTGTTAATCTTATATAACCTTTTAAAATCTTATTCTGAATCCAAACAGGGGCTTCAAAGTGGAGTTCCTACTCTGTTTTTGTTTTGGGTTGTTGAATTAGTCTCATGTTTTGCCTCTACTAATAACATTTGTCCAAAATTGGATCTTTCCTTACCTTGTGTGTTTATGGGCCTTGTACATTTTCATCCAACCTTTCAACAGTCCCAAGTCAATTGTGGACATGTTCTTACTACTTAACGAGTTTGTTGTTGAATGGATAATAAAGGAGGCTTGTTGAAAGTTCTGAAGAGAAGGCACAAAGAATGAACACGCTTCCAACAAGGAAAATAATTGTTATGCCCCAACGTTTTCCCATGTCACAGAAACAGAAAATACAAAGACAGATGTGAAAATAAACAATATATCAGTGCATTGTATAAACACACACACACACAAAGACACATGTATACTTATGCTGAGAATTTTATTTATGAACATTATTTTGATCAATAAGTCTGTGTTAAAGCTTACGTTAGGATGATTGTAATACTTTATTACTTTATTTTAATATATATATATATATATATATATATATATATATATATATATATATATATATATATATATATATATATATATATATATATATATATATATATATATATATATAATCAAAATGGTCAATAAACCGCACTTCCAGGACTTCCATAAGGTGTGAAAAAGCAAAAATTATTTTATTATCAACGTTTCGGCTCCCAACTTAAGCCGTCTTCAGGAGGTGAAAAATTACACACACAACACACATATTTAAATGCTAAAATGGCGCCAACCATGAGGTAATGACGTCATCACACCACAGTGTTGCCATTGGTGATCGTGAAAACAACATGTATAGCCCCATAATGACTGGGATAAAAGAACAGCGCAACACATCGTCCCAGAATGAGGAATACACTGTGTGCCAAACGACAACTGAATAATGAGATTCAGCAGGATGCGCAGATTTGCGTGAACATGGGCGCCTATGGGCAACCTGTGTCACGCGCGGATCAGCGCTACCGAGAGAGATCGGCGTTTCAGAATTGCTGCAGAAAGATGAGCACACAGTGAGTCATAAGGTTGATGGACGGGCGCGCACACACGCCGTGCCTCTCGGGGAACTGACAACAACGGGCTCTGGACACAGACTGATGTTCTGTAGATCTGATCTACATGCTGCGGCAGCACAGGGCTTACAGTTGCAATGATCGGAGGTGTGCACACTACAGAAACGGCGATAAGGTAAATTGAAGCGTTGTTATCGATTTCCTTGGGGGTATGAGACCAATAGCGCATTGAATATGCGCTATGTTAAGTTTTTAATCCGCACAGATACACCGGATATGAGCACGATAATTTACTTGTGTCACTTTGTACATACTTCAATAATGTTACATACAAACTCCTGGATTGACTTCACTATGTATTTTATAATTTTGTGTTCTTTTATCCCAGTCATTATGGGGCTATACATGTTGTTTTCACGATCACCAATGGCAACACTGTGGTGTGATGACGTCATTACCTCATGGTTGGCGCCATTTTAGCATTTAAATATGTGTGTTGTGTGTGTAATTTTTCACCTCCTGAAGACGGCTTAAGTTGGGAGCCGAAACGTTGATAATAAAATAATTTTTGCTTTTTCACACCTTATGGAAGTCCTGGAAGTGCGGTTTATTGACCATTTTGATTATTTATAATTTAACCAGCACCTAGGCAGTGACGACTACTTGGGAGTGCTCCAGATTGCGATTTCTGTATATATATATATATATATATACATTGAATACTTTTTATAGGTTTCAGTTTAATTTGAATTGAAGATGCAGTGCTGATTTACCCTCTTGGGTTTGGGTAACGCAAACTATTTGTAGCCAGTAATACTATAACCCACCAACAATGTGGTATGGAGAGACAAAAGGTCTCATTCAGGCCCAGATTTGTGGCAAGACCTCAAAGACCCGGGCCTTGGGCGGCACAATTTAATGGGTAGCATGTCACCCCACCGCACCTGAAGTTTCTTCACATGTGGGACACTCTAAGGGGTCTAGACGCACAGGAGATCTCTGAGCTTCCTTACCCCTCTGTAAACTGGATGGATGCGCTACTGCACAATTGGAGGGGGGGGGGTGGATGCCAGTCTGTGTGTTTTATCTCCATGTGTGTGTGATCCTGGTGGTGCAGGTGTGATGTGAGCAGGAGGGGGTATAGGATGATGCCTGCCTCTTGGAGCCTGGTCTCATTAATGGCCACAACTGCAGTTGTGGTTGTTTTAAAATGGATGCATATTTGTGCATATTGACCAGGGCAGCCATCGGGGGGGACAGGGGGGAGAATTGTAGGGGGCCCCGAGGGTAAGGGGTCCCTGCCACGCCACGCTTACTTGTTTAGCCGGGCCCCCCATTTTTCTGAGAGCTGCTGACTTCGGGAAGGTATGGACATTTAAGGGGCCCTGGCCACCAATTTTATTATAATAATTTTATTATATAATTTTATTATGTCGTATGGGGCCCTGTGATTTCTGATGGCGGTCCTGATATTGACACTATTCATTAATTAGGTACTTGCTCCCAAACATGCTGCATAGCTGTGCTCTGAAATAGTGCATCCCTCCAACCTCTTGTGCCAGTCTGCATGCAAGTTTGCTAGCTGGCGCTACCTCTACTTAGAAGGTCCAGAGTGCCCACAGTGGGCTGCATCAATAGGCATTGCATGCTTACTTCTGGGTAAAAACCATGGCAGATTGCAACTGCATTTTTCACACTCCATGACTAAATAACCCTTAAATAAATTTTTACAGAAAAAAAATTAACATTTACAGTGATTTACAAATAAAATAATATTTTGATCCAGAGCCATGAACATTCCATGGCAGTTACTACTCTATTACTCACTATGATTCATGCTTTGGAAAAAAAATCTCAAAAGTAATTATTTATGTAATTCTTCAGGGCAAATATACACATTGTATAGCAGTGTCAATTTTTCCTTTTTTTTTAGTTATATGATATGTTTGAAATCTAGTTTTCCCCAATGCTAATGCCAGTGATACACAGTGATACTCTACACCCCCGCATATACAGTCACTTTTCCACTCAGACTTCCTCTTTCTCCGTTTTGACAAAATTCTATCCGGTCTGACTCCCAACTGTATTTTTATGTCAATGGCCTTTATAAAACCCAACTGCAATTGCTTCATTCACTCTCTTTTTGAAGAAGGTGAGATAGAGACTTATAAGAGCTAAAAGTGAGCCAGGTTTACCTGTGGGAACGCTCATAGTGCTGCAAGTTTACTTTACCACAGGAACAAGGTAAAATTGACAAGGTTGGAGAGACATACGGATATGAATGCACACTGACAAGCAGCTCAAGCAGAAGAAGGAAATAATTGTTGTGGAGACATTCCTTTATTTGTAATACATGAATACTGTAACATAGTCAGTGAATATTGTGTACAAGGGTAGGAAGCAGTGCAGCCTGTCATTCTGGGTCACAGACTTGTGATCGCTTGTGTATGTTGTCAGATCACGTCAGGTACATTTAAGCTTTTTTTTCCAGGAACAAAAATGTCGACGATCAAATGTCAGGGTATAGATGTGATGCTAGTATAACTAGTAACAAAGGCACTAAACATTAGGGATATAGTGAACGGCGGAAAAAATGTTCGCGAACATATTCGCGAACTTGCGTCAAAAATGCGAACGGTTCGCGAACGTCGCGAACCCCATAGACTTCAATGGGAAGGCGAATTTTAAAAGCTAGAAAAGACATTTCTGGCCAGAAAAATGATTTTAAAGTTGTTTAAAGGGTGCAACGACCTGGACAGTGGCATGCCAGAGGGGGATCAACGGCAAAAATGTATCTGAAAAATACATTGTTGACACAGCGCTGCGTTTTGTGCTGTAAAGGGCAGAAATCACACTACGTCACTCAGGTGATGTTTCTGGACACGGAATGTGAAAAAGCTCACACAGCTAGGTGGCACTTGGTTAAAGACTGGGCAAACAATGCCTGCAAGGGCAACGTATACAGTAGTGGGTACGGAATATATTATTGCTGCTGTAAAAACATCACTCAGGTGATGTTTACGGACACGGAATTATTATTGTTATTTAGACAGAATGTGAAAAAGCTCACACAGCTAGGTGGCACTTGCATACCTCCCAACTGTCCCTCTTTTGACCACTCAACCCCCTGTCCCTCTTTTGTACTGGAAAGTTCCTCTTTTCTCTGAACTGAACAGCCAGAAAAAAAACAGTTTCTAACTTAATTAGCTTTTGGCAGAGAGCTCAGAACAGCTAACAGGTGCAAATAAGATACTTTGTAACAATTTTGACTCTGGTTGGTGCTGGTAGTGGTGAACTACTAGGAGGAGCAGCACACCAGTCCCTCTTTTCTCTGAACTGAACAGCCAGAAAAAAAACAGTTTCTAACTTAATTAGCTTTTGGCAGAGAGCTCAGAACAGCTATCCCTCAACTGTCCCTCAAATCACTAAACAGCTCTCTCCCTACACTAGCTCTTCCAAGCACACACAGGCAGAATGAAAAAACGCTGCAGGGCTTCAGTTTATATATGGAAGGGGAGTGGTCCAGGGGGTGTGGGGGTGGTCCAGGAGGGAGAGCTTCCTGATTGGCTGCCATGTATCTGCTGGTCTGGGGTGAGAGGTCAAAAATAAGCGCCAGCTAAGGCGAACCCAAATTGGCGAACGTCGCGCGACGTTCGCGAACATTCGGCGGACGCGAACAGTCGATGTTCGCGCGAATTAGTTCGCGGGCGAACAGTCCGCGACATCCCTACTAAACATACACAAACCACATAAAGACAAGATCTCTTCTTGCACCAAACCTGCTGTAAGTTAAAGTTAAAACAATGAAAATGAAAAATGTAATGGTAGGGGTTGAATGTCTCTGAAGCCAGAAAGTGACTGGCAAAGTTCATTGCCTGAGCCATGAGTTTTGCCCACCAAGCCTGTCTTCACAATTTTTGATGTTACATAGTTACATAGTTAAATTGGGTTGAAAAAAGACAAAGTCCATCAAGTTCAACCCCTCCAAATGAAAACCCAGCATTCATACAATCACCCCTCCCTACTTTCACATAAATTATATATACCTATATCTATACTAACTATAGAGTTTAGTATCACAATAGCCTTTGATATTATGTCTGTCCAAAAAATCATCCAAGCCATTCTTAAAGACAATAACTGAATCAGCCATCACAACATCGGCCGGCAGTGCATTCCACAACCTCACTGTCCTGACTGTGAAGAACCCCCTACGTTGCTTCAAATGAAAGTTCTTTTCTTCTAGTCTAAAGGGGTGGCCTCTGGTACGGTGATCCACTTTATGGGTAAAAAGGTCCCCTGCTATTTGTCTATAATGTCCTCTAATGTACTTGTAAAGTGTAATCATGTCCCCTCGCAAGCGCCTTTTTTCCAGAGAAAACAACCCCAATCTTGACAGTCTACCCTCATAATTTAAGTCTTCCGTCCCTCTAACCAATTTAGTTGCACGTCTCTGCACTCTCTCCAGCTCATTTATATCCCTCTTAAGGACTGGAGTCCAAAACTGCACTGCATACTCCAGATGAGGCCTCACCAGGGACCTATAAAGAGGCAAAATTATGTTTTCATCTCTTGAGTTAATGCCCTTTTTTATGCAAGACAGAACTTTATTTGCTTTAGTAGCCACTGAATGACACTGCCCAGTTAAGGGGTTAAGAGTTGCAAAGCGAGGGTACAACAGGCCAGATACAAAAACTGTATCTGCCACCCTTCCTACTCATTCTGTCCCTTAAGTTTGCCCAGGTACAGTAACCAAAAGCAACCAATCAGAAAGCAGTTTGTATTGGTCACCTGTTTAAAAACAAGCATCTTATTGGTTGCTATGGGTACTACTCCTGGGCAAAGTTAATGCCTTTCATTACATAAATTAAATTGCTTTCAGCAAGCCCTATGGTTTTCAAAAAACTGAACTGGTTTAACTGGCAAAATGTATTTTCTTTACACCATGTGCCATTAGCTTTAGAAAGAAACACCACAAAAACATGATCATGGAAAAAAGGTATAGTCATGAAAACCATGATCAATATAAAATAAGCTAGTTGCAGCACCAAACGTGATTTTGTATATCAGCCCTGTAAATGGCATTTTGCATGATTGCTATAGATTCATTTATGTAGATCTCAAACATTATTTTTATTCTCCATGGCATCTTTTGCTGTGATTTTTTAATAACAATTGCATTTCTTTTGTTTAATTAACACCCCCCCCCTTCTAAAACCTGCACCCTGACGCTTTTAAGGGAACAAGATTTTTATTTACAAAAAACCTAATCAACCAAGAAAAACAAGATGATGGAAAAAAAACCTCAAATTTGCAAACATAAATATAAATGAATTGTCCCAAAATGCAAACTCAAAAATTAATACAATTGCCCCTATCTGTGAATTTTTGAGACTAAGTACAGTATATTTATCAGTGTCTCAACACTATCTCTATTTCAGAATAGTCATTCATTTAACTTTATTCATGGGCACATTTCAGTCTCTAAAGCATTGGTTCCCCAAACTGTGGCTAGCCTCTTATGGATCCTGAACCAAAAGATAGTGGGTCTCAGTCTAAAAAACAGTCAGGATAAAATCTGGAATGAATGATAGTTTGCTGCAGGCTGGAATGGCAATCTTTGGATTCTGGCAAATGCCAGGGGGCTGCTGTAAGATGCCATACACAGTGACTATTTACCAGGCCTGTTTGTGGCTGTTTGGGCTTCTGTGTACATGAAATGCCAGGGCCTTTTTTAAATCCCAGTCTGGGCTTGCTTTGCTGTACTGGATAATACTGCAATACAACAGAAGGGTGACTTACAACAAGAGTCTATCAGGGGGAATGTAATAAAAGTTGCAAAGAGCAAAACAATTCGCACCAATAAAGGTCTGGCCACACGGGCAGATCCGGGGAGAATCTCCTCTTCTTCGCGGCGACTAATCTCCCCGATCTGCCTTCCCCTTCCTTCCTCCGGCTAAAATGTAAATGGCCTGGGGGCAGGCACACGGAGCGCTTCATTTTCCGAAGTCGCCCAAAGTTTCCTCGTGAGGCAATTACGTGCGACTTTGGAAAACAAAGGGCTCCATGTGCCTGCCCCCAGGAGATTTTCATTTTAGTCAGGGGAAGGCAGGGGAAGGCAGATTTGGGATATTAGTCGCCGCGAAGAAGAGGAGATTTGTCGCCTGGCGACTAATCTCCCTGAATCTGTCCGTGTGGCCAGACAACCAAAACTAAAAATCCACATCTCGCAATGCAATATTGTTCCTTAAACTGTTATTGCATTGCGAATTTTAATTGCGCATTGCGAATTTTAATTGTGCACTCATACGAAGTACTTGAAGGTGATGTTGTGATGGCTGATTCAGTTAATGCCTTTAAGAATGGCTTGGATGATTTTTTGGACAGACATAATATCAAAGGCTATTGTGATACTAAGCTCTATAGTTAGTATAGGTATGGGTATATAGAATTTAATTAAAAGTAGGGATGGGTGTGTGTATGGATGCTGGGTTTTCATTTGGAGAGGTTGAACTTGATGGACTTTGTCTTTTTTCAACCCAATTTAACTATGTAACTATGTAACTATGTAACTATGTAAGGTGTCGTAATCTTTTGGAGCAAACATAACGACTTTTTCATTAATAAGTTTTATTACATTGACTGCGCATTGGCGCAAACTATAAAATTCGCAAACGGTCTTCCACTGTCAGAACTGGTCACTAAACGGTTTCCAGGCTCGCAAAAGCTATATTAAATTTGCGCAAAGCTTGTTCGCGCAAAGGCATAACCTATAGCATTGCAAATAGTTTTTCTGTTAGCGACTTTTATTACATTCCCCCTGTTTCTATGCTTGCTAACAGTCAAGAGCAAATATCTAACAGAAATGTGGAGCAAAGTCAAGGGTTAATCTATCATTTGCGTTGTTAATGTACTAGGACTTTAAAAAGTGCTGGTCAAATAACTAATTCTAGGAATACCAAATAGGATTTCAAACTGAAAGCTGAAAAGCTGGAAACTGCAGATTATAAATGAATGCATTAGTGTGACAGGTAAAGTCATTTTGACTGTGCTACATTGTGCACATGTTACGTTTATAAAAAGAAAATTGTAAATCAGCATGACATATTGCCCAGCAGATGGCGCTACCTGCAGAAACGCATGATATTACTGCGACTGATGCCATAAGGCAGTGTGAAAGCATGAAGTAATAATCACTTATGCCGTTAAAAAGCATCATTCACATGTAATTTGTAAGCACATGGGATAATGTACGTAATAAAAATCATACACATAAACAGAACAGATTTGCAAGTTATCCATCAGTGTCTGTATGTACATTATACATGACTTTCATCTACCTGTGCATATGTAAAATATCTTTATTGATATTTTCGCCAAAAAGACACTTTGCGCCGACATTACCTAGTCAATAAAAGACGAACAACTCATTCGCTAGCGAATTACCTTGTTGCTGGCGAACTTTTGCTGCGTTTCGCTCAGACGAACAATCGTAAATCCGAAAAATTTCAATTTGTTACCCTTTTCACCAAAATCTATTTTCCTGGGTTCTGACTGGCGAATTAATACAAAGAAGCTACATTCTCAACATTATTATGTCAGTGACATCATATTCTGTATTCCAAAAAATCTAAATTCAAAAACATTGGCATTTTGTCACATTTTAAAGTGGGATTATGTTTACAAGTTGTAACTGTTATAAGTATATTAGTTATACTTGTTTTTAACATTTGAAGCGCACTCCACATTTGTTTAAGGGTGGGCTCATGTCTAGGACAATAGAGGATCTATGTAGGACATTCACTAAGATTCGTTGTTGCGCCAGCGTCCGCTTCGCCGCGATTCACCGCGTTTCGCCGCACTTCTCCAGGTGTATTTTCGCCAGCGCTACGCAAATTCACTAAAATACCAAGTTGCGTTCAGGGGAAGCGTAAGGTTGCGAAGTTGCGCTAGCGTTAATTCGCCAAGCAAAGCAAAGTTACGCTTGCGAGGGTTGATTTGCATATGGCGCCAAATTGAAGTTACAATGGAGGTATATGTAGCAGAACTACACAAGCCTGGGAAACCTTCAAAACAGCAAATAAAATTTTTATTTTGCCCTACACATGTGCCCACTGTATAGTTAAGTGTCATGAGTTAGGAAATGTAGGGGGGAAGGACGGTAGCCCCAAAAATTTTTTCGATCACCCATGAAAAATTAAAATTTTTTAACTTTTTTTGAAGCAATCCCTATCTACTCTATTGCACTTCACCTGGTCTGAGGTGGCGAATGAAGTCTGGCGTAAAAGGTAGCGTTCTGAAAAATGCGCACTTTAGTGAGTTTGCGTAGTTACATCCGTTGCGCAAATTCGACAGGCGTAAGGGTGCGAAGTAACACTAGCGAATTCACGCCAGAGTCCGTGAATCTGCGAATTAACGAAAATGCGATACGCTGGCGCATTCATGCTAGCGTTAGGCGCTTCGTCGTTTAGTGAATTTGCTCTTCCTTTTGCTTCCTTAGACATTTTTAATAAAAAGTGAGCACTTCCAGCAATTTCACCAACATCACTAATGAATACATACATTATGACCTTTATATATCCACTGAATTTAAACAGACGGAAGCATAAGTAATTTAACGAGTTTCTCAAGGAATGAAGTAACGCTAAAGAAAATTTGATATGAAATTTTCATGCCAACGAATCATCGTTGACTAAAGTACACCAACGTTCTTTTGCTGAGACGTAATTTTGTATTTTGATGAATACGCGTATTTGTCACGAAATAACATCTGACGTAGTTGCCAGCAGTATGGAGGAGACTTCTGAAAAGAAAATTTGCATGTAAGTAAACGTGCCCCATAGTGTTGCTCTGTGCAACTGGTCGGAATTCCCACAGCTGAAGTTGGGGGTCATTGTTATCCTTTATTGATAAAACTCCATGTATATCCAAAGATTTCTAGAAACTGCTGAACATTTACATCAATCCCTTACATCACATTGACACAACTCACATTTATCAGGGGGCCAATAACTTCCTTGAATGTTTTTGCTGTGTGGGGGGGAATCCCAAATACCCGGAGGAAACCCACGCAGACATGGAGAGAACATACAAACAACATTCCTAGGTCATAACTGAATTGAGAAACTCAACTCTACAAGTCACAAGTAGTGATGGGCGAATTTATTCGCCAGGCGTGACTTTGCGACAAATTTCTGCGTTTCGACACAGGCGAATAAATTCGCAAATTTGCAGTGAAAATTCACAGACGAAAATTCACCAGTGACTGTTCCGAAGTTGCAACTGTTGCCGGCGACAATTAAACAGATGGCCATTGACTTTAATTTGCAATTTAATTTTGCGGCAAATTCACGAATTACAAGGTGAAGCGAAACAGGACAAATTCACCCATCACTAGTCACAAGTGCTAACTAATGAGGCACTGTGCTGCCCCCATCACTTAAATTCAACCCCTACCCCTTATTAGAGGTTAGCCACAATTTACTCTCCCCCAGGGTTAAAATTACAACCCTGGGGGAGAATCAATTAGTAATAACGCCAGGTGGGAGCTCTTCTTTTTTTGGTCAGCTCTGAGTTTATTTTAGGTACAACCAATTTCAGAGGAGAACTTTTCCTGCAACTGGCTTTATAATTTACATGTGATTAAAGATAAAAAAGATCTAGGAAACCCAGATACAGGGCAACTTGGATTGCATTGCATGCTTTTCTTTCCTTCTAAGAAACAGTCGATTGAAATAGAAATATCACAGTATTGATTAATCTTTAAATATACCAGTCGTGACCTTATGTCTGCATCCAAACCATGGATGTTTACTCCTCATATACCCCCTCACCTCCCTCAGTGGTACAAGTTGCACACTATAATTTTCAATGTTGTATGAATATATATATAGGATTGCTATATATATAAATAAATGCTGTCCCTTAAGTGGGACAGCACTAAAGCTTTTACAATCATATGGAATTGACACTTTGAATTTAACAGGAAGAATAGACTTGGTAACTGGGGTATTAATAGCTTAATAGGAATCTGTTATCCAGAAACCCGGAAAGATCAGAAATATGGGAAGGCCATCTCTCATAGACTCCATTTTAATCAAATAATTCATATTTTCAATATTGATTTTATTTTTCTGTAATAATAAAACAGGACAGGTATGGGATCCCTTATCTGGAAACCCGATATCCAGAAAGCTCCGAATTATGGAATGGCTGTCTCCCATAGACTCCATTTTATCCAAATAATCCAAATTTTTAAAAATGATTTCCTTTTTCTCCGTAATAATAAAACAGTAGCTTGTTCTTGATCCCAACGAAGATATAATTAATCCTTATTGGAAGCAAAACCAGCCTATTGGGTTTATTTAATGTTTAAATGAATTTCTAGTAGACTTAAGGCATGAAGACCCAAATTATGGAAGATCCATTATCCCGAAAACCCCAGGTCCCGAGCATTCTGGATAACAGGTCCCATACCTGTACTGTGTATTTGATCTAAACTAAGATATCATTAATCCTTTTTAGAGTCAAAACAATCATATTGGGTTTATTTAATGTTTAGATTAATTTTATGCAGACTTAGGTTATTTACTAAAATCCAAATTTATCTCATATTTTTATTAGAAAAAAACACAACCAAACTCCCATGCGCCATTTTAGCTTATTTATTAATAAAAAAAAACTCTTTAAAATCGAGCCAAACCTGAATCGTTCAAATCTTTCTGGCTTTTTTCCCAAAAATCCTGAAAAAGTCGTAATCAAGCTACACCCAGACCAGACCACTAAAACTTATGCCTCTCCCATTAACTTATACAGGACCTCGACAGGTCTGAGATGACAGATTTTTGGATTCAGGCTTTTTGCAGCATCAGGATATAATAAATCAAAAAGTGTTTGCCCCAAATTTTGAGGTTTAATAAATAACCCACTTAATGTTTGGATATCCAAATTACAGAAAGGTGCCTTATCCAGAAAACCCCAGCTGCTGAGCTGATAATAGGTCCCATACCTGTACTATAATAAGTTCGCTAAAAACAGACAAGCTTCGAAGTCCAGAGCATAATACCTGGACACTGACTGACCCTCTGGAGTATATAGGAATATATATACTATTCCATTTGTGCTAGGGCAGCAGATAGAAACCACAGACTATTCACGTGAACAAGATTCTCTACTGTACTGTAATGTTCCGGCTTTTTTGTCACATGCTCATACATGTTTGTGACCTGCAGTACAGTGCTGTAACTATATTGAACCTATACTGATGAAGAAATTGTGATTTGCTACTTCATTTCCAAAACTTCCCCACTGGGTTCTCTTTAAAAACCGTACTTTAGCACAATCAACTATTGCTGAACTCTGACATAATGAATACTACTCCCCAGTCATTAGTACTGGGAGAGCTTGGCCAGCATGAAGTCACTGGGATTTAAATAAGAAAAGAAAGCAATTAGTGGAGAGGAAATTATATGGCTTCGTTTGCATGACAGTGGAGTTTGCTTAGTATGTGCATACATAGCGCAGCACAAGGTATGAATGCTTGAAAATTTTCCCACTTGTAAGTTTTTAGCAAATGCCACTTTTCCCTCTACTAAACACAGCATACTTTACCGGCCGTTTGAAAATGTTTGGGAGTTTTATTTCTTTGCTTTGTTGCATATTTTGTTTACACAGTAGACTGGCATTGAAATGAGCTTAGGTTTTGTTCAGAAATCCCACATAAATCACCGCTAGCAAACCTGAGACCAGGGGGCTTCATCAAGTACAATAAGAGATTTTTATTTTTAAGATTTTTCAGGATGCCCAGTTGCTCAATAGACTTCTAGATATGACATCATCACCCAATACATGAGATCCACTTACCTAAACATAGGAGGGGATGGGGATAAACACAGGTGACCAGTGAAATTACCGGGAATATTGGTGCCTAGCTTTTAACAAGAAGCAAGACTTTATAATTCTATGGCTCTCTTGAGAAATTAGGGCAAATTGGTTCACATTGCATAAGGGTAAAATATACTAGCCACGTCTTTTGGAAACGTTGCATTTAATTTGTATGTGGAGCTATAGAAATAAATGTTGAATGTATCCAAGTTCATTTAGACAGAACCCATGATGCAATTCTACAGACCCACTACAATAGTGTGATGTGCCCATGACATGTTATTAAGTAACTAAAAATGCCCTGCTACATTGAAGTAAAGTAAAGTTATTATTGAGAACTAACCCCCATGTAATTAAAGGCACTACATTTACCCAGGAGCAGTAACCCATTGCAACCAATAAGATGTTTGCTTTTAGACAGGTGACTGGTAAAGTCTGCTTACTGATTGGTTGCTTTGTATCTCTGCTTCTGGGCAAATTTAGGGGCAGATTTACAAAATTCGAGTGAAGAATTCGAATGTAAAAAACTTCGAATTTCGAAGTATTTTTTGGGTACTTCGACCATCGAATTGGTTAAATTCGATCGAATTCGAACGATTCGAACGATTCGAAGTAAAAATCGTTCGACTATTCGACCATTCGATAATCGAAGTACTGTCTCTTTAAAAAATACTTCGACCACCTACTTCGGTAGATAAAACCTACCGAAGTCAATTTTAGCCTATGGGGAAGGTCCCCATAGGCTTGCCTGTGATTTTTTGATCGAAGGATTTTCCTTCGATCGTTGGATTAAAATCCTTCGAATCGAACGAAAAATCCTTCGATCGATCGATCGCAGGATTTGCGCAAAATCGTTCGACTTCGATATTCGAAGTCGAACGATTTTAGTTCCCAGTCGAATATCGAGGGTTAATTAACCCTCGATATTCGACTCTTGATGAATCGGCCCCTTAGTGTTGTTTATTAGTAACCTCCTAAATCTTCTAATGCGTCATGTTAAAAGATTTTTGACCTTTAAATTTACTTTTTCGTAGGACATAGAGAGTAATATTCTGAGACAATTTGCAATAGGTTTTCATTTTTTATTATTTGTGGTTTCTGAGTTATTTAAATTTTTATTCAGCAACAATTTTACTAATCTGGTTGCTAGGGTCCAAATTACAATAGAAACCATGCATTGATTTGAATAAGAGACTAGGATATGAATAGGAGAGAGCCTGAATAAAAAAATGAGTAATAAAAAGTAGCAATGACAATACGGGGCACATTTACTAAGGGTCGAATATCGGGGGTTAATAAACCCTCTAATTCGACCCTCGAAGTAAAATCCTTCGACTTTGAATATCGAAGTCAAAGGATTCACCGCAAATCCTACGATTGAACAATCGAAGGAAAAATCGTTTGATCAAACTATGAAATCCTTTGAATCGAACGATTCGAAGGATTTTAATCCATCGATCAAAGGATTTTCCTTCGATCAAAAAAAACCTTAGAAAAGTAATAGGGGAAGGTCCCCATAGGCTAACATTGTACCTCGGTAGGTTTAAAGTACCGTAGTATGTAGTCGAAGTTTTTTTTAAAGAGACAGTACGTTGACTATTGAAGGGTCGAATAGTCAAACGATATTTAGTTCGAATCGTTCAAATCAAAGTCGTAGACGAAGGACGTAGTAGCCTATTCGATGGTCAAAGTACCCAAAAAAATACTTTGAAATTTGAAGTTTTTTTTTTTTTTACTTCGAGTCCTTCACTCGAGCTTAGTAAATGTGCCCTCTATAGAGATACGGTTATTACATGGAAGATTTTGTGTAAACAGAATAACTTAAACTATACAATTTCGCCTTTTCTTTCCCCCTTTTTTTTAAAAGGCTTTCCTAAAAAACAAAGTAATCAGTTTTCTTATAAATGGAGAAAACTTGGTATATCCCAAATTAGACATATTGTAGATCCAGATACAGGTAATCCTTTTTCTTGGGAAATAGTTAAAAGGTTATATAACCTTTCAGAAAGAGACAGACTAATCTATTCACAAATTAGACAAGGGTTTTCATTAATTGGAAGCAGAAGTAGGTCGCCATTGAGAAATAATCAGTTCTACGATTCAATATTGCAATTATCGGATGACCCTAGTCTTAATAGTATTCCTTTGATATCATCGCATTTACTTAGTAAACTTTCCAAGGTTAAAGATCCATTTGTCAATTCATCAGCTTAATGGACTTCCTTTTTGGAAACTAGTGTAACATCTAAAGACCTTTTGAGATCCTTCCAAAATTTCAGGAAATATGTAAATTCTGAGGGTTGGAGAGATCAACATTATCGATTTACTCATCTTGGATATGGAATATTATTCCAGAATTCTATGGACTCTCAGAAGGTTTCCTATTGTCCTAAGTGTAGAGAGCAAAATGTTGATTTTTTTCATTATATTTGGTCGTGCCCATTTATTAAACAGTTTTGGGAGTATGTTACCTGCTTTATTAAAAAGTCTATTAAGTCAGATATTGTATTAAATCCCCATTTTGCTTTATTGGGTCTGAAGGACTCTTTTCTGGTGGCAAATAAAATTTCATTAACAAATTTTTCAACCAAAATATTTGACTATTGCTGGTTAGTCCTGGCAGCTTCCCGGAAATCTATTTTCTTATGCTGGATTAGAGACGATTCCCCACAGTTGAAAGATGTATTTTCATATTTATACAATTTATGTATCCAAGAGGTCATTAGATACAGAGTTGATGAATTATCTCAGAGGAATAGGATTGAACGTAGATGGTCTTTTTATATTGCAACTCTTGATGATGCTAAAAGAAAATTCATTCACAAACTTATGGGGAAAGATGAAGAAAACTAGTTATTTTATTTAAAGACTAAGCCCTTTCACTAAAATGCATTGTTTATCTTATTGAAATCTTCTTGAATGAGTCTTTAATTTTATTTTGTAAAGCTTGAGCTATATGGAAAGTACAGGTCTATTTATATTTATTTATTTGTATTTGTTTTAACTTTTTTTGTTCCAATGTGTATGGTTGATATTGTACTAATTCTTTTTGAATTACGTATACATGTTTCTGCATAGCCATACGCTTGTGATTATCAAAAAGCTATGTAAATTATTCATATTTTATTGCAAACTCAATAAAAAGAATTTGAAAAGAAAAGAAAAGTAAATGTGCCCCTAAATGTCTAGCCTTAAAGAGCATGTGTTGTTTAATTGGGTCAGTTAACCCATTTGAAAGCTTGAAACAGTCTGAAAGCAAATAATTCAAAAACTATACATAATAAAAAATTAAGGTCAGTTGAAAACAGGCCCGGACTGGCAATCTGTGCGTTCTGGCAAATGCCAGAGGGGCTGCTATATGGTCCCATAGAAAGTCAGTATTTAGTGGGCTGGTGGGGACTGTTTGGGCCTCTCTGTGGGTTGATTGGGCCTCTGTGTACATGAAAAGCCAGGGCCTATTTTAATTCTCAGTCTGGACCTGGTTGAAAAGTTGCTTAGAATTAGCCATTCTATAACATACTACATGTATGTTAACTTAAGGGTGAATCACCCCTTTCATTTCATTTGAGAATTCCCATCGTAGAATCCTAGAAAGAAGTTCCAGTATCATCAGTAGCGCACTATTTATTATACAATTGCCTTGAGCTGCTATTATATCTAAAGTTGCTGTATTGCACTGTAATCAAAATATTCTACATCCAGCTAATAAAAAGAAGTTGTTGGGAACTACTGTATCCAGCTAAGAATGCTGGGAATTTTAGTTCCCAGCAGTGTAAGGCCAGCCAGTGAGTTTGATATCTCTCTTTATCTAAACATAGACCAGATATTATTCCTTATCTAACTCAGTAATTACATTGTACTACCAGAAACAATTTAATATTTCTCTTGCCTGAGGGTTCCGACACATTTGCACAATAGGGAAGCCTTTCTCTTTACATCTCACAACTGTACCACAAAACTCTTCCTTTATTCATAACAGCGAGATCTCCAGCTGCGATAGGCACTTTCCTCTTGCTCCAGATGACAGTTTTCTGTGTTCATTCCAAGCACAGGGGGTTTAATAAACATATCTGGCAATCGTTTGATAGCTGGAGGGCTTTGGATGACACTGTGTGCAAACAATATGTTCTCACTGTTAGGGAAACAAGTTTATTCAATTATTCAATTAATAGATTAGAGCTGAGATACACGTTACCCTGCAAAGCTAAACAGAAAAGAATTTCATGAATTAGAAAGAGCAGGGCTATATTTTCTCCTTCTTTTACAGGAGAAGGAATGTAGAGATGCAATATACTCAAGTAGACCAGGAAACTCTTTAGATGCAGCAATAAAGCCAGCATGGGACCCCCATATTACAGGATGTGACACTCTCTCACCTAAAAGTAAAGAAAACTGCAAACATTGTGTCATCAATTCATCAAGCACATGCTACTAAACTGCACCACCATAAAATCCCCATCAAACCTATATCAATAATATGTTGTCATGTGGCTTAGAATTAGCTTTCTAAACTTTCATATGGGTAAAGCCGCAATGTGATTGTCTAGCTCATACCTGCTTATATACCCAGCGAATCCCAGGTAAGCCCGCCCTGGCCTGATGCATTTTGTGCACTTACCCTGCCTTTACAGAAAACTCTTTTAATGCACTGTCCTGCCATTGAAAGTGCATATGGAACCCTTCCATTACAATAGGGATGCTATATAGGCTCAGTTAAACAACTTTATAATTAGCGATGAGTGCATTTTTGCATTTGCGGCAAAATTTGTGCATTTTTTCCATCATGAAACTGTGAAACAATTTTGCCATAAGAAAAAAATTCGCAGAGAAGAAACACAAGACATCCAGTCACTTCAATGCATTTGGAATGAGAAAAAGGTGTCAATAGATTGTAGTATCTTTTGCTGCAACAAAAAGTCGCCATAACAAAAAAAGTCACCCATAGATTTTGTTTTGCTAATTTTTTGACGACAGCGGAATAATCAGATTAGATCTATTTATCTATTATAATGTTTCATCCCACACACTGGCCACTGGTCCTCTACCTGTCTCTAAATCAGGAATTTTTTATTCTTCTCAATTAAGCGTGAAAGTCTTCCTCTCTGTTCTCATACTATCTTTCATGCTTTTTCTTCACTATTTCAGTCTGCTTGAACACCATCATTACTTGAATTTGTTATTGTGCATTTATTATTTCCTTTCATTGCTCCTTTCATTACCAGTGTTTCTTCCTGTGTTTACTTTTGCTTGCTTTGTGTTTTTCTGCATTTCTGCACTATTTTCCCATTCCATGTTTTCTATCTATTTATGGCTGTGAATAGCAATACCAATGTCTTAACTGCCTAAATCCTTATGCCTAGGCGCCTCCATGCAGCTTTTAAGTTATTCCTGTCCCAAGCCTCTATTTGCTTCTGTTTGTTTTCTTCTTGCTGAAAGGTTGACTATATTTTCTGCTGATGCATCAACAAACTTCTTAATATTTGTTTACCTGTTTTGGTAAGTCCACTCATCCCCATTTCCTCTGCTGTCATGGGGAAAACTGGTGAATTAATCCAAGGTGTCTTTGGGATAAAATTGCCCTTTCTGTAAAGGTTTTGTCTTGATAAAAGCTCAATTAGAGTAATAAGCTTTGCGCCAACCACACTGCAGAGAAAAAATATGGATAAAGCCAGTACCCATCATTGTTTTGATATATTGCACTGTGCAAAAGTTAGAATGGGTTTAAGTACAATGAATTATACATATGGGATCTATTATCTAGAGTGCTTGAAACCAGGTGGTCTCCAGATAATGTTTTTTTAAAAATGTATTCTGGATCAAAAAGTCTACTAAAAATAATTTAAACGTTAAATAAACCCAATAGGATTGTTTTACCACCAATATTGATTGTGGTTCAAGCACAAGGTTCTGTTCATTATTATAGAGAAATCATTTTTAACAATTAGAATTATTTGGCTTTCTCATATAGGGTTTCTGGATAAGAGATCCCAAGCCCGACTCTGAGATTAACTTTAAAAGGAATCGGCATTGACCACTTTTATGCTTTCTCAACAAAATACTGGCTGTATTTTTATACACATTCATTTTCATAATTTGACAGATGGGAGGAATATTACCATCATTTCAGCAAGCAGACAAAAGGCCGTTGGAGCTTCTCCACATGATGATATGTGAGGACAAAATATCACAGGCTTCTGTTGATGATTACATAGCTCTCTATCCATCTGTCTGCCACTGGAGGTTGTGAGACTGAGATACTGCTCACACCATCTTTATAAACAAAAGCAGACTGTGCTGTCACGAGTCAGACACGCCAACTAATTGGTGCTGTCGACAGACAATATTCTGTGTCAACAGCTCCACTAACAGTTTGAAACAGCAATAATATGCTAGATGATGGTGGGAATGACACATATGTGTCTAATAGCACGCTAGAAATCTGACAAAACTAGAAAGGATTGACTAAAAATGTTGTTCTTAGAACTCTGTTTCCCTACTAGGCCGACACCAGGGAAAAGCAATTTCCTTTTTTTTTTTTTATTGTGTTGTAACAAATCCTGAACTGTATCACAGCACATGCTGACAACCTCACTTGATACTTCCACTGCTCAGTTTTAAAATTAATCTGGCTAAAGATTTGTTGCAACAAGACATCAATTTACTGAGAAATGAATGTGCAACTTAAATGACTTTATTTCCTTGGCACAGGGCCAGACAGAGTCGTCTGTATGTTAATGTGCCTGTCTCTTTAAAGTCAAGTTTGCTAAAATGAATATTTAAAAATTCTCCCTGGAAATCACGGTCTATGCATCTGATTTTTTTTAAGGATAATTCCCCCACATTCATAATTGCATTTGGTTGTTAATATTTTGGGGGGGGAAATATCAGAGCTGAAAATGAATTCATATGCAAAATAACAACATGCTGGCTGGCTTGTCTTCAAAAATGCTCATGATTTATGCCCATTCCACATAATGATATAAAAACACTAGTTAATCCCAAGAACGATGTATTTATGATACAAAATGTTTAATATTTATGTATGAAATTAAAAAAGATTGATCACAAAAACAGAATATACTGTATATACTGTATAGAAGCAGGGATAGCGAATTTGACCCCTTTTGTTTCGGCAAAAATTCGCCGCCTGCGAAATGTCGCAGACGCCCATTAAAGTCTATGGGCATCAAAAAAATTTTGACGCACAACAACATACAAGTCTATGGGCGTCATTTCTGCGGCGAAACAAGGCGAAAAAATTCACCCATCCTTTTATAGAAGCCATTTATATGATTGAACAACTTATTGCCGGCTCAAAGGTGACATTTTTATTACAGAAATCACGTTGCACTGGTGCAAACTGTACTATTTGAGATCTTTCTTCCACTAATAGATATAGGGGCAGATTCACTAACCTGTGAAAAGTCGCCAGCGACCACTTCACACCCATTGGCACACTTCGCCAGGTGAAAATCAGACAACGCTAATTCACTAAAATGTTTCATTGTGGGTGCTGAACGCTGGCGACTTTTTGCTAGTGTTACTTCATCAATGCGAGCAATTCAAAGCGAAGATGCGCTAGCGTTCAATTCTGCCTAGCACAAATTCGCTAGAGGTCTTGCGCTAAGGTTAATTTGCATACAGCAGGAAATTTAAAGTTGAATGGACGTCTTTATGTTATATGTTGCAGCAATGTTAATTACACATGTCCAGGGAACCATTATATAGTGAATAAAGTACCCCCTCTTGTAAAATATAAGGATATTATTAGTTACCGAGGAGTTTCATGACCATATAAAAACGCGAGGCCGAAGGCCGAGTGTTTTTATACAGGTCATGGAACTCCGAGGTAACTTCTAATATCCTCATATTTTACAACTGGGGGTACTTTATTTATTATAATACACACATTTTAGTAAGTCATGTGACAGAAATGACATCACTACTCACAGTTTATAACTGATGACATCACTACTCACCGTTTATAAGGATATAATTTACAGGATATTCATGGCTTTTGTGTATTATAAAGACATTAGAGTTGTTATTATGCCCTACACATGAGCCCACTGTATAATTAATCTTTCATATGTTAGAAAATGTATGTGGGAGACCAGTTACCCAAAAAAAAACATTTTTAAGGACTTTTGCAGGCTATCAATCTGAAAAAAGAAAAAGACGCCAGAGTTTTTTGAACTTTGATGCTTTTTCCACTAAAGAATATGATGTAAGTAACAGAAAATTGAGGAATATCTATGCACTCCAGTGCACTTCGGCTGGTCATTTTAGTGAATTTGCGGAGTAATGTCCTTTAGTAAATCTGCCCGAAGTCTTTAACCCTTGTATCATATTTTCAGAACACGGGTACATTTATCATAAAGTGAAGTTAGAGATCACCACAATCCTCTAGAGTGAAATTCCGCCAGTCTCCATTCATTTATATGGGATTTTTAAAAGAGTATTTATCAATGGGTGAAAGTGAAAGTTCATCCTTTGATAAATACGCCTTTCAGAATCCCATAGAAATGAATGGAGAGTGGCGGAATTTCACTCTGTGGTGATCTCTAACTTCACTTTTTGATAAATATACCCCATGGTCTTAACCAAAAAGCCGTTGTTTTGTACCAAAGAATCACACCCTTTGCAAACAGATATTAAATATGTGCAACTCTCAGTTCAAGGGCATCATTTTTATTCTATTAGTTTTTTATTACATATTGCAAAACCTGTATTGTCTGCTCAAAGGAAAACTTGTAAATTGATCACACATAAGAATACATTTTTACATTGCACACATTTTTCCTGTTGATGAATTTTATTGCATCCCCCCCCCATGAAGGTAAGTATTTTTTTGTTAGGCAAATTACATCTTAATTTTACACTCTAGGACCAGAAAAACCCATTAAATCTTTTCAACATGCTTTCTTTAACTCATGTTTCTGCTTTGTTTCTTCCTTAATGCGTATGTCTAATTGCACTGAGGCGGCAGCTTTTATAGGAAAATGACAATGCGTCTATGAGATTTAGATGATTAGAATGCACTAGGCGGGTACTTCTGATCCTGGTAAGAGTTTCAGAAGGAGCTGCAGCATAGACACATCACTGAGATTCTTTGTATGTGATAACAATTAGGACACAATTTTTATTGACTTTTTTATGCAAATATAACTTTTTTGGTATTTAAGTTCAGTAAATAATCTAATTTGAATCCCAGTCTTTAGGTTCAATTAGGGTCTGCCCTTTCAAAGACAAGCTATATCCACTAACCACCAAACTTTTTAGATTAAGCAGTCAGTTTCCAAAAGTAAAATCCATGAAGCAGTCCAAGTCCCAACCACCTTAGAGGTTAGCATTAATACCACATGATCAGCACCCAGCAGACTGACAAGGAACCAATAAATAAAGCAGTTACTGAATGGAGTGATGCAGAGGCTTTATTTTATGCCTCCCACTAACTAAACTAACCCATCTAAAATGTTGTATCCTAGTACTCAATGTTACATTCATGACATCTAACAAAATAAAAAAACACCTCCGAACAATATTAAGGAGTGTGGGTGTGAATCCTTTCCTGCTACCCATTAACTGGATACTGGGGCTAACGTCTTGCCTACTCTACCTAAACTAAGCCCTCCTCTATTTTCCTATTCCTCCCATATCAAACTACCCTCTCCTGATCAGTGAGCTGGCCAACGTATATATATATCCACCTCCAGATTATGCCAATATCCAGGCCTCCCCCAAAAGTTGGACCCAATCCACCATTATGCTTGGCTAGTTCTAACTAATTTCAACATTATAGCCCAACAAATGATGCATGCATGGGAACCTCAGGAAGCAATTTGGACAGACTATCCTGATTGCATAGTAGGCATCAGCAGAGCCAAAGGTTGAAGGGGCCAGAGCTCCCTATCACAACTGTTCACTTCCAGTTGATCAAACAATCCAACGGAGGGATCAGTGCTGTGTATCTATCTATAACTGCCTGTCCTCTCAAAACTGACATTACTACATACAGTCACACACACACACACATATATATGACCTAGATGAACAGGGAATACAGGGTCTGCATTTGATTCAGTAAGACAAAAAAAACAATTTGATCCCTGTTGGCTTCCCTTCCCCAGACTGCGTGTACATCATTAGTATTTTCCCTGTTATAAGTGCTCTTATTCTCTGCACTGTACAGTGTCGGACTGGGACACCAGGGGCCCACTCAAAACATTAGACCAGGGGCCCACGAAAAACCTTAGACCAGGGGCCCATTGTCGGTACTATTATTCTTCCCCTCCTCACTCAATCTCTATTCTCCTAGTCTTTTTTCTTTTATACTATAATCTATTATTCCATCTATTTAGCCTCTTTGTTCTCATAGAAATAGGGAATGGCCATGAAATAGACCAAATATTTAGCAGCATGAGGGCCCACTGACACCTGGGCCCACCGGGAGTTTTCCTGGTATCCCGGTGAGCTAGTCCGACACTGGCACTGCATAAGTGTATAAATAGACAGGTAAGCCAACTTGCATGTTCCTGATGAGATAAATATCAATTTATGACTGTATTTGGCAACCTTTGTAACTAGTGTAGTAAGTGGTCAAGAAAAACATTGATAATTCTTGCATCCTATGCACCAGTGAGTCTCCTTTTCTGAATTAATGGTGCTATGCTCAATTCGGAGGTTTAAAGCTACATTGCTACGCTCAATTCATTCAGTTAAATTAACAACGCTGCACTGAGATGACAGAAGGGTTTAACTCCTTTGCTGCTGTAGAAACCTGTAACATCACTGTCCCTGCACTTCCATTCCCGTCGCCACAGACTATGTAATGGTTAAAAAGCCAAGACTTGCTCTACTTTGCATCATCCATTAGCACTGCTGTTTGTGAGCTCTAACATGACCCTCTGCATAGACTGGAATTGTTTTTCCCCCTGTCAACTTAAATGAGCTTAAATGCATTACAATTAACAAACTCCTCAATTATTCTGTCTAACCTGCTGAAAAAATATAGTCATAATCTTAATTAACCCATATCGTTTTATTGAGTTTATAGATCAATGATAGCGTAATATGTCTGAAAATGAACTAGGATGCACGTGTACAATTAATCTTGCTCACCCAGGAGAAAGGTTAACAGGTAGCACATTGACAGTGCTGCAGACTTTCAGCCGGTAAAACCACATTCCGGCTTGCAGGGTAAATTTAGACTGCAAAAGTCCCTTCATTGTTATGATAGGCATATCTGCAGTCACACCAGCATTTCTAGGTACAAAATTTGCAAAAATAACAGATGGTGAGGAAGCCAGACATTGCTTCCGAGGGTTACGCATGGAAACATCTATGTTAAAACAACACCATAAGCTGGTGTTATATGGGCCATGGATCTACACCATAGGCCAGAGACACAGCTTTCACTTAAAGGGGTTGTTCATTTGTGAGATAAATTTTAGTATGATATAGAGAGTGATATTCTGAGACAATTTGCAATTGGTTTTTAATTATTTGAGGTTTTTAACTTATTCAACTTTTTTTTTAGCAGCTCTCCAGTGTGCAATGTCAGAAATCTAGTTGCTAGGATCCAGAATATATTAGCAACCATGCATTGAATTAAATAAAAGACTGGAATATGAATTAGAGAGGGCCTGAATAGAAAGACGAGTAACAAAAAGTATCAATAACAATACATTTGTAGCCTTACATAGCACTGGATTTTTTAAATGGGGGGGTGCCAAATAAGGGCCGTGATTGGCTATTTGGTAGTCTACAGGAGGCTCTGTTTGGCAGTACACCAGGTTTTTATGCAACCAAAACTTACTATCAAGCCAAGAATTCAAAACTAAGCCCCTGATTTGAGACCACTGGGAGCAACATCCAAGAGGTTGGGGATCACTGCTCTACATGAACCCTGCAGTAACCTCGGACCAATTTGCGTTGTATGCTCATATAATTGCTTTGGGTGACTATTTAATATACAATGTGTACTATGGTAACATTTTAATCTAATTGAATTGAATTTAATCTAAATTTTGTTCATATGTAACACTCAAAAGCCAAACCAGGGTCTTCTGGCCAGGGTGGATGTCTGCTGGGAGCCTGGAATGATAAGGCCCGAGTAAATAGTGCACCCGAAAGGAACAACCCCTTTAGTGAACGTTGGGAGCAGAGACCCAGTGAATGAGGTAAATAAATAGCAATAGTACTAGCAACTATCACAGTACACTTTAGGAGTGTAAGTTAGACGAAATTAGCTAGAATAAGCATTTAGGATTGATAGCTGGAGGTAGCGCTCCCAGGGTAATACTGACTATAAAGTTAAAGGACCACATTTTGGAAAGGGATCAAGCTAGAATCTTCTGTGAAGATTCTCATTCATCATTCAAGTCACGGTAGATCTATAGTAATAAGTCAAATCAACTGGACTTGATGTATTTTTCTTTTTCCTTGAAGATGTTTCGCTAGTCATCCAAATGGCTTTCTCAATTCAGAATGTCCTGTTTTGTTATTTACTAAAATCCAAATTTATCTCATGATTAAAGTAAAAAAAAAGCTTGACCAAACTCCCATGCCGGATTTTGCCTTATTTATTAATAAAATAACTCAAATAAATCTGATTGGGGAAAAAAAACTGTTAAAATCTAGCAAAAACCCAAATCGTATATTTTTTTTCTAACTCGTTTTTTTCGGGCGAAAGCCCCGAATTTAGCAGATTTTTGGGCTAAACCCACAATATCTTCAAATTGAGATAGGTGCCTCTCCCATTGACTTATACATGACCTAGACAATTCTGAGATGGCTGATTTTCCGATTCTGGCTTTTTGCAGCATCGGGGTATAATAAAGCTCTAAAAATTCCACAAAAAAATTAAGTTTTTCCCCCAAAAAGCCCAACCAGAAAGATTTGGGTTTTAGTAAATAACCCTCTTAATGTAACCAATGTTTATAACAGCTAAGCTAGACTGCGCCAACATAGGGTTACCGATCACAAAAAAATGTTCGCTTATATGGTACTTTAAAATAGGGCTAATTTCAGCTAAAGGTGGGCATACTCAGGGAGATCACCAAATGAGCGGATCTCTCCCTGATATGCCCACATAGAAGTGGGCAATATCAGGCTGATCCGACCCTAGGGCCCAACGATCAGATCAAAATGGAGACCAAAAGGCGTTCGGATCGCGGGACTGCATCAACTAACAGATGCGGCCACGATCCGACAGGATTTTTTACCCTGTCGATCGGCATCAGCCCCGACTTTCGGGCAGATATTGATCGGGAAAGCCCGTCGGAGGGCTCTACATACTGGCCGATAAGCTGCCGACTTGATCTATCGGCAGCTTTTATCAGCCCATGTATAGGAACCTTAAGACATACCAAAGTTCATGATTTTGGAAAACTGTTTCGTTCATATGAAAGCATTGTTTTTATATTGATCTGAGCTAAATAAATATTGCCTCTTGCCAGCCTGGAATATGACATTCCATAGGAAGAAACAATATCATACATTGCTTTTAAAGAAAGGGTAAACTGTTAGGTGCCTCTGTATGAGTGTTTTGTGCTTAGTGGATGCTCTCATTTTCTGTCAATTAGGTCTTTTCTCAAAGTTTGTCCTGGGAATTCTTTGGCTGTGGTCAAATTTGCACTATCGATGGCTTCTTCCTCCTTTCATTGTCATGTAAATTCAATTCCCACTGTTCCCATGCAGTCCTTTTGGAGTCCTTTTGTTAATCGCTTTTACCCCTGAAATTGTAACAAAGCATGAGGAATGAATGAAGTATGCAAATGCAAGTCAGTAATCTAGAGAAAAAGAAGTCATGATAGAAACAATAGCAATCTGCAGGATACCTAAGAAAGTATATCTTAAAACACTATAGGGGACATTAGAAGTAAGTGTAAAGTGTAAAGCCAGTGGCATAGACAGAAAAACACTAAATAAGCATTTTTGTGCTGAAAACTGCCTTGTGCATTTGCTTGATGGGCTGTCACCATGTTGTCATTGAGCACACAAAATGAGGCAGGCAACAGCAAACTGCCATTTTTTCTGTTGGTATAGCTTTGCCAGCAAGGATTGTGCCACTGGCATTTATATAAATATTTGCACACATTTAACCTTGTTTTTAACTCTCAGTGCAGCATGATATTCTTGAACACCAGCAAAACTGCAGATCCTTGTAGTTGCATGCAAGTTACATGCACAATTTGATTGCATTAGTGTGAGTGTGAATTGTGCTACTTATGTCTCTCTGATATTTTGCACCGCACCTCGTCTTTACAAATGAGCCCTAATATAACACACATTATTTTCCAGCAGCACATGAGCTGGGCAGCTTGTGCTTTCTCAAACAGCAACGTTTATCTTTCTAGATTAGTAGGGGCCACTCCTTTAAGGAAAATCTTACATAAAACTCTGCAAAAATAGCTCAGTTCCTGTGAAAAAAAACTACTTTTTACTCTTAAGGAGATTATGTTTACTGATAATCAGAAGCAGCTGCTGTTTAGTTCATATCCCTTGTAAATAATATATGATTTACTCAGGGCATAATCAACAAATACAATCAGCAAATACAAGATGAAAGCATTCCAGGTTGTGTATTAATGATGTGAAACCTGTCGCACTCAGTTCCTGCCAAACTAAGACTTTCACACCTTCTTAGTTGCCAGGGCAAGATGTGGGTTGTATTACTAAAAGGGCTGGAGGGCCACAGATAAAAAAATATATATATACCAAGATAGGCATTAGATTAACACTTGCAACCACTATATCAACACACGGTGCAAGTATAAATTGGCATAAGTAGACACAAGCACTTGAATTGTGTGTTAAATAATTAATTCAATAAATAATTATTTTTTTCTTTCTTCTGCAACAATCATTTTATAATACAGGTGTACAGGTATAGTATCCGTTAAGTGGAAACCCGTTATCCAGAAAGTTTCGAATTACAATAAACCCACCTCCACAGCATCCATTTTAAGCAAGTAATTCTAATTTTTTAAATTATTTATTTTTCCCAGGTAATAATAAAACCAAACCAAGCTGCATGAATTCCTATTGGTGGCAAATCAATCCTATTGGGTTTATTTAATGTTAAAATGTTCTTTCGCAGATTTAAGGTATAGACATCATAATTACAGAAAAATCTCTTATCTGGAAAACCCCAGGTCCTGAGCATTCTGGATAAAAGATCCTATACCTGTACTGTGTAATTTTATTTTTAGGAATTACATTATTCAAAGCCCCCTCTTCAGTTGAGAGATTTAAATTTACTGTTATAATTCTTATTGTAAATTAAAATAAGTTGTACAGCGTGGAATGGATATACAGTCTTATAATAGTTCCTTTAAGGCTTTACATTTTGCAATTTAGCGTTTACTTTTCATATTATCTACCTATTCATTCATATTATATTGACTGTGAATAATCATCTTGAAACGCCATCACTGAATGTGAAACAATCACATGCAAAAGGAATTGTCACAGTTGAATCTGCATCATACTAATCCTATTATTTAACGGAAGATTCATTGATTGGATCTTCTAGGAACATACTGGAATTTGACAAGCACATTAGTTCCTTTTCTGCTGTCAGTCCTTTTGTGGTACATTGCAGAATAAATGGGTTGCATGCATAAAATTCGGAACAATTACCGATAAGGAAAGGTCAGTTTAACAGGTTACAGAAGCCTGAGCAGACTATAGCCTGAAGCTGCTAGGAAGCAAATTTCTTCTCTATTGTTGTAACTGTGAGAGGAAGTAGTTTCAGGTAGTTGAAATACTTTCACTTCCTTTCAGCCTAAATACTATGAGGGGAAAATAACCTGAAATGCTCTCACATTTATAAAAAGAGGAAAAGCATGCTTTCTGTTATGGGAAAATGAAATTTAAGCTGTCTGTAAGGCTACATGTATCATATTGGGACTTTACTGTATGACTAAAGGTGGCCATACACAATAAGATTAGCTCTTTGGTGAGGTCGACAAACAAGTGGATCTTTCCCGATATCCCCACCAACTGCAGGGCGAAACTTGAGGTGGGCCCAACAATCAGATCCTAACGAATAGTAATGGGCGGTCGGATCGCGGGGCCGCATCAACGAATAGATGCGGCCACGATCCTACGGTAGTTTTCGTCCCATCCGATCGAGATCTGGCCGACTTTCGGCCAGATCTCGATCGGTGAAGCCCGTCGGGGGGCCCCATACACAGGCCAATAAGCTGCCGACACGGTCTGTCTGCAGCTTTTATCGGCCAGTGTATGGCCATCTTAAGTCTTTAGGACATTTTTTTTAATTGTATTTATGTATTTTTTTACTCTCCTTCATCATCTTCACCTTTGTTTTTTCCCACTGTTTCTGCCCTTGTGCCTTTTATCTTCTTTCCTTACTCCACTCATGCTATCTCAGTTCCCTTATGCTTTCTCATTCTTCCCACTTTTTTCTCTTTTTGCTTCACCCGCCCACTCCAGTTCTCTTCATAGTCCATTTTCTTTTCCAGTCTGTATTTTCTCTTCCATTTCAATGTTTTTCTGCTCTCTGCTACTTCATTCGGTTCTCTCCTTTATTCCTTCCCCTCATAGTCTAAAGGTGGCCATACATGGAAAGATCTACTCGTTTAGCGATGTTGCCAAACGAGTGGATCTCTCTCCGATATGCCCGCCGAACGAAAAGACGCGGCCGCGATCCGACGGGATTTTTAGTCCCATCCGATCGAGATCTGGCCAACTTTCGGCCAAATCTTGATCGGGGAAGCCCGTCGGAGGGCCCCATACATGGGCCAATAAGGACTCGGTCTGTCGGCAGCTTTTATCGGCCCGTGTATGGCCACCTTAAAGCTCTGCATTTCTCTCCCATTTACAGGTGGGACGATGGCTCTCCCAAATAATCTCTCGGGATATCCCGAACAGATTTTTTTAAGGATGATTTCCCATAGAATTATTTGATTAACTGACTTAAAATATAATGAACTCTTTTCAGATGACCATGCCAAAAGAATTCATATTATATTTTGTAGTATGGCCTCTTATTCTATAACACTAAGCTCTTTTTATTCTGTTCTGTCCACTCTCCTTCAGCTATTTCCTTATCTTTCATGTCCATTCTCTCTTTCTGGTCCAGTTTCCCCATTTTCATACTCCCTGGATCTCATTTCTGCTCTGCGCATCCATTATTTTCTTTGCCTTTTTCCACTCCTCTACTAATGTTCTACCCAATTTATTATCCCCTCTTCCGTCACTTACACACACCATTCTCTTTGAGTGGAGACTAAACAACTTCTCCAAAATGTATCCCCCATATTGAATCAACAGTAGCTATGTGGTTAGCATTCCTCCTTGCTGCTCTGAGTATAAATGTTTCATTCTGATCTGGGTGCTCTCTACAATGAGTTATGTTGTCTATATGAGTTCTAATACTCCAACATAGAGGCAGTTTAATTGGCTCCTTTACATTAGTGTGATGTGTTAAACTGATCACCCATTTTGTTAAAAAAGGAAAGCCACATATTACACCTACAGTATATAGTGCATGTATACACAACAATATCCATTATTATTATTATTATTAACATGTATTTATATAGCGCCAACATACTGTGTAGCACTGTGCATTAGAAAGTAAAGTCAAATAAACATCATACACTTCTAATAAAAAGAGCCTTAAAGTCAAAGCATTCTGATTCAAACTGAAAGAAAATTTGACAAACATCAAGCCAAACTTCTTAGCTCCATTAGCATATAAATGGCTGTTATCCCAGGATTACTCTGCTGCTAACTCCCCACTGCTGACCACCTCCACACTACCCCACTCACACTTCAGAGAGGAAAATGCCTTTGTGACCCTACGTAGCCTTCCTTTTAATTTGCACATCGTTTGTGCTCATGCGCTGTTATTTTCAGACAAACACGAAATCAAAGAAAATTTAAAATTATTGCCATAATTACACACATTATCTTCAATTTTATGTCAAACGAGAGTAAGGCAAAAGTCTCCTTGCTCTATATTTATTTTGGTCACTCCTTATCCATTCAATGAGTCAAACAGTTCAAATAGCCCATGATGTGTGTGTATAATTTTTTTAAGAGCACTGGGCAGCAGAAACATTGACTAAAAGCTTAGTCGGTAACACATTGATCATACAGGTATGTTATATTTACATTTTGTAATAATTAGATGAATCAATGAAATATTATGATGATGTTTATTTACATTAATTACTCATATGGACCCAGTTTAAAAAGCTGGGAAACAGGTCACAAATCGAAATGCATATCATTTTATACTATGAATGGCTGACATTTTTAGCAAAATGATGACAATTCACCAAATGCACTGGAGTTAATGGTGGTTTTTCACAATGTAGTGTATATATCCAATGTAAGCACATTCTACACAGAGATTTATTTATAACATCCAAGTAATAAAGGGCTCTTCCTCCCAAAACCTCATTTTTATTGCATTAGAAAACAAAATAAAATTCTTTACAACTTTCCAAAATGCATTAATTGAAAATGTCCAATGGATCTAAAGTCATTTGTAAATGTAATTGCTATTGAAAGCAGTGTTTGTCCCCCCACCCCCTTTCTGACTGTGAGACTCTGAGTCTGACTCTTAAAACAGCGAACCAAGTGTCAGTTCTCCTCAAGGTCGACTAATCGGATGACTTGCAAAATTGTTTCAGGAGTCAGAGGCAGGAGTGCAGAGAATGAAAAAGATAAATACGTACTGCTTTTATTGGCAATTACAACAATTAGAAATAACTTTAAAACCAGTGGAAAGTTGAATTATATTTTCTTTTACTATGCAAAATGTTCTTGTTTTTGTGCAATGGTGCCTTTTAAAGGGAAAGCAGTTCTCAGATGGTTGTTGGAAGGACACAATATGTACAAATAGCCTTAGAGAATGACATTAATGTTAGACTGGTCTAACTAACCAATTACTTTCTGCACTAAGCTCCATTAAGGGAACACAAAATAGCTCACATTAATAGCTTGTTATTTCACTGGTAAAGTTTTTCTCAACTAAATACACAACATGTTAACTGGACTCAGCAAGAAGAATGAAGTATAAATCCCATATACGAATATGTACACGCATTTGTCTGAAGTGAAAAAAACACATGGGGTTATTTACTTTAAGAAAGCCATTACACATTGTGCCAGTTTTTGCACTTTGCCTTCCTTCAATGTAGCATTGGGGCTACCACCACAAATACAACACTGTCTGTGTTTGCCATTGGCATCCCCCTACTCATCCACTAATTTGTGCACCATTCAGATTGAAGTTATGAGCAGCCGAGGACACAGACTACAATTGGTTCCTATGGCAGGTCTTGCCTGTACTCTCTGATGCTGCACACCTTATGCCCCTTAGTCCTCTTACACTTCTGCCTGGGGTAATGGATAACAGGCCTAGACTGGCCATTGGGCAGTTTGGGCCCCTCCATTTATGGGCCAGGGAGCTTAAAACCGAGAGTGATCCGTGATGGATCCGGAAGCTGAGCAGAAGCTGAAAGCCTACAGGGAGCCAAAAGCCGTCCCTGATGGATAATGACCCTTAAATATGAAGCGTGGAAGTATTGCAGCTGTTTCTGTAACAAGAAAAAAGGATAATTTACAGCCTCTAAGGCAGTGTGTGGCTACCCCTTAAATACAACATTGCTTGCATTTGCTATGTGTTTCAGTAACTTTTAGTTAACCCAGTGTTCCCTTTTACACATGGACGGGTTCCAATGTATGCTCTGTTTTCCTGGGACTTATTCATTTTAAAGCAATACAGGCATGTTACAAAATGCTGCAATTTTATAAAGAACTGCCATGAAGATTAGTGGAAGGGTGGTGTCTTCCTCGAACATCAGTAGATACCAAATTGTGGTGCTGTCCCCCCCCACCCTGAAGAGATCTGAAACATCCATGAGAACCATAAACAGTTTAATATTATACTCATGCTTTCTTTTAGCTGTAAATGTGGTATAAACTAACATAGGCCTGACAGAAGTGGACCAAACATGGGGATCCTCAATCAAAAATGTTACTATGCTTCTGCTGTACATTCTATACACTATGCAGCAAACTACTAATAATGAGACCATGCCCTGTAGCCCAAACCAAACCCTGCAGCACACTGGCCATTTTTTGGGTAGGATTTAAAAATGAGAGTCCTGGGTTTCAGTATAAGCTTTTTTTTAAGTGCTTTTCTTATTTCTTTTCTACTTCTGAAATTAACTGCCCATGGCAATTGTTCTTGTCCTCATTGCACCTTTAACAGAGTACCACTATATGACTTTTCTTTCTTAAACAATATGGACAGAATTACATTTTTTGTGATATATTAGTATTAGCACAATAGCATTATACATTTTCCTTTAGTTTCTCCTGATTTCAATTATTATTAATGCTATATTTATGCACACTAAACTAAAGAAAAACATACATAACTGAACTTTTAATTGTCCCATTTTTCCCTTTTTTATAGCCACTCACATAATCCAGAAATGTCTTCAATTCTTCAATTTGCATTAGCACCTTCCTCTGTTTTAATCTTTAATGAACTGTTCATATTTCCTATTTACAGTTTTGATTAAGTTTTTATAGATGCAGTCAACCCCCTATTCTATATTTCCAGGGGACCAGAAAAAAAACCATAAAACATAATATAGTGGTAAGTAATATCAGGGTTTTACTGTAAAAATAGTGTAAACTGAAAAAAATACAAAAAAGTATTGAACCTATAGGTTCAACTGGCCGAATGCTATTGTGATATTAGTTTTATAACAAGTGAAACTGTTTGCATTTGAGAATTCAAATGTGCCCTTAAAAATATTCTATGCAACCTAACTCATTTCAGTTAGTTGGTTTTATTTTTTTTATTCTCTTTCTTATTCCCTCTTTTCTTATGTATTATTTTTATCTTTAGCAAACGTTATCTTTACTGTGACAACTTGCCATATTATGTTTGATTAAAATTTTCTAGGGTACCACCTCCTACTCAATGTGCTGTTTTGAAGGTGAATCATTGAACGAAATACTATTTTGTGGCATTGTAATGTATGTACAATGACTACAATGTGATATTATATGTACAGTATGTATCTGAAACCCCAAGCTCAATAAAAAAAAACTTGTATTAAAAATAACATTCTGTACAGCCAAAAAAAAGCTAAATTAATTCAAAACACAAACAGGTTATATACTGTGAAAAAATATTATTTTTTTTAACATGTGCTCAAAGAGGAAGCTTCCATTATTTGCATCAGGTGAAGCGTTTCTGGGGCCAAGCAGCTGATTACATACTGTATGGAGCAGAAAAACAAACAAGAGATGTCAGGGTTTTTGCTTGTATCAGGAAAATGCAAAACAAATGCTGTATATAACTGTAAGATACCAAGGAGAAATTAAGTAACTAAGTAAGCATATGTTTGGGTTGTATGTACAATTAAAAGAGACAATATTGTATTGTGAAAAGAAAATCAGGGATATTCCCTTGATCCAGTCAGACAAATTCTGAGTAACTGCAAGAAACAAACAGATACAGGGAGAAGAAACAAGGGCGGCAATGCTACACAATGTGCCACCAAGCTGCCTGTATCTATATGTGTAGAGGTGTATATGTAATAAATTCATTTTAATGTTAAAATAGGTCCTGCATGAATGTGAAAACATTCAAAAGATACTCAACCAACCCAAAGCTGTGTGTGTGTGTGCTAGCCATTGTTCTCTTCCTAATAGGAATATATATATATATATATATATATATATATATATATATATATATATATATATATATATATATATATATATATATATATATATATATATATATATATATATATATACAAAAGTAACATCTTGCCTACAAAGTTTCCTCCACTGTATATGTTTACCCAAACTGCTTGCTGTTTAAAAATAACTGGGCATATTTTGAATCACCTAGCAGAAAACATATTTTAAAGAAGAAGAAAACATCCACACCATCAGCTTACCAATAATATGCTAAATACCATGCTGAATTATTTGTCAGGTGCATTAGAACATATCCTTGTCTTATGAATTTAGAATAATCCTTTCACACCTCAGTTTGCATCTGCAAATAACCCTAATATTTTACAGTGGCTGTTGATATGGATATTACTAATCCTAAAATAGAATGGGGCAGGCCTATCAGCAGTCTATACCCCCACAGAATCACGGGAAAAGGTGATGTCACACAATCAAAAAATTATGAGAATACAGGGGTAATGTAGAAATGTCTCACGGTTTGCATTAGGTTTAGTAACTAATAGCAACCAATCAGAAAGTTTCAATTCTGTTCTTTGAACATTTGGCCATTGTTACTTCACTGGTTTCCACTCAGATCTTTTTTTGTAACAAACAGCCATAAGCTTCTTTCACAACAATTCATGTTGCCATACACTTGGACATTAAAGAGGTTGTTGAACTTCCAAAAACAATTTTCAGTTCAGCTGTTTTCAGATTGTTCTCCAGAAATAAATGCATTACTCAATTGCTTTCCATCTTTTATTTTGACCATTTTCCCAAAATCAAAGTTTAAAGTTTAATGTTCCTGTCTTTGGTGTTTCAGTCTGGCAGCTCAGTAATTCAGGCAGGGTCGGACTGGCCAGGCGGGTTACCGGGAAAACCCGGATATTGGAAATGGCAGGATGCATGCATGTGCGCCGGTGGTTGCGCATGTGTGCCGATCGCACCTTCATGCATGTGGGCCAGGCGGTGCCAAGAGGAGCCTCACAGTAGGAGGACGGGGGGCCGGAGGGCGGTCCAGATAGGCCCCGGGCCCCCCAGTCCAACCCTGAATTCAGGTGCAGATTCTGATCTGTTACAATTTGCTCCATTAGTTGATACATTTCTCAGCAGCATCTGTGAAATATTAGCAACTATTGTATCAGTTATAACAGCTGCATTTAATGAAACTCAGGGATTTTGCTCAGCAGATAACAAATGTATCGACAATTTTAGAACAGCTTTCAGTGCCCCCCCCCTCCCTGAGCTACTTCAGAAAGACGTAAGAAGATGAACATTTTTACTTTAAGCTTCAATATTAGAAAACCAATCACAAAAAGATAATTGAAAATTCTTTATTTCTGGTGAACTGAATAAAAGTGTGGGAAGGGGAACAACCCCTTTTAATTTGCAGTGTGCTTAGTGATATGTGTGTTTATGGAAGTAATGCAGGGCTACAATCTGGTTTACTATTGCATGAATTAGAAAAGGCTGGTTCAGTGTCTTTTTATTCTCACAAAAGGTACTACTGAGAACTGGAACCAACCTCACTTAATAATTCTCTGCGGGAAATAAACAAGAAAAAAAAGTAACTGAAGTCTGTATAAAACACTTTAGATAAATTATAATGGAAGGAGAAATGTTGAATGAAACACGAGTTATCCTTTTGAATGCATTACAGTGTTAAACGAATGTGTTTAAGATCAGTGTAGGCTTTCCACTGTGTACAGTGGAATATTTACATATTAAAGGGGAACTCCAGCTTTCAAACCAAAATTTGGAAAAGAGGCCCACATAACACAGAAACCCCAAATATATGCATCACAGTTACCTGTTTCTTCAAAATGTATGAATAAATGCCACTTTCTATGCTGAAATCCAGATGTTTAACAGTTCTTCTCTTTTTTAAATCCTGGCAGGGAAGTAGGGACTAAACACTGATGTTACAAATAGTAACAACTACTTCACAGCTTACAGACAGCATGCAGGAACTACATAACCCACAATGCATTGCACTGGGATGTTCCGTTCCTTATTGAAATCACGTGTGCAGGGAATTGTGGGGTTTGGAGGTTACAGGCTGAGGACAGCTGGCTGTTGATACAAAGTAACACTACTCAGCCAGCTCAGCATAGTAGTCAGAAAGATCAGCAGAACAGGAGGCTAGGCTTAGGGAACTGTTCCAAACCATTAAAAAACATGAAAAGTCTGCATATTTTTAAATGATGTATATTGCTAAGTTGCTTGAAATTATGTTTACTTTTCAAAAAGCTTAAGTTATGTTTTTGTGGAGTTCCCCTTTAAATAATATCACTGTGGCTTCTCTTGTTTTAAAGTTTCCAGCTTTGATTCCTAGAGCCAACTTCATTATAAAGGTGGCCATACATGGCCAGATCCACTCCTTTGGCAAGGTCACTAAATGAGCATATCTCAGTTTGATTTGGCCACCCACGTGATGGGACAAATCAGCCTGATCAGATCGATCATAAGGAACACATGAATGTGCCAATGTGCTCCCAATGTGCTCCTCATCTGACAGAATTTTCAAACCTGCCCAATTTATATCAGTTATCAGGTGGGCCCCATACATGGCCATATAAACTGCCAACTTCATCTGAAGGGGTCAAATCTGCACTTAATTCATGGTGTGTGTGGCCTACTTTACAACTTCTACCATATCTGCAATCCTATTTTTTGATTTTTAGCATTTGCAATTAATTTGCACCATTTTTACACTGTAAAAACAGACCCCTACGTTTATTCTTCATTTTCATTTTGTAGGCATAAATTATTTTGGGAACAAAATATCCTTCTTTGTCAGGTATGGGACCTGCTATCCAGAATGCGTGTGACCTGGGGTTTTCCAGAAAACAGATCTTTATGTACTTTGTAAATATGTAATTCATATGTTAAGTCTACTGGAAAATCATGTAAACATTAAACAAACCCAATAGGCTGGTTTAGTTTCTAATAAGGATTAATGATATCTTAGTTAGGATCAAGTACAAGCTGCTGTTTTATTATTAGAGAGAAAAAGGAAATAATTATTTCAAATTTTAATTATTTCACTTAGGCAGCACACCCATGAGACAGATAATAAACTGTACAAATTAGGCTCACTATTTATGCAGTAACTAAATTCTCCGACCACCACACTGTTTCTGTTATTTTATATATATAGGTTAATCTTTTATTTTTTCTGGTTCAGGGTACTGCAACTAATGAAAATCAATAAAACATCAGTTTGAAAATAAAATAATTATTTGGATAAAATGGAGCCTATGGGAGATGACATTACCATAATTCGGAGATTTATGGATAAGAGGTTTCCGGATAACAGATACCATACCTGTACAGGAACTTGCATTTCTATATTAGAAACTGCTGAATATGATTTCATATGCCAACCCAGCATTATATGGCCGCTAGAGGGGTGTTACTTTGGTGGCAATGCAGCGAGCAAGAGCAAATGGCAACTCCCACTCATGTAGGTAATGGGAAATATGAAGAAAAGGAATGCTCAGTGTATGTAATAGCTACACCTTGTGCAGGGAAGAAACACACTTACACACACCAGCAAATGCCTTTTAATAATTTATTTAGCAGTATTTGACAGATAAATGATTTAAAGGCATTTGCTGGTGTGTGTAGATGTGCCTCTTCCCTACACAAGGTGTAACTGGATACTGTTTGGCTTGGAAGCTGCCAGGGAAGTGAATGCCGCCTATGAAATCAAGTAAGTGGTGTGCTGAAGAACAATTGTTTCAGGGTATGTAATAAGCTGTGTTCTCATAATTATTTTATCCAAAGAGTAATAAAGGAATGATAGGCACAAGAAAAAAACATGATGAATGAAGACGCAATGCAGCTGGCCACTGGTTTAAGCAGAGTATATTCTTTCTGATGCCATGACAGCAAACAGAGGCCTAACGCCCAGTTTCCAGTGCAGGCGAGTAGCTATTTGGCGCTAAAGGGCACCTAGTCTGAGTCACTAAGGTGTTAATGCTGAAAGGTTGAAGGCGCAGTGCTGGGTTGGAGGAGTGCTTCATTTTCAGCCACTATGTCATGGTATCCTGGGTAATTACTTGGGCTTAAGCAATACCACACCTTAGATAAACATGTAATGCAGGAGTTTTCTACAAACATTTTCTTTTCTACAAGCTGCAGCTTGTCTCATACCTATATTTGCACTTTGCATTTAACTCTTCTCCTTTGGCTAGTCCGTACTTGGTTGAACCAACAAATCACAGCCTGTTGATTAAGCTCCAGCTCCGTTCCTCGTCAGTGTTTGCGTGAGACTTCTTTGCCATTAGTGAAGTAGCAAATACGCCACGGTCAGCTGACTTTATTTTTCCAAGCGATATATTAAACATAAAAATCAAAACGAAAAGGTTCAGCGAGAGTTGACGATTTCGGGTCAACTGTAGAAGTGAATGCAAAACATGTAACTTTATCACATTTTTGTGTTAGGACTGATGTTGGGAAAAAGATCATCTGAATAATTGTAAAAAATAAAATGTGCTGCATTCACGTAAAACGAAAGCTGCCCTAAATGAGGAATGTGGAGGAATGTATGCACTTAACTGTATGTGACTATGTTTGAGAGCTTGTGTGTCATAACACATATAAATGGCAAAAGGTTGCTTCCCACACATTTATGTGCTGATTGCTGTATTGTACTTATTGAGGCTTGTTTATGAATACGACGCTAATGTTTACTAAATAGGTTTTGACTTGTCTAAAACAGCTAAATTAAGCACAGTAAACGGGTTATTTACTAAACTCCAAATGCAAAAATCACGAAAAATTTGTGATTTTTTTTTTTTTTTTTATAAAAACAGACTTTTAAAAAATCATGAATTTTTTTAGAATTTATTAAACCCCGAGGATGGAAAAGTCAGAATCTGAAAATCTGACATCTCAGACCTGTTGAGGTTGCATATAAGTCAATGGAAGAAGTCCCAAAGATTTTTTGATGGCAATACCCCAAAGTTTTTGGGCAAAAAAGGTTAAAAAAACAGAACCTTAGTGTATACAGTGGGGTAAATATGTACCTGGTTTTTAAATTATACCCACCCTCTTTCAAAATTCCCAAACAGGACACACTCACAGGACTTTGATTGGTGCAAAAGAAATTCAGTAATTCAGAAATTCATAAGTCAAGCCGTCACCAGGGAGTGCAAACAACACAAACAGGATCCCTTGATATAGGCCTTAGTGGCTCCAAAAGCTATAGTGACGTCATACATGGGAGTGTACATTGTTAGTGAACGCGTTAAAAAATAAAAAAGAAACGTGTATAAACCGCATTAACCTTCAGTGATGCCAACATATATAATGCAATAGTGCCAATGATCTACCACCCTTTAAGTCCCCAGACTCACCCAATTTACATATGAGATGATGTGGTAAATTTAAAAAAAAATTATATACAGTATATCTATATATATATATATATATATAGATGACGGCCCGAATTATGGAGCCGAAACGTTGAAATAAAGTCTCACCTTTTTGCACAGAGGACAAAGACCCTGGAGTGCGGTTTGTTAATATTTGTATATATATATATATATATATATATATATATATATATATATATATATATATATATATGTATATGTATATGTCGTCGTCCCCGTCAATAACTTAAACATATATAATTTTTGAACCATTCTAAATTTCAATATTGATTTATTTTCATGTAAGAGAAAATTCATTCTGCAAAGAAGTGAAGCAATAGCACAATGGTGCTGCATACGTGAAGAGGGATCAGTAACCAGGCACAGGTAAAACAAATACAGACTGCCTAAACTCCAAGAATGCACAGGTTTTGTCTTGCATGGCTAAACAATGTTTTGGCTAGGACTGGGTACTTTTACCCACTACTGCCCAGCCTGATGATTCCTTTAGTGGAGACTGGTTTACATATCCAGTGCTGTAAAACAGAATTAATTTATAATACCTTTGTAGAGTGTAGAGATTTATAACCAAATATGATAACAACATATGAAATGAACACAATGTACAATGCTTGTATCAGGTGTTTATTTCTAATAACATAGCAGTTGGTGTCTATTAGATGTGGATTTTAGTGTATAACAAGCCAATAGTGCCCAAAGGTTAGATAGAGATCTACTAGCTGACCTTGAGTTGATAACTAGTACAGTAGATCACAACACTTTACTAGCAAATATTTAAATTTGAAAGGGAATGTGATTTCCACTTTATTACTATGGTGTTGTGCCCCATATTGTACTGTGATAACATCTTGGCATTGCATTATGTGTTGTTATAATAGCAAAGTCTTGATTCATTATTAGCATGTTTGAGGTACTGTAAGATCTTTATGGCACTGTGTTGTAAAAGTGCAATCTATTATCTGGAATGCTGGGATTTGGGGGTTTCTGGATAAGGGATCTTTCTGTATTATGGATCACCATAAAAATAATTTAAACATTAAATAAGCACAGTAGGACTCTTTTGCCAGCAATATGGATTCATGCAGTTTAGTTACCATCAAGTACAATGTACTGTTTTATTTTTTACAGAGAAAAAGGAAACTATTTAAAAAAATTTAATTATTTGCTTACAATAGACAATAGCTTTCAGGATATCTGGTTTCTGGATAAGGGATCCCATTTACATATATACTATATGTAGGATTTAGGCTACTTTAGCTAAGACAACAGAAATCTCAGAGCTACTTTAGTGTAACCAGTACAATTCTGTCCACTAAAGGGAAATATTGCAGCACATAGTAAAGTGTTATTTCTGCAGGTTAAAAGTCCTATGTGTATGATAAAATGTAATTGCTTCTGTAAAAATTCAGTGGAAGGGAACCGCATGAGGGTGCAAGTAGTAGTTATTTTTCCAAATCCTATAAAACAACACAGAAAATCAGAGAGCTTATGTATTATCAAGATATGAAGCATTTTTTCATGTACATAACTAGATGTTTCAACAGACCCTTTTGTTCAAGTGCAACTTGCTTTTAGCACCAGTGTTCTTTTACACTGAACTGAGAATTTGTTGTATTAAAAAGGAAAGCATCTGTGGAAAACCAGTGTTCTTCACTGTATGCAGTGAAATCAAATACGTAGACTCTGCCATGTATTTTTAAGTGGGTATCTATCCCAATACCTGCAGCTCTAAATGCATTGAACTGCAACATGGTCTTAATTCTAGCAAATCCATTAAATTCTTCATTCATTTAAAGAAAAATTTTGGAGGTCCAAATGATTTGCCCATCTCTCACCACTTTGTGAGTGTATAATAAGTAGCACACAGATAAATGCAATCCTCTCAGTGGCATTCATTGTGAAAATGTTCTGTGCACGCATTAGGTCTTAATTATAGGAGAAGGAAAGCCTGAGTTTACTTGGGGTGCCAAAAGTTAAGACCCCCCAGGTGGTTGTATTTACTTACCTGAAACTCCCGGGCCGGCGATCCTATCAGCAGAAAACTGCACCGGTCTGGGGGTTCTTCCAGTGAGCACCACAGAGTGATCTCTTCCTCTTCTTCTTTCTTCAAATTTCACGGGGCAGATGCATGCGCAGTAGAATGAAATAGTCGACTTCTTTGTTAAAGTTCGGCTTTTCGCGCTACTGCGCATGCATCTGCCGCGTGCAAAGACAGAAGAAGAAGGAAGCACGTCTTCCTTTGAGAACATGTACCATGTGCAAATTTGGAAGCAATTCACTATGGTTTTAACCCAAAATGCAGCATTTCCCCCAGTGGCGAACGGGGGAGATGGGCCCACCAAAAAAACCCGAGAAAATCCCCCCAGCCCTCCGGCACATCACATGACACCACCTACTCTCCAGTGCTAATAGTTTTCAGTGCTGAATATCGCTTGCGGCATTCCGCCCTCCCACGATCCTCCACTGAAATAAATTGCCTACTCATGTGCCCAACAGGACTGGGGTCCACTTGGTTTTCTCCAGTTTTCCCGAAGTGCCAGTCTGACACTGTTTCCCCCACAGTTCCAGCTCAATTGTAGTCACAAGGGGAAGTCACTGGGTCAAAAAGTCCACAATTGCCCTTGTGTGTTGATATGAATCAAGAATTGCTCTGAAAATTGTTGAAAAAAATGGCATGCTGGCAAATTTACTTATGCCCACCATGATTATTTATATGCAAGTCTGTGGTGTGCATTGACACAGTCCACAGTGAAAAATCATGGAATTACTGGCAGCTTGAAGGTGATAGTAACTTCAGGGCACCCCTGCATCAACAGGCACACTTGCAGTCAATTAGGAACAGGTGGCAGGAAGAAAGCAATGGCACAGTGCAAATAAAATGAAATAAGTCCATTATAAGCAAATAATTCTAATTTAGTTTAATGGTTTGCTTCTTTTCTCTGTGATAATAAAACAGTACTGTGTACTTAATGGTAACTAAGCTGCATGAATCCATATTGGTAGCAAATAAATCCTATTGGGTTTATTTCATGTTCAATTGCTTTATAGTAGCCTTAAGGTACGGTGATCCAAATAAAGAAAAGTTTCGTAATGCAAAAATGCAAGTAAATCTTCCAGGTATAAATGTTAACATTTTTATATGTTCCCTTCATCCATGTACATAACATGTATGTATAACTTTAACCCACCGGGAATGCTTGCCCATCAAATTACTCTACCAAGTGAACGGGCCACTGCCTTGCCGGCCATCCAAATGTGCTGCATCAGGGTGGGCAAATAGGAACGAATGGCCTCACTCAAAACTTAACCTCCCAGCACCCTTACGTGGAGAGGTACCACCACACTCTACAGATAGGGGAATCATGAACACTGATGGGTAGATGCACTAAATCTTTTCAGGTCTCAAAGTGAAAAACACTCAGCCTATGATTAAGTATCCTGTTGATACGAAACGCGTTAGGCTGTGTCCTAGTGCTCTTCAATAAAGAAATACTTTTTAATTGAAAAGTCTGCCTGGAAGATTGGTTCCCATAATTGCCTGCTCAATTTCTATATACAGATAGGGGAATACTGCCCCATTACCAATGACCAACCAAGTCGGGAGGGCGGTATTCTGCTCCCACAGATGAAACCAGACTGAAGGGATTCCACTCAATCTATTTCTCCCTGCAAGGTAAGCCCTCCCCCTTTCTCTCCTAGCAACCTTAACCATCTACTCCTTATGGTCTTCCTAACCAAGTCAAAGCTTTTCTTCCTCCTCTATGGTTGTCCAGGAATCCCTATTATCGCCAGTGTGAAAGCATTTAAAGGAGGTTGTCACCCGCAGAAGAAGAGATTTATTGTGGCTAATCTGCTGGTGTGCCATGGTCCTAATCGAGGATCTGTGGATAGCAATTATAGCATATAAGAAGCAACTATGGAGTATAAAACATATTATAGATAGTATATTGGCTACTGATAAAGAGTGACTATCGTCTATTGTGTAAATATGATAACGACCTTAGATTGTTAGCTCCACTGGGTCAGGGACTGATATGAATGATGTATAATCTCTGTAAAGTGCTTAGAATAGTAAGCATTATATGTATATTAAGCATTACAACTATGTAGAATAACAAATGTCATATTATTATATTATATAAGGTTAATTGGCTCCTGACAAAGTTGACCCTAGTGTATAAATTGTGTCAATGTAAAAGGGTACTGACATGGTAAGTTCCACTGGAACATTGGGGACTAATGCGAATGATGAACAAGTTCTATGAAGTGCTGAATAAATGTGCCTTCCCTATAGAGAGGATAATAATAATAATAATAATAATAATAATAACACAATAATTCACCAGAAAAAAATGGGAGGCATGGCAAAGCTAAAGATTTGCATGGTTATTTTGAATCCTACAACAAAATCAGAAAAAAAACCCCATCTTAACTTAAATGTTAAATTACTAAAAACATAAAAGTATGTCTGTTTTGTGTTGCCAAGGATAAGTAATGAGCAAGAGATAAATTTCCCCCATAAACTGAAGTCATGACCCCTGTTAGCCTCAATAAATGCACAATGGCTTTCAAAGTAATTTCACACAGTGTAGCAAAGGCAAATGACCAAGTCTTCCCTATTGAGATGTAATTATCTCCTACTTTAAGTTGCATATCAGGAAAAGGGTGAAGCTGTCACTGTTTTGTTATGGTTATGAAGGACATTCTCCATCTAGCACAGAGACATCTTTTAATTTGCATGTGTAGTTTTTCACACTTACTGCACTCAGGAGTGAAACTAAGGGCACATTTTGAAATTCGGAAGCTTTATAGGAGTATTCTCTATGATCTTCGCAGAACAGAAGCCAAACTGGGTTTATACAGTACAAAACACATACAGTGTCTCATCCCATGGTGGAGTTTGTAAAATAAGCACTTATAGGTGATAACACAGCAAAACTAGTTTCACTCTAAACTTCTCCTCTTAAACTTTCATCTGACCCCACTAAAGATATTTTGACTAAAGTCTTGATGGCTACGTTTACTGAAATGCAATGCAGCTGCTGATGAAACACTCATGGCTTGATGCTCATTTTGCTATAAATTCAGAGAGTGTTTGTTACCAATCACAAAAATATTATAAATGGCTTATGAGATATTTGCTTAAACAGGTCCAAAAATCTTGCAGTACAACATTCACAGCTAAAATGTAATGAAGCTGTTAAAATAAAGCACTACAAATGAGCAGGACATGTCCAAAGAGGATTATCGAAAAATTTGCACACATTTTCAACAATAGCCCAATTTCCCTTGATTCCTTCTGTAGTTAATTGGTCCGATACTTGCATTTCTAAAGCAGACATACATGTATGTAAACGTAAAGACTGCTTAATGTACAGTATATGAACGTTTCTCATTTCTAGCTATTACTGGAATCATTTTGGTATGAGTGCAATATAAACTCCCTTCGCAGTTGCGTTCATGCAAATTTTGCTCCTTGAGCCAAAAAAATGCTATTCATTAAACACAAACATTATTTTGAAACAATAAAAACAATGGAAATTCCAACTTCTCAACATCAAAGATTTTCAGCGAAGTTGTTAAATTTATATCCAAGAGCACGTTTTAAGTCATTGGCAGCAAAAATATTCAAAATGTTCTTCCTACACTTATGGCATATTTAACTATTTTCTGGCAGACTGCAATTCCCTGTGCTTTGAGTCTGGGCTTGTTATTCCTGGCTGTAATTCTCACTAGTTTTTAACAATTCAATCAAGAAACTTAGGTTTTACATTTTATTGAACTCAAATCTACCTATAATATTTTTGAATTGTAAAGTTTATACTTTTTCATCAGAACAGGATAGTCCATTTGGTGGCTGTCCAACTGGGAGCTACAATTGCACAATAGGTATTCAGTAACACCTGTATCTCTGCAGGTTGAATATTCCAACTTTGAAAGAGTAACTAAGATTAATTCAACTCACCAGTATCTCCTATCTCAAAAAAAAAAAAAAATTATTGCAAGAAACTGAAGCCTTGTGAGATGTATCTTTAGACTCAGTCAGTGTGTCGGGTGGCTGGGATATGTTACAAGTTGGCAAGTTCTGAGATCTTTATTTCCTCTTTGCATACAACTTGGACAAATGTTTGGCCTTCATTTCTCATCTTTCTTAATTACTTATCAGCTGCTTCAGTGTTCTTTACACATCAAAAAGGATACCTCAGTGCAAAGAGATTGTACAGGGATTTACATTGCTGAACAAATTGGTAATTTGTCATCAACAGGCGAGTACATTATCCTTGGCTGGAACTGTACAGTCAAGCCCTCAACCGTCTCATTATAACTCATTAAAAGAATAATAAAATACAGTGCAAAGAAGTAAGAGATCATCTACTCCACAATATGAGACAGCATCAGATTTCAAAAAACTGTTTACACTGCAAAGAATTTTTTCTGCAATTCTGACATTGCGTTAAAAGCATATCAAAATCATCCATTCAAGGGGAATGTGACAAGGGTGACATTTCTGTGATGCAAAACAGAGATGGGAAATTACAGAGCTTTGTACACACACAAGTGTTTCATCTGCAGCACTTAGAGACATAGGGCAGAAAGGGGCCCAATATAAAAGAAAAATATGTTTATTACATTATACAAGAAAATTGTATTATATTTTATCACTTATGTGTTGAAGTCTGCAACCCTCCAGCTACAGCTAAACACCTTCCATCATAGGTGTGGAACTCTCTCCCTGAATTAGATAGCTTTAAGAAGGAGTTGGTTGGCTTTTTAGCAAGTGAGGGAATACAGGGTTATGGGAGATAGCTCCTAGTACAAGTTGATCCAGGGACTTGTCCGATTGCCATTTCGGAGTCAAGAAGGAATGTTTTCCCCCTTCTGAGTCAAATTGGAGAGGCTTCAGATGGGTTTTTTGCCTTCCTCTGGATCAACTAGCAGTTAGTCAGGTTATATCTGGACTGAAAAGGTTGAACTTGGTGGATGTGCGTCTTTTTTCAACCTAGCTTACTTTACTATGTATGTCAAGACAACATTTCAGGGGCCCATGTGACAGACTAGTTCCTACCCACCACCAGTCCCACTCCATAATATCTTACTGATAAACAGAACCTGCTGTGTCCTCAACAGAGAGGACATGGGTGTAAAATGTAATTAAAATCCCTATATGGGGGCATTAAATATATCATCAGATTATCAGAATTGTGAAGCTACAGATAAGTATTTTTCAGTTAACTATACACTGTTCAGTACAATTTAGCTCAAACTAGAGAATTATGAGATTTCTGCATGGGCAGCTGCAACTTCCCATAGAAACTGCAGCCACCTGTGTAAACTACTGAATAAGAAATAATGAAAGCTATCTTTTAGAACTAATCTCCACATCTTAAACTGAGAGACCTAGTGGCCTTTCCCAGTGTAAAAGCACAGTCTTATATAGATATATAATTGTAAAGGAAAAGCTGGCTGTGGTTAAGTCAAATTATTTCAGTATACATAATGGACAAAATTAGATACTAAATAGTGTAATGAATTCCCAGCTCCTATACACACCCTTTATAGCACTGTGTATATATTGTTTATAATAATATTGTTATTAATAGCTTTCAAAACTCATTATAGTATAGCAAATACCCAAACAATGGTCATTGATATAATATTTTATATCTCTTATTGATAGAGATATAATTGCTCAATAAATCGATCCAAGCTTTCTACCAAGGCCACTGGAGGGTGCCTTTTAGATAGAGCCTATGCGTAAAAAGTATTCATCATACAGCATCTTAAATTAACATGAATATCAATATCAATAAATATAATGAAGTATGCGTCTACTAAAAACAGTTAAACTTACCTGAGCTGCTAGAAAAGTAAAAAAGAGATGCTATAATAACAATAATTATAATTATAATGGACAGTAACAATCCATGTTCCAGTGGTGAAAATACAATGAATATTGAATAAGAACGGGAAAAAACTACACAGCGATTACATTGGGCAATGTTATTTAAAATTTAGGGGGGGGGGATTCCCACTGTTGAAAATATTAACATGCGTATATATGAATGTCACAACTAGGGATGTAGCGAACGGCGGAAAAAATGTTCGCGAACATATTCGCGAACTTGCGACAAAACATGCGAATAGTTCGCGAACGTCGCGAACCCCATAGACTTCAATGGGAAGGCGAATTTTAAAAGCTAGAAAAGACATTTCTGGCCAGAAAAATGATTTTAAAGTTGTTTAAAGGGTGCAACGACCTGGACAGTGGCATGCCAGAGGGGGATCAAGGGCAAAAATGTATCTGAAAAATCCATTGTTGACACAGCGCTGCGTTTTGTGCTGTAAAGGGCAGAAATCACACTACGTCACTCAGGTGATGTTTCTGGACACGGAATGTGAAAAAGCTCACACAGCTAGGTGGCACTTGGTTAAAGACTGGGCAAATAATGCCTGCAAGGGCAACGTATACACTACAGCCGTTGGATACGGAATATATTATTGCTGCTTGAAAAACGTCACTCGGGTGGTGTTTCTGGAGACGGTATTATTATTGATATTTAGACAGCTAGGTGGCAGTTGTTTGAAGAACAGATGCAGATGAGAGATCAGCAGCAGGACAGACAGCTGCCCACAGCAGCTACATACAGAGCACTGCAGTAGAAGGTAGATTACTAGCCAGCAAAGCTACCTAACCTAAAATGTCCCTCAAATCCCTGCAGAGTTCTGTCCCTACAATACAGAGCAGTATCAAGTAGATTACTAGCCAGCAAAGTTACTATCAACTGTCCCTCAAATCACTAACAGCTCTCTCCCTACACTAGCTCTTCCAAGCACACACAGGCAGAATGAAAAAACGCTGCAGGGCTTCAGTTTATATATGGAAGGGGAGTGGTCCAGGGGGTGTGGGGGTGGTCCAGGAGGGAGAGCTTCCTGATTGGCTGCCATGTATCTGCTGGTCTGGGGTGAGAGGGCAAAAATAAGCGCCAGCTAAGGCGAACCCAAATTGGCGAACGTCGCGCGACGTTCGCGAACATTCGCCGAACGCGAATAGTCGATGTTCGCGCGAATTAGTTCGCGGGCGAACAGTCCGCGACATCCCTAGTCACAACATTACCTTTTAAATAAAATCAATTACAGTGTAACATCTTGAACAAGTAGGTTAAGTGAATATGTCTATATAAGTAGTGGCATTTTAAAATAATTTGTATAATTATCCATTATTAATACTGTACAATTAAAATAAGAATATATATACAGATAAGGGATCTGGGGTTTTCAAGAAAATGGATCTTTCTATAATTTAGATCCTCCTACATTAAGTCTACCAGAAAATGATGTAAACATTAAATACATGCAACAGGCTGTTTTGCCTCTAATAAGGATTATATCTTAGTTTGGAACAAGTACAAGTTACTGTTTATTTTTACAAAGAAAAAGTAAATTTTTAAAATTGGATTATCTGGATAAAATGGAGTCTATGGGATGGGCCTTTCCGTAATTCAGAGCTTTCCAGATAACAGGTTTATGGATAACGGACCCCATACCGGTATTGCATAAACAGAAAAAACAGTTGTAACTAATTATCTTAGGGAGGAGGGATCAGGAGGGATTATATTTAATTCTTCCTTCTTCCTGACATTCTTCCTGTTTGTCTACCAGAAAATTAGACACAGTTTGGGTTTCTTATTTAAGTCACTCGTTTATTTCTATGACCAGCATTGTACAGCAATGACTTTACAAAACTATTTATGCTGAAACTTCCCCCATTAGAAAAAAGATGAGAATATATAGAAAGATCCATTATATTGGGGGGCAATGATCGTATACACATTTTAGGGTATTTCAGGTGATGGAGAGATGTCCCACACCACCGCTGTCCCCTCCCAATACATTGGAACTGCCAATAATCACAATGTCTAGTGATTTCTATTTAAATCAATGGGATGCAGCAAAGATGGATTGGGACACTTCCCCACCATCTAAAATATTCTTTTGGAGAAAGTAGCCAACGAGAAGCAGCAGCAGTAGAATGATTGAAACCCCTATATGAAATATGATTTGTATACATACATGTTATTATATTTCTCAGATGTATTATTTTTAATAAAAATGACCCAGGGTTGTCCAGATAAGGTTTTTTTTCCCATTGGATCACTATACCTTAAAGGAGAACTAAAGTCTACCTGAAGAAGTAGGTAGAAATGTTGTACATTATGTTTTGGGCTTCTGTACCAGCTCAAGGCAACCAAAGCCCTTTAGCAGTAAAGATCTGTGTCTCCAAAGATGCCCCAGTAGCTCCCATCTACTTTTCTGCTGATTCACTGCACATGCTCTGTGCTGTTGTCACTTACTGAGCTTAGGGACCCACTCATAATATAAAGTACACATAGAATATAAATTACACAATATAAGGCTCATTAGTAATTAATACAGATAATTACTACATGGCAGCACAGAAATCAGTGCAACTAGCATCATTATTCAATAATTAGCCTTGTGTATCATCTTATGTTACAGACAAATTTCAATTTCTGCTTGCACATTTGCAATTTAGCTTTTCCATTTGAAATTTTTTTTTATTTTTTTTAATATGACAATATACTGCTGACATTTATCTTCATTATACAGCATTATTTACACCGCTTACTATATACCTTCTTATGCATACAATTACATTTATAACCCAAAAAAAAACAAAAAAAAACCACATAAGTACACATAAGGTTGTTATACTATGGAGTTATTAAGGGCTAACAATATTAAATATAGCAGACCATATAAAATATATACCATAGCTTATGATCAACGTCGGTCTATTCCCGTGTAAATTGGATATTTGGAGATATAAGGCTCCCAAATTTGACGGAACTTAATTTAGCTTTTCAACGGCTGCTCAGAACACACTGAGCATTTAGGTGTCGCAGGCACTTTCCAAAATGGGGACCCCCTGTATTGAGAAGCTGAAACTATAGGCTTGTACAATAAGTATGTAAAATATGGAATTTTTAACCATATTTACTTTTATCATTTAGTTTTCCTTTAAGACTAAGAGTCCTTAAAACTGAACCTATGAGAAATCTATGAGAGCTTTCTGGATAGCATTCTAGATAAAAGACCCCACAACCAAGACTGGAATTAGGAATAGGTAGAAAAGACACATGCCTAGGGCTCAGCAGTGGGGGGCACTAGGCACGTACCTCTTTTCTTGCCTACTCCTGATCCGGGCCTTGCCCCTCTCTGCTTGCTGGATAATCCCTGAGTTTGGGGGCTGCAAAGAGGCTGTCCTGTTTCCTAAGGAACCCAGCTGGCATGGCCCGGCATTACCTAGAACTGTACTACATTAGCTCAAGTTTAATATCCTTTTTTTTTTTTTTAATTTGCCCATTGTAAAGGATACAAGAATAGGATCCCTTATCCAGAAAACCATTATCCAAAGGGTTCCAAACTATGCAAAGGCCATGTCACATAGAATCCATTTCAAGCAAATAAGTTGAGCTAAAAATAATATCCACACAATCCTATTGGGTTTATTTAATACTTAAAGTATTTTTATTATTTATTACAGAAACACCCCCACACATTTGTGTAATAAAGGTGATCTGCTTATTCATGCTTTTACTGAAGCATCCTATTCATATTTCTAAATGCAAATATTATTAAAAGTGTCACAGAGGGAAAAAATGACAAGGAATAGGTTTCCTTTGAGTCTTCCTTTACTTGCCAGTGCCATTTCTGTGGTAAAATGATATCTTGCTCATAAGGCCATCTTTAATTCTAACCCATGAAGTTGCTCCAGCTTCTCAGATGAGTCTACATTCATAACTGTACCACCCAGTAAAAATAAGTTGTATGTTATTTTAAACCAATATCCACATACACTGTAGTTGTCTGCAAAGCTAGCCATGCGAAAGCAAACATGCATTTATTGTATTCTTGGTTTCCTTGGGGTGTAGACTTTTCTCTCTGTCATACACTTGACTTAAGAGTAAATCTCAGGTGCAGACAGGGAATACTGTCTGTGTTTACTTATGCATGTTTCTCAAATATGTTGTACACGAATAAAACTTTAAAACCACTTCTAACAAAAATCTCAACAATGCACTAAAAATATCCCCGCCCATTCTTAATTCTGTATGCTTTTCCTTTGAGCTATCTATAAAGACAATAATGGAACTCATGTTTAGCAAAATACATATGCTGTCCAGAGTTAAAGCCCTCGTTGAATTGAAAGGTGAATCCTATTGAACATATGACCTCATAACTAGGCAGGTGAAGACACGGTCATCTACAAAAAAAAAATAACCACCAGCCGCTTACAGGCTTAGAAACTGCCATTCTCTGCCTTTTGTCTCTTGCATGTGTTTATTTTTTTTAAAGTTCATATGATGAGCATTAAAGGAAGTAAATGAATTATAGCTCTAAATATTCATTGGCTCAGAGCAGTAGGGGTTGATGAGCTGGTAATGTGTTTGGTTAGCATCTGACAGTACAAATAAGGAGCAGACAGTCCAACCCTATAGTATCAACAATAGGCAGAAAACCAATAATAACAACTGAAAATCTAAAGGTTTTTTGTAGCCATGTATTGGTGAATGATAAACCCATATGTGTCATCTACCACCAGCACAGAGTAAGTTTAATGGCATAGAGAATGGGTAGAAAAATCCATCTGCTTCTTGTGTTTAACAGGTCAACCTGACAATTTATAATCCAATTGAGAGAAAACCACCGGGGTATCTTGCTTAACATTCAGGGATAACTTATTATACAAAACGAGTTTCCAATCAAATCACTCATTCATCATATAAAAGAAAACTGAAAAATCCTGCAAAACAGTTTATTCTGTACTATGAAATATTTAGACGGTTTACAAAACATTCTCTGATTTGTCAATCCGATTCACCGACCAAGAGAGACAATTAACTGGCCCACTTATCCGTTTCCAAATTGTTGCTCTGAATCCATTGACTTGTTGGCATTTGTTGACATAAATGGTACATTTGCAATCAATGACAATCAGTTCACACCGACAAAATATGAATCCACTGCTATTTCTGTGCCTGCAATCAATATGTGCCGACCAAATGTAAAATTATTCTGAATTAAAAATAAAAACAATTTGGAAGGCATAGTTACATTTTTTCAGCTTACTTCAGAATTGCTGACAGGAAAAAACTTTGAATCGACTGCAACTGATTTGCTGATCCATTCATTAATTACAGTAGCACTAACTTGTGTATTCAGGGAGTCACACACTGAATTCAACCCGTGACTTAATATTATTTGGCCTCTAGGTTAGTTAATAATATTTTCATCACCAATGCCCTTTTAGGAGGAATTGCCCAACTTCAAATGCTGTAACCCACAGGCAGTCACTTTCCTTTCAAGTGAATGTGAAATGGTGTGAAATGGCTACTCCACTATTGCCTTTATGGCAATGCCTTACACATTATTGAGCTAATATTATTTGTTATTTATAAAGTCCCAACATATTTCTATGTATTTTACAGAGATAATTTACATCACTCCATGCCCCATGGATCTTACAATCTAACCTAATTCATGCAAATGATTTGCACCCTAGAGCCAATTGTCATTCAAGTGAATTATATGCAGGTGCTGGCAAGGGACAGGGCTTTAATTGCAGTAGCTCAGTCGAAAACATACAGTACCCCAGGAATAAAATTATGTATGTAAACTAACCTGACTCTACAAAAAAATCTTACCTAACCAGGGTATTTTGGGTGAAACGTTTGGCGAGACAAGGGGCTAAGCCGATTTCTGTGACTTTTGTTGCTTTTGATTAATATACATACCTACAAGTCTACTAAAAATCACTTAAACATTGATTAAAGGATTATTGATTAAAGGATTGTTTTGCCTCCAATAAGGATTAATTATATATTAATTGGGATCAAGTAAAAGGTACTGTTTTATTATTACAGAAAAATATGAAATAATTGTAGCAGTTGAAGTATTAGATTTAAAAGCAGTCTATGGCCTTCTTGTAACTCAGATCTTTCAGGATAATATTTCATATACTAGGGGACCTAGAGTCTACTAGAGAAGCGGTTCCAAAGAGCCCTCCATGTAGTCCCATACTGTACTTTATGTGTGAGTATGCAGGAGACAAACCCACCAGGCAGGGGCATTGATCGGAACAACAGGAAGTGCAGCATCTCTTTACTTCCTGTGCTGATGTGCCATGCACTTGCTGACAAAGTGCATCAGCAGATGGCATTTCAAACCTGCCCAAACCCCTAATTGACTATTATCTATACTAAATGGATATGGATTCGCTTCGTAGGGCCAGCATACAGACTTAGTTTTGTACAGTATTATCAGTGTGTTTATCCTACTCCTTTTCCTTTACTCTTTTCTGTTCCTTTTTCCCATATTCTTACCTTTTCTACCTCATACCCATCCCTCACCCTCACATTGTTCACCATTTTACCATTGTCTGTTTTACCTCTACTTTCCCCTTTCTTATGCTTTTTCTTTTCTCCACTTTCACTTATTTTCTGCTAATCACAATTTATTATTGGAGTAACCTGCTTATGTGGACATTTTGGTTAAGAGCGTTCCTACTGTTTTGCCATAGCCTTATGATTTATATTCCTGTTTCCCTCTTCCTGTCTAAGCTGAGAGCAGGCATTGAACAGGCCAGTTTTACCTGCTTCCAGTGTCAGACTGGGACACCAGTAGCCCACCAAAAAACCTTAGACCAGGGACTAGAGTAGCCACCTTTCCATGGCCCACAATCTGGGCAGGGGGCAGAGCCATGATGTCAGAGGGGTGGGCCATTGATGTTGTGGGTGGAGTGAGTGACATCAGTTGATCACCATTCCAATGAAGGGAGATCCTGCCCAGTTTCCCTTATTTGACTTATTTGGCATACTGTCTTGACCCAGGCAGCCCTTTTGAAGACTGGGCTGTTTGGGTCAAATCCGGACAGGTGGCAATCCTACCAGGGGCCCACCAAAAACTTTAGACTAAGAGCCCACTCTTAGTACTGTTTTCTTCCTCTCCTTGCTCAACCTCTTTTTTTACATACTATAATCTAATATTCCATATATTTAGCCTCTTTGTTCTCATAGAAATAAAGAATGGCCATAAAATAGGCCAAATGTTTAGAAGCAGGAGGGCCCACTGAGACCTGGGTCCACTGGCAGTTTTCCAGGTATCCCAGTGAGCCAGTCCGACACTGCCTGCTTCACCTGAATTTAACCCACTGCTATCCCAGCAGTTTATCAAAATTATGTTTATCTATCTCTTTATCTCAGCTCATCAGTTCTACATTCCTCTCCAAAGACACAACAGGTTGTTCATAGCAGCACATCACCCCACCTGTAAGATTCATTTTGTAGAGTGAAGCTGCTGAGCCTATTGCAAGTAACCACTCTAGTGACTTGTCTGCCTGTCAGAACATTGAAAACATTTTCTGCAGACACAGGATAGAAATGTATAGAATAAAATCTTTCTAATGCCTTCTTCTCCGGCTCAGTCCTAAAGCATCACTCAAACTGGTATCTTATTCATTTAGTGTGAGGAAATGTAACATTCAACATAGACTAAGCCTCTCTATCCCTAAGCACAGATTTACACACTCCACTGAAAAATCTGTCAGCTACTGTAACTGCATCAGTGAGATAACTTTCCAGCCCATTTACTGCTCTTTACCATTTGGCAAAAAGTGTACAAAAAAGATTCCAAAAAAACAGCTTTATTATAATCTCACTGATGTTTATGTCTGCAGATAATTAAAATATAGTATATTATCATGATGTCACCCTTGGTTTTAGACTTTAGAAAAAAAGGAATAGGGCTAACTAATCAGGAAGTATGTGGTGTGTTGATTTGTGATGGGTTCCAGATTGTATCCATACAATGTGAAGTGAAGACAGCTAGAGGCACACCTAGTTTGCAGACCTGAGAAGCATGTGAGGATTCTGCAGGTGCACTCTGACGTTTGAAAGTTCCGTGAGTCACTGGAATCATTTGTGGGAGTTTGTACAGTTCACCTGGTTACAAAGACAGAACACATCAGATTGTAACAAACAAATAGTACTAAAATAGCTGCCAATCATAGCATTGTTACTACAATTGATGGAGTATTGTCACTTTATTTTGGTGATACAGGTGTGGGATCCATTATCCAGAAACCCATTAGTCAGAATTATGGGAAGGCCATCTCCCATAAACTTAATTTTAAACAATTTTCTATGTTTCTCTATTAAAATAAAACCATGTCTTGTACTTGATCCCAGTTAAGGTATAATTAATCCTTAATGAAGGCAAAACAATCATATTGGGTTAAATCAAAGTTTAAATGATTTTTAGCAGACTTGGCATGGTATGGAAATCCAAAATTCAGAAAGACCCTTTATCTGGAAAACCCCAGGTCACAAGCACTCTTGATAACAGGTCCCATGTCTGCATATATATTTCTGCGTGCCATATCATTCTATGTAAAGTAATATAGTATAACAGAAGTCAGGGAAGAGAATAAAAAAAAAATAGTAGCAATTATCAGAAAAGACTGTAGGAGGCAGAAAGTAAGAGTTTAATGGTCAATCATGAAATGAATATGTGCTCTGTTGGTTTATGGGGAAAAATAGGTAATTGCTGCGAATAATGGATAAGTGGCATATCTATCTATCTATCTATCTATCTATCTATCTATCTATCATCTATCTATCTATCATCTATCTATCTATCTATCTACAGTATCACAGTGATTAGAGGAATGTGCATTTTTGTCACTTTAAAAAATCAAGCATTTCTGATAACTTTTGAAAATCAAAAATTAATCCATAATTGTAAAGTGATTAAAGTACAAGGGGCTGTTCTCCTTAATTTTAACTTTTAGTTCATCCAGGAGAAGTGGTTTTGTTGGTTCATCCTAGATGTGGACACCTAAAAAACACACTGCATGACTGATTTGTAATTGTTCTGTTCGCATGGCAAGAGTTTATGAGTATAGGACTGTGTGTTTTTATAAGATGTTTTCATATGGAATAACTCATGTGTCATGCACATACAAATTATTTGTTAATTGCACTTTTTGTTATATATTGCACCACTTCTAGCAGAGTAAATTTGGATCCCCCACAAATATTTTTTCTAGTCCCCTCTCAGACAAAATCACAGGTTATCGGCAATGAAAAAAATATTTCTGTTGACCTGCAATTTCACATGTATTGTAGGTCCATGCCCCCCTCTGTAGTGATGCCACTGACCATTTCAGTAAACAATGAGAACATATAAGGAATGGCATCTGAAGGAGTTAATTAATGTACTATTTTTTTATACTACATTAATTCATACTGTACTTGACCTAACTGCCACTATGAAGGAGCATTTTGAGCATAAAGTAGTGTCACGGAAGACACAATAAATCCTGGAACCATCAGCCAATACCAATGTCTGGTTGCCATGGATTACTGCACTACAGAAACATCATGCCATATGAAAAATGTCCTCTTTCTGGTACTTTTTGGTCTTTTATAGTGAATTAAACCAAAGTTTGTTTTAAAGGAAACCTTTTCTATGCAAATCTTTATATTAAAAGTAGTGATGGGCGAATTTATTCGCCAGGCGCGAATTTGCGGCGAATTTGCGTGATTCGCCGCCAGCGAATCAATTCGCGAAACACCTGCGAAAATTCGCCCGAAAAAACCGAAACGGCGCAAATTTTCCCATCACTAATTAAAAGAAAACTATACCCCCAAAATGAATACTTAAGCAACAGATATTTTATATCATATTAAGTGGCATATTAAAGAATCTTATCAAACTGAATGTATATTTAAGTAAATATTGCCCTTTTACATCTCTTGCCTTGAGCCACCATTTCGTGATGGTCTGTGTGCTGCCTCAGAGATCACCTGACCAGAAATACTGCAGCTCTAACTGTAACAGGAAGAAGTGTGGAAGCAAATGACAGAAATCTGTCTGTTAATTGGCTCATGTGACCTAACATGTAATCCCAGGGGGTGTAGTTTAACACTGTTGTGCAGTGCAGAACTGCACAACAAGTCACCATCACTTTAGGGCCAGGGCTGCATCTATGTGTTTCCATCTGGAGAAAAGGAAGCATGCGATTATGGAAAATAACACAAGCAAATAGGAATATAAAATTCCTACCTGAGATTTGTCAAGGGTCAATATGGATGCCTGACGGGAAAATGTCTAGATATTTTGTCTGCCTTTGAATCAGCTAGAAGGATATCCCCTTATCTCCCATAGACACTGCTGGGTGTCATTATTGTTTACAGCAACACTCTTGTGAGCCTCCTCTTGCATTGGTTTGTAACAAATCATGAAAAAGATGTAACCAAGTATCCAAACATTTACAAACATTTTTAAAGGGATACTGTCATGGAAACATTTTTTTTTCAAAATGAATCAGTTAATGGCGCTGCTCCAGCAGAATTCTGCACTGAAATCCATTTCGCAAAAGAGCAAACAGATTTTTTTTATATTCAATTTTGAAATGGATTTCAGTGCAGAATTCTGCTGGTGCAGCGCCATTAACTGATTCATTTTGAAAAAAAAAAAAATGTTTCCATGACAGTATCCCTTTAAGGATAGTTAGTTAGTGGCATGGTGTAGAACAGTGATCCCCAACCAGTAGCTCGTGAGCAACATGTTGCTCTCCAACCCCTTGGATGTTGCTCTCAGTGGCCTTAAAGTAGGTGCTTATGTTTGAATTCCAGGTATGGAGGCAAGTTTTGGTTGCATAAAACCCAGGTGCACTGCCAAACAGAGCCTCAATGTAGGTTGACAATCCACATAGAGGCTACTAAATGGCCAATGACAGCACTTATTTGTCATCTTTTACTTCTGAATGTTGCTCACGGGTTCAAAAGGTTGGGGATCCCTGGTGTAGAACAAAGAATATCCCAGGAACAGCACTGTAGCATGTACAACCTATGACAGGCAAGCAGTTAAACCATTTATACCTGCTTATACCAAAGAGACTTTTTCTATTTGGAAATGCCTTCATAAATACAAGAGATGGTATCCCAGACACCATTTTCTTTGGTCTTAACTAACACAGGGAGGAGAATTCACTAGAGACTTGGTTTGGAGTAAATGTTTAAAAATGTTGGCATGTAATTTTGGTTGATAATAAAACCACACTTTCTGCAGCATTTGTTTGTGTAAAAATTTCAACTTTTCATGCTACAAAACAGTGCCGGGCCAACGCGGGCAGGCGCCCTATGCAGCCTGGCCCGGCAAAGCGGGCAATACGCTAGTGTGCATGCGCAAAAAGACACAAGTGCCCATGCGCGAAAAAATACGAGTGCACATTCGCACTTGCGTTTTTCGCGCATGCGCACTAGTATTTTTTGCACATGCGCACTAGCGCAAACACGCACGCCGGCCACAGCAGGGACCGGACTAGGGGATAGCAGAGGCAGAGAAGGTGCGTGCCTGGCGCCCCTCCAGCATTGCGCCCTAGGCACGTGCCTACTCTGACTACCCCTAGTTCCGGCCCTGCTACAAAATATCAGTGGTCGCACTGTTTAGATTATGTGTTCCGACTAGGCAGTTATGTGAAATCGTACTTTTAATATTTGTCATTAGTGGCGTTCCATTAAAATTTTATACCCTCTTACTTACATATTTGTTCGACCAACATGGATGAATTCTCCCATCTAAAAATGGACAGTAACATGGCATGGAGTGGCTCTAAGGTTTCCAGAGTATTGCTACTGTAATGGTTTCAACTGAACTGGTTATTTTTAATGGGCTCCCTGGATACTAGGAAAATAAGAATGCACCATGTATCGCTGAAATTGACTTTTCTGAGGTGACTGTGCCAGACAGTTATCCAGATGCTGATTATCCAAAAAACTCTAAACTACAGAAAAAACATTTACCACACAGTCCATTTTAAGCAACGAATACGCTTATAACATCATTTTTGTGCAGGGGGGCAATGGGTTTGCGCTTTTTTTATTATAGACAATAAAAACACATCCAAAACAAAGTACAATTGCCTCCTTCGTATTATCATAGTAACAAAAAAGGAACAGGCCTGCTTTCAAGTTACTATGGCCTAACTTGTAGCTGCACAGGTTCCATCTCTGTCCTGCACAGCATATGTAGAGTATAACATACAGTATCTACATATCCCTGTACAGCACCTTTTCCACAGAGAAACTATCTGAAAGAATATTCCAGGAATATATATTACATGAAAGAACAAAAGTCCAGCACTGACAGGTCTTTGTATAAAAAAGAAAAAAATATTTTAATCAATGTTTCGGCTCATCATGAGCCAAAGTGTTGAATAAAAAAAAAGAGAAAAAAAAAAAAAAAAAAAAAAATATATATATATATATATATATATATATATATATATAGACAAATACAAGAGTCCTCTGCACTTAACCCATTATCAATATGTTTAAGACAAAGACATTTTGTGCATACTGCTACTGAAAAATGCCTTACCCTTTAAACAAAACAGGGATTGTTTGTCCATATATTGCAATATATTTAAGCTGGCCAACTACGTCAAAGCCATCCCATATCTGGCCAGTCCTACGCTTAATTTTCATCTGATTCATTAAGATTAGTTAGTTTATTAGTTTTACCTGCAACTTAATAGCAGCTTTCAAAGTAAAACTCCCAAACTTGGCTGCCCTTTTATTAGACACCAGTGGGATCACCTGACTATAGCTGGGAAGGGTGGGAGCTACAACATGGAGCTGGTCACTGCTCCTGTATAACTATAACAAAATTATATAAATTTATGGACAAACAATCCCTGTTTTGTTTAAAGGGTAAGGCATTTTTCACTAGCAGTATGCACAAAATGTCTTTGTCTTAAAGGGATACTGTCATGGGAAAAAAAAAATTTTTCAAAATGAATCAGTTAGTAGTGCTGCTCCAGCAGAATTCTGCACTGAAATCCATTTCTCAAACAGATTTTTTTATATTCAATTTTGAAATCTGACATGGGGCTAGACATTTTGTCAATTTTCCCATGACAGTATCCCTCTAAATATATTGATAATGGGTTGAGCGCAGAGAACTCTTGTATTTGTCTATATGTATTTTGTGGTCACAGCCTCATTGCACCCCCGCCTAAGGGTTTTAAAAATTAGTGGTGAGCACAACTTTCCCTTGTTTGTTGTATACTTGAAATGCCAGACCTATTTTAACTCCCAGTCAGGACCTGATAAGAAATATATATATATATATATATATATATATATATATATATATATATATATATATATATATATATACCTTCCATACCACTCTGCCTGTGTAGCTTGCCTCGGGTGCACAGTAAATAGTTCATATACTTCACAAAAACCTTTATAAAGGGCCTTGAGAAAGTTAGTTCTTCTTGCCTATAGGCCTTTATGTGCTCTGTAGCCAGGTCTGGATGTGCAGAGGCTTTGTGTATATGTGCTTGTTCCAGTTGAGGGTGCACTTAGAGCTCCAGGATTAGTGCCGATCTGCTCTGATTGCTCACACCTGCAATTCAAGCTATCCCCTGTTCCGCTTTGTGCATTCAAGCATGCCAGGCAAGGCCATCAGCCACCAAAAGGGACATGCGAGCAGTCTCACCGGACAGGTCTGACCAGACACCTGTGAATCGGATATAGTGGGAAGTGGCACTTCTGCACGTGTTAGCTCAGCCCTTGCCTGTAACCATTCCTGCAGCGGAGCTACTGTAAAGCACAATGTTAAATCAATCAGCTAAAAGCCTGCTAAAATAATTTATGTGCTTCTTAACAACTTCATGTCTTTCTGCATTTTCATTCCAATAACCTTTTTGGCATTTTGGCCAAGAAAAAACACCTTTTAAAAAATGATATTTATAAAACAATCCTGCCTTTTTATAGGCATCTAATTGAAGGTGACAGTGCTTGCTTTATTTGTTGGGGGGGTTGAGACTGAATTTTACCAAAGATGTTCATACAAGGGTTTTTAACACATATGCAGTTTGAGTCATTTGCTGACGACTTCAAGAAGGTTAGAAAAGTTCCATTGCTTTCATTTGGACATGCCACAAAGGCTGCTAATTCTGTTTCGGACTGGGGTCAATTAAACAAAACTCCAGAGTCCAAGGGTTTAAATGCCGGGGAAATCCCTACCAATTCAGTTGAACAGAAGAAGCCACTCGGATGAGTTGTGAAATGTTTCAAGAAAACTCTAAGGGCAGAGACAGACGAGAAGATTCGGGGAGATTAGTTGCCCAGTGACAAATCAGCTCTTCTTAGGGCAACTAATCTCCATGAACTGCCTCCCCGCCAGCTAGAATCGAAATCGCCGGCAGGATGGCAATCGGTGCGCTTCATTTTCTGAAGTCGCCCAAAGTTGCCTTACTAGGAAACCCCGGGGCGACTTCTAAAAACAAAACGCTCCCAGTGCCGTGATTTAGATTCTAGCCGGCAGGAGGCAGTTGGGGAGATTATTTGCCTCGATGAAGAGGTAATTTATTGCCGAGCGTCTGACTCTCCCCAAATATGAGCATTCAGTTGCTAATGTTCAGTTGCCTTTGACTTAATTCTACTAGATACTGTATATCATGACCTGGATAAACGAAACTCTTCATAGATGTATTTGATAGTGTTTCTGTTATAAAGGAATGAAGGAAAACATGGTTTGCACCTGACCATATACAGTAAACATTAAATCCAGTAATATACAGTAAACACTAATAAGCAACAACTAAATGGATAAAGAGTAGGAGACTTTTTAACACTCCAAAAATGCTCGCCTTTATTAAAAAAATACAAGAAAATGTAATTTCTTCTACAGCCGATTTAATTGTTTCTTCTGAACATAATGTGTGTTTTGATTAGCATCACTGTGAACTCATGCTGGATTATTTTAGACAGACGGATTATATCGACTCAGTAACTCTTTCTTCACAAACTGCGGAGCGGCAAAGGTTAGGTCGTATGTGCCCGGCAAAATGATTCAATCCTCAATTAGAAGTGATTTCTTGCTGTGTGGTCTTGCAAGCTCAGGTAGCCAGCAGCTGTTGGCCCACTGACGGTTTAAATATTTTGTAGGCTTTTCCCCAGTCTGTCAGGACTAAAATCACAGACTGCGCAAGCTTCCTGCTTCAGACAACAGGAAGTACAAATTAGCCTTTATTCCATTTTATCTGAGAGAGATTAAAGCAAACACACGCTAGAGTAATTGTTGAAGCCCACACCGCAGTTAATGAATACAAAGCTCAAACAATCTAAGCTTTTTTCTCTTATCCAGTGAACGGCCAATACTATATTTAATATGCACTGAATTTGTGACTCATTAAGTAAACACAGGGCCAAGATTTCAGATATTAACTCAGTTCACACGTTCAAAGACTTCAAAAGATAGTGAGGCCCAAAGGAGGAACATAAATGGTGATACGTTTATTTTTCATATACCTGTGAGCGAGGCTAGTTTTAGATTAATGGAGGAAGGGAATTTTAATAGTAAAGAAACCTTTTGGAGATGTAGTCATAAGTATTGTATTGGTGGAACAAATATCCTGCACAGATGCTGTTTCATTGAACTACATCCCACAAATCTGCCAGGAGGATGGCTAGGGCACAGGTTTTTTGGCCAACTATCAGGCCATCAGGTTGGGATGTAAAGGGCCACAGCCACAAGACAGTTACAGAGACATCCTAGTAGTCACTTACTAAGGAACTGTCCAACCATCATCCAAAGTGTGGGGTTCAGAGTTCTTAGAGCAACCATCAGGCATTTTGATTGGACTGTAGATAGGGGTTCTAGAATGGTCTCTGACTGTGTAATGTAGAGAATGGAACCAAGACTATGTAAGGAAGGTGCAGGTCATAGGGAGTTATGTGGGCTGCAGGGTTTGCCAAGTATGCAGTGAGTTGATCAGTAGGTTGTGCAAGTATAGGAAGTCCAAGAAGGTCTGAGGCACATTCCTGTGATAGTATTTCCTTGTGAAGGTAGCAAAACAAATGTTCCCACCATCATTTCTATTTTTCCGGCCTTTTTTGTCCCAGTTTGCAGTTGGAATCCTTGCCAGGAGGTCGGAGGTATATCCCCTAGGCTAAAAGCACAGGGGTGCTGATGGCATTCAGTGGCAGGTTTCCTTGAGCATAGGGTCCGGGTAGACAGGTACTCTTTATGGTTACTGCTATTAGTTGCCCACCAGATGTGGCTGCAGAAGGTGGCCAGCATGACAGGTAGTCCAGTATAATTGGTTGGTATTCCAATAAAGGTCAGGTTGGTTTGTGCTTTTGTTATTGGGGTAAGAAAGCTATTAAGGAAAAGGGGGTTGTATCCCAGACACTGTGCCTTGGCATTGCCATAGTCCTAAAATTACTGCTGCAGGAAAATGGATCAACTAACAAAGTTCCACAGAAAAAAGCAGAGTCAGAGGACAGAATAATATACAAAAATAGTAACAAAATAAACTAATTTATGGATACATATATTTTGCAATAATGATGCAATCATTGGGTTGCACACCTTTAATGGGCTATGGATCACCCAAGAGTACTCTCATATCACCATACAGTATGTTGTGGGTGAGCCCCTATTTGTATGACATCAATTGCATAACTTAGGTCAAGGTGTATACCAGCATTCCAGAAGCGCTTTCTTTAGCTACACTTGCACCTGTGTTTAACCAGAAATACTCTTACAGTAGCAGGATGCCTGAAATATCTATTTCATTGACTAACTGAAGTGCAGAAAGAAAATCGTCTGACTATCCTTTCAGTTCTGTTTAGCAGTCATCTAGAGTTGAACCTGAAAATGGAGGTGCCCATTTATTCCCCCAGCAATTGCTACTCATGGAGCTAGGTGAGCTAAAGACAGAAGTTTCAAATCTGCCACGGCAAGTGCACAAAAAAAGAGTTTGTTTGAGTTGTAAAATAATTTCTTTATATGGTTACTTTTTTTAGTTGTTGCATTGGACACTCTTTAACTCCTGTATAAAATTACACATTACAGAACACATGTGGGCACATGTTACACAGCATGCAGCGTGCCTTTCTAATCACTTTGCTGTTGCTGCTTTGCAATCTTCTTCAGTGTATGGAAACATCTCTATTAATGAGATATATATATATATATAAATTTATACCTTCACCACATGCACATGTGGCATGAACACAAAATATAATCACAAGTGACAATAACAAATGGTATCTAAATGATTTTTGTGATAACATTTATTTGTGTACCCAGAAAGATATTTATCTATCATTAGCTTTTTATATTTGTCTAATGATAAGTGCCTTTCCTTGGTCGTGAATAGCACTGAACAAACTCAAAACCACTGAAACGCTGACGTTTCTAACTTATGTCTACTGAATTGTTTTATATATATTCTTTAGACCAAGAGAAAGAGACCAAATCAACCCTAACAGATGGAGTTCACTTCTGCAGTGAGCTAGTTTTATAGTTTTTTTGGGGGGTCAGGAATAAAGCTAGCAGATTTGATTCTTCTGCTGATAACTCTTATAGACTCAGAAGTGACTGATAGTTTCCCAAAGTCATGTGACTGTTGTTTAGCTGACACTGAAGTGAGTGGGAAAGCCTACATGTGCTTATCAAAGTCAGTTCTTGCAGACATTAAGGGACAGATTTATCAAGGGTCGAAGTGAAAATCGAAGTAAAAAAATTTGAACTTCGAGATATTTTTTGTGTGCTTCAACTAGGGAATAGTCCAAATTTGACCTGCTAGAACCTACTTGGAGTCGATTGGTGGATTTTGAAAATTCAACGTTTTTTTTTTAAGAAAACTTTGAATCGAATTTGATCGAATACAATGTTACTTCAATTAGAAAGATTCAAATTCAAACTAATATGGCCTATTTACCCGTAGAAAAAACTTTTTTTTTTATTACATGTTAGTTATGTTAGTTCAAAAAAACTCCCCTTACTTCGAAATTCGACCCTTAATAAATCTGTCCCTTAATGCAGTAAATACTGTAACTAATATTGAAAAACATGGGAAACCAGGTCCTTTAAATTAGAGGCATCTGCCACCCATGAAGATCCATCTCCTTATGCCTGTGACTGTGAAGCCTCTTCACAAATCCCAGCCTCAAAATAATCAAAGGATACTTGTAAGATCCAGCTCAGCTGATACCACGCCTAGGATTCAATTTTCAATTTGTATCAAGTTTTAGAAAACCTAGAAACTTGTTCCTGCTATAGATAGCTCCATGTATGGTACTGCTCAGCTGGCCAACCCCAGATGATATCAGACCACTTCTGTTGGTTTGCTGGCTATGACCTACATCTTTCATTTGCAAAATTAGGGGGCTATGGGAGCTTTGGCCTGAGAAAGAGAGAGAGAGAGAGAGAGAGAGAGAGAGAGAGAGAGAGAGAGACCAACAGAAAAGGATAATACAATTTGAAGGCACAGGGATTCTTTAATATATCACTTCACTCACAGAGTTTCTAAACTATTGTACAGAAAAGTATTTGAAAACTCATTTTGCAATAACGGGATTGTAGCATTGAAGTCACTTAAGTAATAAGAATAGATTTATTTATAGCATAGCATTCCGTGACTCATCCCAGTACGGAATACATTGTGGGAAGCTTTTTAGAGTGAGTGCATCAACAGGGATCTTAATCCAGCCTTCTACCACTTCTAACTCTGAGTTGTCCTATTAAAAGGAAGATTAAGAAAATCCATTTCTTCTGAATGTAGGAATTCAAGGTACTTAACAAGTGACAGCAAAAGAATTCATTTTTTGGTAAGGATGAGATTTTCACTAATTAAAAGCCTTAACTTAGCCCACCAACACATTACCTTGAGACCACACCAATTTATGACACTGCCTTGAAATAATGGAGGTAATAACTCAGCGGAGCTCTTTAGAGACAGTAATGTTACTTTAAATATGTTTAATTACTGTACCTAAATGAATAATTGTTTTACAACTGTTGGCGGGAGAATTTCATTATGGGAACTCTGAATTAGAGTTTTTAGTAAAATGAACTTTAAATCCAAGCTGATATGGCCGCATCACTCAAAAGCTCAACACAGAAAGAATGGAGGGGAGATGTACAATATTGTTGCAAGAGCAGAAAGGATTAAATCTGACATTAAAGGGCTCATTTATTTTATTATTATAATTTTTTATTATAATTATTAATAATAATCCGGTTGATTTTTTTAAAGGGGAAAAACTCAAATTTTTTGAAGAAAAAAAACCTTGAATTTTTAGAGATTTATTATACCCCAAAGCTGCAAAAATTATGAATCAAAAAATACTCCATCTCAAACCTGTCGAGGTCATGAAGAAGTCAATGGCAGATGTCCCTTAAGTTGTTTCATGACATCGTGATAATCAGATTTCTGCGTTTTCATTCAATAGAAAAAGTCCAGTTTTTACAGCGACAATTTGTTAAAGGAGAGTTTTCAGACCGTCAATTGTACGCTTCAAATTGATGCTTGATTTGGTTGCAACATTTTTTTCTCTCCAACTCTTCCGAGAAAAATTATTAATAAATGAGTTCAATTCGTGGATGGGAGTTTGGTCAACTTTGTTTTAATAAAAATCTGAGATAAATCGCGTTTTTAGTAAATAGCCCTCTTACTGTACCCAGCAGCAGCCTGTGGCATGTGGTATAGGATCCATTACCCGGGAACCCGTTATCCAGAAAGCTCTAAATTACAGAAAAGAAGTCTCCCATTGACTTCATTTTAATCAAATATGATTTCCTTTTTTTTGGTAGTTTGATTTTTTTGGTAGACTTGATTCAAACTAGGGAAGCACCGAATCCAAAAACTGAATCCGAATGCAAATTAGGGGTGGGAAGGGGAAAACATTTTTTACTTCCTTGTTTTGTGAGAAAAAGTCACGCAATTTCCTTCCCTGTCCCTAATTTGAATATGCAAATTAGGGTTCGGCTTTGGTTCAGTCGGGAAGAAGGTTTTGACAAATCCGAATCCTGCTGAAAAAGGCCGAATCCTTGCCGAATCCCAAACTGAATTCTGGATTCGGTGCATCCCTAATTCAAACTAAGATGTAATAAATCCTTATTGGATGAAAAACAACCCTATCAGGTTTAATTAATGTTTTTTTTTTTTTAGCAGATTTTAGGTATGGAGATTCAAATTATGGAAAGATCCCTTATCTGGAATAACCCAGGTACCATGCATTCTGCATAATATGTCCCATACCTGTAATATGCTTCTTTTCCTTGCAAGTATGCTATGGCACTGACAGCGGAAGGTTGTCCATGACTTGATGTAGTAATCATGGGAATCCTACCACATAAATGCCATGATTTTGTTTTGTTGTTTCTATCCACATATTCATAATGGCAGTGCTTGGATTAATGAATTTGTGAACTTACTTTTTCTGTCAATCATGCAATCAGTTTGAACATTTGTGCCAATGTGCCCCACCCATCTGTTTACAATATTCATGCGCAGTGCACCTATAGATGTTGTGGAATCTATGAGCTACAGCCGCCTTGAAGGAAGCAGTTATTCCAGGGATCCCTCAGCAAAGACTCAGTGTGCTTGCCTGGGGTCTTTGGGTTTAAAGCTTTGGGGGAAATCAAAGTTTTAACTAGAAAACTAGATTAATCTGAATTGAAGGCATATTGACAGAATGAGGCTTGTGTTTAATTTTCCGGATCATTCTGTTCTACCACACATCCATAACCATAACATAAATGCTGCGCTAATATGATCAGAATGGTGACCATTGCTGTAATAAACCTAAATGGGATGTGTATTTTTCTTTTCATCAGTACCCTGGCGCTTATCAAATGATGTAGCCCTTTCCCTTCCGCATATGAATATTCCATTCATTTCATGCCCAGACAGAAACACAACTAAGTGAAGAGCAGAGAGTTTGAAATGTGTGTTCAGTGCTGTTTATGGAGAGCCTTTTAGCCTATGGAGGTGAAAGCAAATGTGTATGCAAAGCCATTGTAGTACTGGTGTTTAGTTTTCTCTTTCACAGAGTCCTGCGTGCATGTGTTACACAAACTAATACAGCTTCTAAAAAGAATGGCCACAAAGATGAGAATGGTCCATTCTATGTGTTTTCCCAGCCTTTCTCTAAATCGCATCCACTTTTGTCAGTCTGATCCAGAGACAGCTGAGAGCAATATTAGAGCAGGTAATTGCCTGTATCTTTCAACAGCTTTTGTCCTATGGTCACTGAAACTTACAGAAAAATGGGCACAGAAATACACCGCACTGGATTAGAGGAAAAAGATCTTTCTCCAGTTTCTTCCTACTTACCAGCTGTTATTTTCTGCTATAGGGTTGATGGCACAACACTGTCTGAGGTCTGGTACAGGATGCCAAAAAGCTCTTTCAGCACTGTTTAACAATCTGACTTTTTATCGCTAACTAGATCATAAAGAAGAGATCCAAGCTCTTGACCTGGCTAGGAAAGTGCATGGCTTGCCAGTTATAGATTTCAGTTTGTGTCTTACTTACAGTTCGCAAACAAACAGCAGTTTCTCCCACTTCTAGTAAAACATCTTATGCACACTTTGATCTGGTTTTAAGAGACCCAATAAATAGAACAGGTAGCAGCTTAAGCAAACATTTGGCTAGGCTGAGACTCTTATCAGCTGTACCTTGTAAAAATACTGCAACAATCTACTGGCCAGGAGTTGCTGCTACTCTGTTTATAATACCATTTTAATGCTCTGTCATTGAGGAAAGGGCATTTCTCATTCTTTACATCTTAATAAATATTATAGAGTTACAAAACACAGTATGATTTGACTGTTTCAAACAGATGCCGTACAGGAGTGGAATGTGTCTCATGCCTTTCTGGAACACAACGGGTTAGCAAGGAAAAATGAGTCTCTATAAATATTTCCCGTAGCATATTACATGGATGAACTATCACAGTGTAACTAAATGGTCCAGTCTATCAACTGGTTGTAATTTGGAATTTAGTTTCCTAAATTAGTTAATTTATTAAGCACAGTTGATGGCTTAGGAACACTGCCAGTAACCTGTGTTCGGTGTTAGCTCTTAACTGCATGGTTACTGGGAGTACCCTCAGCTCAATGAACATCAGTTTAAGGCATCTCACATAACCACTATGAGTAACCAAATTGTTTATAAAGTGAGCTGGTCCCCGTGGGAAAAAAATACATTACAACAGAAGAATATTGCCAGTTATATAAAGATCACGCACACTGAATGGTAGGGTAATATGAATATATGTGTGCATACAGTATTTATATTATACGGAATATGTTTAGAAAGAAGAATGTGTAGGACAGCTGGTAATAGATCCATGTTTATTATTTTAAGTTGAAAAATTCTTTGTTCTCCTTTAGTCCACAAAGACCTATGGCCAAATTCCCTAAGCAGCGCAAATTCGCTAGTGACCGCTTCGCCCATTTTGCAACACTTCGCCTGGCGTAAATTTGCTAGGACAATGCTAAGTCACTAAAATGCGAAATTGCTTCCAGGGCGCCGAACGCTGGTGAGGTTGCGCTAGCATTACTTCGGCAAGCAAAGCGAAGTTGTGCTAGCGTTGCCTAATTTGCATAAGGCGGGAAGTGAAAGTTGAATGGACGTACATGTTGCAGCAAATACATTATATTACACAAGGCCAGGGAACCTTAATAAAATAACGTTGTTATAATGCCCTATACACGAGCCCAGTGTATAGTGCCATATATTAGGAAATGTCGGGGGGGAACCCGGGTACCCAAAAAAATTTTACTGTCTTTTGCAGCCTATCACCCTGAAAAAAGTAAAAGATGCCAGCGTCTTTTGGGACAAAAAATTGAGGAAGTCCTATCCACTCCATTTCACTTCGCCTGGTCTGAAGTGACGAAGGCTAGTCTGGCGCAAGAGGTAACGTTCAGTAAAATCCGCGTCTTAATGAATTTTCAGAGTAACGCTCTTTCACCTGGCGTTAGAGTGCGAAGTTGCGCTAGAGTCTATCTGCTTCGCTAGTGAAGTTACGCCTGCACCCGTTAGAGAATCGCCAAAGTTCCGAAATGATGTCACGCTGGTGAATTTTCGCTAGCATTACTTACTTTGCCCTTTAGGGAATCTGCCCCCTAGGCCTCTAAAAAGAGACAGGGCAATTTCTTTCTTGATTGAAGAATATAAATTGTGCAGAGGTGCAGGTACCAGTACTGGTCTAGCCACACCCCAGCAATATGCTTTTGAACAAAATGGAACACCAGTACCTTGTGCTTCAAATGGGGTAATCCTAACTTTTATTGCAAGGTGCTTCAGACACTGCAAACCTGATCAAACATTGTGGGACACAAATTGCACTTCCTCAGTGATCAAATTCTTTCTTGTCTTCTTTAGAATGTAAGCTCTAGAGGACCAGTCCTTTAAAGTCCCTGCATTCAACAAAGTTGGGCTTAGAATAAAGACCACATTCAAGAGAACACTTCATCTATGGCTATTTTGCCTCACCCCAATGATATCAGATCATACCCCCTGGGCTGCTGAGTCACATCCTATTCTGATTTAGTAGATCATAACACAATAGAATTGTTCCTGAAGGTAATAAAATAATTTATGGGCAGCCAGCCTGACAGATATTATCAGCCTCAATAAGGCAATCTAATGGCAACCTACCAGTACCAGTGAAAGTAAAGGATGTCCCTTTTCCTCTTTCAGAACCACAGTTCCTTTCTCTGTGTACTCATATAACAAACAAGTTTTCCATTTCTCTTTTTCCCTGTTGTATTTTGCTGCAACGATATCAAAATGAGCAGGATCATGAGAATTCCTAGATACTTGATAAAGGGTTGTTATACCCAAAACATGTCATGTCAATAAGTGCCCATTGCAGTTATTCTGCCTTTGGCCGTATCCTTTCCTAATATACAATACTGAAGCACATACGTTTGGACGGGACGTGGAAAGGTGGCCTTGCGGAAAGATAATTGTTGGGTATGAAATAGTAATTGTTGGAGAATTCTTATATGGTAAGATTTAGGCACTAGGAGTAAAGGTGGCCATAGATGTTAAAAAGTTATTTTTGTTATCGTGGGATCTGAAACTATTGTTTAAATGCACGATTTGTCCATCAACAAAAGCAACTATTTCAAGTAATAAAGTCGAGTTGAAGCTAGGAAACTGTGGGTAGCTGCCTGCTTGGCCCTGCAAACAATTGGACAATGTATAAATTTCACTGTGTGAAATTTTCTAACCGGGCCGATGGATTTTCTCACCTATGTCAAATGAAAATATTTATGTTTATATTCAATTTTGAAATCTGACATAGGGCTAGACATTTTGTCAATTTCCCAGCTGCCCCTGGTCATGTGACTTGTGCCTGCACTTTAGGAGAGAAATGCTTTCTGGCAGGCTGCTGTTTTTCCTTCTCAATGTAACTGAATGTGTCTCAGTGGGACATGGGTTTTTAGTATTGAGTGCTGTTCTTAGATCTACACGACAGCTGTTATCTTGTGTTAGGGAGCTGCTATCTGGTTACCTTCCCATTGTTCTTTTGTTTGGCTGCTGGGGGGAAAAAGGGAGGGGGGTGATATCACTCCAACTTGCAGTACAGCAGTAAAGAGTGATTGAAGTTTATCAGAGCACAAGTCACATGACTTGGGGCAGCTGGGAAATTGACAAAATGTCTAGCCCCATGTCAGATTTCAAAATTGAATATAAAAAAATCTGTTTGCTCTTTTGAGAAATGGATTTCAGTGCAGAATTCTGCTGGAGCAGCACTATTAACTGATTCAATTTGGAAAAAAACTTTTTTCCCATGACAGTATCCCTTTATGGGCAGGGGCACACTGGTAGATTCGGGGAGATTTAGTCGCTGGGCGACTAATCGCCTCTTCTTTGGGGCGACTAATCTCCCGAACTGCTTCCCCATGTCTTCCACCTGCTTCAATGAAAAAACGCCTGCTGCAATGCACTCACGGCGCTTCGATTTCCGAAGCAGGCGTTTTTTCATTGAAGCAGGCAGAAGACATGGGGATGCAGTTCAGGGAGATTAGTCGCCCCAAAGAAGAGGCAATTAGTGGCCGGGCAAATAAATCTCCCCGAATCTCCAGGTCTGTCCTTACCCTAAGGAAGGAATAAAAGATTCACTGTAAACGATTGTGGTATAAACATATTAAGCAATCAGGACAAAGGTCAGAATAGGCAGTTTAGAAGCAGGATCCAGTGAGCAAGATGTGTTCAGAAGAGGCAGCAACAAGGGAAATATTCTGGAATGGGGCAGACTGAACCAGAAAAAAAGTTCAACATTGTACCTTATAAAATCCTTTCATCCAGGTTATACCTTCTTCATGGTAGTGTCCTCCATGTATGGTTTATGGCAATGCTAGCTGTTTTCTCCACCCAGTAGGTTAACAGAGAACCCTCAGTAAACTCTCATTCTGTCTGAAATTGTCTCAAATAGCAACAGCTTTTTAACTCTGGTGGCAGACAGATTTTAAAAGCTCAAATGCATCATGGATAGGGATGACCGTATTTAATCGCCAGCCATGGATTTGCAGAAGTTATGAAATTTGCCATGTGCAAACTTTTCGTGGAACTGCGGCAAAATTTCACAGTGGAAAAATTTGCAGAGAAAAACCGCCAATAAGAAAAAACGCCCATTGACTTTAATGTATTATGACAAAAGTCTGCCATAAGAAAAAACGCCTATTTACTTTAATGCATTAGGACAAAAAAAGGTGCCCTAAGAAATCCCATTTACTTTAATGCATTAGGACAAAAAAAGTCTCCATAAGAAAAAACTTTTTTTAAATTTGACTTTAGGGTCAGGGCACACAGGCAGAATAGGGGAGATTAGTCACCTGGCGACAAATCTCCTCTTCTTCGGGCGACTAATCTCCTCAAACCACCTCCCCGCCTTCCTGCTGGCTAAAATGTAAATCACTGGCGGGGCGACACTTTGAGCGATTCGTTTTCCAAAGTCGCCAGAAGTTTCCTTGTGAGGCAACTTCGGACGACTCCGGAAAACGAATCGCACTGAGTGCCATCCTGCCAGCGATTTACATTTAAGCCCGAAAAAATAGGGTAGTCCAAAACTCTGAAAACTTCGGAGCTTTCCCCGAAAACTCTGAATTGTTTAGAGTTTTCTGAATTTTTTGCACTGAATCCCCAAAATCATCAGATATCGGTATGGACATCAGCGCAGACACTGGGACCTTCCCCATTGACTTATACAGGACCTTGAGAGCTTTTAGATGCCGGGTTTTGGATTCTGAGTTTTTAGACCATTGGTCTCGAATAATTTGACGTTTTTTTTTTTTGCCCTAAAAACTGTGATTTATTCGAGGTTCGGATATTCGGAGGGTGTCAGTGCTGTGTGTATATTTACCTTTTCCAAAGTATAAGTACCATATTGAATGTCTGTGTTTTACGGTTCTAAACAAAAATTAAGGGCCAAAAATATCTTTTACTGTATACTGTACAGTGCTAAATCCTAATAGCTGCTGTACTGCCAGGCCAGGGGCCTCCTTAATAGACTAAGGTAATTTTGAAGCTTGTTACTGGCTCTTTCCACAGTCAGATAGCCGAGTGAATTGTTCTGAACTTCATTGAACTGAACTAAATTCTGGGTTAAACCTTTTAATTTTTCCACGCTTTGTATTAAAAGATTCTATCTCTTGATGAAGACTTCACAAAACAAAGTTCACTGAAGTGGCTGTTAAGAGGAGCTGACTGTGGATTTGTGAAGGAATCAACTCTTTCTGATGAGGTGATAGCCATAAAATCATGACAGGGGCCTTCACAGTTGTGTATAATAACCACAGACTCTGATTTCCTCTCAGGTTCCAGATATCCAATATCCTCGTGTGGACAATGAGTCGTCCGTAAATCCAGACTAATTTGACAGCTCAGTTAGCAAAATAACCTTTTTTTTCTGGTGGCTTTTAGGGGTTGTTCATCTTCCAAACACTTTTTTCAGATAGTTCATCATAAACAAAGCCTTTTCCAATTGCTTTCCATTTTTATTTTTAACCGTTTACACTTCAATATTAGAAAAAATTTTACAAATAGAAAATAGAAAAAGTCTTTATTTCTGGTGGACAATCTAAAACCAACAGAACTCTGAACAACCCGTTTAAGAGAAAGAATAACCCATAATCATTTTTTTAAATTAAACAGCGACCTTAAAGCAAATTATGGTTTTATGACATTTTTAGTGATGGGCGAATTTGCGCGAAACGGCGCCGGCGCCCGTTTTTGACGCTGGCGTCCGTTTTTTCTGAAAAAATTTTTGACGCCGGCTAATTTTTGCCGTGAATTTTCACGGGCGTTTCGCAAATTTATTCGCTGGCGGCGAATCGCGCAAATTCGCCCATCACTAGACATTTTATACATTTTTTGTATCTAGGAGTGGTATCCAGGATTGAATTCTCCATGTATTCCTTATGTTTAGTCATTAGACCCAAAAACAGTTGTGTATCCCAACCTAAACAAATCTTAAGCAAGAGTCATAAGAGCAGAACCTGGAGGAACAACATGCCCACTCACTTACTGTAAAAGCCTAGAGCCAATAGTTGCCCATATAGAATATAAAAAAGCATCAAATGCAGCAAAATATTTAGTGCATCCCTAAGCATCATGCATGTACCTTCATATGTAATCAATTGCTTTTATTAATCGCCATAATAATATATTAATAAAAAAGAAATTCCACTCAGGTTATATTTAGGGTTACATGAAATGTTATTGACTGGAATTTTCTATATTAATATATTATTAATCACCATAAAAATAATAATAAAAAAAGACAGTTAATAATGAAAATACTAGGATATTTTACTATGATGGATATTTGTTTATTTATTTCATGGATAACATAATGATGGAGTGCATATGAAGGTATCATTATGCTTTATTACTTTTTATATAGTCAAAAATTGGCTCTAGTTTATAGAGCTGTTGCTCAGATCATTAATTACATTGTAGCTTACATAGTCAGTCTAAAGACTACCTATAGTTATTGTGCGGGAAGTCAAAATTCACAATAATATTTTTTTATTAGCTTAAACCAATTTTATTCTTTCCTGGAGTTTATGAAGTGGTGTCCTGGGGACAATACATTGTACAAGTTCCTAGGAAATCACCAATTAATCTGTCTTGTTATCTACTTTACCATAATTTTTATAGTCTTAGATAAAGGGGGATAACAGCTTGCAGCAATCTATATACACCTATGTACATAATGAATTTCAATATAACATAGGCTGGCAGCAATTGGTCTGTCCCAGTCCAGTTTTATTTTGTAATGGATGTTTGAAAGAATGTAATGAATGTCCAACAGAAAATCTAATTTAAACATCTTGGCAGAAATTCCCACCCCACTTTGTACAAAATGAACTCCCTGTGGTTGGCTACTTGTAAAATCTAATTTAACCAATCAGCTTGGGAGCTGCCATTGACCTCACTAAGGGAGAAAAAGGTATCTGCTGTCATGGAAACATTTGACAGAGTACTGATCACATTTGGATCCGTTGGCACAATGAAATCGAGAGAGCGGCTTTCTACATGATTAATTTTTTCCCCTTGTGAGCTTTTTTGAATACATTAGCCAAACAAGTACAATACATTTGTTTATCCCAAGATAATCATTAAAAAATTACCTGCAAAAGTGATTCTCATCAGTGCATTATGAATCAAGAACCATATGGTGTATGAAAAGCATTAGAAGTAATAAAATCTCTTGGCTTTAACAGGCTTGTAGTGTAGCTGGCTTGGCTTGAGTGGAAAACCGATATCAGAGGAGAACAACATGTTGTACAGAAGGAAACATTTGACGTTTCAGCAGAAAAGTTTAGTATTTCAGTCATTTTTTTTATTACTCAGCAGTGCACTTTTTATTTATCAGTTACTATACCAACTACTGACATATTTATATGGCTGTACTACTGAGAGGTACAGTGTGTAACAATACAGGCTGAAATATTCTGAAACAGAGATGTGGAACCTGTCTGTGTCTTGTTATTACTACAACCATTCAGAAACATCCCATCCCATTATCTAGTAGAAATAAGTCCAGTTGTTTTAAAATTATTTCTACCAGTGCTGTATATTCATAGATTTCTGGTCCCATTGCTAAAAATGCAAAAGAATTTGAGCAAAAATCAAGCTACATCACTATATCTTAAAGGACATGTAAACCCCCTCCAGTGAACAGCCTCTTTGAAATCTTTAGAAAACTGCCACTCTGGTTGTTAAAATGTTAAAATGTTAACAGTAAGGCTTCAGCATCCCCTTAATCACTTAGAAATCCTTCTATTCCTCTAACCCACTCTGCCCCCTCCCTCAGGAATTTTCTTTGGCTGTTGGCTAATGAGCATGCTCAGTTTTTCTCTGTTTAGATCACTAAACACACCCTCCAGTCTAACAGCCAATGAGGAGATAGCATCACTGGTTCCCATAGAAACTCTGCTCTAGCTGTCTGCTCCTTTTTCTCCTAACCACCTCTTCTGCGCTCAGCTTAACTATTAGAGCGCTCAACCCCAGCAGAACTTTTTATCAAAGTACGTTGTGCCTGTGTAAACCTGCATTCTGAATTGCATGAACTTTACAGCATACATGTCCTGTTTGCAGATGTCAATGTTACTGATCATGTGTCAGAGGGAAAATGGCAGCCTGGTGAAAGCTGCTATTTGTTTTAGGAAAATGTGATGGCGCTGACAAATGGAGGGGTAAATGCAGTATAAATGATGTGGCTTTGGTGAGGAAGATATGCCCAACTTATTTGCATGGTAGGAAAATGTAGGATTTACATGTCCTTTAAAGGGGCACTTTTTGTTACTATGTTAAAGTCCCTTCAAAAGTTTAAATATGTATCACAATTGCTGTCTGTTAAGCTTTTGAACAGGAGCATTCGCTCTTTCTACTGAGCATGAGAGAGTTAATTAAAAACATTTTATTCACTTGTGAACCTTTTCTCTTTGCTACTTCAAATATTTCTGCAATGCTTGTTAATAATTTACTAGCTAAAAGGAGTGCTGTAACATTCACTTCTTAGTTCAAACTATAACTTTTCTCAGATATGGAGAACAGGACTGAGCAGAAGGTTAGAAAACTCATCTGTGGAGAAAGAAATTCATCATGGTTCAGTTTTTCATTCGGATTGTGGGTTAGAGTTTATTTCAGTTTGGCTGAATTGAATGAGAAAGCCGTCTGCACTTCACATCCCTTGCGTGGGGCCACACAAGAAAGCCTATGGCTAAATTGATTTTTTTTTTATCGATTAATCAGAAAAGCAAAGATCTTTTGGCACAATGTTATTTTTAATATACAGTAACTTTAGAGGTTGTGCACCTCTAGAACTGTATTGACTTTCACAGGTACGGCTCCAAGCTGTAGTTAATATTTGGCATATTTTCAGTTTTGTGAATGCCCTAAATCCATATATGGACTTTTTCTACATTTGCCGTGATATGAAAGTATTAACACCCTTAGTAAATGCTACAGCAGGAGCTGTGTGAACCTATATGACTGGTCTTGAAACTTCTGTAATGATAGCCCGCATGGCAGAGATTCTGAAAAGTATGTAAGAGAATGTAGAAGAGTCATTGGCATCTGCATTGACATTTCGACAGTTCTGGCCAATTGGACTTATGGTTGAAAAGTACAGGCACTGATCTCCAAGCCCCTCAAGTCTAGGCTCCTAGTTTGTATCCAAAATGCAACAATTATACTCCATATCCTATAGTTGTATCTGCCATTGCATTTCGTTTCTTTGCCTTCTTAAATGATCAATGATGGTAATTGAAAATTCCATACAGTTTAACGGCTGCATCACTAAAATGTGAAGTACACTCATTTTAGGTGTTACATTGTTCTAAGACATTTACATGTGTGATATATTAGGCAAATTGTTAAGCTCTATTTGCATTCCTGTATTTTTCAGATATGCAAACACAGTTGCGTTACCTGTTAATATATGACTCGAGATCATACATCAAAATCGGCTAAACCACAAAGGTGATTTGATAAAAGCTGGCAAGGTGATATGATTTAGTTGGTTCTTAGTAGGTCCAGGACATTTTTAGAATAATTCGAGAAAACAAACACCGGACAAAGTAAAGAGTATACAAATGGAGTACAAACAACATGGTGCCCTGAACCAAAAGTTGCTTAAGAAGCCAAACTGTGTAAGCCACTTTTTCACTCATCAGCTCAACATTCTTTCCATTTGCAGAAGGTTTGGTATGTTGGGCCTCACCCAGTGCTGTTTGCATAGTGTTTTAGACATGAAGTATGTAGGAGATAGAAAGTCCAGTCATTCTCAATCATGCCCATTAGAAATAGCTCTATTTTTTGGTTTAATGATCAGACAGAAAGAAGGAGAACTTGATTTGATTATTTTGTATATACAAATAGCAAGCCTGATAATGGAAAATGTTCTTTCACATTTATCCAGTACATATTCTGCCTATGTTTATTCACGGATACTGTCACTTTGGCCAATTACAGTATATAAAGCTGCACACTGTTTTCTATTTCCTTGCTACTTTAATTTGCCTCTTTGGATCTGGACTCTTCTGATACCTGTGACTGTAAATAGCCAGCCATGGGATAAGGAACGCATTTTGGAGCATACTGTGCACCTCATATATTATATGTCAGAGTCAGTGTCTTTTTCCATTCTGCTTCCCATGTTTGCTGTGCTGAAGAACTGCAATGTAGCGCTGTCCAACTGGAAGATCCAAGTTAGAAGTTGTTCTGAACCCTATCATGTCTGGAAACTCCACCTGATTATTTCAACAGGATTAGGCTCACAATTGTGGGTATTTCAGATAACCGGCCCATGACATCCAGTCAGAGAAGATCTATCAGCTAAAGACAAATTAGCACCAAAGTCAGTCCATGAGCTCTAGGGGTTTTTAAATGTTTCTAGAGGATTTAAATGCATCTTTGTGTTTCCGCTTTGTAACAAAGCTTACTTACACATAACAGAGATAAAGTTACTGTAACTTTTTACCTGCAAAGCAACACAAAAGCAACAGGAAGAATTCCCATTACTGCAAAGTATTCAAGGGTAACCTGTGCCACTTTGATAGTTTTAAACAACAATTCCCAGCAACCCCCCCCCCCCCAAAAAAACTTTTGCTAACAAGATTCTGGAAGTTGTAGTTCAACTCTATGTGGACAACTTCATGCTGGACATCACATAACCACTTTGCAGTTTAGACCAACACAAAGGATAACAATAATGAAATACAAAATGGGTAATACCTTGGTTACTTTAACTTTTAATATGTGTAGACTTGCCAATTCTAAGCACCCTTTCAATTGGTCTTCATTATTTATTTATTTATTATAGTTTTTTAATTATTTGTGTTCTTCTTCTGACTCTTTGCAGCTTTTAAATGGGGGTCACTGGCCCCATCTAAACAAATGCTCTATAATTTAACAAATGTTATTGCTACTTTTTACTCATGTTACTATTCAGGTCCTCTCCTATTCATACTCCAGTCCCTTATTCAAATCAATGCATGGTTGCTAGGGTAATTTGGACCCTAGCAAGCAGATTGCTGAAATTGCAAACTGGGGAACTACTGAAAAAAAAAGCTAAATAAATAACAACATTATTAGCCTACAACTCCATTAAGTATGCTTTTGTTCTGTTTTGTTCTGTTCTTTAATTAATAGGCAGCTCACAATGGTTTTGAACAATGTAAATGACCAGCTGATCACACACCAGTATCTGTATCAGTCTTGCCACTCTATAAAATATATAATAATATTAGGGATGCACCAAATCCACTATTTTAGGATGCAGCTGAATACAGAATCAAATCCGAACCCTAATTTGCTTATGTAAATTAAGGAAATGAAGGGGAAAGAGAGTAAAAAAAGAGAAAAATATTTTTGACTTCCTTCCTTCCTTCCTCAAAAGTCACATGATTTTTTGGATTCTGTTCGGCCAGGCATTTGGATTCGGCCGAATTAGAAAACTGCTGAAAAAGGCCGAATCCCGAATTGAATCCTCAATTCGTTGCATCCCTAAATAATGTGCCATCTATCAGAAAAGCAAGGCTGTAAAAACCAGTAGTTACACATTTTACTGCTCTGCTTATTCATACCACCAACATGGAACAAGGGAAAAATGATATTTACAGTAATTATGTGTGTTTGAAAAAAAAGATGTTTCTCTGATTTAAATAGGAAAATTTAAACTGCTGCCATTCTCGCACATTTAACACCAGTGTTGCCAAACTTTTCCCAGTTGGTCACTAGGGGAATAAGGTTAGGCAGGATCCCCACACTTTCCACAGTAGTTACTAGTGGACTGCAGTTCAAGGTTATTGAAAGTGGGTGGAGCCACCGACAGCTAATCTTGACCCATTGAATATTATTGTTTTACATTTAAGTTACTGCAATTCTCACATTATTTAGGCCAGGGTCCCCAAACTTTGCCCTTTTTGTCATTGAATGACTACAGATTCAAAGTCAGAAAAAGCAGGTAAGCAGATCAGACAAATTCACTTATAGATTTCAATGGGGAACTATGAACTGCCATAAACCTGGTCCTTTTTATTGAACTACAAACTGCTGCCATTTTTAAATGCCAGGGTCACCAAATTGTGTAGTTTGTCACTGGCTGACAGGTGAGGGAAAAACTGGGTGGAGTCAGCAACAGCCAATCAGATTTCATTCCGTTTTTTCAAACCAACATGAAGTTTGTTTTCAAACTACCCTTTCTAGTTGATTTAATATTTTTTGACATAGTTTACCAGGTAGTAATAAAGGATGTGGAACTGTATATAATGACACAATAATTTATAATATTACTATACGAAAACAGTAGAACTACCAGTGGAAATAAAATTAGTATATTTGTTTTTTTTATTTACAATTTCGAGCCGGTAAGTCCTCAGTACTAAACCCTCCAAAGTTATCATGAGGAAGCTCCTAGTGTTTCAGCCCATGTGGTGGTATTTCTTAAACAGAGAATATGTATGGGATCCATTATCTGGAAACCTGTTATCCAGAAAGTCCCATAGACTTCATATTAAGATATAATTAATCCTTATAGGGGACAAATCAACTCTATTGAGTTTAATTAATGTTTGAATATTTTTTAAATCAGATTTAAGATATAGAGATCCAAATTACACAAAGATGTCTTTGGAAAACCTCAGGTCCCAAGCATTCTGAATAATAGATACATGAAAGTAAAAAAAAAATAACTATTCATACATGATTATCAGTATTACATTGTACATGGAGAGCTCCCACAATGCCCATCTTGTTAGAAGCCCACTGACAAGATGCTTGTGTCATGTCTTACGCACAACTAGACACTGAAAATAAGCAAATAAATAGGGGGAAATGCTTTCTCAGCAATTACAACAACTTGGTTCCTTGTTGTGTACTAAAGCGTTGCTATGTAATTAAAAAGCAAAACATTTTAAATCTGACACTCACTGGAGCATTTCAATCCTTTAAAATGATCCCATAATTCATGCTTCTCTTCTGATAGCCAGTGAAGCAGAATAATGCAGGAAATGAAAGCTCTAGCCACGGAATATATAGTTGAGCTGCATTTTATTTAAATCATGGAAATTGTCTTGTATTTTGGGGGAACGGGTTGATTTTAGTTTTTTGTTTTGCTTAGCTTATTCCAAAAATCAGAAGTAAATCATTTGTCCTTTTTTAAAGGGGTTGTTCACCTGAAATTAACTTTTAGCATGAGCTTGATATTCTGAGACAATTTGCAATTGGTCTTCACATTTATTTTCTGTGGTCTTTTAATTATTTAGCTTTTTGTTCAACAGCTCTCCAGGTTGGAGTTACCCTAGCAACTAGATAGTGGTTTGAATGAAATACTGAAAAACTAATATTCGTGGGGGTCAACAGAAAAAGTAATAAAAAGTAGCAATAACAATAACATTGTAGCCTCACAGAGCAATAGTTTTTGGCTACTGTGGTCAGTGACCCCCTTTTGAAAGCTGGACAGAGTCAAAAGAAGAAGGTACATAATTCAAAAGCTATAACAAATTTTAAAAAAATTAAGACCAACTGAAAAGCCATTTTCTCTGTCGTCTTAGGGGGACACAGGGAACCATGGGGTTAAGCTCCATCCTCCAGGAAGCAGGACACTTGAAATTAATTAAGGGGCGTGCCCATTAGCCTTTACCCCATACACTGTACATTCCTCTTCAGTTTTTTAAGTGTCCTGTTCCTGGGAGGTTGGACCAACGCCTGACTCTACGTTCAGCCCATGGCTGATACCCGGGGTGAGGCCTAAAAAGCAGGGTTACCTGTCTTTGTAAATAGGCAGCCCCCTACGAGGGCAACACACCGGGGTCATTCACTAGCTTAGCTATACCGACCACCTAAATATTGCCTGCGCTGAAGATTCAGGGCAGAAAGTCTGGCCGGTGTGGGGGTAAGTGGCACACTGCCTGTCTCATTACAGGGATTTTGCCTATTCTGCAACGTGCGTTCCAGCGGCCATTTTGGGCAGAAATCCGGCGGGAGAGCAGTCGCAGCAAAGGGGACATAGCAGGCAGTCAGCAAACATAGCTGAGAGCCTCCTAAGCGGTCACTGCAGGCAGTACCCTTCATTCTACCTTCCTCTTTAGTGGTATGGCAGAGGGTAAGTCAGTGGCACTATTCACAAGGGCAAGGGGGAAGGGTCCCTCAACAGCACAGGTGAAATACCTGGCTTGTTCAAAATGCCAGAATAAATTCCCAGGGGACCAGAGTGAGCCGCTGTGCAGGTCCTGCTCCATGGGGCAGGGGGAAACTATTGCTGCAGGGGGTCCTTCAGCAGCTCCAGCTGTGACTGACCCCCACCTTATGTCGCAGGAATTAGACTCTGGATCGACAGCAGAGCCACCCCCCTCTTTGGGCGCTCCAATTATCCCAGTCACTGGCATCACTGCAGGAGTTACCTGCCATCGCAGATAACTTGGGGAAAGAGCTAGAGAGGCTGAAGCAAAGGACAGGTGGCAAACGTAGACACGTGGATGGCGCAAGAGGGGACATGGCTAACCCTACTGTGTCGGACGAATCATCTCCTGAACTGCATTCATCTCAATCAGAAGGTGAAATAGCATCCTTTGGATCCTCATCCGCAGATGAGGAAGAACATGAGGATGAAGGAAACAATTTACATGATGTAGATGGCATTATTAAGGGGCTCCTTGAGGTTCTCAATATATCTCAGAAGCCCAAACAGACAGGGGAAGCCTCTAATCTATTCAATAGGCAACATAAGTCGTCAGTCTGTTTTCCGGAACATGAATAACTTCAAATTTTGATACAGAACGAGTGGAATTCTCCATTGTCCATAGCAGCACGCAGAACATTCTGGCTCAAAAACTGGTCTGCGGATCTTAGTTCCAAAAAGTCTCTAACTTTGCTACCCTTCAAGGGACAACGACTATTCGGAGAAGAGCTGAAAAAGATTATTTACCAGTCAACAGTGGGGAAGAGTACCTTCCTACCACAGGCTAGAAGCAGAGCGGCTACATCAAATAGGCGGGGACATTTTTTTTGTGGCCAAAGTAGCAGGTTTTCAAGTCGAAACAGTTCTCAACAATGTTCTCACTTTCGGGCAAAAGCCGGTGAAAAAAGACAGCCACCATGCAAGACCAACGGGCCTCACACCAAAACCTCAGGGGAAAAGCCCGCCTCAGTCTGACGGGGCGCTCCCTCCGGAATCATTGGAATGGATAGGGGCCAATTCCGGGAGGAATGGATACATTATTCTTTGGATGCATGGGTCAAAGAAATTGTGACAGAGGGATATCATCTAGACTTCACAACCGTGCCACCCAGGAGGTTTCTCATGTCCAGAGTTCCTCACTGTCCTCAGAAGGCACAAGCCTTTCTGGATTGTTTAGAAAGGCTGGAGCAAACCGGAGTGATCAGTCCAGTACCATTCACAGATTTCTTGAACTTATTTACAGTACCAAAGAGGGATGGGTCTCGACCTCAAGGGCCCTTAACAAATTCATCCGATCAGTACGGTTCAAGATGTTGAGGTCAGTATTCGAGGGATGGAACAGGGGCAGCTAATGATGTCCCTGGATATAAAGGACTTGGGAATGTACAGTGTATGGGGTAGAGCCTGATGGGCATGCCCCTTAATTAATTTCAAGTGCCCTGCCTCCTGGAGGATGCAGCTTAACCCCATGGTTCCCCGTGTCCCCTTATGACTACAGAGAAACAGATTTAACTGTTAGTATCAAAAATCCTGTTTTATAATAGACTCAAAGTTAACATAAAGGTGAACCACCTCTTTAATACCATAAGTAAGCTTAGAGTACCCAATGCTTTCTATCTACAACTACAATTAGAGTTACTATAATGAATATTTTAGATATATATTAACTTTTCATGCAGAACAGATTCACTGTACATCTTTTTTTTTTACATTGGGGTCAATTCATGTCTTGCTAATTTACCTTATACTCTTTTGTGCCTACAACTCCACTTAATCTACCTTTTTCCTATTCTCTTCTGTCCTTTAATAAATGGGCAGCTCACAATGGATTTGAATAGTTTAACTGACTGATCACACACCAGTTTTTGTAACAGTCTTGTAAAAAGTCTTGTATAAAGCTGAACTGTAACTTGCTTTAGTTGTTAATTGCTCTTCCCACCAAACACACTAAGGGGCAGATTTATCAATGGTCGAATTTCGAAGTAATGGGAGTTTTTTGAAATCACATAACTTAAAAATTCGAATAAAAAAAGACCAAACAAAATTTATTTTAAAAAAAAACCAAAGTTTTTTTCAGCTGGTGAATAGGCTGTATATGATAGTTCGAATCTAAGTAAGATCGTATTTGATCGAATTCGATTCAAAGTATTTAAAAAAAAATGATTTTTCAATGTCCACCAATTGACTCCAAATAGGTTCTAGGAGGTTCCCCATAGGCTAAAACAGAAATTCAGCTGGTTTTAGATGGTGAATGGTCGAAGTTGAAGTTTTAAAGAGTAAAATTCGAATCTAATTTGGACTTTAGTCTTTAGTCGAAGTACACAAAAATAGCTCGAAATTTGAATTTTTTTGTAGACAGAATAAAACTGAAATGAAGAATCATTAATATTACCGCTGTGGTTCAATACAACCCTTCATCGTAAATAAAGCAACTAAATCTAATTTCTGCAAAATCTTCATCTACATTGACTAAATAAAGTGAAAGTACTTTACCAAATAGTCTGGATTATTGAGTATGTTTAGTTACCATTATAGCAAATACTTTCCACCTGTCTTGCCATTTATATGCTGTTTTAGTGCTTTTCCATGGTTATCCAACTTTTCTCTAAAATACACAGTAACAGAAGAGTAAATAACATTTTACTGTAGTAGATGTTTCTTTTTAGTCAATCTGCCCCATATTCCTCAGTATAGTCTCTAAATAAATTATCTCTCCCAATATAAATGGCTTTTTTTGAAAGTTATGATGCCAGTGCTGGTACCTTGTTTCTTATGAGGTCTTGCAACAACATCTGGGCTTTGACAATGATTCTTTTGAGGATCATTTCATGCTGCATGACCCAACTGTGATTCTTCTAATGGAATAATCACCTGATATTCTTCTTTAGAACTTTCTGATACAAAAAAAGAATTCATAGTTCCTACAATTACCACAAGGAACTCATGTCATGTGCCAGTTAAACATCCCCAGAACATCAAACTGCCAAAAGGCTTATTGAATATTGTTAGAATAAAATGCAGTATTTAGTTTTCCCCAGATAAACCAGAGTCCATGTTGTTCAGAAATTTCTACTTTATTCATTAGTCATGCAGTAGTCCACAGATCATATTTCCAGAGGTCTTGAGAAACATTTATTGCCTTATTTGGCAAATTGTAGGAAAGCTTTCATGTTCCTTTACTTTTTGGTGAGCAGTAGTTTCCTCCTTGCCAGCCTATGGTATTATGTGAACGAGTATTGCAAACCACATGCTTTTAATTGCCTTCATAATAATTACATGTGCACATGATTATTTGTTGAGTTTAGAATTATTAGATAATACAAGTATGAGTTCCATTATCAGGAAACACATTATCAAGAAAATTATGACATTTGGTAATGCAATTTCCCATAGGGTCCTAATCAAACAGTTCTTCATTTTGATTGTGCTGCTTTTTCTCTGTTATACTTTGTACTTGATGATGATGTCTATTAACCAATCAAATATTTATACCCATAATACAAACACGCAGGAAATTACATCAGAGTGAGGTGCCATAAAGTGATTACTGCAGTAAAGCAAACAGCTCATGCCAAATAGTGACTAGTTGCCTTGAGAAACGTAACTTTGGCTGTTACTGATTTTGATCTCTTTTGCAATATATATATATATATATATATATATATATATATATATATATATATATATATATATATATATATATATATACCCACAGTATATATATATTGAGAAAGGCCTTGGGTAGGCCGAAACGTCAGTCCTGTGTAACTAATAAATTATTTATTTTACTCTATAAGACCTGTGAGTGCGGATCTTTCTACAGTTGTTGGAGATTTTTTGTTGTTTCTGCACCCAGGCAAATTAATTCCTTTTCTTCGAGAGTGCTGGCTACCTTTGGAGCTATATATATATATATATATATATATATATATATATATATATATATATATATATATATATATATATATATATATATATATATATCAATAGTTTCCAAACCAGCACTCCCTTTTGGTGAAAAAATACAATCTTTTATTGTGACATGGTATCTTATTCCAACGTTTCGATCCCTGTTGGGATCTTTTTCAAGGAAAAAGATCCCAACAGGGATCGAAACGTTGGAATAAGATACCATGTCACAATAAAAGATTGTATGTTTTCACCAAAAGGGAGTGCTGGTTTGGAAACTATTGATGTATGCTAATATTACCGTGCACCCCTCCTTATCCTTATTGCCTTGGAGTGCGGATACTCATCTGAGAACTATATATATATATATATATATATATATATATATATATATATATATATATGTATATATCTTGCCACCCAGATTTAAAGAGTGCTGCTTTTAAATGAATATAAAGGTAAATTGAACCATTATCTGGAGACCCATTACCCAGAATGCTCCAAATTACAGCTCCCATCCTGTTTTATCGAAATAATCCAAATTTAAAACAACTTCCTTTATTTCTGTAATAATAAAACAGTACCTTGTACTTGATACAAACTTCAATATAATTAATCCATTTTGGAAGCAAAACCAGACTATTGAGTTTATTTAATGTCTACATGATTTTCTAGTAGACTTTGAAGATCGAAATTACAGAAATATCCATCATCCGGAAAACCCCTGTGCATTCTAGATAACAGGTCCTGAGCATCCTAGATAACTGGTTCCATACCGGTATATATATATTAGCCATTTACCTGCTGATTTCAGCTCAGTCTTCCTGCTATATATAAACCCAATGTTTATGGTTTACCTTTAACTGTTTTATGTAAATAGCATCCAGCTGAAAGCCTGTGTTCCAAGTTGCAATCTCTGATGTCCCAATATGCTGGTTTTAAGAGCATGAAAGTTTCCAGCCTTGCCTTGCACAGATTAGGCTGCCATATCAAACTCGCTTGTGTGTGAGGAACTGCAAGCTCTATCATGCCAAAGAGCAAAGCACCGCACAGATATCAAAACTTCCAGACAGTAAACTGACTTAAGCAAACACTGTCAAGAAAACGACAGCCCACACACCTGCAGGACACCTACGTTATTCCATCAAAAACATGACAAGAAGGTTTAAGACAGGATAAAATAAATAGGCATATTCAAGCAACACTCTTTGCCCTAAAAAAAAGTGGAAAATGTTTCTTCTTTTCTTTTATTGCTCCCTTGAGTAACAAGATCTGAGTAAAGTAAAGTGCTTTAAAGTTATTGGTCAATGTAACTGCAATTGAAAGTAACGTTTGTTTATTCCCTTCCGTTCTCTTGTTCTGACAATGCCGAAGTCAGGTCTGTTAATGAGCTGATTTCTGCAGCATTGTTTCATTAGTTAGAACCAGCAAATATAAACAGCCAGGCAGATTCTGCGTTCAGTAGTAATTTCATTTACAAATCATTTTAAAATGACTGAAATGTTTAATGTATACTTGAAGGTTCTTTAGAATTGCATTTTGCCAAAAGCACTATTTTTTAGGTGGCGATTGGCAAGAATAATGTTTTTTTAGGCCGACAACAATATTTATTATTATTTCTATAAAAGAAAAGTATAGACAATCCAGATCAAGATATAGAGATAAACAAAGAGTACATGTGTAGTAAATGAACAATGTAACGCATTTCCATATACAATGTGAATTATTGGTTCCGTATTTTCTTTCCCTTTTTTTCTTTTTCTTCCTAATAGGTAAGGATAAAATGTTTCAAAGTTCACTCCTTCCCTTTCATTATGTCCTAAAGGTGGTCTTACTCCAGCCTTTTGGCAACACCTGCCTGATATCTGAGTAGAGCTTTGAGGAACCTGCTCTTCAAACACCTGGAGACAAATTGACATTGGTCCTCGAATCCGACATGCTGATTTAGCCCATTCTGGAGGCGTTCCATGGACATAATTGCTTAGCTGAATCTGCCAACAGGATTCTCTCAGTAAGAGTTTAGCTTTAATTATACAGCCTAATACAAAGGGTCTCCAGGTTAAATGGACTATTGGGCTACAAATGCTATCACCTGATATGCTCTGTTCCACTTTAGGGATACAGATTTAGGGCCAAGCCAGTGGTACAACTTACTTCTCTGCACTGTTCTTGCTCGTATCTCTAACCTATTTCCTCGCCAAATCTCCTGTAAACATTTTCACACACACACACATTTCTCCCAAGCAATAATAAAAAGAAAGCATTTGCAGGCATTAATGGGGCTGTACATTTGATCATTAGGAATGTACCGAGCACATTAGTAAATTGGAATGTGATTTATTTCCGTGAGGTTACCTAAAACACACACACAGGTGTGTGAGATGCCCAATCACTCCAGGATTATCTGTCCTGAAAACCCAGTAATAAACTGAAATCTGAAGCTTTACTTGAACTTTTCTACTAATTCAGTAATTGCTGCTGTGCCTGAAATTGGCCTCTTTCCTATGATTACTCAATATACATGCTCAGTCAGAGAGGTTAATGCCTGAACCTAGATTCTAATTAACACCTAAGGTAGACTTTTTTGTTTAAAGCTTATTAAAACAGGGACTTTTTCCCAGCATAAGATTTCACTCTTCTTACAGGTAAACACATGTTATCCTGATCAGCCTGTGGCTTTGGCTTCCTCAAGATCTGACAAGGGCAAAGGTCAGTTGCAGATCAGTAGATATCAGTTACGTAGAATAGATCTAATGTATGAAGATATTTATATATATATATATATATATATATATATATATATATATATATATATATATATATATATATATATATATATATATATATATATATAGGCAAAAAAGAAGACCAGCAACACCGAGATAACTTGTGAAATGCTCAAAGTTGTATTGTGAAATTACATGCAATGCATCTTGCACCGGCTATAATGAAAATTCGCCTGTGGCATGGCACACGCGGCGCTTCGTATTCTGAAGTCGCCTGAAGTTGCCTCACGAGGAAACTTTGGGCGACTTCGGAATATGAAGCGCCGCATGTGCATGCCGCAGGCGACTTTTCATTATAGCCAGCGCAAGACAGAGGGAAGGCGTTCAGGGAGATTAATTGCCACAAAGAGAGGCGATTAGTCTCCAGGCGACTAAATCTCCCCAAATCATCAGGTTTGCCCTTAGGAGAAGAGAAGCCAATTACTGATACATTGAACTTTACAGACAGTTGAGAATAATAACGGAAAGAAAGGAAGGCCATATTCTAATTGCATTCTATGGCAGGTGGTAGGACAGACCTTGCTGCACCTTTCACTGCACCTCGTTCCAGACTTTTACTCCACTGTGAAGAGCAGCAAAACCCTGGACTCATACATATCTAAGACCATTGTCACTTATTATATATAATAACTATTCCATTTACAAAATACTATAAAATTACTGAATATTTCTGATGCTATTATTATACAAAGTTGTGAACTTTTTTGTGAACATACAAATGTGTATCATATTTATTGTTTAAGCAGTATCATTCAATCTATAAAATAAAACTAGGGTAAAATTCATAATAATTAAAGGCCTGTCAATGATTAGGACATGTGTTAATTACTGTTACACAAAAATGAGTTTTAAAAAATGTTGACCTGAACTGATCAGGGATTTCATGCCCTCCAATCCTTTAGAGTTTTGAATTTGCCAAACTTATTCAACGCACAGCAGGATTCAACCCACAGTCACTCGCTTTTATACTTTTCTGCAATTGTTGTCAATTTTTTTGAAGGAATAGAAAATGAACCCCAGATAGAACCCATACAGGGTTAACCCCTGGCTACTGTTGTACTAGTCTGACCAGTAAAAATTATGCAAACAACTGGGTGCCAATCCCACACCAAGGAAATTACTGAAACTAGGTGTTGCTGTAAGTTTCGAGACCATTGGGCAGATTTACTATAGGGCTTTTCTAAAAATTTTCTGAAATTCGCCAAAAAGACAATTCGCAGGGATAACGGCAATTTACTAAAAAGCGGACAATTCACTAGCAGAAAAGTTCAGCTCTAGCGAAGTTTCGCATCATTTCGCCAGGTGAATTTTTGTTCAGGCGAACGATCCTTCCTCCACAAATTTATTAAAGTGCGAACTTTCCAATCTGTTACCCTTTTCGCCAGAGTCTGTTTTGCCAGGTTAGACCTGGCGAATTCAAAAGATGAAGCCACATCCTCTACATTATTATGTCAGTGACAGCATATCCTGTATCCCAAAAAAGTCATAATAAAAAAAAGACAAAATATAAAAAATATAAAAAAGATAAAAGAGACAGAAAAATAGATACAAGATATATCCAAGCATTAGGGTATATAAGCAGACACACTGCAATATAATATAGCACTTCAGATAAACATTTGATGCTTGATGGATAATTTTTATGAACTTTCAAACACTGTTTACCACAATTTGTTTCTAGTCCTATTGCAGAATATTCCTTGACTTTTCAGTTGTGTACATTTAATGCCCTGCCAACATGTTGCTCTAGTCCTACTTGATAATGAACTAAATGTACAGGTTTTAGCCAACCGGCAATATCCCCCTGCAATTTATGAAGGAATTGAGGGTTCGGTTTAATCCCGTAAGGTTTGGAAATTCATCTGAATACTGAATTGGAGGGGTTATTGCATCCCAAATATATGCTCAAACCCCCGTGAAACAAACCTGAAACAAACCTAAAACAAACCATGTGTTCTACAGTATTGCGCTCCCTAATAAAGCGAATAGGATTCTGTGATCCAAGTGTTGCCTGTGCCATAGTCACTATTTTTATAATGTCCTTTGGGCAAGATTTAGTGACAATTACAGTAATTATATTCTTCTTGAATTATACTGCATACAGTACTGCATTGCCTATTTATTACTGTTTATGTTTATTCTTTAATAATAACAGCTGAATTCATTTGTATTCTATGTCAAAATAACTTCTTTTTTTTTCATTTTGTGTGTATGTTTTTTTTTTTTAGGTCTGCGGAGGTACAGAACATTCCACATAGCAGAACGTGACGAATCAGGGGTTAAATAAAGAGATAAACTAATTGTAGGCACAATTGGAAGGAGGTCCCTGCTTCAAAGAACTTGAATTGTTTGTATGATATTGTTCATTGATATTGTTCATTGTTTGTATGATATTTTACTGATACGGTATATCTTTTGTATTTTTGTATTTTCAACAAATAATGAGTTGCAATAAACCCCGTTGGATAATTAGTTGCGCTCTGAAACACAATGACGTACTTTAAGCTTTTGTGTGAGTCTCTTGCCTGTAGAAGATTGAAGAAAAGCAAGTGAAACTAGTGAAAATAACAGATTTATCCAGTGGTTTCCTTTTGATAACAAGAAGCAATAAGTGTTCTTGAGAAAACTGGGTTCTGTCTCTTGGAATAAGTTCTGATGGAAAGTCAGAAGTGGAGAATTTTATGTTAGGTGCAAACTGTCTGAAGTTGATGTTCCTCCTTCTCAATCTGTGGCTGCATTTTGCTGGTGTTAATTTGGAGAGATGGTACCTTTATGCCACTGTAGTGTTAAACCAGAGAAAAAGGGAAGAAATCACAAAGAAATAAATGCTATTTGTATTAATTCATTTTCATATTCTGATAGTATGACTAATTGTACAAATCATTTGCTGGCATAATTTCAGCACAGGGTGCCCAGATATAGCAGAATACGTGCAGAATCGCAGTAATGATTTATGCCTGGGGTTGATGAATTTCCATCCAGCAGCAAAACACATATTTTATTTGGAAGCTGTAAAACACATGTCAAACAGTAGACAGACATCTACAGCCTTGATCATCCCCATTTGATTCCTTTTGTTGATTAAGTGTGGGACAAGTATAGAAAATTAGTTCTGCACACTCAATAGAAATTTCCAACTCAGGTGGTAAGATTTGAAAAATGCTTTACTTGATAAAAAGACAGGAACAGTGACATCATCATCACAATAAACAACAAACATTTTGCATAGTCATAGTATACATACCACCCTTAGGTACAGAATAAAGGCAAACAAGAAATTACAAGTGGCGGATACACCTGCAAAAATGAGAATAACCCCAACGTTTCGGCAAAATAGCCTTTGTCAAGGGGATTCTGACAAAGGCTATTTTGCCGAAACGTTGGGGTTATTCTCATTGTATACTATGACTATGCAAAATGTTTGTTGTTTATTGTGATGATGATGTCACTGTTCCTGTCTTTTTATCAAGTAAAGCATTTTTCAAATCTTACCACCTGAGTTGGAAATTTCTATTGAGTGTGCAGAACTAATTTTCTATACTTGTTATATTGTGTCGCTCAGTAGGGGCGACTTTTGGTTTATTTGCACCTCGTTTTGAATATTTGCCTGCATATTGTCTAATTAGGTGTGCTCCTCATTTACCTATAAGTGTGGGACAAGGACATGTATTTATTTGGAAAGTTTTCTTAGTAGAATAAAAAGCATGGTGTTCATAAATTTACCTTGACTGATGGGACCTGTTTGTTGTATGGAGTGAGCTATTGGAATACCCAGCTGCATGCTGGAAATAATTTGAATACATAAATCCTGGCAATACCAGCCAATATAATGTTAAACCATTTTTACAAAAGGTCTAATAGCCCATAGCAACGAATTTGATTTCAAACTGGTTCAGTGGTATCTGCTTGTTGGCTGCTATAGGTTACTAGGTCACATGCAAATATGTATGTGTACTTTCTCTGAATTTTTGAGTTCAGTTATGTTCCAAGGGTTCTTGTTTCTTCCTGTTGCAGAGCTGGATATGAATTTAGGTGTGGCTTAAGCACAGCATGTAATAACATTGCACTTTCTCTGACCTTTATTTAAGTGCCCAACAAACAGGTACAATAACAAAAATGTAATTTAATACTCTAAACTCTCTTTGGGCTCCTGTGCTCAGTTATCCTTCATCTAGGAATGCCCTTTATTACAATAAAATTAAACAGCACAGGCTGAGCCTTAAGATGTGAAAATCACATTTGTGTGTTTTCAGTCATCAGAGTGACAATATTTTGTGTGTATTCATGAAAATAAGCACATAGCACAGCATCCTGTTGCCATTTAGACCCAGGTTAGAAACTATCTGTACTGTATATTACTTCCAAAACATTTCTAGTCCCATAGGCTTTCTGTGCCACATTTTCAGTAAGCTAGTTAGATCATGTGGTTGTTTCTAAGGAGAAAATAATTACTTTTTTAATTTTGATCCAGGTTTTATTTAAACCAGTGCCATGACTAATCCTGTAGTACATAGACTTTTGGCAAATGCACCTGGAAGTCCTCTAAAATGGATGTAAATGTTGCACTTACTGACCCTATTCATTAAAGGTACTTCTGTAAACTAGTTGGGCAAAAGCACCATTGTGTCCGCCCTGCCTCTTCTGCTGAATCACACACAAGCGTATCCAGTAACGACATGGGTTTCCCTTCAGGTTTCCAACAGTGGGATGCACCAACAGGCCACTAGGGTTTTACCAATAGGTCACTTGTGCCAAAAGAATCACACCTTTAAAATCATTTTAATGCACATCTGAAGTGACACAATCCTGACTCTGAAAATGTTAGCCGCAGTGTCCGACTGGGGTGTCCAGGGCCCTCCGCATTTTCCGTGGGGACCCCCATCCCAGTTGCGAGCTCCAACCCCCCTCCCTCCTCTGCACAACACTTTACTTACTCCTTGCAGACTTGATTGCTGGTGGGGGGAGCACCACAATGGTGCTTGCAGTCGGCGGGTGCTGTGGGCCCACAAGGGTTGGGGCCCATTGGGTTTTTTCCCAGTGCCCCACTGGCCCACAATTTACATCTAATTTGCTACCAGACTCATGAATAAATGCACTTGTTTTGAGACACTGGACACAAGTCTCCTTACGCCATATCTCCAAAAAGACATTCTCACAGTTAAGGAAAATTTGCCTTGCTATAATCACATTGTTCATGAGACGGTTCACAAAATTGCTTCCACAGTTACTTGTAGTAGGCTTTGTATCTAACTCAGTGAAGTTTCAAATTAGATTTCCAGCGAGTATGCGCGTGTGAGTAGGGGAGGTGGTTGTGTGAGTCATCCCACTGCCAAACCCAAGCTTAAACACATTGCTGGAAAGAAACTTTTATTAAGGTAAAACATTTAATTGGATCTGAAATTAATGTGTAGAGTTCCCTTATGAGTTTTGTTTTACCGGGATATGGTAAGGTGTTAAATGAAAGAAGCTATCACAAAAAAGGGACCATATGTAATTCAATATGGAGCACTAGTATATGTTGAAAAAAGGCACATAATATGATACGTAACATAAAACATTCTCAGTCTTTTATTTTTTTTTCTTTGACCCCACTAGCCAGGGAATTTTGTTTACAAAGCAATGGAAACTAATAAAAAAAACGTAATTTGAGTCAATAATAAAAGTCAACCTAAAATAGATCCATACACTATTCTAAAACAATTTCTAGGCAAAAACTATTAAGACAAAATGCCACAAAATGGCCTATGTGCACATGTATTACTAATTACACTCCTTTACATAACTAATCTACAGTAATTTAATACCCATGTCAGTGCCATTCTAAATCTCATGTACAGCTTCCCTGCTCACACTTGGATGTCCAATATGCAGCCTATTCACAAACATAGAGAGTAGTGCTACACAATCAATCTCACCGCTTTTTGTAGCATCGGGTGCCAGGTCCAGTTCAAATTCCAATACAAATTTCAGTAGCACTCCGGTATAGTGAAAAATAATTTATTTGTGCAAATGAATGGAGTTTCTAATGCTAATGGACTACTGATGCACAACTATGGCAGCCCCAGGGGCACTCCGCCAATGAGGCGAGTTGAGGCACGTGCCTCAGGCAGTAGCGCCCCCCTGGTTACCAGAGGCAGCAAAAATGTCGCTCCTGGTAACTAAGAGCCGAATTTCCGGTTTTCAACCTGGAAGTTCGGCTTTTCTAGTGCAGAATGATCAACTGCGTGCTCTGCACTACTGACGTGGACCCCCCCTACCCCGTACCAGTCTGGAAAAGTGAGTGCCGTGGGGAGGGGGGCGGCAAAACGAAGCGCGCCTGAGGCGGCAAAATGCGCAGGATCGGCCCTGGGCAGCCCCCCTTCATAGAGGAACATGGGGATCAGATGAGTATTGTAAAAACATGGGGCAAATACTTTTTGGCAAAATTATAAAATTAAAATTGTATGCAAAGACAATGTTATGAGAGATGTAAAAAAAAGGTTTAATTTTTGGTGTAGGTAACCCTTTAAGAAAAAAATAACTTGAGGATTATATAATGATGTGCAGTGGGTGTGTATAAAGCACCTGAACAGACACACATCATACATTTCTCCATGTTATTCAAGCGTCTATATCCTCTCCAGTCCATTGCTTGAGTCTGTGACTGCACAGGAGTTGAAATAAACAAACACTGGTAAAGTAAATACACCTGGCTTGAACACCAGTTCGGAGAGGTTCAACTGTCTGATCATATTCGTGACTCTGCTTACATCATATTTGAGTTGAGATTGTAAACTAAACTGACATCTGAGTCAAAAAAGTGAAAACGGGGCAACTCATGAGCAGATTGGGCACAAGTATGGGGTCATCTATTGGTTTAGGATTCCAAATCCTTCAGTACCACCCTGGGTCACCAGCCCCCCAGCAGAACCACTGATCAGCCACAGAACTCACAGCCCATGTACCAATACGGCTACTGGATACAGCGAGTGGCCGTACATGCAGAACCTCCAGTTAGTCTCCTGAATGCACAGCCCAAAGCCAACTGGGATCAGGGAGAGTCAACTGGGGGATCACTCCTCTTGTCTCCCTATTATAGAACCAAACTGCTCAACTGTCTATGCTGCAGGCAGTTTCCCCTTTAAAGGATGGTTCACCTTCAAGGTAACTTTTAATATGTTATATGTAATAGCTAATTCTAAGTAACTTTTCAATTGGTCTTCTAATTGTCCATGGGTCAGTATTCTCAAGTAGAGGAATCTGGCCACCCACATGTCCAATTGCACTAATATCTTGTCAATCATTGCATCTCCTGGAACTACGCCGACATGTATATACAGTTTTAAAGAGAAATATTTTAGCTATCCTTCTCCTGTCCCTTATTGTTGACCTAGTAGGTAAACAACTAAAGCTGTGCACCTTTTTTTCTTTAAGATTAGTGTATTATACATGAATATATACATGAATATATATTCATGTTTTTATCAAATTGGTCATTGCTTTGACTTATGACTTTTTACTATATTTATCCCAACAGCACCTGGTACACCATATATTTGGTGTACTGAAGCGCAAGCCAAAACTCAGATTTGTTTACTGGATTTTGAAACCGCAACATGGTTTAAAACAAAATAGTCTCCCTGGTAAAAGATTACAACAAAGTACTCCACAGTAAAGATTTTCCTTTCTGTATTTATTGTTACAACGTTAATTAGTTCTGACATGTTGCAGAGATGTGCTGCTTCCTTGTACTAATTATAATCTGGCACAATAATGTAACTATAATTTACATTCTACCATTCAGTGAAATCATCACTTCATAAATTCCTTATGTAAGAACAGTTACAGTAACAATTATGGAAATATAAGTTGAGTTTAAATAGAAGGGCAAGTTGTGGCAGTCAAAAAATATTAATATATAGCTTGAGTGTTATGTGGATAGAATACATAAAACCTATAAATATACGGCTACTTATAACCTTATAATACACAAGAGCCATGAATATCCTGTAAATTATATCCTTATAAACTACTTAGCGATGTCATTTCTGTCACATGAGTCACTAAAACTTGGGTATTATAATAAATAAAGTACCCCCTGTTGCAAAATATGAGGCTATTAGATGTCACCTCTGAGTAATATGAGGATATGAGGGGGCAGATTTATCAAGTATTGAATTTCGAATAAAATAAAACTTCAAAATTTGAATAGAAAAAGACTAACCGAAATTTATTTAAAAAATCAAATTTTTTTTTCGGTGAATAGACTGTTTTTGTTCAAATTCGAATTGTACAAATCGAAGTAACATCGTATTCGACCAAATTCCTAAAGACCGAATTCCTAAAAAAAACTTTTGACTCCAAATAGGTTCTGGGAGGTCCCCCATAGGCTAACACAGAATTTTTAAAGAGACAGTACATGATTCGATATTCGAATTTTCTAATTTTTTTAAAATTCGAATCGAATTTGCACTATTCCCTAGTCAAAGTACACAAAAAATAGCTCAAAATTTGAATTTTTTTCATTTGAATATTCACTTCGACCCTTGATAAATCTGCCCCTAAAAGTCAACTCGGAGTTCCATGACCTTTATAAAAAAAACACAAGGCCGAAGGTCTCGTGTTTTTATATGGTAATAAAACTCCGAAGTCACATATATATACCTTAACATATATATATATATATATATATATATATATATATATATATATATATATATATATATATATATATACCTTATATTTTACAAGAGGGATACTTTATTCACTATATCATAAGAACAACCATGAATATCCAGTAAATGGTATTTAGTACTCTCATCACTTATAACTGGCACTTAGTAATATCATTTCTGCCACATGACTCACTGAAACGTGTACATTGTAAAATATAACATACACTCTGTTTCAAGATATGAAGATATCAGAAGTCCCCATGGATTTCTATGCCCTCTGCCTTTATATTCATGGAACTACTTCTGATGTACTTATATTTTAAAATAGTAGGTACATTATTACTTATGTATTTGCCTCTGATGTCAGAGTTGATACAAATATGTTTTGATGCCCTCTAGGAGTCAGGATTTTTTTTCTTTCTATGAGGTTCTTTGGAGATGGCTTTGGAAATTAAATTGAGAATTTTTTTTTTACTTTTTGAATTTCTGTGTTTGTTTAACCACTGTGTTACTGTGAATGGGGTCTGCTAAACAGACTGATTTTATATATATATATATATATATATATATATATATATATATATATATATATATATATATATATATATATATATATATATAAGATAATCAGGAAGCCGGCACAGCACGTCAAAAAGTCATCGCTGCCTGGGTGCAATATGCCCAAAAATTCAGTAGAGAAGTGAAGAAGCTCGCACTCACAGGACTTATCAAAATCAAAAATGGTGTTTATTTCGATATAAGTAACTAACGTTTCGGCTTGCACTCAAGCCTTTCTCAAAGATATATATATATATATACTGTATATATATACTGTATATATATATATATATATATATATATATATATATCTATATATATAAATATATAGGTGAACAAAGCAGATATATGATAATGATTTTCAAATGCACCATTTATTGCATTCAGGTGCACCCAGTCTGGGCAGACCTCCCTCCACATGGGAAATATAACACTGCATATGTGCTCTAGTGCCTTTTTGTGCCAATCTGAGGTTTATTTTTGGTGAAGATATCCCATACTTGCCAGACTTCTCTTATAGTACCATGAAAATTTCAACTATATTTTGTTGACTGCTTGTAAAGTGCCATCGCTGTTTATTATTGTTAATATATTAATTTATATTTAATACATTAATGATGGTTCCATTTTTTTCTTACTAAATATGAATTTTAAATTAAAGCTTTGATGCTGGGCTCCACAAGAACTGCACGTGCAGCAGTGATGCACTGGTTGACCCAAAACCCGCGGTGGCCCATAAGTTGACCATCAGTTGGGCGGGTTTGATTTGAAATTTTGCCCTTACATTTCAGTTTAGGTACTGGTCAGAATGGGGAAGAAAACTCCTCCACTGCTCCCATAGATTCCCTGTATTGGAACCAGAGGTGCACAAAAAAGTAGCATACAGAGCACGGAGACGCGGGTGTTGGTTGATTGCAGGCCCTACAATGGCAACATTTTGCAAGAAAAGGTTCAGGAGCAAGTTAGGGATTTGTGGGTTAAGGTGGCCAAACACAGGCCGATAAAAAAACAGACTAAGTCGGCAGCTTATTAGCCCATGTATGGGGCCCTCCGACAGGCTTCCCTGATCGATATCTAGTTGAAAGTCAGCCAGATGTCAATCACACCGAGCTAAAAATCCTGTCGGATGGCTGACCGCATTTAGGATCCTAGGGCCCACGATCGGATCAGTCCGACATCAAGGTCGGCATATCGAGGAGAGATCCGCTCGTTTTGCAACATCGCCAAACAAGCGGATCTCTCTGTGTATGGCCACCTTTCGGGTTGGGTGCAGGTTGAGTTTTTCTTGACACGCATATCATTTATGTATGTCTATTAGTGCAGATATTATTATTTTCATAAACAAAAATTAAAATACATAGGAATAAAAATGATCAAAATCCCAGCTTCTAAATAAATGTTAGACAGGTTAATAATGTCTGTTACTTTAATACATGCGAAACATGCTAAAAGTGTAAATATATGTTAATTTTACCAAGTTTCATTTGTGTGTCAAACCTCCAGAAATGTCTCCTTTAGATTCACTAAATTTCCACAGCAGCGGGGAGATAATTTACATGCAAATTGGACTCTTTGTTGTTAAGGTAGGGGTTCCTACAGGTATCATATGGATACAAGAAAGGTTTGAAATGTATTTGAAGACAGAATGTGCTTGTTTCTGAGTGAGCTGATCCAGAATTCAGTCATGCAGAAGGCAGTCTCTCCATCACATCATGGGAAAAAACTGAAGAACCTTTATACAATTAAGTAATCAGCTGCTTTTGGTTACCCCTAACAACTTGGCCAGTTGAGAAATTACTTAGCAAACAGGCAGCACAAAATAAAAAAGCAGACGAAGGCCAATTAAAATACAGAAAATGTCCACATTCCCAAGGCATTCTATTTTAAGAAGAGGAAGTGGGTTGCTGTGTTTGGGCAAAGCATTTCTGGATTGATTTACACTCTGCTTCCTGGTCCTACTTGTGCACAATTGGAAAAGAAAGAAACCCTGACGCACCTTCTCATTTTGATTAAAAGAGAGCAAACTGGATTTTTGGGAAATACTTAGGTCAGCTTGGAAAAGATTATGAATGAGTCATTCTACATTTCATCCTTGAAAAACAAATGAAAATATTTAAAAAAACAAGGCAGAATCAGGGTAAAACAAATCATTTTTCTGCTGTCTCTGCCAGAATCACATTATTGTAACACTTTGCTTGACTGAAATCCTGAACTGCAACTGAAAGTTGTAGGGTATTATTATTGTGTTTATTCTTATATTGTGCTACCAGATGTACACATTCTATACACAGTGGGGCTCATTTTTAAAGTTTGCGCAGCACAGAAGGATTTGCACAGAACATACTTGCCCTGTGCTTGTATTTATAAAGTTGAGCAAAATTGGTATATATATTAGGTGCCAGCCTAATTATGAATTTTAATTTGCACTTTTTATTTTTGACATAATTACAAATTGTGAAACTTTAATGAGCATACTTTGCATTCAAGTTACACCACAACTTTCACAATTTATATTCGCAGAATTATGGCTGATGATATATTAGCACACAATGAACACGCAATGTGGTCACGCTCACACAAACGCCCGTTTTTGATTTGTGAATATTTGTGCGTAATATTTGTGCATAATATCTGTGAGATTAATAAAATTAAAGAGGTACATGGCAGTGCAAAATATAGGTATTTAGGGGAAAGCAAAAAAAACTGTATGAGAATAAATATACACTGCACAAATGTTATAATTGCCCCCTGAGTATTGTTCACGAACAATCAAACTTGTGGGGGTTACAACTACATTTTTAGTCCTTGTTGCAGCAATGTGTATGGTCTTTCCAAAGCAGTTCATCACCATAAATCAAACCCAAGTCTGTCTAAGCCAAGTGATTCAAGCACTGGTTCCATCCATTCCTGTAAACATGTAGGAGAGGGACACAAAAAAAAACCAATGTTGCAACCATCACTCTAGTTATGTAGATTTATGATCACCAAATCATCACCCACAAGGTCACCAAATTTAGTCAGTTTTAGCATAAGGCCTCCACTTGAGAATTGTACAACAGAGTTAGCGACTCTCACCATAAACCCTGGTTGGCCAGTAACTAGCAGCCCAAGAACTCAACAGCCAACCTCAAACTGAGGTGGGGCATACAATACATGCCTGCAGTTGTCCAATGTCTCTATTGACCAACCTACAGGACTAATTTAATCTGTTGCACCTAAATGTTGTGTATACTACATAATAAATAGGTTTCTATGCCTTGCACATTCCTCACTTGAGTAGGTTAGTGTTTCTTGTACATCTTGGTGTTAACTAAAAGCAGTGAACCTGGACACTGCAGGAAACCTGGTACAACAGCTCTAAAAACTGAGAACACTGAAATTACATGAGCTGAACATTTACCCATTAAATGCAATTTTGATACATATTTAAAGGGCACCTATCACAGCCAAAATCAAACACATATTAACAATCTGACCAGTACAAGCTAAACACGTTTAATCAAACTACATATACAGTTTTTTGAAAAAACTGCACGTTTTAAAAAAAATCCCTTACTTTGTCAAATGAATTCTTTCACTGAGGGAGTCCATACTGAGACTGTAACAGAGACTATAATATGCAAATTTCAGGAGCATGCTCAGATTGTAGCACTGCCTTGAATATTCTACCCAGAATGCCTTGTTTTAGTAAACTCCTCCACTAGAAGTATCAGGAGATTTCCCTATCTTGTCCCCTGCTGGTGATGTTATTATGCAAATGAAGGGCACACACTAACTTCCAGCAGGTGGCAGCAATACTGAACAGCAGCTAACAAAGAGGTTTGGCTGATTTGAAAATAGCATAGAAGGGTTGATAAGCAAGCAAGGAATTTCAACTGAGCATGTGCGAGATTTCAGAGCTACAGTTGGCTGGGAAGATATAGGTAGGAGGAGCCAGTAAAATCCAAGATGCCTGCCTCAGCTAGAACTGCTAGGGGAGATCTTGCAGAAGGTATACTGAGCTGATGATTTACATTATACAAACAATTCTAACTGTTTTAAAAATCAGATTTCTTGAACTTTCACATAGTGTATCTACTTAGTAAATGATTTTAGTGATGATTGGTGCCCTTTAAGTGTTCAAATTTTTACAAATTCCCATTGATTTAATTTCTCCTGATCCCATTTCCCAAAAGAATGCCTTTTTTTAAAGTGCATGCCTAGCAAACAGTGAGATCTCTGTTTTAAAACAACTGACCAGTTAACAGTACTTGCTGATCGGATGCTATATGTGTTTAGATCTATAGCTAATGTGCACCTTTTATTACATAACCCTCTTGTCATTTAACTCAGCTTGCTTCAATTGCAACTGGCAACATCACTAGCACCCATGGCCTTGTGGGTGATGAAATAAAATATAAAGACTATTTATAGGAAACCTGTAGTCTGCAGTAACTTCCCTGCAAATATTTTTCATTAGTACCATGTTATTCAGTTCAAAGCAGACACAGATACAGAAAATATTGTCATTGACATGTCTATAGTAGTAAAGGCTCAAAAGCTTGGCCAAGTTGACTCTTCTCAGTCTTTCCTGATAATTGCAATAGCGCTACTTTCCATTATGACGTAGGGGGTCTCCAATGAATATTTTGGTAAATCAAACACTTGTATATTGCACTACAGTTTCTTGGTGAAATAAATTATTAGTCCAGCCAGTAATTCACACTGTAATATGAATGCCGTCATTAGTCACCCAGTAATATGAAGGTCATGCACTCTTGTCTGAGAAGCGTTTGATAAGAAATCCCAAAACAGCTCATTCTAAATAGAATAATGACTTTTCACTAGATTTCACACAAATAACTCACAGGTGTGACCAAGCCCTTCTTTGTGTTTGCTTTATCCGCTGTAGGTTAAGGCCTATTGCACACATGGTGTTTTTCTGCAGCGCTTTTAAAAAGCCACACCATGGCATAAAAATAGATAGGTTAGAATAGAATAGGCCAAGCGTAAAACACTTGGGTGGGTTTTTGACTTTCCAAATCAGGGATCTTTACGTAATTTGGATCACTACCCTTTAAGTTTGTTAAAAAAATAAAATAATAAATAAATAAAATATTGAACATTAAATAAACTTTTACCTCCAGTAAGGATTAGCTATTTCTTAGTTTAGATCATATACAATGTATATATACATATAAAAATATTTAAACATTAAATAAACTTTTACCTCCAGTAAGGATTAGCTATTTCTTAGTTTAGATCATATACAACATATGTTTAATTATTACAGAGAAAAGGATTAAGTTTCAAATTTATGAATGATTTGATTAAAATGGATTCTATGGGACATGACCTTCCCATAATTCTGAGCTTTCTGGATAATTGGTCCCATATCTGTTCCTCAAACCCATTCAAAGAATTAGAATTATTGAACTACGGGAATGCGAAAATATGCCTTACATAAATCCATTCCCTTTGCATTGACATGAATAGAAAGCAACAGGATTTCGCCCATGTTGGGAAACCCACTTTGTTTTCCATTTATGTCAAGTGGAAGAGATCTGTGCTAGGTAAGGAGCGTAAATCACAATGCAATGTACAATTAAATTAAATTTCATGAGGGACTAGTCATACAGCAGCCATACAGGGAATGCAGCAGGGTACCTTTGGAGATCATTTGGAGGCCCGTATAGTTCATTTGTTTCCTTAGTATAGGTTGGGGTATTAATTCACTTTAATATCCATTGTTTGTTTAAAAAATCTTCATGAATTCATGATACAGGACAAAGAATACTACAATGTAAGGGTATTTCCAAATAATTTGAAATATTGCATAATTTTATAGATAATATTATGCCTACATACATATATAGTGTATTCATTTTTGGTGTTACTGAGCCTTTTTCTAAATGACCACTATAACTACTGTGGTGGAAAAGAAAAACTCTTGAAGTTGTTCCTTCACAGCATCAGAGATTAGATCTCCCGGACCACATACATTGTTAATCTTCAACCTTTCTACCTGCCACTATAGTGTATTTAGTAGTAAGAGGCCTTAGCACTGTGGCATTAGCAGCTGTCCTTGTTGAAAGCACTGCCCAAGCAAAAGCAAACACTGTTGAAAATGATGGATTGGTTATATGTACTTAATTTAATTTGACAGGCATCAGAAAATAACTTCTCTGAGCCACGTAACCCAAGTTAATGAAATCATATTTAACTTAGGGTGTGTATGTAGACTTGATCTTAGTGTGGTGACTTATCCATTAGTAGGAATTCACTGTTTGCCTTTGGAATTCTTATCAGTACTTAGCCAGTGTTTATGTGTGATTTTTCACCCGATTGCTCAATCTGCTCAGTTTTCAACTATCCTCCACCAATTCAAGGCACTGCAAGATCACAGGCGCTCCACTCTACATTATCTCATGTGTTTTAAACACCAAGGGGGAAATGCAATAAAAGTTGTAAATGAAAACAAAATTTGCACAAATCAAAATAAAAATTCACATCATTAGATCATATTGCCATTGTGAATTTTAGTGGTGTATGGTGCAATTTTTCAGTAATGAGTTTTATTAATATATTGCACACAAATTATAATTTTGCAGTCTTTCTTCCACTGGCAGATGTGGTCACTAAACAGTTGCCTGAGATTTTATTTTTCTTTGAAGGAACAGGATGATTTCCACAAGGCCATGGGTGCTAGTGATGTTGCCAGAAAATGCTGTGCCAAATCCCAAAATCCAGAAGCTGACAGTGTTCTTGTAAGGCAGTAGAGACTATAGTTGTGACGTGAAACAGTTTTTTAACATTGTGCAACAGCATATATGCCATATAACTTAAAGGTGTTGTGGTTATACTTTTGATTTTCCTGTTTTTTATTCTTGAATTATGAAACCAAAAAGGTTGAGAAAATACAGGATTTGAAGCTGACTGTAAACATCTATAGGTGCAATGGTCATGCTCTATGTGGATGGAGCAGTGACCGCATTTTCAGACTGGGAATTTTTTTTCTATAGTAAAGTTATATAACCCAAAGCACAAATAGTAGCAAAATATATTGCATTTTCAATTTTTTTTGCACCTTATGTTATACCACATTTATATATTTGAATCCTATATCCTTGTAAAACATTTTAGCCTATATACATTGCACAAAGCTTAATATGACTGCTTATGTTTATGTAATGCTTAGTAGACAATAGCCATAATAAACAACAATGCTATAAGGTAACCTGCTATAATGGAGATAATGTATTATCTATAAATCCAGGATCCTTTTCATAGCATTTCATTGTTGATTATTATACACAAAAACTGTTATATCTCTTTGTCTGTGCAACTCTTTAATGCTGATGATGCTTCCAATCCATGAGTAATGTTGACCCCGACATACATTTAAATTTCCTGTTGATGGAAATAAATATGGTATCTATTGTTAAGATGGCCAAACACATAAAGATTCACTTGTTGTTGTGATTTGGTCACCTATTTGCTGGGCTAAATTTTGCGTATCCAATCATTTGGCCCCCTGGACAATGAAAAGGTCATAACAGGGGTCTACGCAGGCCTGTTGGTAAAAGTAAAAGGACCATATCAACTCACAGAAGTGGCCCTCACCCAACTGAATTTTCAAACCAACCCAGTAGATATCTAACCAATTCTTGCCCAGATGCCTGTTGGGGAAGGCCCATTTGCTGGCAGATAAACTGGCAACTTTTTGAAGAGGGCTAATCCACAGGGTAAAGCTGCCCTTATATTGCTAGATTTACAACAAACAGTAGTTCCTACCTTGCAATCAGGTTGGGCCACCAATCAGATATATGTAGAACTAAATGTAGAACTAAATGCAGTAAGATGAATAATAGGGATATGTAGATTGTATTATAGATTAGTTTTCCTTATGTAGAAATAAATTAGACTATACTAGAAATATTATTTGTACTCAGAGCTTCAAAAATTTAATATTGTCACCCATATTAAACATGTTTTCAATTAGCTTAGGCTCAGTAATACTAGATCATGCCACCTTGCTTCTTTTACCAGCCTTAATTCGCCAGGTGGCGTCTAATCATGTCCCTGTTTGGTTCTTGTAAGGGGATTATGACATTAGACGGGGTTTTGGCAATAATGGGGGAAATAATAAAAGTCATTAATGGAAAACCTATTTACTAGGTTTACATACTAAAAAGTTATGCCTTTGTGCGAACAAATTTTTCTTTGGGCCAAATTAACCGGAAACTGTTTAGCGACCTCTTACGAAAGTGGAAGAAAGATTGCGAATTTTATAGTTGGTGTCAATGTGCAGTGAATGTGATAAAAACTTCTTACTGAAAAAGTGGTTATGTTTGCTCCAAAAGATTACGCCACCTAAGCGTGCCCTTAAAAGTGTGCACTTAAAATTTGCAATGCAATAACAGTTTAAGGAAGAATATTACATTGAAAATGCTAATTTTTATTCTTATTGGTGCAAATTGTTTTTCTCTTTGCAACTTTTATTACATTCCCCCATAAGACGCTTCTGATCTCTGTCTGAAAACAACATGTGTTATTCAATCCTGAAACTGAAAGCTCAGTCCGTAACGCCTTCACAGCAGCAAAGCAAAAGGTAAAGAACTATATAACTATGAAGATTTTCATTCATCCAGGTCATGGTATATCTAGTATAGGTAAATCTAAAACAATTGGACTTGCTGAGTAATCATTGAAGAACAGTAAAGAACTATATTTCCCATTTTTTCATTAGAGAAATACAACATTCTTTCTGCTATTAATAAAATAACCTATTGCATGTTCCTAGTTCTCATAGTTTAGTATTGCAGAATATAACACTCCCAAACATTTGTTGCTTAATAAATAATATTATTTTAAAAATACAGATGGGTCCTGTCCTGCATGAAGTCCAGATGGCTTGGGCCTTGTACCAAAGTGCAGTCTGTCTCTGTTTAGCCATCAGCTGAACTTCCTGGAACTGCAGGTGCTCTGCTAAGTGTTATTAGGAGAACGCTACAAGAGGATTTTCAAGTGAACCCACAACTTATCAACAAATACCAGCCTTGCATTAGAGTGAAAACATTTTGTTCGGCATTATTGGTGTTTGTACAAGCTATGCTTACTAGACATGTCTGGCATGCCCGACACAAACCTGTGCAGAACGGCCTTGCTGAGACATTAAGTGGATGGCTATATGCAAGAGGGAAAACAAAGAAATCTTTATGGATGTTTATAAGCACAGAAGAAACATGCATTTCATATATTTTGTTGTTATGTTAGCTGATGCTTAAACTTGGATTTATGTTTAAACCATAGAAGCTCTCTAAAGTATTCTCCACAAGTGTCTATAATAGAGGCTCGGCACACCAATTTTCTTACCAACTCCAGATATAGGTTCTCTGGCTTCCAGGAGTCTACTCTATAGGTAACAGACTCTGCAACCACTAGCAGCCCTAAAAAAATATAGTCTCAGTGGGAGTCATGGCTAATGAGCAAATTTAATATGTTTTTGACAAACAGGTCATTTGCCAAGAGATCGTGGGTCCCTAAAAATGTATATTCCCACCCCCTGAACTGTCATGGGGTAGGCAATTAGACTTTTGGGGGGTTATTTATCAAGGTCTGAATTTATCTCAGTATTTCTAATATCCAACTTCAAGCAACTCTGAATTCCCAAATCGACCTTATTTATGAAGAAGAAAAGCCCAAAAAAATAGGGTCGGGCAAAATTCCAAAAACTTCAGAGATTTTCCAAAAAACTCCAAATTGAGTTTTTTTTTGCTTCGAATCCCTGAAATCATCAGATAGCGCAGACTCTGGGACGTTCCCCAATGACTTATAAAGGACTTCGAGAGCTTTTAGATGCCAGGTTTTTGGATTCAGAGTTTTCATACCATTGGACTTTAATAATTCCTGAAAAATTTAGATTTTTTTTTTTTAAGGTCCGAATCAGAATTTTTCGTATTTGGGGATTTCGGAGCCTAAGAAATAACCCCCTAGGAGTCCCAGGGGGGTCAGTGAAATAATAAAGGCAAATAATTTAAAAAATATAAATAAATAATGAAGACCAGTTGAAAAGTTGTTTTAAATTGGCCATTCTATAACATACTGCTAGTATAATATTACAAGCTATAAAACAGCCAGTCAGAGACTTGAATGCAAGTTAAGTAGGAGAGACACATAAAAGAAATATAATTAATAAGTCATTATAAAAATAAATCCTCACACAATCAGTTTAACTAAAGTTTGTAAGTGGGAAGAATTGGAAAGTAAATAATTTAAAAACAACCAAAAAAGATTTCTCAATATCTCAATATACAAAAAAAATATGTTTACTGATCATCCACTATGAACCCAAAGTCCTGTTTCTATTGCCCTTTAAGAAAATCTTTAAGAAAAATTGTTGGCCTTCATGCCTCATACATAAACCTCACTCTCATTGCTATGAATTTTTAATCCCCAAAAACTGTACATGTTTTCTGGACATCCACACAGGACTTCAAATAAATCAGTAAGTGAATGGTAACTCTGGTCCCCACATGAGCATTGAGGTCATGTCAATGTCGGTGGCCTTCTGCAGGTGCAATGATACCCCTATGTACATGCATCTAAATCAAGGTGCATGGCACACTTCATAATAACAACTACAGGTATGGGATCTGTTATCCAGAATGCTTGGGACCTGGGGATCTTTACGTAATTTGGATCTTCATACCATAAGTCTACTAGAAAATCATGTAAACATTAAATAAGCTTAATAGGCTGATTTTGCTTACAATAAGGATTAATTATATCTCAATTGGGATTAAGTACAAGGTACTGTTTTCTTATTACAGAGAAAAAGGAAATAATTGTTAAAAATTTTGATTATTTGGATGAAATGGAGTCAATTTCATCCAAATCTTTCTGGATAATGGGTTTCCGGATAACAGATCCCATACCTGTACTGTGTTTGTGCTATTTAAATGTTCCTCATCAGAGAACCAGTGACAAAAGTGGGTTCAATGCAATAAATGTATGAATAAAATTTTGATATTGACCCAAAACAAAGGCAAACAATGCGGTCGCACCTTATTATGCCTACAAATGTGAATAAGAAAAAATATGCCCTGCACAATAAATAATGCCTTAATGTTAAACGTTGAATCATAAGAATAAACTGGTTATGTTTACTTGTGGGGTTTGGATACCTAGACTTCATCTGGAAATACTCTGCAAGGTGAGAAAGCCAATTAACCAAAGTATCTATAAATAAAAATGTTGTAAAATATAATTAACCATGCTAAGTTTTCACACTGGGTCTCTAACAATAATGGATTATTAGTGCAAATTAATATGTAGCAAGGACAGCATTCTACAAGAACACAGATGGGCTAAAAGTTGAAATGCTTCATTTATGAGCATTTTGTTTTTTACCTGTACTGCAGAGTTCTTCAACTTGTAACTCTCCAACTGTTTTATGAAAGGGCAACACCCAGGATCCCATGAAAATGAACCAATAGGAAACTATCACTAATTATTTTTTAGTAATGTTAGCCTTCACAAACAATCAACCAAAAACTCCCTGCCATCTCCAATTGACTTGAATGGGAAAGGCTAACAGCGCACTTTTCAGCTTGAAAACACTTACTGGAATGCCAGAGTTGTTTCCATAGTGCCATAAGCGTAGAGCATCTGATGTTCTAGGCTTATAGTCTATGACAAAGTCCGGAATTGGTTGACATGGTCTATTGGCAGATTACATTTTCAAAACATCCCAGTTGGTGTACCAGATGATATTCATGGTACAATATAGTATGGGTACATGTTTAACCAGTTTTACACAATTTTCTTGTGCAGTTCTTAAGGTCAATGGGATTTTACAAAATCTCTTGGATACATTTATGCTTGCAGGATCTACAAAAGTAACTACAGTATTGTATAGAAAATTAAGTTGTTGAGTACATATTGCACATTTTCCATTTAAAATTAGCTTGTCTGTTTTCCTGACCACCTAAAAAATGCTTTTTTCAAATAGGCAAGTTTGGGGCTAATTTATAAACACCTGGCAAATTTGCACCTGGGCAGTTACTTGTAGCAACCAGTTAGTAACTTGCTTTTTTCAGCCAGTTGCAGGTTGAACAATGAAAGCAAACATTTGATTGGTTGCCATGGGTTACTGCCCAGGTGCATATTTGCCCAATGTTTATAAATGAGCCCCACGGATTCCATAAACAACTTATGATTATGGGTAATTCTAGAATCATTTGAAAGAAATGTTTAATCAAATGTGTGTGGATATATAGGGAAGTAGAATCAAATCGGTAAGTCTTCTGTCTCTCACTCAGCAGCAGGTCGGTCAAACTTAATAAGATTGTAGAACATGACCATTCCCAGCAGGTTTTATGAGAAACCAATTGTTGGAGGTTTTTGAGTGCTTAGCCAATGAGGAGCACTCCTTTTACAAACTCAAGTACCTGGGTGTCAGTGAAAATTGTAAATATAGATTAAAAAAAGGTGCAAACAAAAGACATTTATGTCACTAAAAATGTAACTGAATTTGTTTGTCCCTGAGGACAGTCAAATTTAGTGACCAAAATGTTGGACTAATAAATGTCTATGTTTGTTGTGTAAATAGTGGATATTGTGGTTCTTTTATATAAAAAAGGAAAAAATTAAAAATAAAAAAATAAAAAATAAATGTATATATATGTATGTATATATATGAGAAATACAATAATTGCACATGTAGAGTATATATATTCATGGTGGTACCAGCATCCCCAGAGAAGGACTCTTCAAAATTTCACAACAGTCCTAATTGATTTTCCAATAACATTATAAATTACACGTGAGTGTCATTAAGTGGTAATTCAAAGTGCTAAAATAAACATAATGTGATGCTCATTGAGATGTCCTGCTGCACTAAAAAAAAACATAAAGAATTGTGTTTAGAAAAGAACATTACAATAGTTTGAAGTTTAAAATGAACCAGCTTAATCAAACGCTTACCCGACAAAGAATGATATAATTACTTTCAGTTTGCTTTCAGCTCAGGGGAAAGTTGACAGAATGATTAAAGGAAAATAAGCAAAAAAAAATACAGATACATTATATGTTCTACGTTTAGGAGGTTCTGAGGCCTGGACCCCGGGCTTATTTGAGGAAAGATTATCTTGACAAATTGGATAAACATCTTACGCATGACAGGACGCTGATGGAGAGTATGTTCTGCAAGCACACCTGGTGATCGTTTGCCTAGTGTGTGACCAAGGTGTACAGCAAACCCTGCACTCTCCTTGGATGCTTTGTTTACAGTTGGACAGGTAGAGGCAGATCTGAAGTCTAGGCCTTAGTAACGATGGTTGCCACCTTTACAGATGTCTTAGTATTGTTGAATACAAAAACTCTTGGCCAGACAAACCTGCAAAAAGATTATATTAGACGTTATCAAAGTGTCGGTACTTACAAAGGCCCACTATCTCGAGTGCTGTAAGCCAATAAACAAAATGGCAAATAAATGCCCATAGTCCCTACTCACCACCTTGGCTTGTATCCTAAAGAAGCATGAAAAAAACATAAGGTGCCAAGAATAATGTTTGCTTTCCAAAGAACAAAGGTTTGTATCCTAAAATAAACCCAAATAAGCAGCCATTATGTTTGTTATTAGTAGTATCAAAATAATAATATTAATACATTATTACATTTTTCATCAATGTTTTTTTAATAGAAAACTGCAAATTTTATTTGAGTTAACTTTTGGCAGCAGAACAAGCTGGGGATAGGCCCTTGTACATGATTGTCAGTGCCTTATTCTGCTGGCAGAACTAAAATTGGTACAATATTGGGTCTGTGTCTTCTGCATTAGAAATACAATAACCAAAGTGCCAATTACAGTTAAACCATCCTTTATTTATAAAAGGTAATTCATTGACTGATCTGCATGCTATACAATATACCACACTGCTGCATAGTTACATAGTTATTTAGTTAACCAACCCCAGAATTGCCATCTGGGAATTCACTGCTGTTGCTTCTGCTCCAAGAAAGTACAAGAGTGCATGTGTACTCATGCTGAGAATACTGAAATAGGGTGCACAGTAAGAATTTTAAAAATTGAAAAATTTGCAAATGTAAAATGTGAATATGAATGTTTCCCAGTTTGCAGGTGTGTTTACTATATTCTTTTCCCTCTTAATGCACAAGGGGTGTCATGTGATGCTTCTTTCAACATTTATAGAGTTATAATTCAGGAAGAGTTATAGAGGTCATTTCTTACTGATTCCAAGCTCTGCATTTAAAAACAGAGTCTCTGTAATGGTTTTGTCCTGGCATACTGTGCTTGCTTATCCCAAAAAATATATAATCAGAACGGATGGTACACGTATGGGACCTATAATCTGGAATACTTGGCATCTGGTTTTCCATACAAGGGATCTTTTACTTATTTGGATCACCATGCTTTTAGGGGCAAACTGTGAAATTACAGCTCAAGTCAACACAGTAAATTTTTTTAATAACGAAAGGGGAAATTAGAATCTCTTTGAAATTCCCAGGTCGATCCCAAACCTTATAATAAATTCACCCTTATTTAGAATGCCTGAAAGTTCGGGCAGTAAATAAGTAACTAAATTGTTTTATATCCACCTTTAAATATAAAAATATGAATAGCTATGGGTATTTTTTAATCAAAAACAAACAAAACCATTGTAACAAAAGATTTATTATGCCTTTGTTGGACATAGATTTCCCTCGCTCTTTTAAAGGCATTTTACCTTTTAAGATGTTAGTATATCTTTAAAAGAACTCAAAATAAAGAAACACCTAGTAAAATTTACAGCGTACAAATTGCTATCTCATGTGACAGTATGAAAGAAATGTAAAATACCAAGTAATCAGCTGATAATAGAACAGACACGACAAAGGGAAACAGAAGTGTTCCCTTTCCTTGCAGACACAATGCTGCCTTCTGTTTGCCTCCTACTCTTTGGCTGTGTAATCTGACAATTTGGATTGTACAAGGGAACTTTATGAATGAAATATATAGACATTAGCATGAGTAGTAAACAGGATTCATTGCTGCACAAAAGGAAACAATGTCACTCAAGTTTTGGCTTCTGCCCATGGAGAAGTATTCTATAATATAGTATGTGCTTGATATACTGGGGAAGGCAAGGGTATAGTTTATCAGGACTTCTGAGAAATTCTGAGAAAAGCAGATTCCAAATGATATATATATATAGTCAAAGTAAATATGCATCCATTGCTTGCATAATGAAATACCCGGACTGCTAAACTATATTTAAACATTGAATTAAGACAATAGGATTGTTTGGCCACCAATATGGATGGATGCAGTTTAGTTACTGTTAAGTACAAGATTATGTTTTATTATTACAGAAAAAAAGGAAATCACTATAAAACTATTCTGAGCTTTCTGGATACTAGTTTCTGTATAGGGGATCCTAAACCTGCGCAATATGTCGGCGCTCTAAAAATAAATGGTAATAATAATATATGCTTCAATTTTATTATCAATCATTATTGTTTTATTCTTATTTAAGATGATGTTTCTTCCTGCACTTCTTTGCTGAAATGAGCATTCCATTTACTTAACCAGGGATTTATTTATATATTTATTAAAGGGGAACTAAGTCTATGCATTGATTTCACTGCTAAGGAAGAATAAAACAGGCTTCCAGAAAGAGGATTCTAGCATAGAGAAACAGCGAAGTGGATTATGGTACCATAATTCTAGTAGGCGGGCACTAGTACTAGAATCGGGTTGTCTAAAAATGTGGCCCCAGTCTCAAAGGGTGATTTATAATGGTACAAATGGCATAATACTACAAAATTTTATGTTTGTTTGCCATCATGTTATATATTGGCATCAGAGCTCTGAATATTTTGAATACTCCTGGATAAGAATAACTGGTACATTATGCAAAAGGCTACTTTACATTCCTTTAAAACTAAAGGAAAAGTTTGAAGGCTAGAGAAAAATTAAAATGTTCTTTCTGAAATTAACTTGCCAAAGTGTAGCAAATATATCTACCTAGTTTGTTACGTCTGCAAAAAATACCAGCTCAGAAGGCGGAAAATGCACTTAAATATTAAAGCACAGTCCAATCATACAATGATTAAAGGGTGGTGATTAATCCCTGCAGATTCTCAGTAGCTTTAGTCATTTTGTATTGCTTTACAGAATGTTCTGTGTGAGGCTTCAGGGGAAGCTAATTTTATTTATTTGAATAGCTGCTTCTTTCCTGACTCTGCTCCTCCCTCTGTTGGTCTGTTATGTGGTAGTCCTTCTCACTTTCTCACATTCATTCATTTTCTTTCAGATTTTTTTTTTTTGCAAAAAGACCACAATTTTTTTTACAGTAAGAACCAGGAGTTATATGTGAGCTTGATTATATAAAACAGGTTGTGCAGTATTCTGTTCTACAGATAGAATATTCATATTTAAGTATAATAAGTATATCAGATATAGTGCATTAAAATAAAGAAAAATGCATTGCTATAAACCTCAGACTATGAACGTCTTCAGACTTTTTGGGTTCTGGGTGCATATTGTGGTCCAACATTTTGCAGGATTCCCTTAGCTTATGTTATGGGTAAATAATAGTATAAAATTGTCATTTAAGTCAGACCCACCTCGTCCTCTGCCATTGTGTTGGGCGCCATAGGTTGGATTGCACTGCTCTAATTTATTTCTCAAATTACTCTGATAAAAATGGTCTCCATAACTAGAGCAAGCATTGCTCACATATTACATTTAATGGAGTGTTTAGAACCCACAGCCAATCATAGGGTGAGACCATGTGTAGAAGGAGCAGTACTGACTCTAAAAATACTTTATTAAAGCAGAACAACGAGATGTTTCATTTAAAACTTTTGTCAGGCATTTTATATGTCATGGTTGGCACTACTTACACACTGAATCACATACCCCATCAATGGTTCCTTACCTTGGAATTCCTAAGCATTGGGGTGACCCCGCCAAGTTGATCAGGAGAAGGCCTTCTACATAATATGGGTAACCTCTGCACTAATTCTTACATTTTTTTTCAAACTACAGCAGTAATAATGTCTATGGCAAACGTTCTCCTTTCAAACACAGGTGACTTTTATATTTCCCAATCAAACCCCCCACACTCTGTTCCAACATGGCACTTACATTTCTGGCAATCTTTTTGAGACATTGAAGGGAAAACTACACTCCTTTTTAAAAAAAGTTCAGTGAGTTAGACTTATGTAGAAAGTGCAGAAACACTATGGGGCAGATTTACTAAAGGGCAAAGTGGCTAACGCTAGCGTCAATTCGCTAACCTTACCACCCGCAGGGACATCGCCAATTTACTAATGGGCGCAGGTGCCAATTCGCTAGTGAATTGACTGACGTTAGAGGTCATTCGCACTCGAATTTCCTCTCTGGTGAATGGATGTAACTGCGCAAATTTACCAAAATTTTTATTTTACTGAGCGTTACCTCTTTCGTCAGCCTTCACCAGCTCAGACCAGATGAAGTGCAATGGAGTAGCTAGATCTTCCTCAATCTCCTGTTACTTACATCATATCCTGTGTGCTGAAATAAACGCTGGAGACTTTTCCTTTTTTAAGCAGGATTGGCTGCAAAAGTCCTAGCTTACTTTTTTGGGTAAGTGGTTTTCTCCACACATTTTATAATATATGGAACATTAATTTTACAGTGGGCTCATGTGTAGAGCATTATATTAACTCTCTTGCCTTTATTTAAGGTTCCCTGGACCTGTGTAAAATAAACCGGTAACTTAAACCATTTGCAGCAACGTTTATAATAAAGACGTCCATACAACTTTAAATTTCACACCCTATGCAAACTGACCTAAGCGCAAGATCACTAGCGAAGTTTCGCTAGGCACAAATGAATGTTAGCACATCTTCGATATGAAATGTTTGCACAGCCGAAATAACGCTAGCAAAAAGTTGTCAGAGTTCGACACCCGGGACAAAACTTTGCATCCTAGTGAATTAGCGTACTCGTAGTGTATTTGGCGAAGTGGTGCAATGGGTGCGAAACTGACTGGCGAAAATTTGCCATTAGTGAATCTGCCCTTCTGCCAAAAATAAATATAAATATCCCAGCATCACGTCACAGGTGAAAGTGGGGTTGCATTACACTCTGCCTTAAGGGAACAGTTAATTTTAAAAAATAAAACGGGGTTAATAGGCTGTGTGAAATTAAACAATGTTTCTAATATGGTTAGTTAGACAAAAATATCATCTATAAAGGCTGGAGTGATTGGATGTCTAAAATAATAGCCAGAACTTTCTAACCTCTTTGTTGGTCATCGACTTAAAGGTGGAGGGACAAAACTCTTCAGTGAGTTTTCTTTTAATACTTAACATGCATGTCAGATTCAAAAGCAAACTAACCGAACAGTAATGGTCTATGTGACCCTCCTTCAAGTCCTTGATTGGTTACCAACTGGTTACAGGTTATCAAACTGCAAAGGACAAAGTAGTCTTCTAGTTATTATGTTAGACATCCATTGACTCCTGCCTTTATATTTTTTATTTTTACAAAATTTTTTAATTTGCACAGTTCCTTTAAGGGGGTGGAGAACTGGTCCAAACGAGCACAGATAGACTAATGTGTTTTCCATACAACCTGTGGAATCAGAATATATTACATTTATTTTTGCCAGTTCAAATAGTGTCTCTGCAACATTTCTACATAAGCCCAACTAATTGAGCGTATGTCAAAAAGGCAGTATATTTACATTTAATAGCCATTTAGGTTCTGCACTCTCCATTTCGCCATATTCAAGTGGCATATATTTTTTTTTAATGCATTCTACTTTTCTAATGCATTTTTATTTTTTTTTGTTATTGTTCTTAATTTAATTGACCCAGCAATCTCATCCTGGCCCAGAAATTGCTTTTCATTAAGAATCTGGCTAATAGAAGTAAAATATGTGCTAGCCGGTTTTTCCTAGCATGTAGCAAGCTGCATTCAAGGGCTAGGTCCACTTTAAAATGCAAATAAAGCTGGTGTTGCAGCTGCTCACAGCAGTAAGTCTGGCAGAATTTCCAGTTACTGTGCAGAAGAGCAAATCATTTATGATGTTGGATTAGAGTGTTGAAGTTTATTCCAGACATCATTTGGTTCTCTGGATTTAGAAGACAGTTTAGTCACTGTATTATTTTTAGGCAGGGGTCCCCAACCTTTTTTACCTGTGAGCCACATTCAAATGTAAAAAAAATTTCAAGAGCAACATAAGCATGCAAAAAGTTCCAAATATGGGCTGTAATTGGCTATTGGTAGCCCATATGTGGATTTGCAGCCTATAGGAGGCTCTGTTTGGCAGGACAAATGGTTTTTATGCAACTTGAGCTTTCCTTCAAACCAGGAATTGAAAAATAAAAACCTGCTTTGAGGCCACTGCTGGGAGCAACATCCAACGGGTTGAGGAGTAACATGTTACTCTCGAGCTACTGGTTGGGGATCACTGTTTTTAGGTAAAGTCTAATGGAAACATGGAAATAGGTTTCAGTCTCTGCATTACAAGAGCCACATATTATTGCCACTGTGAATTCATCTACTTTTATCAGTATATTGGATGCCCACCAGTGATTTGGAGCTTGCATTAGAAAATAAAGTATTTCCCCAATAGTTGCCTAGATACACCAGTGCCTTTGCAATGAACAGTTCCTTCCTCACATTTCCAGCTGAGCATACTGCACTGTAATCAAGTGACCATTTATTCCCATCACCTGCCCCAGGCTTCGGAAGTCAGATAAGATAAAAGTAATAATGCTCACAGTTAGCCGGTTAAGACGGAGGGATGCGCATTGATTCCTTTGTTGCTGGAAGACAAACAAACAGGAAACATGATACTTTGTATGCTAAAAGTGCGTGACCCCCTTGATGCCCCATCCATAGGGTGAGAATTTTAATTTCAGCCCATGAGAGGGGTGGGGATACTTGGACATTTCCTTCCAATGTGATGTCTCTAAATGGCATCGTGGATTTTTTCCAGACACAGAGATTAAGTTTAATACACAAAATATGTCATGATTTTATAACTCCTGCAGAGACTTGGTAACAAAAAAGAAAACAACAAACACTACACAGCCAACACATACCCACCACAATAACTGCAACCTCATCCATCAGACATATGGTTTCTACTTAGAGTTCTTGTAGGAAAAAGATAGACAATCTACGTACAAAACAACTTTACAGGTACACAAAATGCAACAAAATACATTAAAACGAATCATCGGATTAAATGAAAAGATGATGCAATGTGCAGTAGATGTTTCCAAATAAGTAGGATGCATAACTCACCTCACTGCAAACAGATTGTGCACAGGACTAAACATTTGCACAAAGTTATATTTGTGTACACAGCATACAAATAATTTCAGAGAACATTGGTCCCTGTATTTAAAAAAAAAATCCTCAGTATTGTTCAAGCTGTCATTGTTTTTTACATGTTTTTTGTCACTGCCCATAGCCCTCCACTTGTGTTATAATCAAATTACAAGAAGTAGAGGGAGTGGCTCAGTCAGCCATTAAGCATCATCAGGGGTAGGACCAGATAAACAGGGTCCTGACTGGAACTCTTTATAGCATTTTCAAAAATATTTATAGACTGTATGAGGAATTACTTAAAGGGGTTGTTCTGAGACAATTTATTATTGGTTTTAATTTTCTGTGTTTTTTGAGTTATTTAGCTTTTTATTTAGCAGCTATTATTTAGCAAGTTTGCAGTTTTAGCAATCTGGTTGCTAGGGTCCAAATTAACTTGCATTGATTAGAATAAGAAACTGGAATATGAACAGGAGAGGGCCTGAATAGAAAGATGAGTAATACAATGTAGCAAAAACAAAAAATTCATAGCCTTACAGGGCATTTGGTTTTTAGATGGGATCAGTGACTTCCATCGAAAGCTGGAAAGAGCAAGAAGATGAAGGCAAATAATTAAAAAATTAAAAAACGAAAAAACAAAGACCAATTTAAAAGTTGCTTCGATTTGGCCATTCTATAACATACTAAAAGTCTAGCATAGTCACCTCAGCTGAAGGTTTTTAGATATTACCTTGTATGAAATAAAAATTAGCAGAGACATGTGAGTGCATAGAAGTTCACATCCAGTGACGTGAACTGGAACCCAGCTTTTCCCGGTTTTCATATAATAACAATTTTTTTCAGTTTACATTTAGGATAATGGGGCATTTTCTGCCTTGGTCAGAACACCCCTTATTTATATGTTCTGCTATGCATTGATAGGAAAATAGGTGCAATAACCTTCTGCAGCAAATATTCAGCAAATATAGCTTATCTCTAAGTTATCTAGCTCGTTAGGGGAAAATGAGTTTGATCATTGGACCTGGCAATCTTTCATTAAATCAAGATGTTATAAAAATCATCAACCCTAACCTTTGTATCTGCGGGACAGTTCGAATATCTGCATGGTTCCCACTAGGGGGACAATTAATTAATAAAAAATGTTTATTGATGCTCCTGTGGTGAATACAACATAAGACTGATTGGACTATTGTGCATCATTTGGAGCTAATTAAACTTTAATTATTTTGAATGGTGATTATCCTGCAACACATCACACTTGCTAATGTATGAAACTGAACTCAAACTTCTTATCAACCATCCATTCCCTGTTTAAAAGCTGAGTTGTTTGTTTCTGAACATTCCTACATTTGTAGAATCATAAAATAAGGGCTTTGTTACGAATTGGCCACACATTGATAGGCCCATGTTATCAGAAGGGGCAGATTCTCCCTCAAAAGCATAGGAAAATAATTATTCATTAGGGGAGGGAATCCAATCTCGGATCCATAATTTGATCTTGTAAAGATAACACAGTCTCATTAGTTTTTTTTTAAATTGTCCCCACAGAGTATAACATTGATTTAATTAACTTAACCCTTTTTGTACAATCTATGATTACACTCTGTCTAGAGAAAATAATTTGCTAGTGTTTTTTTTCCATAAAGAAATGGATTTCTTTATTCCTTTCAAGACACAGCAATTTTTACATTGAAGTAAGTAAGGAAGTCTATGGTTAGATCTGGCCATTACCTGCAGTATAGTTAAACAGGCCTCCCTGAGATGAAGAAGAAAATCATACATCAATTAAATTGTGTTTGAATTTGGTTTAAATTGCCTTAATTGTTCCTAAAAAGATTACATATTGTGTGCCTAAAGTAAGGCATTTTTCTTAGTCTGGTCTACTAATGTCCACAGCCATGGAAGACATCAGTAGACCAGATTTTCTGTGTGGGCTGACTGACTGTTGGGATTGCAGGTTGGTTTGTCATATTGGGCATATTCTCCATGGCTTTGTCATACAGCAGAGAAATGTCCATACTGCCTGTAATTGGCTTTAGTTGAAGCCAACTGTAACCACTGGTGACATACAGTCTTTAGCCTAAAAATGCACCTGAGAGTTTTGGGGTTACTACTTATCTCAAGCAAGGACAGGTGGTTTCCATTATAAATTATTACATCAGGAAAACTGGACCTGTGTTTGTAGGGGATCAGGCAAATCCATCCCTTTTTTCTGTCTGTGACATCATCCAACCCAGTTACGGGCTGGAGAGCCATCCTATTTGCTGGGCGTCCCAGTGCATCTCTGGGAGAGGGGGTGTGCCTTACTTTGAGGCCAAATGTACAGGGTTACAGACAGAGTTTATAAAGGGAACCCTGCTGCAGCGGCCAGAGAGATCCAGATCTTTGGAATGTGACAGTGCTGCTTAAAAGGATTTTCCAGGGAGAAGGAAAAGGATAGGCCTGTGTATTGCTCTGCTTTGAGAAAGCATTTGAGAAAGAATTTCTCAATAGAGCCAATCTCCCACGATTACCTTCTGAATAATTGAATCTGTTCAATACTCCTATTACAGACCAAGAAATACAAGAAGCATTACATACAACTCGGACTAACAATTCAATATTACAAGCAGTTTCAAAAAATATTAGTACATCAATTAACGTTACTATTCAATCATATTATCCAACAGGGTGAATTTCCTGAAGAAATGTTGAAAGTCGCAATTACCACCATACCTAAATTAGGGAAACCATAAAATCAACGCCAAAACTACAGGCTACACTCCTCAACTGCAATTTAAAACTATATGTTAAAGTACTCTTCAACAGACTGAAGGGAATTCTACTGGACATTATACATCAAGACCAAGCGGGTTTCACCAAAGGCAGACAAGGCATGGACAATACAAGAAAAATTCTAACATTGATAGAAAAATCTACAAAATAGAAAATTGCAACAGTGATTTTATCTCTTGATGCGGAAAAAGCGTTCGATAGACTGCACAGGCAGTATATGGCAGAGGTCCTCCAAGCATATGGTTTCCAAGGGAAGATCTATCAGGCCATGATGGCACTATACACAAAACCTTCAGCTCAGACTACTAATATGGGCTTCCTGTCAAATCCATTCAATATCACGAACAGCACAAGACAAGGATGCCCGCTTTCTCCCTTGATATTTTATATAATTCTAGAGCCATTAGACAAAACTATTAGAGACTCTCAAGCAATATCAGGCATTAAAGTGGGTAACTCAGAATTTAAGCTAGCGCTTTTTGCTGATGATATCCTGCTACACCCTCAATAGCCCGGGCTCATCCCTTCCCATCACTTTCCAAATTCTATCGGAATTTAATCAAGTCAAATTTCTTATTATAAATTAAACATAACCAAAACTCAAGCACTTCCATTAGAGCTATCAACGACCCAATTATCTCATTTACAGCAGTCCTACCCCTTCCAATGGAAACAAAATTCAATTGCATACCTAGGCGTGGAGCTTTGTAAATTTAATTTGGAAACTTACAAGTGAAATCATACTTGCTGAAATACAAACCCAATTTAAGAAATGGAGCCCCCTTCATATTTCATGGTTAGGCAGGATGGCCACAGTTAAAATTATGGCCTTGCCTAAACTTCTTTATTTATTCAGAACAATTCCCATTACCATTCCCAAGGCATTTAAACAAGCACAAAAGGTGTTTAATAATTTTATCTGGGGAGGCAAAAATCCCAGGATTCAAAACAAACTTTTACGGCAAAGCATGAAAGTAGGGGGGTTTGGAGTTCCAAATCTTGAAAAGTATTATAAGGCAGCAATTATAGAGCAGATTACAATGTGGAACCTTTCAGTAAGTCAGAAACATTGGCTATACATTGAACAGCAAGCAATAGCACTTCTAACATTGCAACAACTTATGTGGTAGAACAGAACGTCAGTACTAGCGCAACCATCCAATACGTTCCATACTACATTCACAGCGCTATCTGTTTGGAATAAAATTAAAACTAAAAAACACATCCATGTTTTCCCAGCCAAAGGCACCCCCGTCATAGTTCTTGAAACAAGGATTCCATGACTTAGCCTTAAAAACTGGGAGGCTAAAGATTTGAGAAACATAGCACATCTATTAGACCAAAACTTTTTTAAATCATTTGAAGGCTTACAAAAGGAATACCAACTACCAAAACATTATCTATACAAATATCTTCAAATCAGGCATCTTCTAATTCCATATATTAAAGATTTGCCCCAACAGCAAATGGCCTTTGAAACCTTGCACTTCAAAGCAGAGGGACAACAGAAAGGCCTTTCAAAAATGTATAAGATTCTTTCTGATACTCTGAGAACAGATAAACCTAACCACATTTTGAGATGGGAACAAGATTTGAGTATGGATTTCACAATGGAAATTGGATTCAAGCTGCAAATTCATCTCTTAAATATTTCAAATGCATAAACCATGCAGAAAATACTTTACAGATGGTATAATACACCAACAGTTCTTCACCGAATATTCCCTTCAGAATCTACAACATGTTGGAGATGTGATAAAACAGAAGGTTCATTATTCAATATTTGGAAGGCATGTCCCATGTTGACCTCTTTCTGGGAAGAAGTTTCACAGTTACTGAACCAGGTCAATGGGATACCCACTAGGCTGACACCACATCTAGCCCTGCTCAATCTAGGTTTACAAAGTTATCCCTTCCAATTTCAGAAAGTCGTGTTCCACATATTTACCGCTGCTAGGCTTCTAATCCCTAGAAGGTGCAAATACATTTACATTCCAAGTCTAGAAGAATTAGTAAATCTAACAGACTCAAATTGATCCTATGAGAATAGTGTTTCTACATTCTCTTTCAATTAAAGTACCGAAAATCACATATGGCAGGCCTGGAAAGGCAAATTGTCTCAACAAACAAGTATATACATTTCCAAGCATTAAAGCCAGTTGATCAAGACAGCAGGAAAATGTAACACAGACTTTCCAAATAACTAATATCTGCAAAGATATCATCTCCTCCACGTCCCTACTATCTTTTTACCCTCTTTTATCCTTTTTCTTTTTATTACTCTGACTTCTCTTTCTCTTAAGTTCTTAATTTTTCTTCTCTTGTTGGACATCCCAATGTTGTTTTCAACGTTGGATGATTGTAATTCGAAAAATCAATAAAAAGCAAATTTAAAAAAAAAAAAGAGAACGTATTTGAGCTTCAGGGAGAGACAGTTTCTATCTCCTACTTGTGGATATTTTGGCTACTGTGTGTTTGCCCAGGGGGAAGACAGGACTTGCTTGTGTATCTGCCACATGGGAATAGCTTCTAACTCCAAAGGGAAAGGCGAGGAGAGGCCATATTTATTTCACATCTATCCATTCAGAGTGGACTGTGGCATCAAAAGACTGTGCCAGGGGTTGTTAGTCCACACAAGTTCCCCAGAGCAAAGTTATATTATGTGATTTGCTTTTACAGTAATTGCCTACAGTTTTACATAAAAGTTATATTAGTTTTATTGCAAACTGTGTGTGTTTTATTTTTCCTATTGGAAACCCCCTGAGGTGTGCTCCTTAGTGTTCCCTGAGTGGAGGCACTGCATTTGTGAACAATACAGGGGATAACATTCTGAATTTGATTAAACAATGCAGGCGGCAGTTAATCTCTGTAGTGATACCTTTTAAATCTTACACATGATAAGCAGACACGGCAAGCAGACTTTCATGTGGGGGCCACACAAGGGGGTCACCAGTTGGACAGCCCTGTATTAGAATATCAAAAGTCACCAAAGAGTTCTTGCAAGCAGAAATAAGGTATATTTGTTGGGGCCATTTACCATTGCATTTCCATTATTCCTGGAATATATACAATGCTGATTTTGTAACCTTTGCTTTTTACAATTAATTATAAACAGACCCATGCAAGCAGTTTAGGTACTGTATTTTTATTTGATCCAAAATACGTGAATTAGTGATGTGTGGGCCGGCCCACGAGTCGGGCAGGTTCGGGCTGACTCCTGCACATAATCTTTGGGTCGCCTGCGACCTAGCAGTTCCAGCTTCTGGCGCCAGAATTTATAGACTTCCGCGGTTCTATATATAGAGGGCAGCAGCGGGCCCCGGCTGGTGCGGTTTGGGAGGAGGCGGTTCTCGACCCGCACATCACTAATGTGAATTACACCTGATCTGAACTGGTGAAGCCCCTTAAAGAGGTTGTTCACCCTGAAATTAACTTTTAGTATGATGAAGCAATTAGTATCCTGAGACAATTTTTTTTTTATTATTTGTGAGTTATTTCGCTTTTTATTCAGCAGCTCTCCATTTTGGAGTTTCAGCATTCTGGTTGTTAGGACCAAAAATACCCTAGCAACCATGTAAGGATTGTAATATGTGACTGGAATATGAATAGGAGGGAGCCTAAATAGAAAGATGAGTGATAAAAAGTAGCAATAAAAATATATTTGTAGCCTAATAGAGTATTTGTCTTTTAGAATGGGTCAGAGACCCTCATTTGAAAGCTGGAAAGAGTCTGTAGATGACAGCAAATAATTCCAAATCTATAAAAAATAAATAATGAAGGCCAATTGAAAAGTTGCTAAGACTTGGCCATTCTATAACATATTAAAAGTTAACTGAAAGGTGAGCCACCTCTTTAAAGCCAAGGGGACATGTATTTTTTATCAGAGAACACAGAGCCTTATGATTTATAAAATAGAGGGCAATATGCAAAATCCACTGGATGGCTATACCATTTTACTCTTTGTGAGAAAGTGACTGTAAACTGCACCCTACTGTGCCCTTTTCACTTGACCACAGAGCTTTACAGGGAGCCTTCAAGGCTCCAATTACTGCATTATGCACATAAAATCCAACTAGCTAAGCTACTGGCACTTCCCCTAGCACCACATACAGAATGAGTGCAGTAAGCCCCAGATCAGGCTGCTGCACTTGGGCATGCTGGCAAATATCTGAAAAATATCTAGAAAAAATCCATAGAATGCTCTGCCCATTAACGTCAATAGGATACACCTAAATTCTACTAATCAAAGAGAATTATATGCACAGTTCAAGAAAAGGAACATGCAGGGAAACAACACCAATGTGTATATTTAAAATATAGACAATGCACTGACTGCAATTTTGCAGTTGAGTTCCCATTGTTCTCTCCCATAGCTCCTAGGCAGTGCCACAAGTTACACCTGTACTACTACTCCTGCACAAGTTTGGCCTCTTCTGCTCCTCCTCTGATATAGTGACCCTTCATTAGACCCTTGGAATATCTAAAACACTTGAATGCCAAGCAAATGATATAATTTGGCTGTGTCAATCACAAACTAATCCAAGCCTTTAAAGCTGAACGTATATGAATAAAATGCTAAGGGATAGAGACAACATCACTATGACAACAAGGAAGTACTAGAGGAATATTTTCACAGGCTTGGCTCATTCTTTGCTCTGCTGCATTTCTTACTGTGTAGTTTACTCCAAGGTCACATTTGTGTTGCCACCATTTAAGTTTTTAAACATATTTTCAACTTTTGCTGTTATATGCCAAAAGCACAATTTCATGTGGAAAAGGAAATAAATATATTTTTTTGCAAGAAAAAAACTTGCATTGATTTGGGCATTTTGCATCAGGATTTATTTGCATCTAAATCGCCAATATTTGTTGCTATTTTTCCAAGAATTATTATTTAGATTATTAATCCTCATCTGTGTTAACTTTCTATGTATGGGGATCATTTATAACTTATCTGTGCCCAACCTGAATTTTGCAACAATATGCAGTGATTTGGGCACACCTAGCTTGTTCATCAAGTACACCCAAGTACCACCCAAGCCTGTGCCCAAGAATAACGTACTGCTGAGCAAAGATAATGCTATATTCGTGAGAGAAGAGCAGGTCACAGATCAGGGCAGCCTAGGCACAGATCTTTGCAGCCCATTCTGGAGTACAAAAACCTTTGCTTAGAATGCTAAGTGCAGGGCAAGATGCAATGTGCACAAAACATGGTGGTTTGCACCTGCCCTGCACTTCATAAATAAGGTATCAAACACTGAGACCTTCCAGGCACCACATATTCTTAGCTACCTTAATAAATACCACGGGGATTGCTGTGCTATTTAAATGACCCCAGAATGTTAACAGCTATTCATTGTTTCAGTCCACTACATTTTTATGAAATGGTTTATTTATACCTTGCATTGTTAGAGAGAAAATATAACCGTGGTGCAAACATAATATACATTTTTATTGTAGAAATGTTTCTATTTTCTTGATTAAGTGCTTAATGTGAATAGCTGCACAGTGCTGAGAGCATTGCATGGCTTAACTTGCTGTAATGAGAAGGTGTGGGAACTGGGTAAGCACACATTACACTGCTAGTGATAGATCTCTAAGCACACAGTGTAGAGAAATAGTGCCAAATTTATTTTAAATTGGTGTCTTATCTTTAAGCATACACTATTAAAGGGAATGTGTCTGCTATATCATATTGCCTTGGAATACCACTGCAGTATACCACAGTGTGGGCAAGCAATGGATTCCAATCACTGCCAAAGTCTTGTTACACAGATAAACTTACAGTTATACAGCTCAGAAGATGCTGAATAAAGGTGTGTCTGCACTAAAGAATTAGCCTTCATGTATGTTGTGTGCAGACATTTGTAATATGATGAGTTCATTTGCAGCTTGAGATCCCAACTTGCCAGAAATAGTGAGTTGTGCCAAGTGCACTATAGATGGGGGTGTTCTTCCATGAGATTTCTCTGTAGACCAGATTGCTTCTCTGGTTATAGGTGCCCATCCATATTCTGTATGTTGCAAGCCTATGGTCATACTATGTCATACTATAAATGTTAGTGCATGAAAGTTTGACTGATTTGTGTATAGCTGAGGGATATATGCAAGAGATGAATCTGGAGGAGACACTATAGAAATACAGATATATACAAAATAACCTCGAAAACTCGAATTTTCATGAAAAACACAACTCGAACATTAATAAATAACCTTCAAGTCTTTGATCAGGCCAGTATAGTTTTTTTCCATTCAGACCTCAACAAACTCATTCTGTAGGGACCCCACTGTGTGCATGGGGCATTATAATGATCCCCAAACCTTTGCCACTTCAATTACATAACTGTGATCTTAATTATACATCAGTCTCTGCAATGGGTGTGACTTAATTAGAAGAGGTGTCCATATTCATATAGTGTAGATATCAAAGGAAAAACGCAAGTTCAGCACTCTGTGTCTTTTGAAATCTGAAAAAATGTATTGGGGATTATTAAATTGGAAAACAATTTTGTGACAAATTTGTGAAATTATTAAAAAAGTGTCTTATTGCCTGTCTTGCCGCAGAAAAAAAGTTTATCCCATGGAACACAGTTAACTTTATTTTTTCCTATCTGTTCAGGAATCTGCCACCTGTGATGCCTTTAGGAGTTCTGTGAGTTGTAGTTCATTAGTAGCTGGAGAGACACACACACATATTCTAGATGTCTAGCAGGACAAGAAGATGACCCTTTAAATGCTTCTAGAGCTTGTAGTTCAACAACAACTGGAGGGCTGCAGCTGCAATATCGTCCACTGACCTAACCGCAATGGGACCACACCTGATAAAAGAGTGAGAGCAATAGCACAGCAGCCTGTTCCTTGATCCCCTTATCAAGTGCTGAGATACATGCTGCTGATCGTGCCAGAGAATGACTGGAAATAAAGCTGAAATACTGTCTATAAAATATTACACAAATAGACTTTCTTCCCTCTGCTGGAGTTTCTTTTACATTAAAAACGCTTGTCATGTAAAAGTTGAAAATGTTATCGGCTAGAAAACTGATTTAAACTGATGGGAAAAGAGCCCACTGCCTCTAAGGTTACCAATTGTAAGCCTTTTACTCTGTTCTCTTTGGGGCCATTGTTCTGAGTAAATCATCCATTGAAAATCAGGCCCTCTAGCTCATTACAAATTCTTCATCAGAGGTGACCAACAGTACTTCCTGCAGCCTGCTTTGGGTGCTAATTATCTTCCCAAGCACCTTGTAAATACCTTGCAGAACCTGTCACATAGACAACTCACCTTTTAAGTCTGCACACTTACTGCATTTTACTTTCAGCTTCCTCGTTCCTTGGTTAACCGCTCCACAGCAGCAGGCTCAATGCTAATCCACTCGCACCAGACATTTACCCATGCAGAAAGGGGTTAATCTGGAAAGCCCATGTCCTCCTCCGTTAGTTTGGAGTGACACTTATTCTCAGCCTTGTCTCCCACTGACTGCTTCACAAAGAAATGTTGACAACAATTGAACCAATAATCCCTGCAAGGAAGACTGAGCAGCTATTTTATATGAGCACAGTAAACCCCTTGCATATAGATAGGAAGTCTACTGGGTATATCCAGCATATTCCGATATGGAATCATGTAAGTACTTGTGTCAAGGTCACAGAGAAAAAGCAAAGGAGTGAAATTTAGAGGTCTGGCACACTACTGGCAATGGTATGAATACCTCATGCTTTTTAGAAGTAGTACAATCACTCAAAAAATATACATATATACTCATTTAATAAACAGGGTGTTTTTTTATAAAGATATTCTTTATATTTTTAATAAGAAATAATTGGTTCAGGACTCAGTATTCACACAAATTGCTTGGTGCAATGTAGAATAATAGTGCTTAAATGTATAAAGCAATACATTTTTATGGGAGTACTTTCCAGTCATAGCAGTTACTCTCTAGGACTGACTCTATTTTGCTTTTAACTCCCATGAATGATTGCTATAATGTCTGATGATGTGATTGCCAATGTATTTAATAATACATAGTACTGTGTACTTTTACGAAGGATATTTTCTAGCCAAAGGGCCAGAGATCTGATATTCTCTCTGCCCTGCTCTCTGTGTCAATATACAGAGCAGATTACCTGATGGATATCCTTTCCCTGTACAATCAGTTAGTGGATGCCACTATTTCCAGTTGTAGATTCATTCGTCTCCCTGGATAATGTTGCACCTATTATTTGGTAAAGACTCTTTTCATTGCTGGGAGTACCTGCCTGCCATCTGTTTGTGTAAGGAGTGTAGATGGTAGCATGACTTTCATTTATTCCACACTTTGTGAGAGTCAGGAGAGGTCACAGCTGCCTGAAGCACATTGACTGGGACTCTCCTCCACATGCAGTTCCCTCTTACCTTACTCTATTAAATAGCATTCTACTTCTTAAATCCACAGGTCAGAATAAAGGGTTGAGGGCAGAGATAAGTGGTGAGAGAGCAAAGAGAGGCAGAGAGAGAGTGGAGAAATCCAGATATACATGGGGCATAGACAGCAGAATGAGAAAAGTGACAACCAGCATGGGGCAAAATATATTGCCTTCAAAGTGGGTTGTCCCACAAAAAACTGAGCTTTGGACAGCTATATGCATTCTTCTGGGGGGGGGGGATTCACTGAACACATAAATGCTCATTTTGGTTAATGCAAGGTCCCAAATAGTAGTTTAGATATTAGTATAAATCCATATTCTAATGTTCCTAAAGTCTGTCATTGAAAATCAGGACCGCCATCAGAAATCGCAGGGCCCCGTACGAAAAATTTCCTGGGTCCCCTGGGCTGCGCCCACCGCAAGCCCCACCTACAGGTCCGCCCTCCCCACCACACAGTAAAAAAACAAAAAAATATTGGTGGCTAGGGTTCCCATATATTGGTGGTCAGGGCCCCCCATAAAAAACATTTGTGGCCAGGGCCCCCCCCATTAAAAAATATTGGGGGCTAGGACCCCACATGAGAAAAAAAAATTGGTGGCCAGCCCCCCCACACACATTATAAGAAAATTGGTGGGCAGGGCCCCTTAAACGTCCATGCCTTCCCGAAGTCAGCAGCTCTCAGAAAGATGGGGGGCCCAACTAATCAAGTAAGTGTGGCATGGCTGGGGCCCCCCTTACCCTCGGGCCCCCTACAACTCTCCCCCCTGTCCCCCCCTGATGGCTGCCCTGTTGAAAATATTTGGGTGGGTGTTTATTTTTTCATTAGAGGCTTTTGTTTTGGGTGCTTTAGTGTTTCTGGCCCTTGAATAGACAATGAAAACAAATAGAGGGCCCTGGGCCTGCACATATTTTATTATCAGTCAAAGTAGCCAGACCCCAAATAAAATAACTAGATCAATTATCTTTCTCTGTTTTAAGTTATATGATGAAAAATCATGTCACATAATCCAGTGCCTGTTGCTCAGTAAAACAAACACACTTCATAAACTTTTTGAAGCGCTGAATATTATGATTCTTTGCAGAAGGGGCTGCTCATACAGCATGATCTCTTTGTCCATTAAAGGGGCGTTACCTCATATGCTATATGTCTGTCTACACCTACACAGTATTAGCATCTATTTTTTCAATTAGCCTCATCCCTTACTTATCCATAGGGTTAATGTGACTTGACCAATGGACATAATTGATCAAGAAGTGGAAAACCCCAATGAAGCATAAAAAAAACTTTGCACGGGGAAAACTATCTCCTTTCAGAGCACAGCAAGTAAAGAAAGCAGCAGCTGGGTGATTTGCAACCATGTAATCAGCTTTTGTCAAGCCCTATTTTCCTGCCTCGAGGGCACAGCCATCTTTTCTCTCTGAGGTCTCACTGTTTTACACCTCAGATAAAAAGGGAAGTATGGTTCTCCCTTTTAACTACTGTACTGGATCTACATCAATCTAGTCCCACTCAAACTATTCGTTTTTTTTTAGTTTTTTTTTTTTTAAAAAAGGTTTGAACTGACCACAGCCACAATAATACTGATTAAATGTATTTCTTTCTAAATTAAAATGGACAATTATGCTTTATTGAGAGCTAGACAGGAAAATACTCATCAGCATGTGCTCCTAAAAAACACTGAAAAGTATAAATGAAACAGAAACAAGGATCAAATGTTATACAGAGAATGAGTAGAGTAACCCAAACTGAGTATCAACTTCAGAATCAAATGGTTTTTGAAGGGGGGGTTAAAATAAGCAGTGCAGAATAGCAATGCACCAAATTCACTATTTTGGGATTTGGGCGAATCTGGAATCTTTCATGAAATATTCGGCTGAATCCCAAACCAAATCTGAACCCTAATTTGCATATGTAAATCAGGGCCAGGAAGGGTTAAAGGGAACCACGTGCTTGGTTAGAAAATTTTGCTTCCTTGTTTGTATAACAAAAAGTCACATGATTTTAAGGATTTAGCTTTGGTTTGACCAGGTACTTGGATTTGACGAACCCTGCAGAAAATAGGCAGAATCCTGTCCGAATCTGGAACCAAATTCTGGATTCGGTGCATCCCTAGTGCATGGCAATGGGGGCCCAAAATTATATAGGGTGCAATGGGGGTCATGATCTGTTTTGATATGTGGAAACTGGAAGTTTGAGTCCTAAAAGGACCTTGGGGCCCTATAAATATAAAATGTGCCACTGTAAGAGGATCACTTCTAACATAAAAGATACTGCTATTAATTAAAGCTTATCTTCTGCTTGGTAAGCATTCTTTAGTTGCACTGTCTTCTCCATGAATATGATGCTGCCTGCTGGTAGATGCAGTACCTGGGCATCCCCTTGGGCATGAAAAAAGTTATGATGGTATTTTCAGAATTACAGCAACATTTGCTTTCCCCAAGACTAATCTACTATCTGTCTGTTATTTTACAATGCTAGCCAGTAAAAATGCTACTTGATGCCAATGTTATAAATTAGAAAGTAACATAAAAATATAGAAAAGTTGGCAACCCTAAGCTGCACTGATGACTTACAACATTCTACTAATGGAGGTGAAAACACACAGATAATTCCCAACATCTAAACACTTGTCTGGAAAGAATAGAGTCTACATCTAAGTTGCTGAAATCCCACTTAAACTGTGTCAGTGAGGTGCTGACACTGGTAACTTTGGTCCCAAAATGCTTAGCACCTGTTTCCATTTAGAAAGTCAACCTCTGAGGAATCCTCTATGTAAAATCAGCAATGAATCAGAGTAAAAACCAAAAATGAGTAGTCAATAAGTCTTGCAGTGTAATGAAACACGCTGGCACTTTTTACTGAAATGTTAAGCTGATTTCTCATTCCTTTAAATCCATAAGTCTGGAAGCACCGCTGCATTTCACACTTTGTGAGCAAACACGTTTGAATATCATGGTTGTACTGAAGTCTTTTTATGTGATTGGTACTTACTTAAATGGTTGTTTCTTGAAAGTTTCAATTAAAAGAAAAACACCCAAAACTACGCAAAACATGGTGCCATTAACCCATCTGGCACCACATCATTGTGCAATGAAAGGCAATACACAAATTTTTAGTGGTCTTGGACCAACAAATAGTTAACAGAAAGAATTTTAGAGCAGAGAGCTGCCCAGCAGCAAATTAGGAAGTTTGCCTGCCCTAAGAATGAGCTGTGTTGTTTGTTCCTTCATTCTGCAGCTGTCCCTCTCTTTTGGTGGCTTATTAAACACAGGCTGCTAATGAATGAGACTCGCTGTTTTACTGTACTACACTTAGAAGACCTATCTCACAGCCTAATATCATCTCACTGATCAGCAGAAGGGCACCACCATCATAATTCTTTCTAGAAACTAGTGAATGAAGGAGGTTTTTTGTTGAAGGTTGGCTGAGTATGCAAAGTGTCCTGCCTGGAGGGTATATGGTGCCATCTCTTGCTGATGTGGTCTTTGGCCTAGTAAGGTACAGAGGCAAAGATTGTTCACTCGCTGTAGACTACTGCAGCATAGGAAGGCGGGGGGATGGGGTTACAGGGCAAATTTATGTGGGAGTTGGACCACAAATACAACAGAGTTGGCTAAGAGAACATCCTGGGTTTATAACTGCAGTTCCTGTGTACAGTGACCATCTCACAAATGTGGCAGTGTAAAGTAGTACGTAAACACATCCATCACTTCAATGGGTCTGAATTATTAAAGCCAAGAAATTTCTGTATAGGGCAATATTTGTTTCCTTTACAGTTTCTTTCTTCAGTCCCTCCTCATATCAGACTGAAGGAAATGTACGCTCTATTAAATATAGTTTAATATACTGTACTAAGACTATAGTATTCATTAATATATATTGCTATAATTTATTCTGCACAAAGATGTTATGTATTCTTCATAACAGAGACTATCCATTCTCTTTATCACTGTAGTGACTGTCCTCTGACTTTCTGTACTTCAAAAATGTCCCATTTGATCACAGGTGACCAAAACGGAACTGGATATTCTAAATGAAGTGTTACCAGTGCTTTATAAAAGGAAAACATTATCCTTTCTGGTCATTACTGCTGATGACTGGCATTGCTTGCTACTACTAAGTTTCTACAAGTACTCCTAGATCCTTCTATAGCAAAGATTTAGTTCCATTAAGGCTATACATAAACGGCATATTTTAAAATCCCAATAATTACTTGATTATTTATCAATAGTGAACCTGGTCTGCCATTTAGCCACTCAGATTGCCAGTTTGTCCAGATAACCCTAAATTTTGTTGTCTCAAATCATTTTTTCATCAGCAGACACATAAAATGCCTTTCATTAAAGAACAAATAAAATCTAATGGACCCAGTTAACATTGTTCTCTACCACAGAGAACCATAGTCAAATTAGAGATCAGAAATGAAAACTATAATATGTATGCAATCTTTTTACCAGTTCTTTTTGTGTACAATACCCTCCCCAAGACCAACACCAAAACCTTAGTTTCAATAGCAAACATTTATACTGCACTAGATCAATAGCTTGGGCAAAATCCAAAAAGGTCAAGTCTATTGTGCTCCAAACTTACTATATAAAAGGAACCATGTACTTTTGTTTGCCTGATCTATCCTTCATATAGAGCAATGCTGTCCAACTGGTGACCCATGGGCTGCATCCAGCCCATAACCTCCCCCCTTGTGTGGCCCCCACATGAAAGTCTGCCTGCTGTGACTGCTTAGCTCGTGTAAGTTTAAAAGGTATCAGTACTAAAATTAACTAGCCCCCGCATTGTTTACACCTCAGACTGTAAAATCCTGCACTGTTCACACCATTAAATCCTCCTGCATTGTTCACACCTTTGACACCTCTATTGTTCACACTCCTGAAACCCTGTACTGTTCACATATCAGACCCAGACTGAAAGTGTCCACATTGTTCACCTGGTAACATCTCGTGCAAACTGCTGGAGGTGTACCAGCATTGTGTCCCTGTATGTAGCACAGTATCCCAAAGAAGATTCACTTAACTTGGAGGCCCAGGTGCATCACCCTGAGCCTTGACCTAGGGGAGCTGATCAAAATCATAATGGTGTAGAGCAGGCAGTCAAAGAGCAGTCTTTCCAACAGATGTGTAAAATTCAAAAAGTGTTTTAGATACACTTTGGGGCATATTTACTACAGAGCAAATTCTTTTGACTAAAAGACGAGCAACACAATTTGCTAGCCAATTATCTTGTTGATGGAGAACTTTTGCTGCTTTTCACCAGGCGAATTTATGCTCAGTCGTATGATCGTAATTCTGCTAATTTATCAAGGTATGAAAATTTCAATTCGTTACCCTTTCACCAAAATCTATTTTGCCAGGTTCTGACTGGCGAATTAATACAATGAAGCTACATCCTCAACATTTTTATGTCAGTGACATCATATCCTGTACTCCAAAAAGTCATAAGCAAAAGTCAAAACTCTGGCGTTTTTTCATATTTAAAGTGGTATTATGTTTACAAGTTGTAAAAGTTAAAAATATATTATTTACACTGTTTTATGGGGGGCTCATGGCCTAGGACAATAGAGGATCTCTGTCTTCATTTTTCTTCCTTGGACATTTTTAATAAAAAGTGGCTACGTAATTAAATAAATACATACATATGAACTTTATATAAAGATTAAGATAATTTTTGGAAAAAAGTCAGCCTTTTAGGTTTACTCTCTCTTGCCGATCGTCACACAGTCTCTCAGATGTATTTAAATTCTCCAAAAACAATGTATATAGATCAGCACCTATGGCAGTAGAGAAAACAAAAACCAAAATAGTGCAGTAGGTTCAAATATATATTGCGATAGAACCGGTGTAAAAAAATGCTCATTGAAATGTCTCACGAGGAAACTTCGGGCGACTTTGGAAAACTAAGCGCTGCAAGTGCCATGCCGCAGGCGTTTTTTCATTGTAGCATGCAGAAGACAGGGAAAGCCGCTCGGGGAGATAGACGCCCCCAAAGAAGAGGCGATTAGTCGCCAGGACACTAAATCTCCCTGAATCTCCAGGTGTGACATTACACTTAGAAATCACTTATGGGTGGAAGAGCCTTTTCTGTAGTTTTTATAACTGAGCAAAAAAATATATTTTCAGAGAGCTGTGGTATTGTTTGCTTCAAATTAACTCACCTTTCTAAGATGTGACAGACAGTAAGGTGCAGTGGAATCCTCCTTGCTCCTAGGTTTGAGGTGTAGCAAACCAGGTACAATGAAGCACCAGAACCTTCCAGAGTAACTGAAAGCCTGAAAATGATTCCAAAAGGCCTGTGCCTTTCAAATATTAATCAAATCACTTTTTTACAGCACTTCCTGAAGGAACGCTCAACATGCCACAGCATAACTAAATCCCTCTGTATACACTTGTTAAGTCATGCAGAAATGTATCAGTTGCTTTTCTTGTACAAATGGTGATAATGGGCTTCAACAGCAAGCAATCAGTACACAGCATCTGAGGATATGTCCTGGACTAATGTAACCAGACAGACATGGAATAATTCAGTTTTATTAAATTCAGACTCCACTTAATGTTTTATATGGAAGCTCCATTTAGAATGTGTGATTATTCATAGTCATTAAGTCATAATATGTAGGAAGTTTGTTTTTTGTGATTTAAACTAGGGTTATACAATGATGTACTAACAGGGCGTCACTTTTTAGTTTTTTAGTTTTAATACTGCCTCAGTTTCTCATTTAATAAAGATGTAACAGTTTCCTATTTTGTAATGATGTAACAGTTTTTCATTTTATAATGTTGTAACAATACTGTGTCAGTTTCCCATGTTGTAATGATGTAACAATACTGCGTCAGTTTCCCATTTTGTAATGATGTAACAGTTTTTCATTTTATAATGATGTAACAATACTGCGTCAGTTTCCCATTTTGTAATGATGTAACAGTTTTTCACTTTATAATAATCTTACAATTAGGGATGCACCGAATCCAGGATTCGGTTCGGGATTCGGCCAGGATTCGGCCTTTTTCAGCAGGATTCGGATTCGGCCGAATCCTTCTGCCCGCCGAACCGAATCCGAATCCTAATTTGTATATGCAAATTAGGGGCGGGAGGGAAATTGCATGACTTTTTGTCAGAAAACAAGGAAGTAAAAAATGTTTTCCCCTTCCCACCCCTAATTTGCATATGCAAATTAGGGTTCGGATTCGGTTCGGTATTCGGCCGAATCTTTCAGGAAGGATTCGGGGGTTCGGCCGAATCCAAAAAAGTCGATTCGGTGCATCCCTACTTACAATACTGCAACAGTTTCCCATTTTGTAATGATGTAACAGTTTCCCATTTTGTTATGATGTAACAATACTGCGTCAGTTTCCCATTTTGTAATGGTGTAACAGTTTTTCACTTTATAATGATCTTATAATACTGCAACAGTTTCCAATTTTGTAATGATGTAACAGGTTTTCATTGAATAATGATCTTACAATACTGAGTCTGTTTTCCATTTTACAATGATGTAACAATACTTAAGCTGGTTTTCCGTTTTACAACAGTGTAACAATACTGCTTCACTTTCCACCTGCAAAAAATATAATAAACCTGTTTCACTCTTCAGTATATGGGTATAACAATAAGTCCTGGCATTTCAGATGGTTAAGAATATAATAATATTAAATGCCTATTGCTTAAATATGTGTTTGCTTGAACTCGGAAACACAATGAAATGCTTTCTTTCCAGGCAGAGGTGCTGTGGCATTAACAGTTTTCCACCACACACATATTTGTTCTAGTGCTAAGTGAGCCCTTGTTCAGCCTATTTTGGGGCCCCATGACCTGCTGCCAGCACTACTGAATTTAGCATGCGCCTATTGTTGTTCTTCATGCTCACATCATACACTGCTGATCTGATAAACCTCTTTTTTCCAAACACCAGCAATTTTCAAACAAAAACTAGCATGGGATTGATGACTAATGTGAATGGGGAGCTGTGTTAACAATGACAGCTTACAAAACTCAAGATTCTGTGCTCACTGACAAATTGCAAAATTACTGAATTCATAAAGGGAATATTGCTGCAAATATTTCTTTGCTTCAGTACCATCAGTAAATGGACAACATTTGAATTAGTACCCATGTATTTCTTTCTTTGCTATACATGTCATAGTTCAGGACCTCCTCTTTGCTGTCCAGTAAAGTTATCTGATTCACTATGCATTTCAAAGGACAATTAACTTGTAAAAATTTACTTATTTTGCACAAAATATAAAAGCAAATATGTTCCCCTCTTTGTGACTTTACTGTGAATGCAATAAACATCTCATGAAACCACCCCCATTTTTGATGAGGAATATCTGCAGAACTGACATTAACTCATCAGATTCATCAGTGCATTTTTGCTACAGAGCAAAAAATATCCAGGGTGTATTACAGGTAAAAGATCCATCATCTGGAGAAAACTCCATTTTATCCAAATCATCCATATTTTTTAAAAATTAACCTCTACTGAACCTCTCCCTCACTTGTTTACTATCAACACTGTGGTGTTTACACTATTACATGCACAATTATATATATATACTGTATATATATTCCAGGTTTTCAAAGGTTTTTTTCTGTGGATGAATAGGCTGTATTCGAATTGTTCGAATTGAAGTAAGATCGTATTCGATCAAATTCTCAAAGTCCACCAATTGACTCCAAATCGGTTCTAGGAGGTCCCCCATAGGCTAAAACAGCAATTCAGCAGGTTTTAGATGGCGAATGGTTGAAGTCGAAGTTTTAGAGAGACAGTACATGATAAATTTAGATATATTTGAATTTTCAAATTTTTTTCAAATTCAAATCGATTTTTGGCCTATTCGATAGTCGAAGTACACAAAAATAGCTCAAAACATGTTTTTTTACTTCGTATTTTTACTTCAACCCTTGATAAATCTGCCCCTTAAAGTTTGAAGATCCAAATTACTGAAAGATCCATTATCCAGAAAACCCCAGGTCCCAAGCATTCTACATAAGAGGCCCCATACCTGTAAAATGGCAGTTTTTCCCATATAGGGATAGCCAATCACACATACTATGATGAAAATTCGTTTTTAATAAAAAGGTAATGAAGCAGAGTTTTAAATATGGTAATTTTTAAGTGATTTAAGGGAAACACTAACCTATAACAAGGTCCGGACTGAGAATTAAAATAGGCCCTGGCATTTCATTTTACACAGAGGCCCACTCAGCCCCCACAGATGCCCAAACAGCCCCCACCAGCCCACTAAATACTGACTTTCTATGAAACTTTATAACAGCCCCTCTGGCATTTGCCAGAACCCACAGATTGCCAGTCCGGGCCTGCCTATAACCCTAGATATAGCCTGCTTATGGCAGTAGAATGTGTATAACAGCTTTTTGCTTTAACGTAATTGAGGAGCTTGCGGCATGTCACACTAAGGGGCATATATATTATGATGTGTAAAACAAATTCACAGAAAAAACTGTGTAAAAAGCTGTGTAAAATAAACAGTGAATTTTTGAGGGGGTGTGTAATTTTACACCGTGTGAACGTCAGATTTGCATTGCTTCCGACATGTAAAGAGTTTACGTGTTTTTTTTACACGGCGACTGATGCGTGGTATTATTATCCCCCTGTTTTTTACACAGCATAATAAATATGCCCCTAATAGTGATCTGCCACTGTTTTTGTATACTAATCTAGTCTATAGATAGATGACTATACATCTAGTTTGTGCACTACACAATGATGTATAGGCAAAGCCTGCAGGAATGGGGTTATGGAAATATACAGTGTCACAGAAACCACAGGAAAAAGTTTGCTTTACACATCAAATTTTCACTTGAATTGCCAAGGAGCAAGTCAGCTTAAAGTAATGGGAAGGGACAGAGCCACCCAGGATCCTTGTGATTCACTTGCTGACAAGCTTACGGTACTTTGTTACATGCACATTTCAGCGTTAATTATATCCTCACAATACATCTGCAACCATACCAGCATATTGCTCGTTTCAGGGTCTCCCTACAGAAAATCCCTTCTGATTCATTAAAAATAATCCTCCATTTCATCTCACATCAGAAACGACATTGTCAGAGTGCATATCTCACAGTGGAGAGTGCTGACTAAATCGTCAGTGGTGTCATGGAAGCGTAATAATGATTACTGAATCTTCAGAAATCACACCCCCTTTAAGTACTTATTCATCTGAGGTGAATATGTAGGGGACCCTATTTATTAGGCACACAAACTCTTTCCTCCTTGGATTGTAATTTTTGTGAGTAGAACACTCTCTCATTGTCCTGCTTTATCCATTACACCTTGATAATGTGAAGTGCTATGTAACATATAAAAAAATAATATTAATGATAATGAAGACAGCCAACTCCCCCACACCCCGTTTGTGGTCAGAGTGTTTGTGCACTTCCTAACAACACTCAGTAGAAAGCTGTCATTCCTGTCTAAGTCCTCTCCTAGGTTGGATGCTATTCCTCTGTTAGACAAGGGCAGAAGGTCACAATCGATTTTGGAGGCCACCTGGAGAGACCGGGCCATGAACTGACTCAAAAAATTTATATCAGATCTGGATTAGTTGACCTCACAGGGCTAGAGCCAGACTAAAACTAACTGCAGTCTGTGGCCTTCCAGGCCTAGCTGGGAGAAAGGGCAAAGTGAATGACCCTGTTTGCTGACCTCTTCAAACTTCAGCAGGATTATTCTGGCAGTTACCACGGTGACTGTGCAGCCCAAGCTTCTCTTTCTTACTAAGAAATTCTACCTAGCAGCACTGATATAGGGGGAAAAGTTTGATATGGTTATCCCCACATTTCACTTTTTGTAACTGGGATCAAAGATATGCATTCATTAATTGTTGCCCAAGGCAATCTGTAAATATACGTGCTTAATGAATTATGGAATAAGAATGTAGATATTTCTAGCCTTTTTTCACCTGCCTGCTAAACTGCAACCCCTTGCCAGGAAAAACCTGTAGATATATATATATATATATATATATATATATATATATATATATATATATATATATATATATATATATATATATATATATATATAGATATATATACACACACACACACATATTGAGTTTAGAAAAACAATCGCACTCACAGGTCTTGTAAAAAATTAAAAAAGTGGATTCCTGATTACAGCTTCGATGTGGGGCCTGAAACGTAAACTAAATCCACTTTTTTCATTTTTTACAAGACCTGTGAGTGCGTTTGATTTTCTAAAACTCAATATGTTGCAATAATTTTGCTAGCACCCATATATAGTGACGCACAGCCCTCCGTTCCAAGTTCCAACCTGGGTGCACGGTAAAAAAGTTACATATGCATAAGTAAAACCAGCAGCATCAGGATTTTTAGAAAATGTACATGCAACAACATACTTTCTACTAAAAATCCTGGTGTTGCTGGTCTTTCTTATGCATATATATATATATATATATATATATATATATATATATATATATATATATATATATATATAAGCAATTATTTGATCTAAACCTGTCACAAGAAAACTGTACTGTTGATGTTCTTAAAGTCTAAAATAAAATAATGCTACATTTAAGAAAACTTACTGAGTAAGATCCTCGGCACTGCCGGCGGTGCTGACGTCGCAGGTGTCCGCAACTTGGAGTGTGTCCTGGTTGACGCCGGTGCGGAGCATTGTGACGCTGAAGAATTGGCGCCGAGGTCAAATGTATTTAAACCAATTCTGAATTGCAATCTGTGCCTGGTTATCGTGGTTTTTCCTGAGCCTTGCTATACAAACTCTATATCGCTAATTCCTGTGTCTGACCCTTGCTTGTCCCCGACTTCTGAATCTTCGCTGCCTGTCCAGACTTCTGCCTGCCAACCATTCCTGCTGATTTGCTGCCTGCCCCTGAACTCCGATCCGGTTGACTATTCTTCTCTCGCTACACCCTGGTATCTCACTTCAGTTTAGCCACACTGGCTTCTCTCCACTCACAGCTCCCCCTGTATCATCCCTGGGTGGGTATTGTGTTGTGTGAGCCGCTTGTGGGTCCTTATCTTCCAGAAGAGATCCATCACCTCTCTATCCGGTAAGCCTGACACTAGAAATGCTGTATTTTGTATACTAAACGTAAACATGAACTTACTGCACCAGAAGACTAATTAAACAAATGATTTATGCTTTCATAGTTGGGTGCAGGGGTCTGTCATCTTGTAAATTTGCATCTTTGAAGGACCAAGACTACACACATGCTCAGTGTGGTCTGGGCTTCAGTTGGGAGGTTAAGTTTAGGGATCGTCATAAATTATCAAAACAGCACAAGTCAAATAGTATCTGCCATAGAAGCCGATACAACAAGACTGATTAATAAGCAGTATATGCACACTGCACTGGATCTGCAAATACAAATCTCAACACAGTCGCCGGCTGCTGTACAGGGAAACAAACAAAGCTGCTTGAGGTCAGTGTGGGGGGAGTTCCCCCCCTGTTCTTTGTAAGGTTCCCTGCAGAGCAGCTAAGGACCGTCTGATAGGACCAATCTGAAGAGGCCAGAGCAAGTAAAACAAAGGGAGTATTTCACTGCATACAGTCAGGTTTATTATCAAAACAGTACACATTTTTTAATCAAAGTATATTGGAGATAGATTTCCTTTTCATTAAAGAAAGTAAAAATGGGATTATATTTTTTTTTTGCCTTTACATCCCCTTTAAGAATAGCAAACTGCTGGCAGCAGGTGCAGCCTAGGACAGCAGCTCTGAGCATAAGTAGTGAGTGCCTGGCAGTGTTAGCTGTGCTTGCTGAACTCCCTGTGAATGTGCTAAAGATTCTTGTCCTAGTTTGCAGCTGCATCTGGAGTGCCGGCTGCCTCTTGCTCTGCTTTGTCTGCTTCTTTCTGCCTCTGACCAGGGCCTGTGCTTGGTCCTCTGCAGTGTGGATAGAGGGAGGATATTAACCCTGCATTGCCAAGGGGCATATTAAGATATTGCTGAAGAGATATTTGTTTGTCTGCCTGTAAAATAGCATGACTACTACAGAATTATAATTCAGTGTTCGTCATTTGTCAAATGGGGAAATCAGTCATTAAAAACATGATGTTTAAGTTAAGGGAATTGCTTTTATGTTTTACACACTGTGATCAACTATGTCAGACAGACTGTATATTTAATACTGATGGAACATGGGCCTGTTATTGCCTCTCCTGCACACAAAACTCCCCAAAATACCTTCACACCAGCAAAAATTTAAATTGCCACAGTTATAGCATATCATATGTATAATTGTGTAAAATTGCCTTGGATGCAACTTCGGGACAAAGCTTCCTGTGTGCCATCACAACTAGTATGGCAGTTCAATTATTCACATCAAACATGACTTCTGTAAAAAAAAAGCTGTACTCTAACTTTTAATGATTAGCGGCCCAGATATTTCTGCATTGCTGCTTTCAAATTGGGTTGTCTAAACTCACATTTTTAAGTTTTAATCTAGAAAATTGTAATGAAAAAAAAAATCTGTCAGTTAAATTGCATGCAAATTTTTGACAACCCAATTTTTTTTTATGAATTATGCTAGCGGTAAATAAAGAAGCCAATTTTTATTTAAGGAGGATTGTTGTAAGTCCAAGAGAACTTGTTTATTTGGCTTTTCCTATAATTCCTATAATTCCACTGATACGCAGATAATCATTCTAGATTGGCATGCTTTTGGGTGCCAGACTTCACACGTCATTGCATTGCACCTATGGGGGCAAATTTACTTACCTGCGAAAATTCACCATAGCTGGTTTAGCGCACATCGCAACACTTCACCAGGCGTAAATTTGCCTCGACAACGCTAATTCAAAAATATGCGAAGTTGCGCACAGGGTACTGAATGCTTGCAAAGTTGCACCAGAGTCTATCTCCTTCGGTAGCGAAATTACCATTTGTAAAGTGCCGAAATGACGTCACACTATCGAATGTTCACCAGCGTTAGCCACTTTGCCCTTTAGTAAATTTGTCCCATAGTGTTTGTAGTCTTTGGCTTCTCCTTGCTTGTTTTGCTGGTCACTTTAGCCAATTGCTGCAGAACTTTATTGTCTAAAAGTGAAGTTTTAATGATGAATTTCCCATATCCCCAGCAAAGTAAGCACAGTATATTCTGATAAAATGTTCATAAGTTGTTTCTGTGATAAAAGTAGTATGGTAGTCAGTCACTTGTAGAGTATAAGGTAAGAGTGTCATTGTGTAGTAGTACAATTTAAGGGTGTATATTGCCATATACTGGAATGTAGTAAGTGAGAAGTGTAAGGGACATGGTAGCAGTTCTATACTAGTACTTGAGAATAGGTCAGCACACTATTTCACATTATTACCATTATTACCTGTTCTAATAATATGAATGGGAAGTGGCCTGGTAAACATGTGCATCTGTGATAGTGAGATAACTGATTGACAATCCAACTTCCCCCTTTGTATTGCCCTTCCAAACCTGGCACCAACAAGATAGCATAACTGATATGTTGCAGTGCATTTTGGTTTCATTGTTTGTATTCATTCCTACTTCACTATTAACCAAAGAATTGCATTTAGGCAGCATAGAGTAGACAGAGTAGAGTAGGTAAGTGACGTTAGCCTTGATAACTTTAAACTGTGCTTGCCATAAGCTACGTCAGATGCTAAGCTAACAAGCCTTATACAGATCTATTCCAATAGGTAGCTTGTCCCTCAGAGCTATGTTTATTTTCTCACAATAGAGTGATGAAGACGAGTCTCATATGTGACATTTGCTTGTTACTATGATTAGAAAGATCTTTGCAACAATAAATTAGACTGTTATATATTGTGTGTGGTTCAGCCAACTGTTATAAAATAGGATCCGTGTGTTTGAGACCACCAGTATTTAAGATTGGCCATTGACCAACACATGTAACCACCAACCACATGTAAGACGTCAACTTATAACAGGATTTGCAGCATATTTATGTCATATTCTGATCAATGAGCCATGGGTCAATCATAAAGGCATTTAGGCCATCACTTGGGACAGTTGGTGTATGAAGATCAGCCCAAAATTTTGCAATTATTATAGATATTGGTATATATAGTTTCAGTGAGTGTATGGAGGGGTCAGTGTAAGTGTGCGTATTTATGTCGCTGGGTTTCATTTGGAGGGGTTGAACTTGATGGACTTGTGTTTTTTTAACGCAACTTAACTATGTAACATTTTGATCAGTAATAATAACCAAAATATTTGGTGGCATTACCTTTATGCCAAGACAAAACCGAGTATAGAGTTTTTGGAATGTAAATACATAATTTGTTTAAAAACTTTGCCAAAAATAGTTTTCGGGCAAAAGTATAAACCTTGTTTTCTTGTGACTGTGTCACTTGAAATTACATCTAGCGCTTAATGAAGATTTAAGTGGCTGTACGATTTGATCATTTAGGCACAACATTGATCTGTTTACTCTGTGCATGTAGCCTGGTTGGTCTGCCAGGGATCCCAGTAATCATGTTCATACCCAGTCTTGACTTTTTATTGCAATTTGCAATTACAGAATAAAATGTGCAACAAAACTCTCCTGGTAAAAAAAGTAAATTGCAAACAAAAATCCATTGTTCCATTCACTTCAATGAAGCTGTAATATCTCCAATAAACTTGGTAGTGCCAGACACTCTGCGCTTTTTATTATTTTGGTTGATGATAATTGTTTGCTGTAGGGTTATACAATCCTATTTTTTGTGTGTTTTCTTTAGTTTTAATACAACTGACTTATATATATACGTAAAAGTGTCCAGTTACTAGTATTAAACAACAAATAAAGGGACATATTTACTAGGATAGATGTTAAATTTTACAAGTGCACTTACCAATAGCAAACAAAAATAAAAAGCAAAGATTTAATTGGTTGCAACTTTATATTTCTGAAAGAAAATGACTTTCAGTATCAGGCGCAAGCATCTTATTTACTTTATTGATTGGGGCTAAAATGCTTGAGGGTAATTGTGAAGGGCCTGATGCTCATATCTTCCTTTTCTTTCCTATTTAACGCAAGACTTAAGAACAGACATTTAAGGGCATAATTACTCTCCTTCGCCAAGCACTATCCAAATCCAAAGCTCACGTGCCCGTAAGTAAAACTTCAGGAAAAGTTATTGTAAGTGACTAATACGTGGTGACAAAGGATCAATAGAGGCACAGCTCCATGTGTCCTTATTGTTTTCAGGAGGCAATGACAATCTCTTTCAGGAACAAGGCCTCAAGATTCATGAATGTGTGCCAGGAGCAAGCCATATCATTGACCCTAATAAAATACATTACCTATTGTTGTAAACCATATTTAGTAGTGTTTCTTAGCTGGGCAAAAATGGGAGCAACATAAGTGCTGGAACAGAAAGCAAAGCCAACTAAGCATTTTATAAACTCTATATATAATTTCAGTTCTGCGTCTATATTCTTATTAGAATAAGGTTTAGTATATGTGTTAGTACAGACTGCAAGTTTAAATCAATTCCCCTTATACAACTTTGACCAGTTTAGATTAAACAATGTACAATGTTAGGCATTTGGAATCATTAAGCATCATAATACTATTATACCATCTTCTGTCAGATTTTGTAAACTTGCCAAACATTAAATCATCTAACAATTGTCACTGACGTGGGTAAAACCTTCCGTATGTGTGTGAGTCAGTGGTACTGCTTTGTCTTACTGTCTATAAAAAATGTCACCTTACCCCATCATCTGGACCATTATATTCATATAATTGCTCGGAATTAAGATTTATACCCAGGTTACACTAGAAAAAGAATATATTTTTAAATACTGACAATTTGGGGTAGACAAAATAAAGGTCAAATGTTTCGTTTCTCAGCAATAAAAACTCAAATTGTGTGGATTTACCCTTTTTGTGAATTCTAACAGCCTTTTATCTATGTTACTTCATTTATTATACTGATTTTTTTTGTTTCAATGCACATTGCTGATACTATATGAATTTATAACAGATAAATCACCTCCAGACAGCAATGCAGAACTCCAGTGTGCTCTTTACCTTGGAACGAGTTACAATAGATGTGAACAGAAATAGCTACTTTTTTTTCTGATTACCCACACTATAATCATTTTTTGCTGTGTATTTACAGGTTAGGCACAAACACGATATAATACTTTCATAATAAATATTAAATATTATATATAATATTACTGCTGTACTGGAGTAATGTATAAAGCGTCAAGGGTGTACAGATAGGGCAGTGTGAATATTAATGTATGAAGATGAACAAACACAAAGGCTACAGAGTTCCTGAGCGTGAGAGCTAACAGTCTACAGAGTTCATTAATAACTGCCTCCCAGGGATGATGAAGCATAAGGTGGTTCCACGGAGAGTTGCTCCTTGAGCGTTGGTTATTAAAGGCAGTTTTCTCTGCTCTGTTTCTCTTGCGGCCATACAGATAAATGCTGATGCCATATAATCGATACAGGACACACAGCTGTCACTTACCCTAAGCCTGCTTCTGACAAAAAAATAAGTGGAACTGTCACTTCAAAGTTGTCTTTTTGAGTGACTGTTTCCAAACATGACAGACATGCCACGTTGGGTTAACTCATCAATGCCTGGAAAAAGAGCAGAGGTAGATATGCAGCATTCACCAGGATGCGTTAAATTGGCTTGCAAGCATTTGGTATCTTAGCAGGATTAATAAATTCATCCTAATCACCCAGTCCTGGGTTTTTGTCTGTTGCTGATCAGAGCAGGAGCCATGGAAATAAAGAACTCCTGGGGAAAAAACTACACAAATAAATTAAAAGTGTGAAAATATGTAATTTTATCATAGCTATATTATAGGAAAATCCTAATGAGATTACTGGCCTCAAAGAAACGTAGACTAACATTTTTTGGACTATGCCATATACTACCTGTCTAGCTCCATTCGTCTCTGCATTTGGCACAAGCATGTATTGCATAGGTATTCTTTTCTTTTTTCCTCACTTTTTAGGCTATGGAAGTCACAGACAGGTATCATTTATTGCATCACAGTGTGGATGGCTTCTGTACATTTATAGTAAGCACAACTTGAATAGATGCAGAGCATGTTGGACCTCAGTCCAGAAAGTTTCTCTTCATTTATCTTCATAAAATATACACTGGCTGGTGGTTTAAGTTAAACTAATACGGCTCTTGCCATAATTTCTCTGCCCTGGTTAAAGGGGTAGTATATACTTTGATGTTTGATGAAAAGTGCTAGTACAATATATCATTTTTCCCTATTGTTTCAATTAAGAAAAATCAATGTGATTTGGGTTACTTAGGGGCAGATGTATTAAGGGTCGAATATCGAGGGTTAATTAACCCTCGATATTCGACTGGCGAATAAAAATCCTTCAACTTCGAATATCGAAGTCGAAGGATTTTGCGAAATTCGTTCGATCGAACGATCGAAGGAATAGTTGTTTGATCGAACGATTAAATCCTTCTAATCGAACGATTCGAAGGATTTTAGTCCATCGATCGAATGATTATCCTTCGATCAGAAAAAACTTGGAAAGCCTATGGGGACCTTCCCCATAGGCTAACATGGACTTCGGTAGCTTTTAGGTGGCGAACTAGGGGGTCGAAGTTTTTTCTTAAAGAGACAGTACTTCGACTATCGAATGGTCGAATAGTCAAACGATTTTTAGGTCGAATCGTTCAATTCGAAGTCGTAGTCGAAGGTCAAAGTAGCCCATTCGATGGTCGAAGTAGCCAAAAAAACACTTAGAAATTCGAAGTTTTTTTTCTTCTATTCTTTCACTCGAACTTAGTGAATGGGCCCCTTAATGTTCCCAGCTGTATGAATGGTAGATTACCAATGCACACATAAACTCCATGCATAATGGGCTTCTGCTTATTGATAAGACAATGGGGTGAAAGGACAGGATGGATTTTTAGTGTCCATTATTTTTGTGTAAAGTAATTCAGCTAATTACAAGGGAGTTAAAAAGTTTGAAAGCATCTGAGGTAAGAGTGGAACAGTCTGTATGAGACACAGTGCTATATATATAGCGTAGAGAAAAGGTCCACACACACAGGACTTAAACAATCAATTAAAGGTTTTTATTTTCACTAAAATAAAAACCTTTGATTGATTTTTTAAGTCCTGTGTGTGAGGACCTTTTCTTTCCAATATATATATATATATATATATATATATATATATATATATATATATATATATATATATATATATATATATATATATATATATATAGTATTTCATTGTTTGTACAGAAAAGGCAGTTGTACATTTTGAATGTATACACACACTAACAAAGGAACATGTATGAGTGCATATACATGGATTATTATGTTCATGTGAAACTTAAGCTCTAGGGAGAGCTTGTATGTTTAAGAAGATGACATTTCTTTCAGAGGACACAAGACAAGCCTGGAGTGCCAGAACTGTGATCTGCAGAAAGAAGAGATAACCACCCCACTCCAATAGCCCTGTTGTTCTGCTGTTACTTGATCATCGTGCGAACTTCCCTTAAGTATAGTGCCAGCACAGGGGCCCCCAAATTGCCAAACCTATAGCAAAACTATTTGGTTCCAGTCCACATTTCTAGAGGTGGGATCTGCCTAGGTAATTATGCAGACTGTAATTTTAGGCATTAGTGCAGGACATAAACATGTTGTGATGCATTAAACAATCCTTGTGTAAGCTCAGGACTGAAACAATTAACTTTAGGGATTTCCTGCAGGGTGTGCAAGCTGAAACCAAAGAGTGGAGGTTATACACAGCTACAATATGTGTTAGGTGCTGCCTACCAGGAGATGTAGTAGGGGTGGAGCTGAGACCATGATTGTCCTGGGCCTTGTTGTATAATTATTGTTTTGAATGTTTTCTATATATATATATATATATATATATATATATATATATATATATATATATATATATATATATATATATATATATATATATATATATATATGTTGGCTAATCTAAGCCCTAGCCCTCCAGTCATTATTGAACTGACATCATCCTCCACCTAAAGGATAAAATAGCTGCACTAGGTCACCAGGCTACAATATATAGAAATGGCCTATACCTGTTATATGCATGCACTGGCTTCACAAGTTACGGGTATTGGTTGAATAAAGGTATAGTTTGTCATACAGGATTACTATGGACTATGCCATAATCTATAAGAGTGTGGCACCTGTAGAGTTATGAAGGTGTTGTCATGTTTGGTGATTGGTTGTTAACAAATGACACATGACATAAATAGTTGTTGGTTTGAATAGCAGCTTTGCTGTTTGTGCAACATTGTTGCCTTGTTCTATAACTTGCTCCCAAACAATATTGCCAAATATAATAGCGATGATTCCAATAGAAAACCGTAATTGCCCTTTTACAGCAGTTTCCAACTTGATATTCTGTGCGACAGTTTGGGAGGTGCTTTAATTTAATACATCCTGGCAGCAGTATGTAAAATGGATATAACTGCAGATTAGACACCTTCAGAGGTAAGCGAGATGAGTGGCATCAACAGACAACTAGTGGCAACTCAGTATCATGTCTCCAGGGCACTTGTTTATCTAGGAAAGGTGGCCATAAAGAAACCTACCCAAAGTGCATTTGAGAGGGTATATGTTTTATTACTGTTTATTTACTACTTTGTTGTTTCCACGCTACAGGCCAAATCTCCATATACCAAATATTTGGGAGCCTCTCCATATGAAAAACATCATGCTATATGACTCTAAATAACTCGAGCAGGAGCCTATAAAAATCTCAATCTAAAACCCTCTGCCTGATGGCACTTCCACAGAAAAAAAAGTATTGAACATAGTGGTGTACTACAATCCCACACTATTACAAACTATAGCTCAGTATTGAACTATCAATGTTTGAATTGGCTCCCCCCAGTGGGGAAAGGCTTATGACTAGTTTTTTTTGTCCCTGAATAAGCAGTGTGCTACATATACCCATAACCAGTGTATGCTCAATCAGTGCATGGAATATATAATGTAGCATCTACCAATGCCTCCAATTGCTCCCAATATTTAAAAAGAACAACGGTTGCAGCGCTTGTCTGTAAATGTTTCTGTAGCTGTGCTGTGGATTCTGGGTGCTGTAGATCGTCTGCAGCTGAGCAGTCACGAGTTTAAACCTTCTTCTGTATCAGGCAGCCATAGAATGGATGGGTGTAATTTTTTTGTTATGGAAGTTTTTTATCCACATGCTTTCTTGCCTGTGTTAATACATGTGCCATGCAAAGTCCCATAGAGAAAAACAGATGGCCAGTTGTGCACATTCCTCTCAGGAGAGTTTTTCCTTGATTTTTCTGTAACTCTTCTCAGAAGCTGCTGCAAAAAAATAATAGAGCATTAGCATTTGTCCAAGCTATGTCTGGAAACAATGACAGTGGACATTGTAAAGCAAACTGCACAGATTAGCTGCAATACTGTGTGTAATTCAATGGTTCTACCATGATAAGATTGTTTAGTGGCTACTTATTTGTAAAGCCAAGAAAATATTCAACCATAATGGGCATATACAGTATTTTAATGTGATTCTATGGAATATATATCATTTAGAAACAGCATAGAAACTCCCATACATGATAAATAAGCAAACAACATTCTCATTATAAAATAGCAAAGAACCCAGTCCTATCAGACTTACAGAATCATAGAAATATAAAGTGAATTTAAAACAAACTTCACTCCTGTTGTTACAAGCAAACCAGTTCAGATAGCGGTTGTGATAATGTTGCTAAGGGCAAGGCCAGACGTGACGTTTTTACGTTGTGTTTTTAAAAAATCTCCATCGGGCGTAAATACGTATAAATTGCACTACCACTGAAACTAATTGGAAACACACTATGGCAATTCTCACGAGGCATTTCAGCAGAAACGCCAATACGTCAAGAAACTACCATATCAATAGACTATGGGATCTGCACGTTTGAAACCACACTTTACGAAAAAAAGCAACGTGTTTTAATTATGGCGTCCAAATTCTCATGAGATAAATGACGCATATATGTTTTTACGGCGTATTAGGCTGGTGACGTAATTACGTTGTGTATTGACAATTATTCCCACTCAATTTGCATGTAAATAGCTTTTCTATTTTTAAATAGCTTTTCTATTTCTAGCCAGCGGAATTATGGGGAATGAGAACAATGAGACGTGCATGTTGGGAAAGGAAACCTACGTGCTGAAAACTGCATAAAAAATGCATCTTGATGATCGCGTGTGGCTTCAGTGGCGTATTTATGCCCGACCGAGCTTTTTTAAAAACGCAATGTAAAAACGGCACGTCTGGCCTTGCCCTAAAACGTAAACTTTAATAAATACTCCAATTAATACATGCTACCCTTATATACTGTGTATATATATATATATATATATATATATATATATATATATATATATATATACTAACTGCATGCCCCTAAAGAAGCTGAGCAATAGGCAAAATGCGTAGCTTCCACCCATTCCCAACGTAGATAGGCAGGTTCTGCGCGGGGGAAATTTTGGAAGGGAAAGTTTTGCCCATTATTATAACACTATTAAGTCATAATGTGACATGTGACTGAGAACTAAATACTATAGTTGGAATATTGCAAAATAAGAACAAGTGTATGTAATTTTTGTGTGTGTAGCATGTATTAATTGCAATATTTATTAAAGGTTAAGTTTTATCAACTTTATTACGGCTATCTGAACTGGTTTGCTTGTAAAGTGTGTTTTAAATACATTTTGTCCTATTTTGTTTCAATTTTAGTTTGAATATCTTGGATAGGTTTGGCTCACTTGCGGATAAGCGGTTGCTTGAGACATTGTTTGCTCATTCTTTTGGTGAAACACAATGTGAAAGTAAAGGCACAAATAAGTTGTACTTTCCCTTTATGGCAGAGGATGCAAAACCTTCATACTGATTTAAGTTTTGCTGTAAAAAGAATCAGCACTTGGGCAAATTGCATAGGCAACAGCTTTAGTTGGCCACAGAGCACAAAGAGTTAACATCATGTTCTCTTAGGGCAAACTAGATGGAAGTGGGACACGCATTCCTCTGCTCCTGCTTACCAAAATGATGGCAGAGGGGCCATTCTGGGTCTGCGGGACCAAGTAAAGCATTAATTAAGCCAACAAAATCCCTAGAAATGTATGGATAGAGCATAATCAGGCCTCCACAGCAGGCTATAGAGAAGGAACAAGCGGACAGCCCAGAGAATAGGAGCTACTGTTAAGAGGAAGCCATGCATATAATTAGCTATATTTAACATAGCCATTTTAATGATCACTTATTAAAAGTGCATTTATTTCAACAGCCTAGCTCTACAATTTACCCAAATCAATTTTATAAGTTAAAGAAAGGGTTCATGATGCCAGCTAAACGGGTTGACTGCCTTGGGCCACAGACAGGAATAGGTGTCACTTTTATCTGCCTTAGGGGATGTTAGAACTTTACCATGTCAGTGTCATATCAATGAATCATTAATTAAGCAAGTTGTTAGTATTCCAGGAGTAATCTAGAGACAAGGTGGCCATACATGGGCAGATTAAAGCTGCCAATATTGATTCGGCATCCAGGGTCGGACTGGGGGGCCCGGGGCCCACCGGGACTGCTGTCCAGGGGCCCCCCTCCGGCCCCCTGCACCCCTACTAAGATGCGTTGGGCCAGCAACACCGCCGCTTGGCGCGTATGCGCAAGAGCGCCGTTCGGCGCGCATGCGCAACAGCGCCGTTCAGCGTGTATGCGCTGGCGGCGCTGCGCATCGCCGGAAAAATTTTTTTTTCCCACGATTGGAAATATCTAGAGAAGGGTTCTGGCCCGGCGGGGGCCCACGAGGGTCGGGCCCACCGGGTTTTTTCCCGGTTTCCCGCTGGGCCAGTCCGACACTGTCGGCATCTTATCTGCCCATGTGTGGGGGCTCCCGACGGATCCTCTTGATCGATATCAGGCCAGATATCGATCAGTCAAGTTTGATTTTTTTTGTACGATCCAGGACCGCATCGGCTGGAGCCCGTTCGTAGTATTGTAATCCGAACGTTCGGCCGAACATTTGGATTCATCCGATATCGACCAGCTGTTAGTGGGCATATTGGGTTAAGGTCAGCTCGTTTGGCGAATGATTCTCCAAGAGGTTCATACTCAGGGGCTATTCCTAGTGGGGGCTGGGCAAGAGGCAGTATACTCCCCCGTCAGGCCCGGACTGGCAATCTGTGTGTTCTGGCAAATGCCAGAGGGGCTGCTGTAAGTTGTCATAGACAGTCACTATTTATTGGGCTGGTGGGGAGCTGCTTGGGCCTCTTTGTACTTGGAATGCCAGCGCCTATTGTGAGTCCGGACCTGTCCCCCGTGCAGCCTCAAAACCAACCTGCTGCTTTCACATTGATCCTGAACTATGGACAACAACTCCCAACATACCTTGACCAATGAAGGCTGCCCTTTCTACTGTAATACAGCATCGGGAGTCTACTTGGCAGACAAAAGTTCAGAAGTATATTTGTGTCCATTTAGTAACACTTTATAAACTTCCCAAACAAACATATGTGGCAAGGACATCACCAGTGTATCAGACAAAAAAACAACCCTTAAGCCATTTGTTCTGAGCAGGAGTCCTAATTCCTGATTGCAAAACGTTGAGATGTCCAGCAAAAGCACTTAGAGAATTTACAAGGACATAATACCTGCCATGATGGGTTCTGATGGGAAAAGGCCCAAACATATGCAAACATGTAAATATGTAGATAGCTGGCCACAAGAGGTGTCCTACTTAAAGGTAAAATATGCTTCCCCTTTAAATAAACTGCATAGAATTGCCAGAAACCCATATTTAACTAGCTGGCAGTGTTTACACAACACTGAGCAAGGGAAGTGCAATGGAAATGAAACCCAGAGGGCACAAACTGGTTCTATTCAAGTGCATATCCCTCTGCATAAGTTAAATGGAAAAGAAGATATTCAGCGGATAAATAAGGTTAATGCTGGCTACACAGTGAAATGGTTATAGGATGCTGCCCCCCTATGGGCCATTAGTGTGAGATAGATAGCCCAGGGAAAGTGGGCCACACCAGATGCTTGGGAGAGGCACAGAACAAAGGGTCTGCTCATGCAAAGGGGTCTTATTTGTGAGCAAAGCCTGCACCAGTGCTCCAGCCAGATGCGCCCTAATAAACTCTTCTGCCCACTCTGCTCTGTGGGGAACTTTAGGCACTGTATCACCAGGCTACCCCTAGAGAACAGAGGGAGGACTGTGTTTTGACAAAGAATTGGTGCATAGCTTTAAAGCAGGGGTCCCCAACCTTTTTTACCCGTGAGCCACATTCAAATGTAAAAATAAGTTGGAGAGCAACACAAGCATGGAAACTGGTACCCCTATGAGGACTGGCAGCCTATAGGAGGCTCTATTTGGCAATTAAAATGGTTTTTATGCAACTAAATTTGCCTTCAAGCCAGGAATTCAAAAATAAGCAGCTGCTTTGAGGCCACTGTGAGCAACATCCAGGGGGTCGGAGAACAACTTGTTGCTCACAAGCCACTGGTTGGGGTCCGGGATCACTGCTTTAAAGCAAGTGTTCTTAGTAGTGCTGCATTTTCCAAAGGTTCTCCTTGGGTGTAGGACTGTGTGGAGTTGTTCTCTTTTGTCTTTACCAAGGCTGCTTACTTTGCAGGCCTCAAGCAGTATTTGACTACATTTCCCAGCAACCTGTGAGAGCCTTCTAGGACAGTAGTAGAGCAGGAAAAAAATAAATTTTATTGGTGTGTAAATAGTCATTGTTCTAGGTGGGGAAAAAAAATCAGTTATACAGTTATGCGTGCAAGAGATGGAGTATACAGATGCTAGACCTGTGCTTGAGTGGGTTTCTCTAAGGAGGCAAAAGCTGGCATTGTGAAACCAGACCCCCCCCCTTTTTTTATATGCACGAGTATCCCCAGAATTCCCCTGGGGATTGACCCTGAGGACCAGTGGCATAACTAGATATTACTGGGCCCCACAGCAAATTATTTTTCAGGCCCCCAAAATGTTTAGAGGTTGACTTGTTTCTCCAATATTTATTGAAATTGTATATGAATTAGGGACTCGTGGGGCCCCTATACCTCCTGGGCCCCCCTGCAGCCGCAGGGTCTGCTTCCTCTATAGTTATGCCCCTGCTGAGGACATTATTCAGAGGGATGACAGGCAGGAGCTCACCACGGGCATTTGGAAGATAAAAACATGGTTCAAACGTATTAGAGGGTAAATGTCCATTAAAATCCGGATGGTAGATTCGCAGCTCCTACATAGTGGGCGCCCCTAGGCCCACTGCCATTTGTCACCCTCCCCTCCAGGGGGACAGGAGCAATGGGGATTGGCGCATGGGAAATTTAAAAAATGTTTATATCAACAGTTCATCCCCAGTGTTTTGAACCTATGTGGGTGTGGTTGGGCAGCATGCTAAAATCCTGCAGCCCTAGGCCTGGGCCTAGGTGGCCTTTCCACAAATCTGGGCCTGTAGATTCGCAGCCCGACCCTTGTACTTCCCTACAGCTCATGTTCACCTACAACTCATGCAACTCACCGCAGATGGGGTTTTAGGAATAGTAGCTGAACAACAGCTGGAGGGCTTCTCTCTGTTCAGGGGCGTAACTACAGAGGAAGCAGACCCTGCGGCTGCAGGGGGCCCCAGGAGGTATAAGGGGGCCTATGAGGCCCTAATTAATGAGAAATGTCAATATATATTGGTAAAACAGGACAACCTCTGGAAATGTTGGGGGCCCTAAAATTAATTTGCTGTGGGGCCCAGTAGCATCTAGTTACTCCACTGTCTCTGTTCCTAAGTACATATTGACATATTTATTCATCTGCTGGTGCAGTGCATGTTTGTGTCTGCTGATAGAGAGGAAGAAATCATACTTGTGTTTTTGTTTTCCCTTCTTTTCCTAGGTCTCTTCTTGTGGGGACATTTGTGTGTGTATGCCTCCCAACTAGGACACATCGCTTTGGCGCTGACAGAATAAGGTGGCCATAGACACACAGATCCGATCGTACGAATCGAGGATTCGTACGATTTTCGGATCGTGTGTGGCGTGTCCCGACTTCTTTCGTCCGGCGGAGATCGGTCGTTTGGTCGATCGGTCAGGTTTGATTTTGACCCGACCGATCCCGCCGGAACCCAGGGCACATCGTAATCGGATCGTTCGGCCATGCGGCCGAACAATCAGATTACACCCGATATAGCCATGTTTGTTAATGGCATATCGGGGAAAGATCCGCTCGTTTGGCGATGTTGCCAAACGAGCAGATCTTTGCATCTATGGCCACCTTAACTCTCCCCCTGTTGTAGGATTGTTATTTCTGTGTGTGAGATTTACAGGTGCCGATGCTCTTACATTACAATAATGGGACAAGGAAAGTTTCATGGGGGACAATAAATGTCATCTAAAAAACGCCGAGGTTATAATATTGTATAATTAGGGACTGTCGAACTGCCAGTGACTGTCCCTGTAAAACGAGACAGGATTGTACGTACCTAGTTACACATAAAAGGAATCTTCTATCTCAAAGCAAACGAGGTGCAAGCTCTTGGGGTTAGGGACTTAACAAGACGTGCGCGATCGGCTTTCATTATTATATAAATGTATTTCGTTTGATACACGAATGAATGAATGATGTGATTTAAACTGTTTCATGAGTTCACGGTTTTAATTACTATCAGCACCATGAGCCCTTTAAGTGCGGTCGAAGATGGTTTGTGATATGGTATTGTCTGTAGCCCTTGCATTGGTATATAACAGTACAATAGAGTGCAAGCTTTGCGGGCACAGGCAGAACTGTGGGTGCCCCGGTTCTAAACCACTAGGCGCAATAATTGTTCTCTGCGCACATAAATGTTATGAAGCGAAAAACCGGCCGTGGATGGAAGGAAAGAGTTTGTGAGAGAGTTAGTGGAGTTATTTGTACACGCTGCTTCTCACTCCCCCTCCGCCCCCCTTTCCCCTTCTCCCAGGATCCGATGCAGCAGGACGAGGAATGTTATACATCATCCCAGTCCCCCGCTGCTGGCCCTGCTTAGTGCATCAAAGCTGCCATTGTTTCCCGCTTGGGGTGAAGCAGCAGGGCCAGGAGAGGGGAATGTTCCCATTCAGTGCGCCCCCCTGTCACCCCTCTCACTGCCTCACACACAGGTAGCAGCTCTCTGGCCTGGGACACATATACAAAACGATAAATAAATAAATAGATAGACAGGCAGATAATAGAGATAGATAGATATAGATAGATAGATAGATAGATAGATAGATAGATAGATAGATAGATAGATAGATAGATAGATAGATAGATAGATAGATAGATAGATAGATAGATAGATAGATAATAAATAGATTGATTGAGATAGATAGATAGATAGATAGATAGATAGATAGATAGATAGATAGATAGATAGATAGATAGATAGATAGATAGATAGATAATAAATAGATTGATTGAGATAGATAGATAGATAGATAGATAGATAGATAGATAGATAGATAGATAGATAGATAGATGATAGATAGATAGATAGATAGATAGATAGATAGATAGATAGATAGATAGATAGATAGTAGATAGAGGTTGTACAAGGATATGTTTTTCAATTTTATTACTCCCTGTGGGGTATTATTTTATTTAGATTTTAACACATTCTCCTGTATATAGTGAATAAAGTACCCCCCCTCTTGTAAAATATAAGGATATTATAAGTTACTGAGGAGTTTCATGACCATATAAAAACACGAAGTGTTTTTATACAGGTCATGGAACTCCGAGGTAACTTCTAATATCCTCATATTTTGCAACTGGGGGTACTTTATTTATTATAATACACAAATTTCAATGAGTCATGTGACAGAAATGACATCAGAACTCACCATTTATAACTAATGACATCAGAACTCACCGTTTATAAGGATATAATTTACAGGATATTCATGGCTTTTGTGTATTATAACGTATTATCTAACCTGGTGTTAATATATGTTATAAAACCGTTTTTGTGATTCGTTAATACTGCGTTAATATTGTTTTTAAAGTGTCCATAAGGCAGTGGATTCTTTCCCACAGACAATATAATTCTATAGGACAGAATAGCGGTAACTGTTGCTGCTATTTAGTGAAACTGGCCCAATGTATATGAGAAAGGTTACAGATTCTAGATGTGTTCTATGCACCTGCTGAACCCAGGCGTTCTAGAGCAACGATCCCTTCCAGAAGAGCCACTGTGCATTATATACAGAGAATCCCCGGGCGGGCAGGGGTTGCCTTGTCATTATTATTTGGCTTAGGCACCGTTTGCTTTGGGAATGGCTATTCATTGAGGCAGTTGCTAAGCACCGAGGACAAGCCAACCCTACAGAATCCCACACTGTGTAAATTGGCAGGGGGGAGACGTTGGGACTGGCATGAGAGCAACTATCCCAGGAACCCTTCCTATCTCAAAGTTCATACCCAGGCACCATCTCCAGAAATCCCCCCAATTAGACGGCCATTGTCCTTTCCAAGTAGCGCCAAATGCACAAAGAAAATACCTACCCCTGTCAGGACACCGCCGCGCTAGCGCCTGACTTATTAAATAATAAACCTACTGTCAATTGCATTGTTGTTCGAAAAACGAGGCCAATTATCCACCGCTACGTGGCCATAAAGATCATATTAAGGAGAATTAGTAGCCCTGATGTTAGAGATATTGTTCAGGGGCCAAGTGATTAATCCAGCAAAGAAGGGCTCGATTTATATCTACCAAAATCACCCCGACGCAAAGCGTCACGAGGGGCGACCCAGACAAATTCGTTCACTTCGTTTTTTTTAAGAGCTATTTGAGAAGCAAAACTTACTCTGTGGATGGTGGGTAGGAATTACTTTTACTGACCCACCAGGACAAGGCTCTCCGGCACTAGAGGGGTTAACGCTGAGTGATTTGACCAGTCTGATGCCGGGGTGGGGATAGATCACATATGGAAAAACTTATAGAACCTCTCCCTTGTATATTAGGTAATAAAGGCATTGCAGTCTATGCTATTATCCAAGTATATGCACAGAATATAATAAAACAACATTGCGGGAGTTATAGTCTATTCTTTATCAGCTTCATACCTCCTACCTGTGCTGTTTCCCACTATAGGGTCTTCTGAGCAGGGAGAAGGTCTTGGAAAGTGACTGGGAGACAAGTGTTGCAATTGGTGATCAGCCAGTAGTACTGGGCCCCTGGCACCGCATCCCCAAGATCTGTGCCAGGAACAAAAATGAAATCAGTCATTGAACATGTCACCAGATATTAGACATAAGGAATTTATGGACCAGACTGACTCCCAGTCGCACTTACAATTGAATAAAAACCATTCTACAGTTTATGTGCGAGGAAACAATTGGCTGGGCACTAGCAGTTCTGCACCAGAGCCCGATGCCATTTGTCCCCAGATAAGACTTTTACGCTTACATGGCTTTTTATAAGCAGACAAGAAGCAATTTCCCAGCGCAATGCTCCAGCACGTCCAACCGCAGAGCCCTAAGCTGCTCAGAGCAGGGTCGCCAAAGAGGCCTGGCAATTGCTCACTGACAGCAAGAAAACTCTATCACCCAGTTTATGTGAAGGAGCTGAGAATACATGTGTATAGTAAGGCAAGGAGGTGTAGGCAAAGTGCTGCAGCTGTGGGGCAGTCAGTAGGTATAGTGAGGCAGATGATGAGGGCAATGTAGTGGAACTGCTGGAGGGTATTAAAATGAGTTGGTGCCAGGGGAAAGGAATATACAGTAGAACCCACATTTTAAATTTTTCAGGGGACCAGAAGAAAATGGTGTAAAATCCAGGAAAATGTAAAATCAGGGAAATGTATTATGCATAATATATAGGTGGGACCACAAAACAACACTGTAAAATAAGGGGAAACTTAAAATCACGGGATGTAAAAAGGGGGTTCTACTGTACTGTATGTAAGTACCTGAGTGTGGCACCCCAGTGTCAGGGGAATAGGGTGCAACTGGCTCGGTAGGGCTGCAGATTGGATTGTAGATCCAGGAATGTATTAAAGCAACACATTTTGCCATTAAAATTCCTGGAATAAAGGCATATTCACAATATACAAAGTGGGCATAACCAATACCTGTTTTCTCTCATTCCCATTGAAAGGCAATGACTGTATTTTGCCACAGATCAAAAGTCAGCTGAGCTCCCAAAAGTGACCCAGTGAGAGGGCTTGTCCATCACACCTTGCTATACGCCAATTTTAAAAGAAATCTATTTTTTTTTTAATAAGCTGCTCCTACTGGAAACACTTTGTGCTTTCATGGACAGAATGGCAGCTTCTGGGTCTGTCATACACGTGACAAACGTTTATTAAAGGAGCCTCGCTGCTGGGACTGTATAGCCACTTTGTGAGCTGAGAACTGTGCGGGGGGGGATGAGAGAAACTCTGAAAGTGCGAGGTGATGCCATGCTGGCTGGCAGTGTGTGGTCTTTTGTGCAGAATGTGCTTTTTTAGCTGAACACTCTCCCCCCTCTTCATCCCCCATCCCCCCAGCTCACTGCACCTGCACTGGATCCCCAGCCACTGGGAGTTTCTGTTCAGCTAGAAGACATCTCTGACAGGACTCAATTCATCCCATTTCTTCCTGCCTTTCAGTCAGCACAAAAACCGGACTATTGCTCCTCACAGAGGGTTCCAGGAGTCCCACAATGACATATATTTGCAGATCATTTGGGATATCATTAGCAAGTGTGCGGGCTCTCTACCCATGTCCTCCCTTTCATAGGTTATGTCACCGGCCAATTAAAACCTACAGCAGATCAATCATTTAAACGATTTCAATTTAATAGATCCCCAAATATCCCCAAACCGATTTATTCCCTCTCTAAACGGTTAATATTAATTAAATAGAACTGCAACAAGGGAATTATTTTCTGCCATTATTTTTGTTGCTTCGATTAACAGGGATATAATAAATATAATAATAAAGTTTCTGCTTAAAATCCCCCTTGCGATTTCAATCAAGATGCCTTGATTAGCCGTTATTAAAGGCTCATTGCATTATAAATATATAAAATGTACCACCAGGAATGAGTAAACAATGAACCTGCTACCTGTTACAGTCATGATATATAGTTATTATATACGCACATTCCTTGAGGATGTTATACGCGCGCAATGTATATCTTTCTATGTTCTATTATTATTGTTATACATACGCAATAAATAGATATTACCCAAATATGCTTACATCTCCAGGCTGCTAATTACGTTTAAAAACGGGTCTCTTTGTGCTATGCACTATATACACAGCTTGTGAGAAATGTCAATTATTTCTTCTAGTTAAAACTGGACAATGATACACAAATTGCGGTGGTAAATAGTAAATGAACACGTTTCCCCAAAACCAGAATATTTTGGAGGGTCCTCGTTTTAGTACTGTAAAATATAAGGATGATGTGAAAGATCCCTAATAAGGTGTGATAACGTAAATGTGTATAAACGGTTATGTCTCAGGGAATTTCCCTTGTTACAATGCTAACAGGTTGAATGACGTTATTTCACAAAGTTCAGGATGTGACATCTTGAAACTCAGCACACGAAAATATCACATTCAGAAATATCTTAAAAAGTCACGTTATCCCTCGAGCACGCAGGCTAAATTCTATAGGTGTCCAAACACGGATATATAATATGAATGTATGTACGTGAGCCATGGTGTATATGGGGGGCACTGATTCTAGAGAAGTGTTGGCAGCCCGGGTGACGTCACAGACTACTTGTTTTTAACACAAGGGGGATCAGTGTGGCTGCTGCAAGACTATGATAAGGGTCTCCTGGGAGATGCGCCGCTTCCTTTAATACTTCCATTATTTCTCTGTCTTCAACGAGTCTGCAATTTGTAGGAGCTTAAAGAGTCCCCATTCCTGGAGAATAGTCAATGATGATACACTGTGGATCCATTTTTAAGATTGCAAAATGAATTTGGAATACATCACATATGCCATAAATTGTGGCCAAACCCTGCTTCAAGGAGAACCCTGTATATAAGCAAAACTCTGGACCTGACATATTCAGGTACCGCCGACCCCTTACAATGTCCATTAAGGCTTGGGTTCTTCTTCAGCCTCTTGGTCAGTCTTGATTGCCAGCATAACAGGGGTTAAACGTACAAAAGTCTGGGCAGCAAGTGAAGTGGTGATATTACTTTATTAGGGCATGTCTTATTATTATTGATCGATATTATTACTAATACTAATGAATTATATGAATCATTTCTATTCTTTGGTTACATTCATACTTATCCTGCTTTCGCTGAAATGTTGATACTCAATGGTTGGGGCTGAGTATGTGCAATCGTCATGTATGGACGGAATTAACTGGCCTGCGGTGTATCAAATATAAATGTGTATATATGTGTGTATATATGTGTATGTATATATATATATATATCAGAAAGCATGGCATTTGTTAACTTTAGAGCACTGGCACCCCAAGGCCTACGAACCCAGTAATTTGCTTACAAGATACTAAATGACCCTGACGCTAAAACTTCCTTTGCTGCCTATGTAAATAGCGATAAATGCGCCGGTGAATTATGATCAGATACTGCAAGTCCTAAACCCAAGTACTGCAGCAGCACAAGGGTAAAATACATGACTATATTGCCTGCGCTTTTTCTTCCTTATATATATTAGCTGTTTATCCCTATAGAGCATCCACTGGACTGGACCTGATACAGCACAAGTGCATCTTCCCTTTATGAGTGTAGAAGATTGCCGCACCGTTACACCTGGTACCTGGCAGTCACAAAAAGGCCTGGAGACTCTATATAAGTACATTTTAGCGGACCGTTAAATGGTACTTACTATTATAAAGCAAGACCGATTACACAGAAAATGGTGCTTAGAATAGTTAACACCCCAGAGCAAGACTCTCCAGATGAACAATATAGGAGAGAATCAATCTTCTCAAGGCGTTTTGCTTTAAGGTTTTTTGGAAATAGCCACCAGAAACCTTGCGTTTTCCCGCTACCATTTTTAGTGGAGAGAAGGCGATGCTCTGGTGTGACTCTGCCCTTGGCATACAGTGGATCAAGTGTACTGACCCAGCCACCTGCATTTGCACACACACTCACTCAAAAGAAAATGTATAGCGGTAAGTGAGACAGTAAGATGGGATTTCAGAACACCTATAATAACAATATTATTAATGTGCTGTTCCGAGAGAATGTTGTCCTAGGCTTGACCTGACACTAGGTGGGCGCCCATCATTACGCGCCATCTAAGCACTTCTCCCTGGGGCTAAAATAACTTGCAGGAAATGTGCGAGAACTAGCAGCTCAGACTGACAAGTGACACTTACCATAAACAAGCCAAGCTAGCTAGAACCCAGGAAAAATGTCTCCCTACAAAATGAATCCCTCTGCAGCAGTTTTATCCAGCCATCTACAAGAAACAACACCAAAACCGCTGCCTACAGCACCCAAGTCTAGTTTGTGACCCCCCCCTTCTAAACTGGAGATTCAAAATCTCACCGGCTGGTCGGCGGGATTCTGGGAGTTGTAGTCCATCAGCAGTTGGATTCCTTGATTGGCATAAACACAATTATTTCAAAATTTTAATGAGAACGCTTCGGGTCATGACTACTTTCTACATTAAATTATCAACCTTCCTATTTTATACTAGTGAAATCCAACTCACACACAGATGCCAGGGGATATAAATACAGTGGCCCAAGAGACGAATTCAGGGCATTACAATTCACGAATAATCGGATAAATGTATTCATTCATTCACTGTACAAATTATCTGCCAAATATAAACTGACATTTCAGTCCGGTCCGTTCCTTTTTGCCTACAAACTAATGCTGTATCAATATTCCCAAATGTCTCCGGCTACCGTTAACTGTCACAACATCACGTTACGCCGAATTTACTCTGAGAACAAGCAAATCAATTGGCGTTATAAATAATGAATTGAACCCATGTCCTCTGACCCTTTGAGAGTCCAGTTGGGACGCGTTTGTGGTAATAATGCCCCGGAGTCTGCCCTTGTCAAATATTCATTTAGCAGTTAATGTGAGCTCCTGTCCCTAGGGACCGTCTGCATCAGCGAATATTCTGCGCAGGCAACACCAACCTCACCAATCTGCTCATCTCTTTAGTGAAATGTTTCTCCACTAGCGCGGAGAACGTGGGAAAAACATTAAGGACCCTTTATTCGTTTGCTTGGACTACTAGAAACACCCAGGACTGACTACGTTTCCGTTATAAATTACTACGCTCAGAACCACCTAAAGAAAATCAGCAAATATGCAGTGTGCCTTTATATGAAAAAACTGTAACACTGAGTTAATTAAAACGATTATTAATATACACAATTACTTAACCACACATAAACCTATATATATATATATATATATATATATATATATATATATATATATATATATATATATATATATATATATTCTAAATCTATTTATATGTATATAAAATCAATTCCATCCGTTAAAATGATAAACATTCTAGCGTATTAAATCAAAAAATGACGTTATACTGCATATATGTACATAAATAAAAAAAACTATTTTGTTTTTATTTTTTTCTATTCTTTTTCTACAGTCCTGTAGCAAACGGATAATCCGGGAATATATTAATGTGCCACTGTATGAAATCTTAAGAGCCTCGGTATTAATTAGAACTGCTTCACAGCCTGTCATCTGGAATAATTACAGCCAACTCTAGATGGAGATTTGGCTAGAAAATGGAATTGGAGGGAGGGGGCTTGAATATGGATTAAAAATTCTATATATATATAGATAAATGTCTTAGAGTTAGACCGAAACGTTGGCCGCCGGTTCTTTTTTAATGTAAACTAATACAAATGGAATTTTAACTTTTTTTGAAAACCCTGGTGTGCACCTTTTCATTGATCTATATATATATATATATATATATATATATATATATATATATATATATATATATATATATATATATATATATATATACATATACACACACATTTATTTAGTTCTTCGACAACGAAATTGCATTTGAAACAGAACTTCAATTTCTAAATCTAATAAACAAGAAACCTTTGCATCTCTCTCTCTCTCCAGCAAAGGGTTAATCTGGCAGCCAAACCATGTGAGGTAAGATGTGCCATGCTGAATTTACTTTTAACGGATATATTTTCTTTTAGCACATCCACAATTGCCTGTGATAAATCATCAAGGCAATGATCATATCTGATTTCCACAATCAATAACCCATAAACGAATTGAATGCATGAATAGGTCGCTGGCAGTAAAACTAGTGCATCATGTATAACAGTGAAGGCAAGCGGAGGGTTAAAGCCATATTTTTATAGATTAAACAGCAGAATTATTCAGCCTTAAAAGTAAAACTCTAACCTCACAGCCTGGAGTTTCCTTCAGTAAATAGGCCGAAGAAAAGACTTCTTTCTAGGACTCGCTTTCACAAGGAGATATTATCCAGTTTTTGAGAGCCGCTGGCAATTTAGAAATGGGATTTAAACAGCCGTAATAGGCGCAAATGGTTTGCAATACAGATAAACTTTTGTTCTTCTAGTTTGAAAATAAAAAGTAGAAGCTGAGATTGATGCGATCATTACACCGATTCACTTTATCAACAAAATGTCAAAGCACATTTACCTTGTGTCGAGATACAGGCCCAATTGTGGCAGCTCTTTGGCTCTTCCAAGGTACATTGGAAACACACAAACATTTATAGCAAAAGGTTTCACAATTATAAACCATTAAAAAACATATGGAAAATGCAAACCGTTTCAGTTTGCCTTTTTCCATACGAATCATCCCCAATAAATAATAAGACACAATTAAATGTGATTTTCGTTCTGATTAAGACACACAGCGCAATTTAGTTGTTTTTTTTAATCACCATATAGATTTTGTTTTGGTAACATCCTAGTTTATCTTAGAGATTGCGGTAGATTTGGTGCATACAAATAAATCAAGGAGTCAATTCGATTTCAGATTCCATATTTCAAAAATTTATTTATCTCAAACTGTGAATAATGGTGTAGAAACTTAAGCTGAAAATGTACCTGTTATTAGGGTTGGATTAGTTCATATATATACAAGGACTTTCGGCAAACTGATCCAAAATAATACAGCGCCGAGTCATTAAAATACATCTACTGAAAATGAGATAGAGGAAAAAAAAAACTTAAAATATAAGCACAATAAATTTACAGAAATATTACAAACCATAAGAAAATATTTCAAACACATTTAGATTCATGTTTCCGTTGCTTTCTCTTTTTTTTTTTAATCGTCAGAGTAGGACAACAGCCTGATATTTATAAATTAACAAATGTTGGAACCATTTCTTACTCTAACAATAGGGATGGGAGGGGGGTGTAAGAAAAACAAAAGTACATCTTGTGTCTTGTGCTTGTTATTATGGGATGACAGGTGCATGATAATTAATTTGAAAACATTATTTGAAACGGTTACATTTGTCCAAATTGTTACCCCCTCCCCCTGCTTTGAGAAGCTTTATTCTAGAGGGGCTTAATTGACCTATAACTGTAGAAAGATTGCCAAAGTCGCAGCTTCTAAACAATGGCCATTCTGATTGCCCTGTTTAATCTGATAAATACTGTACAAAAAAGTCGCAAATAATAAAACGATTTCTCATCACCTTGAGACTAGAGCTAATAGGATTGGGAAGGGCGTCTGCAAACTTTTCTGCAAAGTTCCTACGTAGAATTTTCAGTGTTTTTTTGTCTCTTTTTTTTTCTTACTCATTTCTCTCGTTCTATACAAGTACCTTTTCCCCCTCCCCAGATTTTTGTTTTCTTCTGTACAAAAATAGTCCAAAAACGAGTCCAGAACAGTGAGGTCCAACCTTTGGCCTTCCTGCTGCTGCTGAACTATAACTCTCAGAAACTCTAGGCAGCTGTAGTGCAGAAACAGGTGGAGGGCCACAGTTTGTCCCCCCTCTAGCCCAGGCTCTGGATATAAAAGTTTCTTCAGTATTGCCTTTTTCACATGTGCGACAGAGGCAGCGTGCCATTGATCCCTGTGCCCGCTACTGAGGCACTCTGATAGTGTTGCGACATGTGCAGTCTGCTTTGCGCTGCGGACTCTGGCACTTCTGCCCCAGGTAGGTACATGCTGATCATGTCCCGGAGGTCCCCTGCCTGGCACGGAGCCCGCGAATGGGAAGAAGAGGTGACTACAGGTGGACTGGAGCTGGATTCCGACTTGACTACCGAGCCCATGGATCCCAGAGACATGCCCGGGGCCCCTTGTTGGGAGTAGGACATGCTGTAGGTAGGCGAGCCGTTCATGTAAGTCTGCGAGCTGCTCATGGAGTTATATTGCAGGGCACTGACATCATAGCGGTGCATGGGCTGCATCTGGGGCGCGTTGTGCGCGTTGAGGCCCGGGTGTTGGGGGTATCCGAGCTGCTCTTGCATCATGCCATACCCCCCGTTGGTCCAGCCGTTCATGTGGGCATAAGTGTCCATCCTCTGGTTGACCCCGGCCCCCAGGCTGCCCCCGACCCCAGAAGTCATGGCGTTGGCCCCAGGAGCCAGCAAGCCCCCGGGCAGAGTGTACTTATCCTTCTTCATGAGGGTTTTGGTTTTCCTCCTGGGCCTGTATTTATAATCCGGATGCTCCTTCATGTGCAGAGCTCGCAGCCTCTTGGCCTCGTCGATGAAGGGTCTTTTCTCGGCCTCGGAGAGGAGCTTCCACTCAGCCCCCAGCCTCTTGCTGATCTCCGAGTTGTGCATCTTGGGGTTCTCCTGAGCCATCTTTCTCCTCTGGCCCCTGGACCATACCATGAAAGCGTTCATGGGTCTCTTCACTCGGTCCGGGCTGTTCTTATTCTGGTTGTTGGACGCAGAGTTGGAGTTGCCCCCCGATGGCTGCTGGGGGGCGGGGGGCTTGAGCTCGGTCTCCATCATGCTGTACATCGAGGCGGCGTGTGGGGAGCAAAGGCTGGCAGAGCGGAATCAGTTTCCCACAGTTTCCCAAACTATCTTCACTTTCTCTCTCCCGCCACAGCCTCTCTCTCTCTCTCGGTTTCTGCTCTCGGGCAGCTGAGCCAACTGCTGTCCCTCCCTGCGCTTGTGACAAGTCCTGCTACTTTTTTGAAACAAGTTAATAGACAACCGTCCATGTGATGTGGGCTGTCAGGGAATAAATGGGATCTCGATGTCCAATCACAGAGCGGCTATCTCTCCACTACCCCTCCAGTAAGGTTTAGCATGGGTTGGGGGCGTGGCCATCAAAGGGGCGGCACCCAGCAACCAACAGCAACAGCGGCGGCAGCGCCTCCCTCCCTTCTCGCAGCAGCAACAGGTCACACACGCCTATGGGAGGAAATGCGGGAGAACTGGGCCATTTCACTTACAGCTTCAACCTGTCCCTCCCCAGAGAGCCGGGGATTTGGCTTTGTGCCCTGATGCCCCTTTCAGTGCCAGGGAGGAACTATTCTTTCTCTCTTAGCAGGGATCTGCGTTCTGCTAGCAGCGGCCCAAATGGCACAACTGTGACTGGGGATGCTGAGAGCTGTGCTGCAACAACAGCTGCCAATGGCTCATTCTTCTGCTTTTGCACTGAGTGCATTGTAATGGGCATTCGGCCCTGTATTTTCACCTGTTTTTTTGGATCTTCCTTTCCTAATTCCACTCATTGCCCCTGCCCCCTCCCAATGCACCCCACCCACCCAGAGCTCTCTATCCAAACACACACACTTCCCATAGCAACCGAATCGCCCCCAATTCACCCCCAGGCTCAGCCTCAGGCTCAGATTTAAACATGCACATTTCCAAGTCGCATATTTGCAAGTCGCACATTTCCTGCTGCAAGTTCATATCCAGGAATAAACTCTCACTGTCCCATATAAAATAGTCAGGGATCAAACTAAAGGGCACAAAAGAATGTGGCTATGGTGGGTTCAATTATTAAAAATGACATTGAAAGTTGTGCTGCCCACTGCAGGGACTCATCCTACAGACAGAAAGACAGACTGAGGCCTGCTGCATTTATTATGCCTTTACACCGAAGCAAAGAGGGAAAGCACAGGGGTAATGTTAGAAGCTGCCATACTGTCACCGACCAATGGGGACAAATGAATAGCGCAAGGAATGGCAACAGGGCCCATACAAATCGGCGGTTTTGTCTCCCTTGTTATAAATACACAGTGTCAAACAAAGCCTCAGCTAACTTTCCCTATTCTCTCGGCTTTCTCCCTGTAGCTGCACACACTTCTCTCCCTTCCTCACTCCCCTTCTCTCCCTCGCTCTCTCCAAATAAATCCTAATAGGTGAAAACTCCCCAAAATAATAAAAGTAAAATTAAAGTAGCACTAGGCACCTGTTTTAAACTAAAGGCACACATTTTTGTATAGTTTTAGATAGATGATATGATGAGAGAGTGAGTGAGTGAGTGAGTGAGTGAGTGAGAGAGAGAGAGAGATTAGATTAGATAGATAGATAGATAGATAGATAGATAGATAGATAGATGATAGATGAGAGAGATGATAGAGAGAGAGAGAGAGAGAGAGAGAGAGAGAGAGAGAGAGAGAGATAGATGATAGATAGATAGATAGATAGATAGATAGATAGATAGATAATAGAAAGATAGATATTTCTATAGCTGCTAGCATTGCTACATGCAGCAGAAGGAGCTTGCTGCGCCATTATGGGATGATGCGACCCTGGAATAAGTCTGAACATCATGTTGCAAATTTCTTATCTTCCTCCAATCGATATTAAAGTGGCCATTCGCGTAATTTAAAAACTAGCTGCTTCTTACAAACGACCTCTAAGAACTAGCGATGTAAGAGCGCCGTCTAGCGTCCAGCCTCGGCAATGCAGACATTTATTATATTTCGCAAAGCCACGGTTTTTACGCACAGGAACAGTCAAAACGGGCACTCTTTGGTATAATTAGATTTGCTCTGTTTTGAGCCTGATGTGCAGACTTAAAGAATACATTATTTTTACAGCCGAGACTTGTGCGAATAATAGACACTCTGCTGCTGAATAAGCACTGACAAACCGGAACATCTTTATGCAGCGCTTTGAATAAAATGACTTCAGACAAATAGAAAACGACTAATAAGTAACGTTGATAATAATAATGATAAAAATGATATCCATTCTACACCAAGGATAGAAATACTCCAGCATTTTTCCAGCACCCGGCAGCTCTTAAAAATGCTAAATATTTAATAATCGGGATCTTATTACCAAAACCATAAATCTCCGGTTTCCAGATGACAGCAGCCACCACGGTTGCACTTTTATATTAGGAATGATCATGAATATAGCTATATAGGAAAAGCCTGTCCCTGTTTCTAATATATATGAGAGGTAATAAAGCGATTACCGTATTAATAACAAAAAGTAATCATTTGCTGGGGGGTAACTGAGATGTCCAAACCCGGAGGCACAGATTATTCTTGCTCTACATTCATACTCTTTGCCAAAATAGCGAATCTTTTCTTCTAATATGAAGCCCCTTGTGGAAGATTATTCTGAGACAATCTGCAATTTTACAAGCAGGGCCCTCCAATCGTTCGTTTCACTCGTTTGCCCTAGTTGTTTTTTTTTTTTAATATGTTGATTTTTTTTTTATTCGTCTAATAGAAAAACGTGTTGGAATCCCGGGTTAAAATATCGCTGCAGATTCCAAGTACATGACAATAATTGTGTATGATACATAATATAGATACACATTAGGAGAGTGGTACAAGAGGCTGCACACCTGCGTTGGGGGTTATGAATGCATTTGCAGGAAAGTGTTAATGTTTAGAAATCCAGAGGGGACCCACAAAAGCCCATACTTTTTTTGCCCTGAGAAACCAATGGAGGTTTAAGTTGCAGTAATTAGGGGAGAGCCAAGCATCTTGCTATTATATTGCTTCTCCCCAATCTACATTGGAGGGAGTTTCCCCGCACTCCTAATCTTCTTATGGAAATGAAAAACTGCAGGGGGGCAACCGGGGCTACTGGGACAATGTTCTTGTTAACAGGAATGTCTCAGCATTGCTAATTAGTGCAGAGAGGGAGTATTTGGGGCGAGATCTGTTTAACCGCTCTCTCACAGACTCACTCTAGTTTGTCATTACTAGACTGAAGAGGACCAACAGATCCCAAGCCAAGTGGAGGCCTGGAAAAGCCAAAAGTTTTCCTTTCGGTCTCCAGAGAATGGTATAGAGGGGTCCCCCCCCCAACCCATGCAGATATCTACCAGCAAATGCCTGCGGGAGGGGGTCTGTACACCTGCTAAGTGGCGGGCACACTCACTAGCACACACTTACCAATACCTACTGAAATACTGACTGCTCTGCTGGGATTACTGGCTCACTTGCATTCCAATGGGACATTCACATTCAATTGCCAAAATTGTTATTGTTATTATAATTAAATATATATCATTTGGATGAGCTGACAATGAATATACCTAGTAATAAATCTCTATAAATCGTTGTACATTTTCAAATATAGTCACACACACATATACACACACACACTCACATACATACACATACATACATATACACACACACACACACATATGTATACACACACTCACACACACATACACACACACACTCACACATATACACATACATACATATACACACACACATACATCTATACACACACTCACACACACACACTTGGGCCTATCTTCAGTGCTTTAGGCGCTTGCAGAACTGCAGTATTTGAATGAAGATAGCATGTAAAGTAGAGATTCATTTCAGGCAACACATAGTTAAATGTGCCGCTGTGATCACAATAAATATGCGACAAACTATCTGGTTTCCTTGTGCAGTTATTCAGACGCCCGGGGCCGTACAATGATCTGTAACTAATGCAGGGGGAATTAGCAGCAGCATGTATTATTTGCATTTATTCATTGAAGCCCCATTAGGGTCAGTTCAGTGTTCGGCCCATCTGGCCTACTAATTCAGTGCGTGTCTGTTACTCTTATCTCTGTCAGGGGATCATTTCTAAGCGACAAGAGATTATCAGGTGCAACAGGGCACGCAGTATCTGCTACTACTGCTCATTCCTGCCGGGAAAAACGGTTTGTCTGTCCGGGTCCGAGCGCCTAGTCTGCGTTTATGTCTCGCTGAGGACACGCAAGGGTTAAATGACGCGCTTGATCCGAATTCAGATGCAATTGTTATGGATTATGCTTTTTTTTGTTTTACATAGAAATCTGCGTGTATTGTACTAGTTGTTTTTGCAATGCATGTATGTATGTATATTTATATACTGGTACCTGTACGTGTGTGTGTTTGCATATATACATACATATATAACATATATATATATATATATATATATATATATATATATATATATATATATATATATATATATACACACACAAATATAGACCATGAATGTAATAATCTGAAAGATGCACAGTAGGGCAGTAATATACAGTCACATGTGCCTTGACGCACCTGACCCTACTCACTGGTAATTTCAGCCGACTGCAGTTGCAGGTCTTTACAGCAGCAGTAGCACTATACACGCACCGTACGACTGTACCATCCAGCAGCCCATTTCTGCTAAACACAGGCTATCTCCAGCATAGTTATGTCCTGCAGCAATGAGTCCTGCATTTATTAATGAAATCCAGCGCTGGGGCATTATCCACAGACAAGCAATATTATCGGATGCTTTCTACATAGAAACGCAAGGGTTAACTAAATGTACAGGGAAAGGGAAGCGACATTGGGGCTGATCACACGAGCAGTTATTCACATTAAAAACAAAAACAAAAAAACATCCAATTTTAACGACGTGTTGAAATGAAATAAATGAACAAGGGCCCGGGTTTTTTTTTTTTTATCTTTCCATCATCATCTTAACACTTCAAGACCCTTCTCTCATTTGCCAATTAGAATATTCTACTTGCCGACTGCTTTCTGCTTGTGCCGCAATTCCAAAGTTCTCCGACTGGTATTGAACAAACCGAAGCGGTTGGGACTGGCGCTGTGCAACTCACACTGTGTCCAACAGGGGGGGCTCGAGACAACGCGCCTCACATCTAAAGACAACCTCAATCAGCCGCCAGAGATGTATCTTTACAATCATAGCGGGTGTTGCTGCTACAGATCTTTAGCCTACAACACGTACAGAAAAAGAGATTAAAGACTGAAGCAGGGGTTTCATACCAATTTGGGCCAACTTAAAGAATAGCAGAGCCGCTCCACTTTGATGTCTGCGGAAATAAATGGAATCTATAGCACTTGTAATAATCTAGCACTCCAATACAAATCTCCCCACACCACCAGCAGAAATTCACTTAAAAAAAAAAATCTAATATGTATTAAAAGGCTTAGTAAATGACATGCACCCCCACTAATCCTGACATTGACTGTAGATGTGACTGCAGCCTTCCAGGTGGTTCTTTTCATTTCCAGACTGTGTAAGTTTCCCAGATTCCTATTAAACATAAAAAATATATATATATATGGACAAGCAATGAATGTGGCTTTAATGCTAGTGAAGAAAGTTTGAATGGTGGCTTCATCATAAAAATGCTCCCCCCAATGCCTACTAATACCCTGCCTTCACCTGCACTTAAATTGTACTCCTTAATTACAGCAGTTGGGGATGTATGAGCAGAAATGAAATTAGCAGTCATTACCAGTCCCTTAACTCTGCGGTGCTTCTGAACAGCGCTAAATTAGCTTTCCAGTCTTAACAAAGGCTCCATAGCAAGCGGTGGGCTGTAAATAAGACAGCGCGACCTGCCCTCAACACCTTTTCTCTTGTCAATCACAACTGGATCATTCAACCAGAGATTAACCTCTATCTTCCTTTTTTTTTTTTTTGTAGAGAAAAATATAGAAAACCAAGTTAACAATCAGAAAAGAGTCAAAGTTCCTTTAAATCGTGGGATAATTAATCAAAGTCAGGAACCCCAATCTTCAGAATTTCGCCCCCAGAGCACCACAATAGGTACAGCCATTGAATTAATTTTCATTGCATCACCCAATTTACAGCACCACCCAAAGACCTTGTCTGAAGAGTGTTCATTAAAACTGCCAGTTTGTGTGTTTCTATAAATAGCGAACAAATACCCTCGGGCTTGCCCCTAAAGAGTTTAAAGAGGGGGAAATGCAATCCAAACTGTAAATACAGAGACAAGGAAGGCTGAGAGTGAAAGGGCATTTTCAGATACAACAGATGATATTCCTTATCCATCAAGAGGGGGCGGCAGAGAGTAGTCCATAATATCTGAAAGGTTAAAGTGTAGAATTGTATTTCCATTGGTTTTTCATGACAAGGATTCTGTCGTGATTTTTATGGTGTAGTTTTTATTTCTAAATTACACTGTTTAAACTGCAAATTATTTACTCTACAATATACAATTTAATTTCTGAACCAGCAAGTGTATTTTTTTTAGTTATAATATTGGTGTGTATGCAGCTATCTCAGGTCAATTTGACTGGTCATGTGCTTTCAGAAAGAGCCAGCACTGTAGGATGGAACTGCTTTCTGGCAGGCTGTTGTTTCTCCTACTTAATGTAACTGAATGTGTCTCAGAGGGACCTGGATTTTTCTTTGATCTACAAAGCAGCTGTTATCTGGTTATCTTCCCATTGTTCTGTTGTTAGGCTGCTGGGGGGGGGGGTAATATCACTCCAACTTGCAGTACAGCAGTACTTATATGAGCAAGAGGGATCGAATTTAGTAATTAAAATGGCAGAGTTTAATTTTACAATTATCCAGTGCAGTAACTGAAGTTTATCAGAGCACTAGTCACATGAATGAGGGCAGCTTGGAAACTGACAATATGTCTAACCTCATGTCAGATTTAAAAATTAAATATAAAAATTGTTTGCTCTTTTGAGAAACGGATTTCAGAGCAGAATGTTGCTGGAACAGTACTATTAATTGATGAGTTTTGAAAAAAAAACGTTTTGTCATGCGAACAAATCCTCACAATCCTAACCTATAAACAGAAAATACAATAAGACCTGTGAGACCTGCACCCTTTATTTGCATGTTATGTGCGCCTTTAGAATACATCTAAAGTGAATGTAACCCCTCAGCAAGAAAAAAAACAAAAAACAGTTGCCTACTACAAGGAACTTGTACAAGGAACGAGTAGAGTATATATTTCAGTAGTTTTGAAGGTTTTAGCAAATATAACTGCAGTCTGCTCCTGAAATCAGTATCAAACTGGGAAAAAGTATGGAACTGGAGTCTTGACTGGGGGAAAGTTGGCTTCTGTTACCTTGTTTCAAAAGTCAGATCCAACAGTGCAGGAAACAATACTGCTTTTTAATTGCAATTTTAGGAATAATTTTTAAACCACTGCAAATTTGTAATTCATGGATATAAAAAAGTTTCTCAGGAACATTGTTATTCTTGGCTATATGCCAAAATGCCATTTTAGTTAATTGCTTCCAGACAGTCTAAAATACTACTGCAGTAAATTAGAAATCTCTTTACACTCCTCTGGACCTTGCCAGACTGTACAAGGGCAGTGCTAACTCTTGCAAACTGCCATTCTTTACTGACAGCTGATTTCTTCTAATGGGTGCTCTCCTCATATACAACTGGGTTTAGGGCAATTGAAATTGTCACCATCAGCCGCCTTTTCTCGTCGATTGCTGTACTCCCTTATCATTGCATCTGGACTAGTATCTTAACTCACTAATCACTTCCATCCTGGCACTCTAACACATTTCTTCTCTTTCTCTTTTAACTGCATTCTCATCCGCTGGATCTGGGCACTTTATCCATATCTGCCTATTCTGATTAAACATTGCATCTGGGTACTCTAACTACAACTGTCACTTTTCACTCATCACTGTGCTGCCTTGTTACTGCATCTGGGCACTCTAACCAGATCTGGGCACTGTCTACTTACTGCATCTGGGCACTTAACAGCATGAAAACCAGTGAGTGTGAATGGTGTAAAGTTCTGTTCCTACGATGAATTAAAAGTTCAAAAGCGCTCGAGAGAAGTAGTATATGGTCTCACTATAAGAACCCCTGTCTACGGGTTGTCAAAGTTAGAAAAATCATTATGTATGGAGACCAATAACAGTAAAAACAATAGCAAAAGTAATTATAAAAATTATGTTAGGACTTATTAAGCCTAACAAGTTTCGTGCAAATGGGCACTTACTCATATGGCACTTACTCATAGGCTCACTCAACAGCATCAGACAATTGTGTCTGACAGTTTCACAGTTCTATCTGCAACTGACCGTTCTAACCCCATCTGAAGCTCCGCCTCCGCCACAAGTGAGCCCTCTTACTACTACTTTATCTGCTGTCTGTGCTCATAGTGTGTCATGGTGTTTCTCCTTACTCCCACTGGAATATATGGCTACCATATTTGGCAAGCTGTCCGGCTGTTTTCTCATGACATTCTTGCCACATCTCTTCACCTACAGAGTCAGGCAGTTCTCTTTGCAATGCACTCATTTATTCATATCACAAACTCTGCATTAACAGAAGAGGTACCACTGGCTACCCACTACAGGGCTCTCTAACATTCTCCACCCACAGCTACATTTGCTTTTAGCACTGTAAATACTAATTCCAATCTACTCCATAAATATTGCCATTGTAACAGGTCACACCAGGCATTCTCCGTGTATCCATCGCTAGCTGTACTAGAGTATTCCTGGGCACATCTGCCTCCCTCTACCTTAGCTACTCACTCCCCACAGCTACATTGCACCCAGACTCCACCTGGCCTCACTCCAGTCTCTAGCCTACACACAACAGGACCCTCCTTCATATAATCACTAGCATTTCATTCTCTTGAAATACACTGGGGGAGAAAACACAATGTATCTTTTGTCACAGCATTTTCTGTATGTAGCTGGACTCAACACAAAGTTGTAAAAAGTTTCCCTACAATTACACATCACTGGTACTACACCTATCCTATATCTACATTTACTGAGAGGCAACTACCTGACCACCCAGTTACACATCATCACTAATAGTTACCAGAACTATCCTGTTTGTATCTACACTTGCTGCCAGCTAACTGGCTCCAGCCACTGTGGGTCAGGTGTCTCCACTTTGCAACCCTTCAGCAGTGTCCAAAGCTTGTTGCTCATATCTGAACCACCTCTGGGGTTGTAGTGATGAAAGCGACTGGGTATTTGTCTCTCCATAATTCCCCCTGCATACACGTATAGATATGGACAGCTATAATCAGGGTGCACAGTTCGTGTAGAAAGTAGAAGATACATATCTGGATTCAAGTGGGGGTACACAGACAGACCCTTTGTAATGGGGTGGGGGTACAAATCGGGGGGCGCAAAGTATGAGGCACCTTTTGGAAGTTCAACCTGGAGGGGACACTGTGGGTAGAATGCATGGATACAAATCAGGGGTACAATGAAGGGCACAGTGCAGGCTTGTGAATATTAAGAAATATACATAGCAGTATAAAAGCAGGACATGGCTAGAGTGGGTACAAATCTGGACACACTGTAAATGAACCGGGGGAACTTTTCAGGCAGAAAAACTTGTTTTGTTACAGAAAACCTCACCGAGTTGCCCAGAGCTTTTGCATGGCATTCCTGGGAGGGGCTTTCAGCATGGAATGTGCTAGTGCCCCTAATAACCTGGCAGCCCATGAAGCATCTGAATGCTCCCTGACTGGCACAGTGTTTGCCCCTGATTTATGTCTAGCACCCCAATCTGTTTCCTGACTAGATTTAGCTGAAACACACGCACCTCGTGGCAGTGAACTGGTTAACAGGAGACACCATGGGTTGAGAGCCCACTAGGGCCCCACAGACTATAATGTACATGATTGGCACATGGGCGGGTGCGCTGATCACTCTTAGATCCAAAGTAAAACAGGTTCAAGGGGAGGGGTGTCAAAGTTGGGTTTGCGATTACTTACGTGGCAAGAAGATCGGGGTGTTGCCTTCCAGCAGCAGGAGCCCGGGGATCCTAAAGAGCAAGCCGTGGGGCCCCCATAACCCTCATACGAGCCTTGTATCCGGGTCACAGAGTCCATAGGAGCTGCCAGGTCTAGTCCGGAGTAGCCCAGATGCCCTGTCCGACTCCGCAGTGCAGTCCCTGCAACAAGAAGCAGCGTTTGCGCCTTACAACCCAAATGGCTGTTTTTTAAGAGAAGAATGAGCTGCAACAACACACACACACACACAAAATCAGCTATCCTAACACTGCTGCATGCCCCCACCCTGCAGAAGGGAAAAAGCTTTATATTTTTCACTGGGTATTCAAAGATAATTTGATGGCATTGTTTCTGCTACAGATGGTTCTTTTTAATACAATAACAGTGCTCTTTGTGCATACTACCCACAATAAAAATCTAAAGCGTTCCCCTGAATAACCATTTTGTTCTCTCTTGTATAGGGCCAACAAAAGCAGCCGTGAGGTAATGGGTTCTGTTTATTGAAGCCATAGAATAGGGATTTGATAAAGATTTTTTTTTCTTTTCAGAGGAAAAAAAAGAGAGGGAGAGAGGGAGAGAGAGAGAGAAGACATTACAAGGTTGAACTGATCTCTTCAAATTTTTATACAACTCTAAAGATTTCTCTATATTCGCCTTTGTCTTCTTGTCCAGTCATAATAATAACAATAACAATACTAATAATAATACAAATAATAATAATACTAATAGTAATAATACAAGAGTATGTGTATGGTCAATGTGGGGAAGCATGGCATAACGTTTAATAAGAGATTCTGTTCATAAATAATACAATAATAACAATACCAATGCAATGTGTATATTTTATTTGTATGTGTGTGACTGCATTTACCCTTACACAGGCATACACAATGTTTACCAGCTAGAGTTGTCTGCTATTTCTCCATCCATCTGTCTTTAAGGTACCTGTATGTATCTCTGTGTATATATGTCTGTCTGTCTGTCTGTCTGTCTGTCTGTCTATCTATCTATCTATCTATCTATCTATCTATCTATCTATCATCTTTCTAACTATCTATTATCTACCTATTTTCTGTCTATCTATTGCCTATCTATCTATCTATCTATCTATCTATCTATCTATCTATCATCATCTATCTCTGTCTATTATCTATCTATCTATCTATCTATCTATCTATCTATCTATCTATCTATCTGTCTGTCTGTCTGTCTGTCTGTCTGTCTGTCAATCTATCTATTGGGGCGGAAATAAATATTATTAAGCCCCTTTTGTACAACTGAAGGGCTAGGAGTGAGAGGACATAATCTTTCTTTCTATTTTTCTATCTATCTATCTATCTATCTATCTATCTATCTATCTATCTATCTATCTATCTATCTATCTATCTATCTATCTATCTATCTGATCTATCTGATCTATCTGATCTATCTATCTATCTGATCTATCTATCTATCTGATCTATCTATCTATCTATCTATCTATCTATCTATCTATCTATCTATCTATCTATCTATCTATCTCAATCTATCTATCTATTTGACTATCTATCTATCTATCTATCTATCTATCTATCTATCTATCTATCTATCTATCTATCTATCTATCTATCTATCTATCTATCTATCTATCTATCTATCTATCTATCTATCTATCTATCTATCTGTCTATCTTCATCTATCTCTATGTCTTTTATCTCTCTCTCTCTCTCTCTCTCTCTCTCTCTCTCTCTATCTATCTACCTACCTACATATTGTCCATCCATCCATCATCTATCTATCCAAGCATCCATGTATATTTAATATTCTATATATACTTATCTCTTACTACATATTTCCCTGTATACCAGCTAATAATTATGTGCTATCTAGTTGAGCTCTGAAGGAGATACATATCTTTATAAATATCTTTGACATGTTTTCACTTACTCTGCACTCTGTCCAACTAGACTGCAGCCCAGATGTAAATGAAGTGTTAGGCATATTTCCTCTATAAGTAGTTGCTTTGACTGCTTCCAAATGCCAATCCTTCTCACTAGCTGGCAGTGGTATCATGGGAGACTGCCAATCCGCCCTTATGTACCACCAGCCAATGCCATGTATTTATAGTACCCTGAACTGAGTATGTTGATATTCTTACTCCTACAGGTAGGGACCCCCAGGCAGCAAATGGATGGAGGAGACTGGATAAGTTCTGTAAAACAGTGAGAGCTACAGACAAAATTGGCCCTGCCAAAATGGTATTAAATGATATACTTCTCGCTCTTTCTCTCTTTCTCTTTCCATTGCTTAGCTGAATTACCTGACCTTTTTTCCCCGGTTAAGGATTTTTAATACTTCTCTGCTGAACAGTGGCCAGTAACCTTCTCCAAACTAAGCTGCACGGAATAGCTTGGGGATGGGGGGTCAATGGGACAAGTTCTGAGAAAACTAAACTTTAAATTTAAAAGTGGTGCTTCTGGCAAAAAACAGAGCCTGGCACAGGCACTAGGCGGCTCCACACTTATTAATAATGAACTGGCGCTATTCATGATCAGTCAATCATAGATTAGCGCTACCTACAGTATTGTACTGTCAGTATAAAGGCTTGGGGCCATGATATTCAACAAACAGAAAAATGACTACTGACAGCATAAGTAATAATTTAATAATTAACTGGATAATGGGGGATAAAGTGCTTAATAGGTTCACTTTTATTTTTTCTCTGTGGCAAATAAGGAACTGAAGTCACAAGAGCCAAGTGCTGCTTTGCTAATGTATCATTGTTATACTTTTAGATAGAATAAAATTAATTTTGTCCAAGATAACGATGGACTGGACAGAGGACAATGAACTGCTGATGCCCTGCACAACCCAGAGAAATGGAACGAAATATGAACGTTGGTGAAATTGCATTTATTTAGTCTATTGCGGTTTTCATTTCACCAGGTGCAAACGATAGACCTTTAACTGGGATGGTTGTATTATTGTACATGTCCTCTGAAACTATTTATTTCGTACAAATAGTAGTATAAAAAATAAGTTTGATTTCTATATTCGTAAAGAACGCTGCTTTTAGCGACAGAGGCGCAGAGAGATAGCAGGGGGTTAAATAGGTAGCCAGGTTACAGGTAGACACACCGGGCTGGAGGCATACGCCATATATTAGTGCACATTATGTGCATGACTAATTCTGAATGGGGAGAGCTGAATGCAGATACAGGGAACATTAACTCAGCGCATGCCGGATGCCTCCTAAGCCCAAAGCTACAGGAGGGTATTTCTAAACCCTTTTCCTACATTCCCGCAGGCACCGCTGCCATTAGGCTCCACTCTAACCCTTTATCCTCTAGGTCTCCCAGCATTAGACTCCATTCTCTCAGGACCATGCATGGTTTACTTGACAATTACAAAAGCGGGCAACTTTATATATGGACTAAAATGCAATTTCCTCCCTTGACCTGGTTTGGCAAAACTAAAAGGCTCCTTGGCTTTGAGAAAGGGTTAAATTACAGCAAGAAACAGATCGACATTTCATAGGTTCATTTGGAAGCCAAGCGAGAAAAGTTTTCCTCTTTTGTAGCCCTAAATATTGCTCCAGATTACTTTTTAATAAATCGTCGGAATTGGTTCTACAAATATTGTACCAGAGTGCAGGTGATTCTTTTTAGTATATATACTTTTCTAGTATATAAGAACCACTATCCAGCAGGTGTAAGTACGCTAATAACGCGCTAATATAGCGACTGTATTTACAAAAGAAGCTGATTTCCCTTTAGATCTGCAAACGCGCTAGAAGCACTTTAGTGTTAAATCCCTGTTTTTATTATTCTGGGAATGCTCAAATACGTGCCTGCTACCACGGGCAGAGTTTCCTTTTAAATACCGTTCCATCCGAAGTGGATATTGTAAAACTAAAGCCAGTTTATTGGTACATTGCGCTGAATTTTACATTCATTGGCAGACGATTTACTGCACTGTAAGAATTCTACATAAAGGACTGATCCGAGAATCTGCTAAACCCCACAGCAATGCTTGAATAGAGTGCTGAGCCATTCAAGGACAAGCCATGTACAAACAATAGCCTTCCAGTGCATCCAGATGTGTGTTGTATCGCTGTGAAGTCGAACACACACTCACTATTAGCACTATTATGAAGCCACACAAACATAAAGAAAAAAATAAATAAATTAAAAAAAAAAAAACTATATATATATATATATATATATATATATATATATATAGTATTTTTTTTAATTTATTTATTTTTTCTATATATATCTATATATAGTATTTATTTTTAATTTTTTTCTATATATATATATATATATATATATATATATATATATATATATATATATATATATATATATATATATATATATATATATATATATATATATATATAAATAAAACCAGAATATGCATTTGTATTTCCTTTTAAACATATTTCCGAATAATACAAAGTAAAAAGGAAATGACCATAACAATCAATCGAATGTGTAAGAAAACAGAACTAAATGTTTTGAAATCTTTCACTTAAGATACTGACAAAATGCTGTAGCTTTCCGTACAGGCGATTTGTGTTATTTAGATATGGGTAGATAAATAATTTGGGGGAAATGAGTAAATATAATAGGAACAAAGTACTACATTGGCTTTTACACTTTGCTTTTGAATGAGGCTGGTCCAAGCTATCCAGCCACCACCATTCCATAGCAAATGGTGAAAGTTCCAGCATAATAATATTATTATAATTATAAATAACCGATAATATTGGAACAAAACTAAAGTAATGAATTTTAAGGGTGAAAAGCCCCATTGGCTGGATTGCTATAATCTGTTCCAAATCCAAAACCCACACATTTTATTAGCTACATTATCTGACTACAGAATATGGTGTGAAATCCCAGGGACTACATATATCACTCAAACGCATTGTTATTTTAATGGACTGTGTGTGCAGCTTAATCTGTATCTTTTATTAATTGAAACCCATAGAAAATGAGGTCTAATAGATTTTGCTCTAATTTGCCTGGCAGTGCAGAAGCAGAGGAAGGTTCTCTCTCTCTCTCCCCAGCACACCAGGCTGGTTTGTTTACTGGGGCTTTTGAATGAAAATAAAGCTTCGCTTCTGCTGACTGCACATCATTATCTCTGGGACCATAATCCTGCTAGCAAATCCTATATCTTCCAGAACTGGCTCTTTTGTTTGGGATTGCTGAAAGTTTATCCTGTAACAAAGAGGAATAAGGCATCCCCTCTTATCCTCATAATTAAGTGCGAGGAGTCATTTAGAATCAAGCACAGGAAAATGTACAATTTAAGACTTATATTTCCATGCGAGCAGGGAGGCGACAAGGGGCCCCTACTAATTGCCAACATAACATTTAAATTAGCAAAGCACTTCGGAGACTTGCGTTTAATGTTAAGAGCAACTCTTAATGAGGCTCTAATTTGACATAAATAACAATAGTACTCCATTACTAATCTATAGATGTGGCTAATCTACTTATCTTTTATATAGAGTAATATGGCATTAGCACCCCCCACCCAAAACCACCACACACACAGATCAGACACACATAGCCAGCACCGCACACAAATATTTCAAGCTTTTTGGTGGTTGTGAGGGACAAAGCCAAGGGTAGTGAGGGGACTGTAACAAACAATCCAGGGGGCTTCGCTTTGTTAAAAAAAATCCAAAATTAATACTGGATATCATGAGAGAGGGAAAGGGTTAACCTTGTAGGAAGTTTAGAATTCCAAACACTCTCTTGGTGCCCAAGAGCCTTCAATAGCATGATCCCCTGTGGGTGCAATAGGGCATGACTCTACCAGCAAACTCCTTTATGGCTTTTATATTTGCTTTCATGCTGCAGAATTTCACAAGTAGCGCTTTATCTGACAGTGAGTGTACATATAATGAGCCACTGTTTGCACAGGGTAAATGAAAGAAGCCACTGATTTATCGTTCTTCTCCCTAACTTTGATAGGGCACAGGAGCATAATCCTAGCCGGGGATGAGATCTGTGCTCTGCCGGGATCCGGATGGAGAAAAAGTGACAGTTAAGAACATCTGTCAGGCGTCTGTTTGAGGCACAGACTGAATGCCATGCAGCGCACAGCTGTAGCTTTTATCTGCTTCTCTTGTGCCAACATCTGTCACCGCAATACACTGACACAGACAATTGTCATCACCTCGCGGGGAAAACGTTCCATTTCTTTCTTCTTTTTTTTTTATTCCTTGTGAGTAAATCTGGAGGAGCCCTGGCTCTAAATATGAAGTATCTTTCCAGGAAAATGCGTGATTATGTCAAAACAGAGCGAACATTCACAACGAGAGAGAAAAAGTCTGACAATATATATAACGATGCGCCTATGTACAGTAAATATTCAGATCAGCGCTAATTATGTGCATCTGATTCAGCGCTAGGTACTTCCTGTGCAACACTAAAAGCCTTGCACCTTGCTGAGAGCAGCACAAGCAAATACTTCTTTTTGGAAATGTACAATCGTTTCTTGTGTACTTTTAAAAGCAGTGTGCAAGATGATCTTTATGTGTGTAGAATAAAGTGGCCCAGATTGATATCTCACAACAGTCTTTGCGCAAACCAGATTTTGCGTCCTTTCTGGCCTCAGTGTTTATGTGTGCATACATTCCCATCTTAGATATTGTGAGCTGCATGTACAACACCAGTGTTGGATACAGCGATGCCATATGGAATGATAGAGCTACTAAATCTGTCTAACTATGCCGTTGACCCACATATCTGGTATCCACCAAATCTCTGCCTCTTTTGTAGTGCTATTCTGTTTCTTCTAGAACCCTGCCAGCTGTCCTGTTTGTCCCCCACCAGGTCTGGACTGGGAGTCAAAATAGGCCCTACCATTCCAAGTACACAGCGGCCCAAACAGCCCCCCACCAGCCCAAACAGCCCTCTACCAGCCCACTATATGGTATCTTTCTATTGAACCACACAGCAGCCCCTCTGGCATTTGCCAGAACCCACAGATTGCCAGTCTGGGCTTGCCCCCCACCATTGGCACCCTGTTTGTATTATTCAGCCTGTATATGACATATAAAGAAAAGAGCATGGATAGGACTCTTTAAAGTCTATGTGAAAGTGGAGCAGAGCCAAAGTTGTGTATATTGTTGCACTGCCTTAGCTTTGTGTTACATACAGAGAACAGAACTAAAGCTATGTAGGGCATGTCTGGACTGGGTTTTAAAATAGGCTCTGGCATATCAGATAAACAGTGACCCAACTAGCCCTCACAGGCCCTTTTAGTGACTTCTTATGGCATCTTACAGCAGCCCGTCAGGCATTTGTATGTATGTTTAACTTTATTTGTAAAGTGCTGTAAAGCACCAGTAGCACTGTACAATATCTAAAAGTACACACAGGGAGGACAAGGAACATAATAAATAAAACAAATATACACAAAGTACACAGGGCTTGTATAAGGATACAGAGTTTAAGTGCCATGTGGTGAAAGGGAAAGTAGGAAGAATGTCTCTGCCCCGTAGAGCTCACAATCTAAGTGGGTAGATAACTTATCCCATTGGAGAGGAAAAGTGCACAAGGCAAAAGGCATTGTCCCTTAAAGGGAATGTCAGCCCAAAAACTATTTTATTGACTTAATAAAAAAAAAACATAATTCTCAGCAACTTTGCAATATACATTCATTACAATGTTTCTATGGTTATTAAGTTATCTGTATATGTATTGCTATTGAAAGCAGCGTTTGTCCCTTACTATTCTAGGCCCTGGTGGATCAGACTATTTATCCAATGTAATCGTGTGAGGTGGAAACATGGGTAGGAGCAGGTCCGGATCTATTGATTCTGGCAAATACCAGTTGGGCTGCTGTAAGATGCAATAGACTATTCATTGGGCTGGCGGGAGCTTTTTGGGCTTCTGTGAACATGAAATGCCAGGGTCAAAAATCCAGTCCAGACCTGGGTGGGAGTCATGGGTGAAAGGATCATGGGTTGCAGTAGAGTCCTGCAGCGGGTCGTATACCCGTGGGTACCCGCGGGTTACCCGCAAAACCTGCGGTACCTTGCGGGTTGAGGGGAGAATTTCTGGGTGCGGGTAAAGGTGCGGGTCGGTGGTTCTGGAGGTTTGGGGGTCGCGGGTCAGGCCGCTGATCTTCTCAATAGCGATATTTATTCATTTTTTCTGGTCACGGCTACTTCCGATGACGTCACTTCCAGTTTACAATGACATCACTTCCTGTTTTACTCCTTTTTTCAGATCACGTATACATCCGGTGATGTCACTTCCAGGTTACAAATAAAGGAATTCCTGATTATTGGTGGTCGCGGGTCCGGGTTGTGGATAAGGTACTTGCGGGTAGGGTCGGGTAGCGGTTCCAAGTGGGTAAGAATGAGGGTTGCTTGTCTGGGTTGCGGATTGCAGGTTACGGATAAGGGTCGGGTACGGGTTCCAAAAAATGAACCTGTGCAGGACTTAAGGTTGCTGTTTCGTTTTATGGGCATGGGAGCTCCTAAATTCTTTTTTTTCGGACTGGGTGGCCCAATGACTTCAAGTTAATCCCCTGCACACCTGAATTTGTATTTATTGGGCATGCAGCTTAGGGGACCAACTATAGTTTAACAGCAGTTGACCAATTTGTATGAAAGGATCAGTCTAAGATTAAAATAGCTTGCCAGGCTTAAGCCAGGGTTTTCATTTTAAGCTTCTCGGACTCCCTCTTGTCTGATATGTTGCCAGTGGATTGGAGGAAACTGATCCAGTATTCAAACAGGGAATGCAGCCCCAACTTGCAAACTTTATAGCAGTATGTTTAACATTTATACAGATGTTTCAAGGCTTGTTACAAATTGTATTCTGGGAAAATAGTCTACATGTTTAATAAAAAACAGGCCTTGTCACATGAACATACTTGCTTTTTATGTGGAAGTGAATAGGATGCTGGACAGAGCTTTTGAGGCAGATATGGCCTATTAGGATTTAGCCATTTTCTTTATGAAAGGCACATAATTCTGAATAACCTCTTGTAAGTTAGGTTTCTTTACATGCTGCAAGAAAGGTACTTAATGTGGGATATAATCACTTTATACTACATTAGGGCCATTCATATCCTTTGTATAGTCATGGTGATTTCTAGTATTCATACATTTTACAATAAGGGGAACAGTATTCCCTATATTTAAAGCCATGCCACAGAGAGCACAAGTTTATCCCTTGGAATTAGAAGCAGGGTTCTAGAAAGAAGAGTGGGAAGATTGCACCCATCCCTGCAGAGACCTCTGAAAAGTAAACAAATCTTTAACAGCAGAAAAAAATGTAATTATAACAAAGCAATATAGAGACTTAAGCTGGCCATAGATGTTGAGATTTTTAAAAGATCCGATCCTCATCGTGAGACCACAATTTTCTCGGAACGATTGTACGATCATACGAATTTACCATCAACTAAAAAGACCAATTTGCCAGGAAAACAAAGGGGAGCTTAGCTGCCTGCTTGGCCCTGCAAACATAGATAGATTGCACTAAAGATTTTTTGACCTGGCTGATGTACGATCGTTCGAATCCCACTAACCGCACGATAATTTCGAAGGATTGGTCGGACTTCCCTAAAATCGGTAGTTCGGCAAGAAGAATCGTCGCGTCTATGGGGAGCTTTGTGGGGGTTATTTGGAACCTCTCTTGCAGAATTGCCACAGCCGGTCTCTGCACAGTGCACTCCATTTTGTAGCACAGAGACCTGCAGTTGTCCTGATGAATATAGAACTTCCTAATGCAGCACAAAAAAGTGTCCCTCCCTCCCTCACTTCCTACCCGTTCCCTAACTTGTGTGTCATTTAAAGGGGTGGTTTTTGTTAAGGCAACTTTTAATATGTTATAGAACGGCCAATTCGAAGCAACTTTTCAATTGGTTTCATTACTTATTTTTTTTATAATTTTATTGTTTGCCTTTTTCTTCTGACTCTTTGCAGCTTTTAAATGGGTGTCGCTGACTCCCTTCTAAAAAAACAAATGCTCTGTAAGGCTACAAATATATTGTTATTGTTACTTTTTATTACTGATTCTTCTATTTAGGCCCTCTCCTATTCATATTCCAGTTTCTTATTCAAATCAATACATGGTTGCTAGGGTAATTTGGACCCTAGTTACTAGATTGGTTAAGATGCAAATTGAAGAGCTGCTGAATCAAAAGCTAAATAACTCAAAAACCTCAAGTAATAAAAAATGAAAAACATTGCAAATTGTCTCAGAATATCACTCTCTATATCATATTAAAAGTAATCTCAAAGGTGAACAACGCCTTTAAATGTGCAAGTTAGGGAGTGGTGGAGGACACTGGATGCAATAGGGCCAGATGAATGATCACTAAGGGATGGCTCTTGCATACTGCTCTGCACTTCACCCCCATCTATGGCAAATTACAACTATGATGTTCCAAAGTGTTGATTATTATTGGTAAAAATAATTTAAAGGGATTTTGTCATGATTTTTATGATTTCGTTTTTATTTCTAAGTTACACTGTTTACACTGCAAATAATTCACTCTACACTATAAAATTTAATTCCGGAACCAGCAAGTGTATTTGTTTTAGTTGTAATATTGGTGTGTAGGCGCCATCTCAGGTCATTTTGCCTGGACATGTGCTTTCAGAAAGAGCCAGCACTTTAGGATGGAACTGCTTTCTGGCAGGCTGTTGTTTCTCCTACTCAATGTAACTGAATGTGTCGCAGTGGGACCTGGATTTTACTATTGAGTGCTGTTCTTAGATCTACCAGGCAGCTGTTATGGAGCTGCTATCTGGTTACCTTCCCATTTATCTGTTAGGCTGCTGGGGGGGGGGGTGATATCGCTCCAACTTGCAGTACACCAGTAAAGAGTGACTGAAGTTTTTCTGAGCACAGGTTACATGACTGGGGGCAGTTGGGAAACTGACAATATGTTTAGCCCCATATCAGATTTCAGAAATTGATTTCAGCGCAGAATTCTGTAGGAGCAGTACTATTAACTGATGAGTTTTGAATTTTTTTTTTCCCTACAACAGTATCCCTTTAAGGTCTCTAATGCCCTGGAGTTTGGAGGCCATTAACAATCTAATGTGCATGGGTGGTGGGTGATGGTGATACGCAATCCTGGTGTGGATGGGTGCAAAGTAGTTTAAAAAACCCTCGTTAAGGTTTGTTGAACTGTAAAACACTAATAAATGTATTTTATTTGCTTTTGCAAATTGAATCACACAATACATTGCAATTGCTGACTGAAATCTGATTCACTCTCTTTTGATGCAGTGGTCTCCATTCAGTGGCTCACAAGCAACATATTGGTCACCAACCCCACGCGTGTGACCTCAAAGCAGGTGCTCATTTTTGAATTCCTGGCTTGGAGGCAAATTTTGGTTGTAAAAACCAGGTCAAACAGACTGTACTGCCAAACAGAGCCTCCTATTGCTGCCAGTCCATATAGGGACTACCAAATAGCCAATCAAAGCTCCTATTTGGCACATCCTGGAACTTTTTCAAGCTTCCCAACTCTTTTTACATTTGAGTGTGGCTCACGAGTAAAAAAGGTTGGGGACCCCTATTCTTAAAGACTCATTTATGTTTACTCTATGGCTGCTTTAAAATGCGTAGCTATATAGTAGATAAATTAAATCTGAACCTGGAATACAATGGGTAATAGTCCAGTAATCTTAAATATCCTGAGATGGAAATAATTATAAAAAAAAGCAAGCAAGTCCTGCATGATCATTAAAATGAATAAAAGGTTGTAGCAAACAAGGATTATGGGGCATGTTTAGTAACATAGGAGATAAATATCTGCGGAGATCTCCAGAGATGTTTTCTAACTTGGTTAGGTGTTTAAATCTAATTGATAATCGGTGGCCATGGGCAATATCTCTGGAGATCTCCAGAAATATTTATCTCCAATGTTACTAAACATGCCTTTCATTGCCTAATAAATGGGCTCTCTCTAATAAATAAGAACTGCCCCATTTTGCATGGCCTTCAAAAACCCATTTGCAGTGATCAAGCTCATGCTTCCTAAATCTGTACAGTTTAATAACAGGTGCCATATGTTGTTTACATGTTACTATAGGTGATTTGAAAGATTTCCTATAGAATTCCTATTTCTATAAAGGGAATATCTCAAGACAGGATGAGATTATATTCTCTCAGATTTCTTCTCTGGCATGCCATAATTGCAGAACTCAATTCTAACATCTCTAATGAGAAATTAAGGCAAAAACAGTGTATCAGTGTAGGGGGCTACATTAACCATATAAGGTGCAGGCACATAATTTAAATGTTCTATTTAAGGGAAGTAATTGCAAATCAGCAGTCATTTCTTTTCCACAGTTTTCCTCTATACTGTTTTTGGAAATTAACTCTCCTCTAATAATGCATTTACTATGTTTTGGGTAGAGGAGTGTCAAGATGACAAAACTGGCACACAGATAAAAAAAAAAACTGGTTGAAACTCCTGTGAGTATCCATGCTTCTGAAAGTATAAATAACAGGAGTTTCCTGTTATTTTGCCTCTTTAACATTGCAGTTAAGGGGGTACTGATCCTGTACTTAATTCTGAGCACCAGATTAAGAAGAAGAGAATTATCCAGTATTATGCCTGTGAGTAACACTATAACCATGTCAGCATGAACCAGGTTTACAGATTGCCCTTCCTCAGAGAAACTGTGTAGTTGTTCAATTAGTCTGTACTCAAAAAACATTTTTAGATGCCGGAATTATTTAAATAAAAAAATTATATCGGAGCAGGTATTTTTCAACAGTGGATCTAACATTTCCTAAATCTGAATCAGAACATTTGTTTTTGTTAATAAATTGCAAAGTGTTTATGAATAATTCATAACTGACTGATCCATAACAGTGATCAACCTTTAAAGGGCAAGTCAACCCAAAAATAAAAGTTTGCCTAATCGAAGAAAACATAATTTGAAACAACTTTCCAATATACATTTATTAAACATTTTAATTGCTTTTAAAGTTATTTGTGAATACGATTGCTATTGAAAGCAGTAGAAACTTGCTTAGATAGGGTCTGATGCAGATTCCAAACTGCCAGTTTAATGTTGGGCGCGGGTAGATTTTTTTGACCCTCACATCACTACTTGGAGTTTATGGGCATTTCTCTGCTGCAAAACAGTGGCTGATGTCCCTCGATAGGTCTCAGACGTTAATTCAAATATATTTATGTGTCTTTCATGCTCCCCAAATCCTGAATAGTTGATACAGTGCTAAGGGGTTTTTTCCCCAGATGTACTGTTTTGATGGACTTCAACTTTTTAAAAATATTTATGAGTAAAGTCATCTTAAACAAACCAGATGGGTGGGGATTTAGGCTAAATTCTAATTTCAAGTTTTATTTTCAAGCTGTCATGAAAATAGCAGGACCTCTACAATCATGTCCTTCAACAAGCGGAAGTTGGCTACATGATGCTGATTGAAAAAGTTGCAAAAGGTGTATGAGAGACAATGCAAAATATGACCACTTTATATATATCAATTGTGGAATCTCTAGAATAATAGAATGTCTTTTGGGTCACACATCTAACTCTTTTAAATTTCAAATTTGGCATTTCATACACTGAGCCAAGGATTTTTCTGAACTAGAATGAAAGGTAAATTTATTTCTAAACCTCCACATCCATCTGAAGAGATACTTCAATCAACTCAAGGTTCTTACTCGAATCCTAAGGCTTTTAATTACTCAATTGAGTTGCATGACATGCAAGGCTGCAAAATTCACATTTGTTATGCCCATAGTTATAGCTTAAATATTTCTTTAGCCTGATTTAAGTAGAATGGGTCAGGAAACAAGGTGTCCTCTGTGTTCTTCCAGCATAAGATTGACCTGCATGTTTTTAAAACTATTTTAGAACTCTAAATAATTGAATTATAGTATAGTATCTCTCCATCCTATGAAAGGATTCTGTTCATATTCAGCAACAAGCTATTAAATCACATATTTGTTGACTTAATTAAAATTGAATTTAAATATCATACCAGGATATTACAGTAATTTTCCAAACAAGACACTGCAAATTGATTAAGTTCCAAATCCACTTATCACATCACAAGAAATCCATCAGAGTTTTGCATTTCCAAAGAGTGTGGGTAAATATGATTCTTTATGATCATTTTGAGGTACACCCAGTGACTACTAAGGATGTCACTTTTTTATCTACATTGTTGCAATTATTTATGTGGCAAAGAATTTGCCTGATTTGTTACTGTTAAAGAACCAGTAACACTCATTGAGTATGGCTCAAATTATCTTATAATTATATTCAATAAATGCAGGGCTCTTGCAACCCATATTGTGCTAGAGTTAGCTATACATGGCATTTCTTTTAGAAACAAATAGCAAAATATATAGATAAAACTCATCCTTGAAGTAAAACATGGCAAGATGGGTCTATTCATGGCTTGAAGACAATTAAGAAAGAATGAGATGTGATAGGATAGGATCAATAGCATTTGTAGGGCTATCAAAGCAAATTACTCAGAGACAAAAGGGATTGTATTTTGTTTCTGATTCGATTGTAGATCAGGAACAAAAGGTCAGGCGTGCAAGTCAGCCCATATAATTGAAAACAGGGATTCAGTGACTAAAAAATTGTAATTATTAATCTTTTGCATGAATTACTATATACAATGACACAGTCAATGACATGTGAAGTTTAAAAATACCACAGGTGAATTGCAAAAAAAACAGGAAAGGGTTAGAGCCAAATACAAGTTATTTCATCAATCTGCTGATAACTATAGGCAATAAGAGCACAATGATTGGTTTGAGAGACAATGGGGTATATTTATCAAAGAGTGAAGTTAGAGATCACCACAGTCTGCTGGAGTGAAATTCCGCCTCTCGCCATTCATTTCTACAGGATTTTTAAAAGCGTATTTAATCATGGGGCGAAAGCTCACCATTTGATAAATACGCCTTTAAAATGAATGGAGAGAGGCAGAATTTCACTCTGGCAGACTGTGGTGATCTCTAACTTCACACTTTGATACGTATACCCCATTGAGAGAAACAGACTGAGGGACTAGAACCGAAAGTTATTTGATTAAAATGGACTCGGTTAACATAATTGAAGTTTGAAATGTGTTGCATGTGCTGCATGATTCAGACTCTGGCAGTGTTCTCCTTGCTTTCGAAAAACAAATAAAATGGGTGGTCAGAATTGTTCAGAGTGGGTAATCTGACTATTTCCAACATGTTATATGGAGAAAGAACTTTATTGTTTTTAGAAAAAAAGAAACTTTTTCATTAGAAGAAATACTCAACTTTATGGGATTGCAAACACCCTGAATATACTGGCACACGTACAATCTTCTACTGATCATCTTTTGAATGTGCTTCATCGCCTGTGAGGCAACCCAAATCCAGGGAGCTAGCCCAACAACATTTAACTACCCATTAGTGCTACCACCAGGTCCTATAGAGCAGAGTTACAGGAGTAACTACAATGGGAGATAAGGGAACAATATGTATATATTTTGAAGAGGCTGTGTTTCAGCATAGACTGGAAGGTACAATACTGATAAGATATGAATAAGAGATTACCCAAAATACAGTCCTGAGTAAAAAAATCTAATTTTTTTTAAGTCACCACTGAAAAGAACAACTCACGGTGAGTGAAAATAAATGTTTTTGCCTTCTGGCTTTAAACCGTAGAGTACAGCAACAGATCGGTGATCAAAACAGAGCAACACAATGTCATAAAAGTTGCCGGAAAAGACAACCAAAACTTTCAGACAGACACAAACAAGCAAGAAGAGGAGAACTAACAGGAACAAATCAGGATCTATGGCATAATTGGGAATGGAATCCAAAGAAAACCAAAAGGTTGGAGAGGGTCACAACTAGAAAGTTGAGTTCAATAAACCCAGGAACCTGCATGCTCCCTCCTTAGTCTATATGAAGGCAAGCAGGCCCAGTGTTGATATCCTGTTTCACATATAGATACTTTATGCACCGACAAGTATGTTGAGCCGCGGTACAACACATTGTTGCTTCTATTTTTTGGCTGCTGTATTATGTGCTCATTATGCTGATTTATATTAGCTGAATATTTTGCATGCAAAGTTTATACAAGTATAGCTACAGCAGCAGGAACATCCCTGATAGCATACTATTGCCCTCACAGTTATGGAAGTATTCCATTTTTCTTAAGACACCAGTGGACAGAATGAGGGGTGTCAACTGAGGTGTAATAACCAACAGCACTCATCAGTTTAACATTTGGCAACATATTTGTATAAAACGCTTACACATCTTAATAAGTGATCTTATGTGTAATATGTAGTGAGGTTAAATAAATTGCTTTTGTAAAGCTGTTTGCTTTTTATACACCTTTATAATCTCTGATGTGATCTTCAGAACCATGGACAGCATCCAGGGCTGCTGCTACTTGAATACTGGAAGGTGTCCTATTATTATTAACATGTATTTATATAGCGCCAACATATTGCGTAGTCCTATAATTCTTTATTTATATGTAGTCAACGTACTTTATTCCACATCACTTTACAGATTTTATACACCATCAGTGCCTTCCCTAGTAGAGCTTACAATCTAAGCACCATATTGAATTTGCACACACTATGGTCAGTTTGCTTAGGAGCCAAGTAACATTCTGGCAGTTGGTGATATATTCTGGCCCAGTAGGCCAAGGAAAAGGTTCAGCATTGATATTTGATATGGTACAGTGAATAGGAGGTTATAAGAGACCAGGACCCAATTGTCAATTCTAAAATATGGAAAGTGCTTTGGATATTTTGTTATAAAGTTGTCAAGACTCCTTGTTATAAAGCAAAGCAAAAGAGCTGCTTTCCCACAAGGATGGTAGTAGCAGAACCAGTCACATAACTATGAGAAATTCAACTTCTCCATGTAAGAAGGAAAATGGACTATGAATTAAATAGAATTGAAATATGATACTTTTCTACGAAACAATACACATTTTACTTTTAGGGCATGGCCTTTTTAATGAAGATGAGAACTAATAGGTGTCCACATTCCTTATACTGCAGTATGTCCATGTTTTGTGGATACCATTGTACATCTAAACAGAAGAGGTATTCATTTCATATGAGTGACAGAACACAGATACTGTCCCTATATACTGCTATACTGCAGGGGTTCATTACTGCACAGTCAACACAGTTTCATTGATTTTAGCCACCCACTTTAATAAACCCTTCATCCGGTAGGTTTACATAAAAAAAATTGTGAAAACACAAAAGAATTCATACATTTTACTTTACAGTTACAAGCACAGTTAAAAAGTAAGAACATTCCTTCTGAAGACACTAATCTTTCCTAATAAGCATCCAGTGGAAATGGAATCCCACTGTGAAGAAATGGAAATCTTAAGTTTTTCATGCTACCAACCCTGTGGAGTTCTATTCAAGCTCTGTTTAATCTATAAAAATCAATATTGAGTATATGTACCATAGGATCGTTCTAGCTAAAAGTATCTAGTAGGAAATATAGGGCAGATACAATGGATCAGTCAAGCACATGTAATTTATACGACAAATCTAAAGCTCTTCCACATTGATTTTTGCTGTGTGCTAGTCCTTAGTCAGTGAGCAGAAAAAACCCCACAGATCTTATTAAGAAATACTTGGGGCTACCCAGTGTCTACCCTTCTGCATACACTTCTATATATTTTATAGGTCACCTCAAAGATTACAGACTGTTTACTTCAATTATACAAAATAGAATGCCATTTAAATGTACCAGTGCAAAATGACATTCTTTTTCTGAAATCACAGACAACATGCCCATGGAGCATTTCAATGTTTAAGCATTCCTTCCCTCCATGCTGCTCACTGCAAGAATGAAAAGAAAATTGTATGCGTCTAAAAGGCAGCAGTTTTTTTACGACATATTAACGTATGCAATTCAGTGACTGGAATAATGGCATCGTGATACCAAATTTTGTACCATAATTATAACTTCAGAAATTGCTATTAAAACTGAACACACAGAAATATTTCCAGTTGGGAATAACTGGTGTGATTTAAAAAATAAATACATGTTTTAAAAAAAGTAGAGAATATAGGAAATCAGAAACAACTAGCACTTTCATTTACCCTGAATTTAGTCATATTTAGTCATATGTAGGGATAAGATTGCCATTGAGAATTAAGACATTGATTGTACTAGGAGCATTTATAACTTAGCACCGAAGCCAAAGGAAGAAATAAAAGAATGCATGCATGGCAATGAAAAGGTGCTCATTAGTGAACCTAGACAGTTTTGCTTTTCCGAAAAATTCACAAATTTACTGCAAAATTCACGAAACAGCAAAAAATTAGCGAAACACATTGAAGTCAATTGGCGTCAAAATAATTTTGATGCACGACAATATTTATGCGCGCGCCCATTTTGTCTCGTGTCAATTTATTTTTTGACATGGCGGATTTTTCAATGGCGAATTGTCGCCACAGTTTAGGGAATTTATGTTCTTGTGGCAAAACTCGCCACAAATTCATGTAGAATTTATTTGCCCATCACTAATGCTCATCTGAGTGTGTTTTGGGTGTGTTTAGGTGATGTTGCTGACAGCAGTGAGTGGTCACAGCACTGAACATATAAATAGATTATTCAGACATTTACACATTTGCAATAGCATGTAGAACTGATTAAGGATTGCAGTGTAAAGAAGCCTTTATACTGTAATGGCTATTCGCTGAACTGGTAAGAAAATATAGTGCCTGTACAATAAATCAAGTTTAGATGCACTCTCAACATCCTCACGTTTACCCTTGCAAACTATAGTGGCTCATTTATTACTGTTTGTGAAGCAGAAATTTTAGCATCTGTTCAATTACACATATTTCTGAGTGATGAGATAACAAACCGTACACCAAGTACATTTCATATATCTTCTCAAATGTGGCCCAAAAGTCTTCTTATATAATTTTTATAGTATTATAGAACGGACACTGTAGACATGAAGATGCTAGCACATCATTCATTGGTGTATGCCATGGGACAACATTAGGAACAAGGAGCAGAAGGGCACTGTACCTATGACCTGTTTGAACCTGACACAAGATATATATATTTCAGTGATCCCCAACCAGTAGCTCGTGAGCAACATGTTGCTCTCCAACCCCTTGGATGTTGCTCGCAGGGTCCTCAAAGCAGGTGCTTATTTTTGAATTCCAAGCTTGAAATCAAGTTTTAATTGCATAAAAACTAAGTGTAATGCCAAACAGAGCCTCCTGTAGGCTGCCAGTCCTCATAGGGGCTACCAAATAGCCAATCACAGCCCATATTTGGCACCCCAAGGGACTTCATCATGCATGTGTTGCTCCCCAACTCTTTTTACATTTGAATGTGGCTCACAGGTAATAAAGGTTGGGGACCCCTGATATATTAGATATACTGTTATCTAATGCAGGGAGCTATAGTCAATAGTAAAGAGTTTATGATCACTTTATTTATTTGTAAATTATTTAATCAAAGCCTTTTAGTTATAGATTTTATTAAAAAAATATTTATTTCATCACTATCTCTCTAGAAATATTATCTTCTTATATACAACTTGGTATTGTTACTCAATGAAAATGGCAATATTTATCAGATCGTGAAAAGACAGTTTGTGACAAAGTTACCCTAAAACTAGTACAGCTATGAGATCCCTTATCTGGAAACCGGGGATCCAGAAACATTTTAAGTCTATTAGAAAATCATGTAAACATTAAATAAACCCAATATGCTTCCAATTGTTGGGATCAAGTACAAGGTACTGTTTTATTACTATAGAGAAAAAGGAAATCATTTTTAAACATTTGGATTATTTCATTATAATGGAGTCGATGGGAAACGGCCTTTCCGTAATTCTGAACTTTCTGGATAACGGGTTTCCAGATAAGGGATCCCATACTTGTACAATGATACCTTGTACTTCACGGTAACTAAGTTGCATGAATTCATATTGGTGCCAAAACAGTTCTATTGGGTTTCTTTAATGTTTACATGATTTTTAGCAGAATTACGGTATTGAGATCCAAATTACAGAAAGATCCCTTATCCAGTAAAGGTTCCAAGCACTATGAATAACTGTACAGTGAATATGGGATGGGAGAAAATTAAATTTTTGAATATTTTTCAGACTTGGATAAATATGTCTGTAAATATTTGTTATTATACTTACACTCAAAGTCAGCCTCTAAAGACATATTGCAAAGATAGTAATATTATCTGTCTGCCTGTTTACTTCCTCATTGGTGTATTGATAATTCCATGAAAGAATTACAACAGAAAGTGGATGGAAACTCTTGAGACATAATGGTAAGTATGCCGGTTTAGCTCGATATGTTTATGCAAACTTAAATCAGCAACATTGGATACATTCCCAGACACAAAACCTCTTTCAGCAGCCTGTACAACCATGACAATTTTATAGTTTGGACAGGTTGTATGCTCAGGATTTAGCCCAGTGTTATTTGCCCATAAGTATTATTAATGCTTGAAATCTGTAACCTCTGCTGTCATGGATGTCTCCAAGTTCCTTCAGGTCTTTACTAGTTCCATGCTTATCTATTTCAGGCCAATGTATTTCTTATCCAAAAACGAAAGTGAGCAATCTGACAATACAGCGTTATCGAATTTTTTCAGCTGAGACCCACATGTCATTCAGCATTCAGGCACGCTTGGGCTTGATTGATGGATTGGTTTGTGACAAATAAAACTCAGATCAACAGCTCTGCACCTTTTCCCCATCAGGGACCAGAGTAAAGCATAACTCTATAACAATGGCAGGATTAGGGATGCATTAGCTCTCCATCGACCCAGGCCATCCACTCCCATCAATACTTTCTACGTAATAACCTGAAGCTATGATAAGAAAACAAAAGCAAAAGAAAGGGGAAGGAGAAAACACATCAATAGAAGAAGGGAAGATGCTTTGACCAAAAGGAGAAAAAAATTCTTGCCAAATTGCAAGCATAATGTTCTCTGACAAGAAGACAATGCAGTGTCAGAGTTTATCAGTGGCTAAACCAATTGAAAGAGTTGTTAGTAGCCGAGATTTGTATTCTAAGTGCTGAACTCAGACTATACCCATCCCTCTAGAAAAAACATTTAAAATGTGCTAAAATTTGCAGTAAAAGTCAGAAATGTATAAAGAGGCAACATCTGGTTAATAGAAGACAACAGCGCCACTAATCACTAGTGCAAGTGCTGCCAGTTTAATTACCAGTGAAATATTGGCAAAAGTCATCTGCCTAACACCCAAGTGACTCTCATTGTAATCCACTTGTCAATAGTGCAATAGAGCTCAATTGCTAACACCATCACAGAAAACTCTAGCTGCACAAGGCTACCTTGCATTGCTGTATATTCTCAGTTTTATGGCCTAACATTGTGTGCAACTACAAACTAATATCTCTCTAATATTTCAGTTATATCTATATAATTAATTTCATGGTTGGAGCTGGCAGGTCAGTAGGAAGGTTGTGTATTTGTAAAATTATAGCAAGCTTCCAATAATAAAAGGTGAATGCTGTATTTTAGTTAATAATCCAGTTTGAAAAGTAAGGATTGCAACCTCAATATATAACACAACATAAAGGCTAATTAATATAATTGAATGTTTAATATGTTACGTGGTTACGTTATGTTTATGGTATGGCTGCAGTAATATGGTTGAAATGTACTAACCAAGTCAAACAGACTAGAATTATGCATGTATAGGACTTTAAACAGAATTACAAAACAATCAACACAAAAAGAATTTCCAAGTCTGTTACACTTTCCAACAATATATCACTCTCCCTTTTTAGTCATTTCACCCTCCATATTAAAGGGATGAATCCCTACTTAAATGTGTCAATCATCATACTACATATAATCAAATGCAGAACAATCTGCACTTTAGGAGGCACATTTGTTAAAGGTTGAGTTTTTTTAAACTCTGTTCAATTTGAATATACTCGAAGTTCAATTGGGGGGGTTATTTAATAAAAAAATCTAATATCTTAAACTTGCACAAATTTTATTGACTCGAAGACTCAAATCGAATCGAATTTGACCAAATTCGATTCGATTCTCCAAAAAAAACTTTAATGTCAAGAAGGCTACTAACATGTCCAAATTGGTCCCTGGACCTCTCCCATTAAATTATACATAAACTCGGCAGGTTTTAGGTTGGCGAATAGTCGAATTCGAGTTCTTGAAGGGCCAGAGTGTGATAAATCTCGAAATTCAAATTCCAATTAAAACTCAAGTTTGGATAATTCACAATTTGAATTTGTAAGTTTTAACCATAAAAAAATTTGACAATTGGAATTTGAGAGTTCTGAGCAAAAAAATGTTGAAAACTAGAATTTTCAATTCGACCCTTAATAAATCTGCCCCTAGGAGTATATGGGGCTAATTCACAAAAGGTCGATATTCCTTAACACACAGTTTTGTTTAAGATGCGTTATTAAAGGAACGAGTCATCAAAGTATTTTCGCATGCGTTACTAGACATATCGCAAGCGTTAATCCTACATTTCTGCATTTCTAATCACATTGCGATATTTATAGAATAGAATTAATCCTAACGCATTATTCACTAACATCTTTTAAGCGACAAAAGCTTAAAATAGTGCGATAATTACTGTGAAATCTAACACCTCCCAGGAGTAGGCGTTACTAAACAACATCAGATGGATTAATAGAGGAAGATGTAGTGAGGTGCTATAGGGCATCAATTAAATTCTTGGGCAGATCCAGAATGCACTACGTTCTGTCTCATGGAATTATATTACGTTTCCCAGGGAAAGGAATGACTAGAATAGTGTAAAAAGAGACTTCTTCTCTGCTATAGGCATCCCGAATGTCTAAGGTGCTATAGATTGCAATAATAACGTGTGACAATATCAAATGCATTAAAATATCACATAAAATAACACACAAAAAACGCATGCTATAAAATATCGCAAACAATTCAGCTAAAATGAACATAAACATATCACTTCTTAAGTTAGAAAAGTGAACTTTTAGTGAATCGGTCACTAATTCTAAAGATATAAGAAGTGATACAATTTTTAAGGCATGCTATAAATAACACTCACCTTTAGTGAATCGGTCCCAATATGTGTCCATTTCTATACATCTGTGTTATTCATTTTTATTAAGTATCTTTAAAGGGGTGGTTCACTTTTATTATGTTATAGAATGGCCAATTCTAAGCAACTTTTCAATTGGTTTTCATTATTTATTTTTTGTAGTTTTATAGTTATTTGACTTTTTCTTCTGACTCTCTTCAGCTTTCAAATGGGCGTCGCTGACTCTTAAAAACAAATGCTCTGTAAGGCTACAAATGTATTGTTAGTTACTTTTTATTACTGATCTTTCTATTCAAGCCTCTCCTATTCATATTCCAGTCTCTTATTCAAATCAATGCATGGTTGCTAGGGCATTTGGACCCTACTGAAGAGCTGCTGCATAAAAAGCTAACACAAAATAACTCAAAAACCATGAATAATAAAAAATCAAAACCAATTGCAAATTACCTTAAAATATCACTCTCTACATCATACTAAAAGTTATTTTAAAGGTGAACAACCCCTTTAAAATAGACTATATTTTAAGATGTGTTTTGGATTTTTTCCAGTACTGCATGTTAACTATTCGTCTTTTCTTCATGAAGATTTTAATTTAATAGGAGTTATATATGAAACTCACAAGCCTAGTTTCAACTTAGTTTTTAATTTACTTCATTATAACTATCATTAACAAAAAAAAACTCTAGTAGAACTCTTTAACATTAAGGGGCCCATTTACTTAGTTTGAGTGAAGGAATAGAGGAAAAATAGTTTGAATTTCGAATGGTCGAATATGGCTACTTCGACCATCGAATGGGCTACTTCGACCACGACCTTCGACTTTGAATCGAACGATTTGAACTAAAAATCGTTTGACTATTCGATAGTCGGAGTACTGTCTCTTTAAAAATTTCTTCGACCTCCTAGTTCGCCACCTAAAACCTACCGAGGCCAATATTAGCCTATTGGGAAGGTCCCCATAGGCTTCCTAACAATTTCCTGATCGAAGGAATATCCTTCGATCGATTGATTAAAATCCTTCAAATCGTTCGATACAAAGGATTTCATCGTTCGATCGAATGATTATTCCTTCGATCGTTCGATCTTAGGAATAGCACAAAATCCTTCGACTTCGATATTCGAAGTCGAAGGATTTTACTTCGACGGTCGAATATCGAGGCCTAATTAACCCTCGATATTCCACCCTAGGTAAATGTGCCCCTAAATATTGAAAAGCTGGGGTGGGGGTTATTTTCCCATGTGCAGAAGGATGATATCGACTACAATTTAAGATTAAAAAGGGGATTCATTACAAATATGTGTTTTCCTGTATAAATGCCTATACCTGGCAAATATAAGCAGAATCCCAAAGTTGAATCTTCCCTGGATATTCTGACCAGCACTCACTCCATCTAGCAGAATAACTTTATGATTTCATTAGCATATGATTTGTAAGACTCTAAAAGAAATGGGGGGAAAACTAAGGTTATAAGACCACTTGAAAAATTCAAGGACACGTGTAGAAAATCTAGCTAGAAGGGGTGCAATGGGTATTTAATTTAAATATAATCAGTGCAGCCCTGTAATATGCAATTGCTAAGCATGTCCCAGAATTTTCAAATGGTCTGCTAGCCTAGCAAAGCTGTGATATAATATATATATATATATGTGCATAGTTATGTGTGTATAACTGTACATTTTGGTTCCCTTGTAATATCATGGCTAAAACATATTATACATGCTACTAGAAAGTGACAATGTATTCAGTCCAATGGCATGCAGAAAACACATTCTTCGTCCTGGGCAGATTTAGCAAATTGGAAATAAGCAAATATGGAGTAATTATTTTGGCCCATTTATAAAACAGTACTAGTATGTGTCTGAGACTCTTCAGAACCAAGGCTTATTAGCATCTAACATATATGTTATATGTTATATATATCTATCTCTCTAGAAAAATTATAGATATAATTTCATAAAATGTATTTGCTGTATAAAAAATATTTAGCACCCTTATTTTAGGAAAAAACGTCAGAGAAGATTTTATTATGGTTATGTCCAGGTGATTTCAACACTGTTAGAGCACTCCAGTGTAAAGTTAGTGAACAAAAGAGAAATACCCCAGATATTTTTAATAAATGTTTAGGTGCTGCGAGTACCCTGGGCTTGGTCATGTTTTGAAGGACGTTCCTTTGATATTGGCCTTTTTTTTTCTTAATTGTGTTCTGTTAGCAAGTGTACACATATAGGAAGCTTGTGGTAATTGGCTCAGACTTACTAATGAATTAACTAACTTCAGTCTGTTTTACCTAACCTTAAATAATAAGAATCTTCTTTGGGCCACGCAGTACTGCTGACAGGCTGAGAAAACAGTCATGTAGCAAAGCTCTTGAAAATTAATGAGAAACGAGGGAAGAATCAATGTATATTCTACTTGCAGAAAAAACGACACAAGAAGGAGACAATAAAGAATGAATAAATACAGTCAGTTTAGAAAAATAGGCTTGAAAAACTGGGCAAATTCAATTACTGAAGTAATTAGGAGATATAGGGGAAGGGTGTCTGCTGGGATTTTGCCAGAAAACATGAATTAATAAGAGTGAATAGAAAGCGTCCATAAGGTAATTAAGAGGCAATCACCTTACCAATGAATACCTGGGGCATTTTGCAAACTATTAATCCAGTGATCAAATATATTTTTCAATGATTAATACTAGAAATTTAATTTTAATTTATGGTAAGATATCAATATAATAGACCATTATTTATAATTCTGGCATTTATATAGCTAATTAAACTAAGCACAGCATCCAGCATTAGGTGGCACAGTAAAGGCAACAGTTCATTCTTGTATTTATGAGGCATTTTTACTAAATAAAATCTATACATTTTCTGTGTTTTTATCTATGCACAGCATAGGACTCATATACAAACTGGGTCAAAATGTAAACAAGAAACGACAAAGTGCCATATTCATATTCTGCCCCCAATGCACCTGTTTCTCCAGGCATTCCTCTGTCATTCTTCCTGCTATTGCCAGGAGAAAATCTTTGCAAGTGATACTGGACTGCCACACTGGCAGGTGCCAATTGCATCGTACAATACATTTAAGGGGTACAGTCATATGCATAGCATTTAGTCATTCTTATGGTGTAAAAATGGAGCCTGTACGCACAAGGTGCATACGGAGCCCTAAACAGACGCCTTTTAAGTCTCAACTGCAAAGGTCAGCTTACAAGCGGTACTTATACTCAGGTCCTGAAGCACTAGCTCACCAAGTGCCCTTTATTAGGTAAATCCCTATATATATTGGCGTTAGGGTAGCAATACATGACAAAAGACTTGTATTTGTTTTAGTCTTGTGATGTAACCTGAAGTTAATTCCCTTAACACATTATTAGTAAAAAAGCCCTGGTATTTCCAAGAGATGTCCCCTTTATGGGCAAGTGTAAAAGTACAAAATAAGATTTGATTACCATGTGCTTCTAAACTGATTAACTATTAGTCAGTTTATACTTTACATAGGAAGGAGCTCATTCGAGGCATTTCCCATAATCTTTAACTACATATTACTATCTTTTGACCATATAGGGATGCTTTTGTTTGTGTCTATGAATAATGCCTCAGCTGCAGCAATATAAAAGCTCCAATGTTCATGCAAATTTACAAAGAATGAATCATTGCTGCCCACAGCAAACAATGTTTTTATGCTTTATTATTTGTGATTTATAAAATATAGTTAACTAGAAAAGGACATAATTTTCCTTTAGGCTAGGGCCCCGTGCCTCATGGTGCCTGATGTAACCCTCTTAGATGTAGGTCATATTCTAATGGGAAAGCTGTAGACAGCAGCCAATTTAGAGGATGAACTGCTGGGGTGTCTTTGCTAGCATCCCTTTTTAAGCTTACTGCCATTGGCTACTAGCTCGACAATACAGTTTAGACCCATGATGAAAGCACATAGAGATGCACCCTTTGACATTTTTGGGTAGGATTTGCCCATACATATAAGATGCAAGCACCTTTACCTAACACCCTATACATGACCAAGTGCAGCATATACCATGTGCAGAGGCATGTCTGGTAAACAGATCAAAATGCTGGCAAATGTATGATAAACCATAATAATGGAGGGACCTGTTTTCTTCTTCACAGGGGAGCTTCAAAGATCTTTCCAACATGCTAGGATCACTGGAAAGTTGTTGGCACCAGAATTTATGAAGATGCACAGCTGACACATGCATGCCTTAGTGTGCAATGGAGCCCATAATTTATTACTTTCCTGATATGTATTAGAAATGATACATCCTCAGCACTATAGGGAGGCAGCTTCTGCAGGGCAGTAGGAAAACAACTTACTTATTCAAACATCATGTTTCGGATGTGATACTGAAAGGGCAGTAGAGATAAAGAAAAAAAAACTCATAAGAGCCTCACTTGTGAAAGGGAACCATAGTTACATTAATTGATTATCTATGTTTGATATTGTCACTCTGTGTATTGGTGCAAGGAAATAAGCAAACCACAGGAAATTTCATTCTTCACCCTGCTAAAAATCTCAGATATGAAAACATATGCTCAGATAATACCATACTCTTTTTTTTTAGAGAGAGAAATCTTTATATTGTTGATGCTGCTTGCCCTTTTCCATAGCTATGTATTTAATCCATGACCTCAGAGAAAATCTTACAGTAAATACAGAAACAAGCCATTTAGTAACTCACTAAAGATCATTGGGGGAGGGGGGACAATTAAGAACGAAGGGCAGTGCTACAAACCTGTGTTTGAAATATCCAAGTGGCATATATTAGAATATTAGATGAATGTATGTATGTAGATTAGTGCAGTGGCAAAAAGCAATGTTAGCATCATTTACATCACTGTCTCAATATTATTGTAGAAATGGGAAACCTGTTTAAGGATGCCGAAAAAGCTGAATAAGGAAATAATTAGTACTTAGTACTTATTACCAATTACCATTGCCCCTTCTTTAAGTCCATTTTTGGCATCATGTACATCCTTACAGGGAATGCTGAACTGGAAATACCAGGGAAGTGTGGTGCAGGTCCTGGTTTAGGGAAGATACTATAGGTAATGAATCCAATGGGGAAAACTTGATGATGGAGTCTGGGTCTATCCCAGATTGTTCTGAATGAGCAAATTGCTTATTTGAAGGTGCAACACAGCAGTGGATAGAGAGATATGCAAGTTAGTGTTTCATTGTGCTGTAGAGCAGGTGCTGAACCTCATTAAAATTATATTAGAATGTATTTATTGTTTGCATTTACCCCCGTAAAATTGCAGTGTGTCTTCAAGAACAAGGAGCATATAGACATGTTATAGGAACCCACAGCCTCTGCTTCAGGTATTTCTTACAAAAATCAAGAACACAATGTACCTGTTCCATAAACATTAGTATGTGACCTATGGAAGGAAATGCAACAGAAATTGCCTGTTACAAGCACAAAGTATCGCTCTGCCTACAGCAGGATTTGTATTAGAGATGTTAAATCTGTCAACCTCTAGCTATTCTGAACTACTTTTTCATTCACTGTTATAGGGGATGCTAGGAGCTTAGTTAACAACTAAGAGTGCTCTTTAGCAGATATACAGCAATTCAATTTAAGATGTATTGCTTAAAATTTAAGCACAGAGACTAAAAACTTATTTCTTTTTTTTAACTAAGTGATAAAAAAAAGATAAAGCTGCAATTTCACAAGAGGCAAAAGTGATCAAATTTGGAAATAATGGATTCAAATTATGCATGTATAAATTGTTGGAGTGTAATTAAACATCCAGACAGGGGAAATATAATTAAACAGCTGTCACTACTAAGTGTTATGTTATTGTTCAAAAATAATTATGCATACAGTAGGTCTGAGATGGAGAACCAGTGGGCTTCTCATGGTCTTAGTTCAAGAACATCTTGAGTGCTGTTAGTTGCCCATGTCTGATACAGGCACCTTTAAATTATGTGTTGTTGTTGTTGATGTTACTGAGAAAGATCATCATCACACTGTGAGATAATGGCCATTCCCTACTTCCCCCAATAAAATTCATTTTAGGTAAATTGTCACAGCACAAAGACTTGCTTCTGAAGTGTAAAGTAAAAATATTAGTTTCTGTCAAACTACACATTCTTTTTGTTGGGTAATTCATAAAGTGTCTGCTTGATATCTGACTAAATCTCAGAGAAAAAGGCTCTGAAAATGCAAGGCCTGTAAGTATTACAGTATAGGGCGCAGACCTGTAAAGACAAAGTAGCTTTAGAAGTAATCAAGCAGAATGAAAAGTAGTGTCCAGGCTGATCAAAACTATTTCTGTAGCTGCTGGGGATCTTGCATCTCTGCCTTTACACTAGACTGGAAACCCTTTGTACTAATTACCAGGCTGTACCAGATTTTCTGGTTCAGTTCCATTTCATAATCGACTGACAATAATGGGCAAGGAAGGGGAAAAATTCCGTCTCAGCACCGCTAGCATAGGATCTGAAGTGGTTTCATAGGGGGGCCATCACCGCCTGGCACTAAATGCAGATTTCTCTCTGCACTTCCTTCCAATTCACAGATTTTAAGACTGAGATTAAAGTGCAGTGTTAAGAATAGCCTTTCTACAGCGGGACTCTAATTCAATTGTACGCATCCATTATGAAGTGATTAGCCATGGAAGTTTGACTTTTCAAGTGCTGCAAGACAACGTACCTTCAGCGACATTTTACCCGAGCAAATACGAACACTGCAGAATCAACAAATCTGCCAAAAGGATTCATTAAAGATTCACATCTGATAAATATTGTTTGTAATCAAGAGGAACGCAATATATCCATTTCAGCATCACCTCCCTCTGTTTACACTAGTACTGCCTACTTGGTGTGCAGATAAAGCTAATGTACAGAGGATAACAAACACTGTCATTATTATCAGTCACTGTATCTGCTATTCAGAAGTCATTTGTTGTCTTTACATTCATTTTCTTATTAGAGAAGCAGAGAATTAAGAATTAATAATATTAACTATCTCAATTGTATGAGGTATTAACACTATATGACATCATAATATCAGTAAATCAGTAATATCAGTAATGTGCAAAACAATTCATAATAATTATTTTATCTGCAAGCAAACAGATCCAGATCACTGATTAAATGAGAAAGTCGGGGGCCAGTTAAACAGTTTGCAAAACACACACACACTCACACAGGTACTGCTCAGAACCACAAGGCATAGAACAATATCAAAGCGTTAGATCAACAACCCCCATTTTTAACTAGTGGCACACCAGATGAGTTTAGTAAAGGCTTACCCTTACCTTTCTAACACAGCCCTGTGCTGTCTTTGCCAAGGCCTGCAGCAGCTGCCAAGTCCAGGGATTCTCCCACAAATCGTGCCCAAACAGGTGGAAAAAAAATGACAGGGACTGACACCTGAGACAAGGGTAACTACAAGAAAGAGCAGAGCAAATGAGTAAAATGTCTTCTGCCTGCACAGTCAGACCTTGTGTATGGGGAGTTAGAAATGCACAGGCTATAGACTTTGTCCAAAGCTGTAGTTCTTTTTTTTTTTTTTTTTTTAGTGAAGGAAGATTAGTTCATACAAAACTCAACAATACAGCACTGAAACCCATTGTTGATATTCAACATTTTTCACATAGCGGAACAGAATAGACAATACGGTATCTAGGAAACCACGGGCTGGATTACAGTCTGATGATATCTCTTCCTTCTGGAGGCCTGTAATCCGTTTTATTACCTACCACAGCCAAAAGAGCAGAACCCTAAAATCAATAACGGAGGAGACACTTAAAAAAATAAAATAAAAGAGAACCCAGGATTAATTAAAAATAAAACTGTTGGAAATTAATCAACACTGTAGATGGCTGCAGAAACCTACCAATATATTTATGGTTAATACACACATAAATTCTCCATTACTATCTTATTTACATATAGTTATACTTACAGGCACTCTCAAACAGATGTGACATCTGATACAATACAATGAAAAGTTAAGAAAATACAGTATATCAATGTATAATGATTAATATTAACTGTGAGAGTTTCAGCTGAATATACAAATATGAAGTGCAAGGATAAAACCATTGTTATACTGACAGTGTCAGTTATTGTATTCATATATATATAAAAAAAAAGATATGGAGTATACAGGAATAATAACAAGTAAACAAGAATTTGGAAAAGGAAGGCAGAAGTCATTTGTATGCCCTTATACATTTAATTCTAATAATACAGTGCTACATAATAAATATACAAAAGCATAACACATGTTGTTAGCTCTAGAAACAAGTGATATCGGTATACAAATAATTTGTTTACATTTTAAGATTTGTCCCGTCGCCTCATGTTGTCTATGATCCAGAAACCTTGTTTTCCCGGGAACCCCAAGTAACCCAGATAGCCAGACATGATTGTTCCAAACAGTCTCTTTTCATTGCTTTTGCAATTGACCAATTGACAACTGACTGATGGTTATCTTTTCACTCCAACAATGAGAGAAATTACCATCACTATTGACTACGTCAAGTAAAACCTCCAGAGTAAATTATATGATTCAAAATTTTTTTCCTTGCTGGCTACGTTTGCACAAAAACTTTTTCATTTTGTCTCAGTGTGTATGTGCCTGTGTGATTGTGTGTATATGGTGTGTGTATCTGATTGTGTGTGAGTGTAGCATGCCTAAGTTCCTGTATTGCAGATTTGGCCTTTCCCGTCAAACAAAGAATAGAACTTGACAGCTTCTTTAAAAGAGGAGAATAAAAGAACTTTAATGAGGGATGGCACTGGGCTATTCGGAAGCGTCTATTCTTTGCGAATGGCTATTCTATCCTCAGAAGGGAAAATAGGAATGCGAGAAAAGATAAGCTTTACAGAAATACTCTAAGGGACACTTTCATTGACCTTCAGTTTTTCGCTCCAACCTTAGCCGTTCTAATATTTCTCACACTGAGGGGACAAAAATCCTGTTCCATCGATAGAACTAAAATTAATGCACAAGTTAAAAAAGGAAAGTCTGGGATTTGCAAAGAACAAATCTAATTGGACACAGTTCTCTGCAAGGGAGAGGAAAATGAAATCTATTCAAAAAATGAAAGCTTTTCATTAGAATTTGGATCATTTTCATTGTGGGAGCAGGAATTAAATATTCTTTTCCCTTGCTTTAATTCTCACTTACTTTCATCTATCATTTCCTCCTCTTATTCTCTGTGTCCCTACTGCTTCCATGTGTGTTTGAAAAAATTGCCATAAGCTGAGTATCATCCTTGATTCACCTGATCCCTCATGTTTGCACATTAAAAGGACGCAAATAATGAAGTATGTAAGGCCGTGTAGTCTTCACAGATACAGTATATCAATTACCCTGTCTATAGCTCAAGGGCTGTTGCATAAGATCTTGTAAGTACTAGTAGAGGAAGCAATTCCACAACTCACTTCCTGATCAGGAGCTTATTATTTATGATGAGAACATATGAAATGAGGACATAAATAGATACCAAAAAAAAGTGTCAGCACCCTACATAGCTTTTATATTTTATTTTGCCTCTGGTGTAGTTTAAATAGGACATAGGTTGCAACACTTTGTAAAAAGATTAAAATAAAACTTGCGTAAAAAATTAGAAAAAAATATATATTTAATTCAGCTGGGTTGGTTACAAATAATCCCATTCTCTATATACCTGAAGAAGACTCACCTCCATAAATTCTGTCTGAAACTTTAGTAAAAAATAAACATTGCTTCACAATCCTACTTAGATTGTAAGCACTATAGGCCAGGGACCATGTCTCTTTGCACATGGCTCTTAGGGGCAAATTCACTAAAGCGTGAAGCGCCTAACATTAGCACAAGTGAAGGCAAGTCTGGCGTAAATTCGCTAGCGAAAAGTGGACCTACTCTAGCGCTACTTCGCACCCTTAAGCCAGGCAAGTTGCGCTATGTTGAAGAGTCAACGTAACTACGCTAATTCACTAACTGAATTTTACTGAACGTTACCTCTTGTGCCAGACCAGCCTTCACCATCTCAGACCAGGCGAAGTGCAATAGAGTAGATAGGGATTGTATCCTCCTTCCCCCCTACATTTCCTAACATATAGCACCTAAACTATACAGTGGGCACATGTATAGGGCAAAATAACAACTCTATTTTATTTTATTAAGGTTTCACAGCCTTGTGTAGTGTAATGTATTTGCTGCTACATATACGTCCATTCAACTTTAACTTGGTGCCGTATGCAAATTAGGCATCGCTAGCGTAACTTCGCTTTGCTTGACGAATTAATGCTAGTGCAAATTCTCTACCGTTCACCTCCCTGAGCGCAACTCCGGATTTTAGTGCCCTGGCGAAACTTCGTCTGGCGAAGAGCGGCGAAGTCATCACTAGCGCATTTTCGCTGCTTAGTAAATTTGCCCCATAATGTTTGTAACTGTGTATTTGTATTTATATATTGCAATGTTTTTCTTCCCTGTTTGAACTTTTACTTGTACTTTGTCTTTAAAATTGTACAACACAACTATACTATATAAATAAAGCTCTCCATACATGTGTTGTGGTAAAAGTAGTGGCAATAAACATGGTTTAATGCAGTTCAACTGAAGGTCCACAGTCTGAATGTGGCACTTTAAGGCATAGATCTCCAAAGTATAGGAGAAAGGTAATGGGTAGAGATTTGCACATATTATAAAAGAAAAGTTTGTCATTTTTACACCCTAAAGGGTACCTAGGTTTTTATATCACAGAAGGAAAGCTGGCATCCGGAAACTTACCATTAAAGGGGTTGTTTACTTTTGTGTCAATTTTTTGGGCAGATTTATCAAGGGTCGAAGTGAAAATTAAAATGTTTTAAATTTATCATGTACTGAATTCAAATTCGACAATTTGCCACCTTAAACCTGTTGAACTGCTGGTTTAGTCTATGGGGGGAGTCCTGGGATCAATTTGGAGTTGTTTGCAGCTTTCCTGAAAATCTAATTCAATTAGAGTTTGCGAGTCGATCCCATTCATCCAAGTTTGAAAAATTCTAATTTTTTGATAGGTTTCGATCTTTTTTTTTTTTTAATTTTCGATTCATGGGAGTTTTACTCTAAATTTGACCCTTGATAAATTTGCCCTAATTTATTAAACCATGAAATAAACCTAATAGCATTGTTTTGCCTCCAATAAGGATTTTTTTTTGTATAATTAAGGATAATTCTTTTTAAAACGGGATCAAACACAAGGTACTATTTTGTTATTACAGATGAAAAGGAAATATGTTTTGAATTTTTAAATTATGATTAAAATGGATTAAATGATCATGATTAAAATGGAGTCTATGGGAGATTGAAGATTGAAAAAGCCAATACCTTGAATGCTTCAAAACAGCGTGATCCCTTATTGCATAGTGCTCCTGACAACCCTACACACGATCAAATGTTTGGCTATTGGCCAGTGCCAATACCTGCATCCCCCATACAAACCAATTCTATTAAACTTTCATTGGGGAATGACCTTCCTGTAATTTTCAGCTTTCTGCATAATGGGTTTCTGGAAAATAGATCCCATACCTTTATTGATTGTAAGTTGAGAAAACCAAAGCAAGGTTTTGGAAGTCTTCTGCCTATTACTGTTTCAGTTGCTCCTCTTTCACAAATTTAAGACGGGTCTTTGGGGCCCCAACAATCAGTGTTGTGGAATAACTGAATACTATTTTACATTATGACGGGATGACTGATGTGAAAGTATGGGGGGGTGGTTATTGAAATGATTTTATGGATCTGAAACCTAATTATGAGCAATAAAAGGGACACACTGCATGGCTGATAATGAGCATAAACTGAATGGATAGTTCTTGAGTCATTTTATCTCTCCACGCTGGAATTATTTTGTGAACACATATTTCCACCTTTAAGGCAGATGTTACATGAACCATGAAATATAGAACTCTGGCAGAAGGTTAACCTTTTTGCAGCTACAGATTATAATGCATTATAATTCAAAGCATTACAACTATAGCTATAATGCACATAGAGAGGCCAATGGCATATGCATTGTACATAGAATGCATGTGTCCCTTATTAAGGTTACTCTCAAAGCTCTGTGGGAAAAACAGGAATATAGAAAATACCAATGTTATAAGATAAAATGATGTCTTTCCACAGGAACAACATTATGGCTTTTCATCAGATATTCTTTACTGCAAAAATAGAAAGTCAGTGCCGCTGTTATTTCTGAAAGCTGCCATTTAAATTACAATATTAATCAGTCATATTTAATATTCTAGTATCTTGACATGGAGAACCAAAACCTATCATTACTGTATCAGTTATTTATTCCTGTCCAATCACTTGTGTGGCAGTCAATTATTTCTCACAATTTACTGTAAGACCTACTAATCAGCCACAACCACTGACCTATATTTAAAAAAAACAACTTATAGGATATTATTGGCTGCTATTTAAAAATGCACAGTAATCTTTACTTATTATCTTATTATATTGCATTTATTAAAAAGGTATGCTGTGCTGGGGCTATGGGTACCATTATGGTAATTATCCTATCATGCACTCACAGAACAAATCTTTATTGTTACCCCTAACTTACTCAAGAGGAGTAGAAAAATAGTTGAAATAGTAAGTACATCATTAATGTTAATTTCTAAATAACTAATTGCCAATGTATTTCTGCTGTAATAGACATATAGGGGCCCATTTATGAAAACACAATTTTATCTGGTCAAGGTTTTTAGGGGGAAAAATCAAAATTTTAGTGGAAAAAAACCCTAGAATTTTTAGAGATTTATCACACCTGCTAAAAAATAGAATCTGAAAATCCACCATCTCAAACCTGGTGAGGTCATGTATAAGTCAATGGCAGATGTCCCTGAAATTGTTTCTTGACATTGTGATCTGTGCTGGATAATCCAAAAAATTCGGGGGTTTTCTGCTGTTAATCTGAAAAGGTAGATTTTTCACAGTCAAAAATCGAGTTTTTGGAGTGTCAATTGTACCACATAAATTGACGCTCAATTTTGTTGGTTGTCGCTCCTATTATTTTGAGTAAAATTATTTATTAGTTCAATCCGTGGAAGGGAGTTTGGTTGGATTTGTTTTAGTAAATCAGCCCCCTAGATATCAACAATTATGATGTTGTACACCCAAAACTGAAATTAGCAACATAAAATCAGGGTTTTGTTCAGTTGGGGCAGGGCCCTGAAAAAAGTAACTAGTTTGCAGTGCCACAGGAGTGTTTAAGCATAAATGTCTATATTTAAACCTTTTAGCCTAATTATTATATATGTAATTACTTTTGAAACCAATACCTGCCTGTCTCTTTCTATTCCCCGCACTCTTCTTTTCAATCACCTGTCATCCTTCCCTCTATCCCCTCCAGTTGCAGAAAATTCCACAGTCAGGCATACATATATAATCCTGCATAAAATTATCTGTGAGTACATATGTGTAACGATAAGTTACCCTGATGGTTTAGTGGCTTACACCGTGGCCGGCTGCCGCCGCATGTGTCCTTTTGCTCTGAGTGCCTGTTCTCCTATGGCATGTGTGGCGCACGGCGTGATGACATCATTGTGCATTGGCGCGAAATTCAAAAGTATTTTAAGGGATTTCAGTATTGAAAACATTGCCCGTTGTTAGGTTCTACTTAGCTGTTCTTGGCCTGTGTATTCTAAGTGTATCCTAATAGATATTCCTGGTTTGACTCTTGCCTGCCGGCTTTGACTATTCTATGCTCTCCAATCCAGATCCTAGCCTGTCTGACCATTCCTTGAACTCTGCCTGTATCGTCTTGGCCTGTCTGACTATTCTCTACTCCGCTTGTGCTGGCCCGGTCTGCCCGTCCACGTTATATTGTCTGGCCTGTCTTCCAAGCTGTGTTGTCTTTCATCCTGAATCATGGTGAAACGATAATGCCCCTTTGCTCGTCCAGAACTTTTTGCTATACTCCTCTCTTAGTAAGACCTGGCGGCATCCAATTAGCCAAGGGCTCCACCCGAGTGAAAGGTGGCTGTTAAAGGCAGAAGCAAGAGCCGAGACCAGGGAGCCTAGCACTGGTTCTGGATTTAGGGTGCAGAACTTGACAATATGAGCATATTATTTGGTATTTAGAATTTTAGGTACTGAGTCAACTGGATCCAAGTTACCTGAAGGTTTTAATGATTTTTATAGACTAATGGCGTAGGGTCTTCCATATGCATTATATAATTTACTGTTTGCATCTGATCATTTCTTTAGGGGGTCCTCACTGATTTCCAGGGCTTGGGGCTAAGAGGTTTGCTGATTTTTTTATTTTTTATTTTTTTGCATGTCCACCCTCTGTATGTAATTGTCGCTGGTTTTTGGCCACATCCCCAGCACATTGTCATTGTCCATCTTTGCATAACTTGGCTGATGTAAAAATGTATTTATTAGGCATATTTTTAGCATCTGTTGGAGTCTGAGGATATACTTACACTAAACAATGAAATACTGTACCTTATGTACAAGAATAAGTATTATTTGGTACTTTATGGATTTAGATTCATGAAGATTTTACCATGAAATCTTGATCAATACAGGTAAAGGATTAGATATACCAAAACCCTATTTTCAAGGATGCAAATTATGGGCATGCCATGTCCGATAGGTTCCATTTTAATCAAAAATGTAAAATTTTAAAAATGATTCCTTTCTTTCTGCAATAATTAAATGTACGTGATCCAAACTAAGATATAATTAATCCTTAGTGGAAGCAAAACCAGCATATTGAGTTTATTTAAGGTTTAAATAATGTTCTAGTAGATTTAAGGTATATAGATCCATATTACGGAAAGACCCTTTGTCCCCTTAAACCCAAGGTCCCAAGCATTCTCAATAACAGTTCTCATACCTGTACATTTTTAAAAACAAATATTATTATGTAAAACACCCCTAAACATTGGACTGGTTATCAACAGTGCACTATTTAGGTGGAGATTTAGCTTACATGGGAATAATATGCATGAATGAAATATAGTTTTCAGCAGCCAAAAAAATTGTATCACTTGTCTTTTCAAATGCATGTCCTAAGAGAAAGCAAAAAACTCCCGGGGGTGAAGGCCAATGCTGCGAGGTGGCAGTTACACTTTTAGAAAAGAGATTTAGCAGCTTGAATTTTTGCTTTACTGGAAATAATTGCCTCCTACCAGCAGTGATTTGAGTACATCACACACCTGGCCATTCTCTGGAGCAGGCTCTCTCTGGGATATCACTAGGGTTGAAAAAAGATATACAGAGAGGACCATCTGGTTGTTTTCATGATAACACATGAGAGATGCAAAGGGGTCTATTATAGTTGTAAGTGCATTAGTCACACCTGCGCATCAAATGAAGCGCACTCTAAAATAATCAAGCTGCTTTGCCCAGATTAGCATACAAAACTTCTAATCCCTTTATTTGGAGTACTCGGATGACTTAAAAATGAGAAAATGAGAAAAGGAATGAAGGCAGCAACTTTTTGGAGAAACAATTCATGGTTAGAAAGTTTTAAATATGTGCAGAACATCTGATGGTAGCCTTATTCCCAACAAAGGCCTTAATCATGATCAGGATGCTGTCATATTCAAAAGAAAGGTGTCATTACTATTATAAGACAGTAGAACTGCTTGACCTCTGGTACAGTAAGTTTTGTATACAACATAAAGCAATATATATATTTCATATATATTTCATGCATGCATATTATTCCCATGTAAGCTAAATCTCCACATAAATAGCAACAAGTAGGAGCACGCAAATGTATTGCAGATGAAGCAAACATTTAGATGAACACAGCATCGCACTAGGGAAAGAGAAAGAGAGAATAAATGATTCCCCTATTGTAAAATATAAGGATTTTTTAAGTCACAGAGGAGTTCTATGACCATATAAAAGCACAAAGCCGATGGCCTCCGAGGTGACCTTTAATCACCTCCTATTTTTAACAGGGGTACTTTATTTATTATAATGCACAGGTTTCAGTGAACCATGTGACAGAAATGACATCACTAAGCTCTGATTATAATTGATGACATCACCGTTTATAAGAATATCATTTACAGGATATTCATGGCTCTTGTGTATTATATTATTATCATTTTTAGGCTTTAATTTTTTTTTTACATTTTTTATTGAAGTTGATTTGGTTGAATAGGGAATATATATGTCCTAATCCTTGTGCACTTTCTGAACTATGGTGCCACCTTTTCAATTGTTAAAGTCAGGGGGTGGGGCAGTGATCGTTCAGGGAAAGACCATTGACATCAGGGGGCAGGATTATGAAATGGATCGGTGACTGGTTAATAGCCTTATCATTGTCTTCAGAGTCCAGAATTTGGAAAGCAGTTTTCACCCGGACAGGCCTTCCAAAAACCAGGAAACCCTTGTTATGGCCATGGAATTCTACCTCCTTTACAACGGACAAAAAATTCTCATTTACTAACATAGGTTTTAAATTGCACCATTGCAGGTACCTATAGCAACCAGTAAGTAGAAAATAATATTAAAATAGTCTCAAAGAGTCAAAACCATATAAATATTGGCAAAAAAGAAGAAAACTATATTATTTTTTGACTAAAAAGTAATTGTTATAACACTTGTAGCGCTAATCTGGGCTATCCACACCACCTCACTTTCCAGCTAGTGAGCAGAGCATGGTTACATTTGGACTCACACTTCAGGATCAGGGCCTTCGCTAAGTGGAAGCTATCCCTTTAAGGTGTAGTGCAACTACAACACTCATACAAAACATACAAAATGATTGGGTGCCAGGAGGTTCTTATGATGCAAACAAGAAAACTGTTTATTAGTCTGAATGACAATATCCCCAGGTTTACACATGACACACAGTCACATCAGGTAATAGGCAATTGCAGTATTCAGTGCGCCATCCCATCCAGTGCACTGTTCAGGAAGCTGACAGCTAACCTAATACCCTCTTCACTGAGGTCCCTGCACTGAGACATTCACACTGAGCCTCTGGGAAGCTACTCCCTGCTTCAAATCCTTGTTGGAGCTTAAACTGCTGTTTCTCTTTACCCTATCTACCTTTCTTTCCTAGAGAGACTATTACAAGTCTGCCCTACTATAGAAAAACCTCATTCACTGGGTTTCCAGGTCCCCAACTTCTCTCAAGAACACTTGCTTCTCTGGGCCTCGCTGTACCCAGGCTCCCCTGGGCACACCCAGCCGGATCACCATCCAGCAGCCAAAGAGGAAGAGGCCACTCCTCACTATAGTGCAGTGTGGCAGGAAGTGGTCATTACACCTCTTGGCCAATTACTCAAATGAATACATAGGCTTTTGCCTAGGGATGGGCCTTAAAGCCATAGGGGCAGATTAACCCCTATGGGCTCCTACACAGTATTCATAAATAATAGCCCAAACTAATAGAAATTCCAGTGTCGCTGAATATTATAGATGTCACATCAGTAACCTACAGGACTTGTATAAAATCTGAATCTTACTGGAAATATTGGAACTTTGTCAGATCTCAGAGTACAAGGTTTGGATTGAATGTTGGCCAAATGCCAGGACTCATAAAGTTCTTTAGGATTTAGTCAACTAAATGGATTCCTAGCTGTCCTAGGAATCTGATGATGATGGATTCATATTTCACAGGTGCATGTTTACAAACATATTTTCATTATTTAGGTCAGTTCCTTAATATTTTATGTATGTATGTATGTATGTATGTGACTTTATGTTTAATAAACATGGGGAATACCTAAACAATGGAGTTAAAATAAATATTTTAATATTTTAAATCCAAAAACTGGAAGAGTGAATAAACTGGACAGGAAAGGTCTGGAACAAGGCCGGCTGGGAAAGGAATGGCTAGAACATAGTACATAGTTACATAGTTACATAGTTAAATTGGGTTGAAAAAAGACAAAGTCCATCAAGTTCAACCCCTCCAAATGAAAACCCAGCATCCATACACACACCCCTCCCTACTTTTAATTAAAATTCTATATACCCATACCTATATTAACTATAGAGTTTAGTATCACAATAGCCTTTAATATTATGTCTGTCCAAAAAATCATCCAAGCCATTCTTAAAGGCATTAACTGAATCAGCCATCACAACATCACCCTGCAGTGCATTCCACAACCTCACTGTCCTGACTGTGAAGAACCCTCTACGTTGCTTCCAATGAAAGTTCTTTTCTTCTAGTCTAAAGGGGTGGCCTCTGGTACGGTGATCCACTTTATGGGTAAAAAGGTCCCCTGCCATTTGTCTATAATGTCCTCTAATTTACTTGTAAAGTGTAATCATGTCCCCTCGCAAGCGCCTTTTTTCCAGAGAAAACAACCCCAACCTTGACAGTCTACCCTCATAATTTAAGTCTTCCGTCCCTCTAACCAATTTAGTTGCACGTCTCTGCACTCTCTCCAGCTCATTTATATCCCTCTTAAGGACTGGAGTCCAAAACTAAACTGCATACTCCAGATGAGGCCTTACCAGGGACCTATAAAGAGGCTTAATTATGTTTTCATCCCTTGAGTTAATGCCCTTTTTTATGCAAGACAGAACTTTATTTGCTTTAGTAGTCACAGAATGACACTGCCCAGAATTAGACAACGTGTTTATCTACATGAAGCTAGGAAAGCTGGTGGTAAACCTTTATTCACCAGGAACCTTTTGACTGACTTTCCAACCGAATGGTTAGGCAAGGGCAATTTGCCTTTGCCTGGTTCTGCAGTGGATTCTAAAAAGGGTTGTTCACTTTTAAATTAGCTTTTAGTTTGATGTAGAGCAGGGGTCCCCAACCTTTTTTACCCGTGAGCCACATTCAAAAATAAAAAGAGTTGGGGAGGAACAAAGGCATGCAAAAACTTCCTGGGGTGTCAAATAAGGGCTGTGATTGGATATTTGTTAGCCCCTATGTGGACAGTCAGCCTACAAGAGACTTGGTTTTTATACAACCAAAGCCTGGAATTCAAAAATAATCACCTGCTTTGAGGCCACTGGGAGTAACATCCAAGGGGTTGGAGAGCAACATGTTGCTCGCGAGCTACTGGTTGGGGATCATTGATGTAGAGGGTGATATTCTAAGACCATTTGCAATTTGTTTTCTTTTTTTATTATTTGTGGTTTTTGAGTTATTAAGCAGCTCTCCAGTTTGCAGTTTCAGCAATCTGGTTGCTTGGTTCCAAATTACCCTAATAACCATGCACTGATTTCAAGAAGAGACTGGAATATGAATAGGAGAGGGCCTGATTAGTGAAATCAGTAATAAAAAGTAGCAATAGTAATTATTTACTAAAATACAAATTTATCTTATTTTTTACATAAAAAAACACAACCACAGTCTAATACCTGATTTGGCTTTATTTATTATTAAAAAAGCTAGATTATATTGGTTTGGGTAATAACTTGATAAAATAGAGTGAAAATCCAAACCGTACAAATTGCTCTATTTTTTTTTCGGTTAAAAAATCTGAAAAATTCAAAAAAAGTGTAAGATTTTTGGGCTAATTCCAGGGCAGACCACAGAAACTCCAAAATAGCATAGGGACCTCTGCCATTGACTTATACACAACCTTGGCAGGTGTGAGATGGTGAATTTTTGGATCCGGGTTTTTTGCTAGAAAAATTTGAGTTTAAAAGAAAAAACAAAAAAAACAATAGAATTCGAATTTTACCCCAACCGGAGTTTAGTAAATAACCCCTAAATCTGTAACCTTACAGAACATTTCTTTTTACATGGGGCCATTGACCCCCATTTGAAAGCTGGAAAGAGTCAGAAGAGAAAGGCTAATAATCAAAAATCTATATATAAAAAAAAAACATACTAAAAGTTAACTTTAAGGTGAACCACCCCTTTAAATTACCATATGCAGTTTAGAGCATCCCCTATATAAACAATATTACCCAATTTGTATTACTTTAATTGAAAATATATTTATCACGTTCAATACAACTTCATGTATTGTTTTATTCATCTTGAAGCCTGCACTGTACTTTGAGTAAAATTTTGGGATTCTCAAGTTACAAAACCATTTTTAGTGCTGTGTTCGTGTTATAAAAACATATCCAGTTATTGCTGAATTTAGTTTTGTTTCTCAAAATGTCCAGTGTAAAAACCAGTGCAAATATTAGAAAAATAAATAAATTTGACATTTTCAAATCTGAACTATGGGTGATTTACATTCTGTCTGCTCAGTCAACATGATACCTTGATCATAGTTCATTGCATTTTCACAGCCTCCTCCCCCCAGGATGAATGTAAGCAGGTGTTAGGAACTGGCAACTTATTAAGATCTCTTGTATCTCAATACCCTTTTATTTTGCTTTCTGTCATATGTCAAGGTCCCCACACAAACATATACTGAACAGTATGATCATTGGTCCATATGTGTGTTCCCCTACTGAGTGGTTTGATTGATCATAGTGTTTGCTATATATTACGTCGCCATTCAACCCAAAACTGCCTGGGCCTGCTTTTCCACATTGTGATTGAATGGATCTATATAGTTCCAACGGTCCATATAACAGATATTGAATGCCTTCCTTTTTTTCCCTCATTAGTCAGTAGCAAGTCATGAACTTCAAATGAAAAACTATTTACTAAAGGGATTCATTATAGTATGAGAAAATTATTTTGCTACAATTCTGAGCATTCTAAAAATAATAATAGCATACATTCTATTACTCATGAATTACTGACATTTCTTAAATCATTAACATAATCTGTAAATGAGCCAGTGCCATGTTACCATATAATGGAAAATTATAAAAAGCATGTACATTTAAAGATATAAGGATAAGCTTGCCGCTTTCCATATGGGGTCTGGGTGCTCATGCGCCAAGACCTCAGCAGGGGCGGAATACATACAAAACCTAGAAAATAGAGCTGGCACTATTCCGACACCCCAAAAATATGACTGAATTAAGTAGAATCCAGGAGTCTCAAAATAATAGTAAAACAAAAAGCTTTATTTACATCTTGTATAAAAAATAATAGTGCCATGGTACCATTACAATAGCACTGCTACACTTCAAATGCAACAAAAGAGCAACATGACTCGATAAGGTTGGGGGATTGAACCTTGAAACTTCTGCCTTGTCGACTGTATTATAAGTAAGTATTAACATGTTTTTAAAGGGATACTGTCATGGGGATTTTTTTTTTTTCAAAATGAATCAGTTAATAGTGCTGCTCCAGCAGAATTCTGCACTGAAATCCATTTCTCAAAAGAGCAAACAGACTTTTTTATATTCAATTTTGAAATCTGACATGGGGCTAGACATATTGTCAATTTCCCAGCTGCCCCAAGTCATGTGACTTGTGCTCTGATAAACTTCAATCACTCTTTACTGCTGTACTGCAAGTTGGAGTGATATCACCCCCTCCCTTTTCCCCACCAGCAGCCAAACAAAAGAACAATGGGAAGGTAACCAGATAGCAGCTCCCTAACACAAGATAACAGCTGCCTGGTAGATCTAAGAACAGCACTTAATAGTAAAAACCCATGTCCCACTGAGACACATTCAGTTACACTGAGAAGGAAAAACAGCAGCCTGCCAGAAAGCATTTCTCTCATGAAATGCAGGCACAAGTCACATGACCAGGGGCAGCTGGGAAATTGACAAATTGTCTAGCCCCATGTCAGATTTCAAAATTGAATATAAAAAAATCTGTTTGCTCTTTTGAGAAATGGATTTCAGTGCAGAATTCTGCTGGAGTAGCACTATTAATTGATGCATTTTGAAAAAAACATGTTTTCCGATGACAGGATCACTTTAAAGTTAACTTTATTATGTTACAGAATGGCCAATTCTAAGCAACATTTCAATTGGTCTTCATTTTTTATTTATAGTTTTTTTAATTATTTCCCTTCATCTGACTCTTTCCAGCTTTCAAATGGGGGTCACTGACCCCATCTAAAACAAAATTCATTTTAAAGCTACAAATGTATTGTTCTTGCTACTTTTTTTTTTATAAATCCTTTATTTTCATTTTGCATCATTTTCATTTATGTATAAAACAAACAACAAAAAGAAGAAAGGAAAAAAAAAGGAGGAAACAAGAGAGTCTTGACAGCAAAGACACCATAGGTGATACATTACAACATAAAGGGTACATATTGATTATTGCTACTTTGTATTACTCATCTTTCTATTCAGGTCCTTTGCTATTCATATCCCAGTCTCTCATTCGAATCAATGCATGGTTGCTAGGGTAAATTGAATTGTAGCAACCTGAAACCTGAAATTGTAAACTGGAGATAAGGATAAAAAACCCAAAACGCACAAATAATAAAAAATGAAAACAAGTTGCAAATTGTCTCAGAATATCACTCTCTACTACATAATACTAAAAGTTAACTCAAAGGTGACCTTTAAAATCAGAATGCCAGTCTATGTTTATACAGCAGGTTAATTCATATTACACTTGTAAGTCTTACAAAGAATGAAGCATTCAAGGTTGCCTTTCCCCTACTGATGTATTTTGCTGGCCAAAACCTTTTGTCTATATAATTTCACATTGGGTAAGGATGATGAAGAGGAGTAAGAAGTGATGGAGAATATTGAGTTTAGGAAATGATGTCCTCTTTTATATACCATTGCATTCTGTGATGCTTGAGTTATAGACAGACTAGATGGCCAAGAAAAGGACCAGAAACTGTAATATAAAGAACAATCAAAGGTAATCAAACAAAAGAAGAAGAAACATTCAATGAACCCTGGATCTTAACTGTTGAGTTCACAACCAGATCTAACAGTTTGATGCTGAATAATTAAACATTTACAAGTGCAAACTGAAAGTGCCAACAGCTAAAAAGCTGTAGCTTTGTGAAATCAATAGTTGTTGAAGTAGAACCTGTGTGTAAGGTTCCAAAACAAGTTCTCAGGGGATACTTAACACATTGTATCGAGCTGTAAGTGCATTAAAACCACTGTAAGTTTTTTTTTTTTTTGCAAATTCACACCCAACAGAGAAACTGAACAGTTCTCCCTACATCATGATCTGACATCTGAATGAGATGTATTACCGTTACAGCATTGCCACTTAAAAACATTAAAGAGCATATTTTTTTGAAAGGGTATAAATAATGAAAAGTCCTCAGAAGTCTATACTTGTGAATATGGCAGCACTATCACACAAAGAGTTGGCATTGCTGCCTGTCTGCTGTCTGTTAAGAGCTGCGGAATGTGGCAATGATACAGTACATAAATAAAGGATAAGTAATAATTGAGTGTCAGAGCAAGTTCAAGAAAAATTTGTGAGGGATTGACATTTACCCTTTGACAAATATGCACTGACTGTACAAGGATCTAATATTGCTTTGAGAGGTAATCATTTGTTCTCCACACTGCACAAGTCATCCACCCCTAGTTATAATGTTCCACAACTAAATCTTCTTAGGGTGTCCCAAGTCTTGTGGAAGATTATTTCTAAAAGATATTTGAATGCCCTAGATCCAGCTCTACAATAAAACCCCTAGTCCAGGCCCTTAAGTCCTGCACACAGCTGGCACGGCCCGGCACTGGTTTGTTGTGATTCCGAGGGATATAAGAGAGTCTGGAAGATTTAGAGAGTATCATTATACTACTCTCCAATAATAGGTGGTGCAGGATGACAGTTCTGTAATTAATAAATACATTAAAGTACTAGGAAATGCCAAGTTACTAGCGGTGGATTACCTAACGTATTAAAAATAAACACACTGGTCCAAAGGAAAAAATTAAATGCGACCCGGCATCACCATGTTTCTTACCCTTTCCAGGAAACCCTCAGGAGATTTAGGGGCAGTTTTGTCCTTTTTTTTATGTGTTTTGCCATGATTCGTAAAATCGTGTTAACAAAAACATTACATTCTTCGGGCTACTAATCTCCCCAAACTGCCTCCCCGCCAGCTAGAAGCTAAATTGCTGGCTGAACCGGCTGAGCGCCAGCTGAGTGCTTTCTCGTGAGGCGACTTCGGAAAACAAATCGATCCAAGTGCCATCCCGCTGGCCATTTAGATTCTAGCCAGCGGGGTAGCACATTTTCTAATACGAAGATTTTTTTAATTTACAGTACATTGGCACAAGCTAAAAATCCTTGCTTGGTCCTAGTGAAGATAACGCATAGCTGCTTTATAGTTTCCCTCACTAAACTCAGGACATCAGTTCCTCTGCATGTTGGATGCTAATGGTTTGCGATGTCACAAAAAGTTTCTTTTTTTACACAACAAGGTCTTGCAGGTGCTCAAAGATTTTTTAACTGGCCATACATCAAGCCCAGCAAAGACCGAGAAGCAGAGGCTACAGATCTGCTGCCTGAGCTGAATTCTAAGCTAAAAATAGGACTGAAATCAATAAGTATGTAGACATACAGATTAAGATATCTTCCGGCATGAAATGATCAAGTGCTTCAGTTAGGTGATATTTCAAGTACATTATGAGGCTGTCTGGGACCCATCTGTTTTTTATTGCTCTAAATAATGTTGAACATTAAACAACACTTGCTAAATGAGTAACATACCACACACATTTATCACACCTCTGGGAAGGTCTGTCAACAGATCGGTGTCTAACAAGGGTCTTGCCCTTCAATCATCAGTGCTAATGACTGCACATTGCTCCTGAAGCATAGAGAAACAATTTATCTCACGCATTCAGTTTGAAGAGGGGATGAAAGAATCTGCAGCTAAACAAACTGCAATCCCACTGAAAAGGGACTGGGGTCTGAGGAGCACTTATTACAGAAAACTGCCATATTAGAGAGTACAAAAATATACTGAAAACAGAACTGTAATGTAAAGTATGCAGCTTTTAAAATAATGTATATTTAACTCATGTATAAAACTGAATAATTATTTCATGCTAATCCCTTGCATAAAAACAAAGTGTTACGTTACTAAAAAGCCACATAAAAATGGCATTGAATATTTCTGCTTTTTTTACTTTTTAAGGCAAAAAAAAAATTCTTTGCTGTCTGAATTGGACTTCAGTGGATTACAGCAGGTTGGAAGAGATGGAAAACAATAAAGGAATAGTTTGTAATAGGCAGGTTATTCATTAGTTTGTAATGTTGTATTGGATTATGATTAAATTCTTAGATGAAGCCAACTAAGTCAAATAAGTCAATGATTTTAAGATAATTTATTCTAACACAGTTATATACAGGCTTAATATATGTACAATATATACTGTTATGGAAAATAATATTACTATAAATATAAAAGATAAGCATACAGTTATGTGCTTTAGCATACAAAATTTGTTGTATATTTCTGCTATCAGCACCCTTGTTCATTAGCCACCTGACACATGAATGCCCACCTACACCCGCAAGTGCCTTTCATCACCTCTCGGTCCTTCCTTTGAATCGACTGCTACGGCACCTATTTATGCATGGGAAGCCTGCAGCTACTGCCACCTCCAGACCAGGCGGTAGCACCAGGATTTCCTTTGCACCCAGCATTAATAGGTGCGACTAAAGAATCAGGCACAGACGTTACTTGCACACCAAAAAATGGAAATTACACCACCCAATGCAAAGTATCAGCCCCTATGCTTGTATCTGCCTAGCCTTGTAACTAAAACCTGTGTTTTTGGCAACCAAAATTCTTTATCATGTATGGTTATGAGTAACTCATGTTGTAAAACACCTTTGGCAAGATTTCTAAACCAAATACAAAGTGCATAGCCTAGAGCACTGCTGCTCCTATTTATACATGGGAACCCTGCAGCTACCGCCACCTCCAAACCAGGCAGTAGAACCAGGGTATCCCTTGCACCCAGCATCAACAGACGCACAGGCCTGGATTTGTGGAAAGGCCACCAAGGCCAGGGCAACAGGATTTTAGGGGGTGTCATGCTGCCCAATCACACCCATATTGTTTCAAAAACACAGGGGATGCTCAGGAGATATGATAGTTTTTTTTAACTTCCCGTGCACAGGGGCAACGAATGACAGCAGGCCTAGGGATGCCTGCTATGTAAATCAGGCCCTGCAGACGCATCACATTTGCAGATAAAGAATCAGGCATAGACATCACTTGCACACAGGAAATTACACCACACAATGCTGGGAATCAGCCCTTACTCTTGTCTGTGCCTACCCTTGTGACTAAACCCAGAGCCATTGCACTGGTCCCAGGTGCTCTGTGCACTGCTCTGCATGACTGCCCCTAAGCTATAGGTTCAGACACACAGTAGAGTACTGATTTAAGGGTAAGGGCTAATTCTTGGCCTGAGTTTGGCCCAGTGTGGCTATAGAGTTATATCTATGGATTGGCCAGTGTAAATGTATGGACCCTTACATAGGGACATTTGTTCCCACCTCTGGGGAACACAGGGACAAATGCAACCTATGCTTCTTGATAATTCTGTACTCATTGAGGCACATCTAAGTACCAAGTGCAAGTGGAACCCATCAAGTTGCAATGGAACACATGAAGGATTAACCACAGCAACAAACGCATGTGTGTTAGGGCCACAATGCAGTCACCAATACAAACTGAACATCCAGTCCAGTAGCTTTAGACTTAATACAACTAGATACTGTATATTATGTCCTCGTGAAAAAAAAATCACAAGCATGCCCATTTTCAGGCAACCATTGACTGTATTAGTGTTAGGGGCTGACAAACAACACAAAAAAGTAGAAAGGGTACAATTATAAAATAGATTCAAAAGAACAATGAAGACAATAGATTAGTAAGTTGTATATTTGTAATAGATCACTGTGGACTTATGTTCCTATAGAATTAAGATGGGGGAACTCAAAGTTGGCACTTTTCATCAAGTTCCTAATTCAGAGCTACTGCTGAACTCCAATACCCTATAGTGCAGAATGGAGTTTAGGTGCTCAAAGCAGCTGAATACATTGATTCTGATTAATCGACACATATCTTCTTTGCTAAATATTTCGGGAAAATGTTGATTCATAGGAAAAAATATAGAACTACTGGATCCCTTAATACTTGATAAATGTACGGATTAGTTTAATTATATGTTATGGTATAGGGCAGCACAGGAGGCTGCCCCCATCTGAACTGAGGTGCTTAAATGGGTGATTCACCCTTAAATTAACTTTTAGTATTTTATAGTTTTTTAAGTGTCTGCCTTTTTCTTCTGACTCTTTCCAGCTTTCAAATGGGGGTCACTGACCCCATTTAAAAAGCAAATGCTCTGTAAGGTCTATTCAGTCCTCTCCTATTCATATTTCAGTCTCTTATTCAAATAATGGTCGTTAGGGTAGTGTGGACCCCAGCTACCAGATTGCTGAAATGGCAAACTGGAGAGCTGCTGAATAAAAAACTAAATACTTAAATAAAAAAAATGAAAACCAATTACAAATAGTCTCAGAATATCACTTTCTACATCATTCTAAAAGTTAATTTATAGGTGAACCATCCCTTTAAAATCAATATTAAATAATGTTCTGCATTCAGCCCTTCTACAGGATCATGTATGGTTCTAATAAAGACCCTGGACCAGTGTCTTCCTGGTAATGTACCCCAACTGACTTTATGCTCTGAACTCACAGCAAACAAAATATTTGACCTATTTAGTACTTTGTTTTCATTTTGTATACCTTGTGATTTACTAATGTCTAAGCATTTAAAACCCATTATTTGAGGGTATGCCCCAAAATCACAATAATATATATATACACTTTAGTGTTGTTTTAATCTAAGCAGGTTCCTGGAGCCTACAGAAGACACAAACACATGCCTGGCTATTCTAGGTGTTGAGATGATTGATTGCAGTAGGAGGATCCTGCCAAACTAAAACCAATAAAGGCTGCCCTCCATGACACTGACTATGGCTGAACTAGCTGAACTAGTGTTTGTTTTGCACCACACACCATTTGCATTTGACCTCTGTTTTTCTTCACATAAGTGTCTTATTTAACACGTTAGTAGTAAATGTGCAAAATCCATAAGTGAGACCAGACGGTAACTCATATATGTCATTGATCTAGCAGAGCAAAACAGTTGATGATAAATTATCATGACACTTTTAATAAACTGTTTGCTTTTTGGGAGGCAGGATCTACTTAGCCAATCACCAAATGGTAATGGATCATTTACAGTTATTAATGAATGATGGAGAGGTACTGGTTATTTTAATTTGCTTGTAGACTGTATAGTAAACATTTTTATAGATTTAAACACAGAGCAGTGTTGCATTTGAGGTTTAATGGTACAGTGATATTATTGGGATTCCCAATGGGATTGCATTTTAATGTGCAGTATTTGTGATGTCCCATGAAGCAGATAAAATAAATACAGTATATATTTTGTTATACCTGATATAACTATATATATTAATATAGACTTATGCTAATGTAAAAGAGGACAATACTGACAAGTCTATGCAGATAATACCTTTGTTTTCGCATTCAGCATGCCATCCACCGATAATAAACTGCATAACTGTGTACAAAAGAAATTATTACGTAATACAGAATGCAAAATCCCGCAACCATTTAAACTTTGTAAAAGTCCAGATTGGGCAAGCTTGATAGGTTGCTATTTTACTATTAAGGGCTTGCACACTTAAAAAAAGTTATATACAAATCAAACAAAGGTGTTAATGCAAAAAAAGTTTCTTTATAGAAAATGCATTAATGATACAAAAATATGTGCTTAATACAATTAGTGTACATTAAAGACAAATCAAATAAATAATATTCAAATACATAACACCAAATTGTAACCAGAATATCCAAACCATTCATTTTTGTTTTTGTTGAAATAAGATTTCTAATATCAATTTTGTATCATCAACTGCATACATTATCATAGAGATGAAGTGAATGTACTGTATTTAGCATTCCAGCTAATTTTCTTTTCATGGTCCTAGAAGCAACCTTCTCATTTTATTATGTCTTTATAAACTGTACTTAACATCTCATAAATTTTATTCCTCTCCGTCAGCTACTTTTATAAATCTTATTTCAATAATCCATGAAATCCTATAAGGCCCTGCCACATTGGATTACTGCAATTGAAATTTGCCAAGCAGGTAGACAACTAGAGAGTTGACGTTGTTTATTAAGAGCATTCAAGTTGCGGTTATATGATGTTCATATCTTGCCAGACTACAAAAGCAAACTGTTATCTTATGAAAGGAGATGATGATCTTAAAATTAATTTAGTATCTTGAAAAAAGGCAAAATTTCCTTCTACAACCATTAGTTGGTCTTTAGTTTTAATAGACTGTTTGTACTGTAGCTCCCCAATCTGAAATGTGTTTTTATAGTTGCTATAGGACCCCAGAGGTGTGTGAAATGTATGTTGTGTTGAAAGGGGGCAAAGTATGAAACTGTAGATCTAGTTGTGTATAGGCAGTTTGAGATTATTGCAAAAAGGGTAATATTATCTGTGTTTTTATTAATCTGGTTAGGAGCAAGCACATATATTTCTACCTGGCAGGGTCAAAGTTTAGCTCTAGTTTGATAACAAGTGAGATTTTGGCCTGTTTTTAGAGAAAGTATAAAAATAAGGGTAACAACACTTGCAATAAAGTATACATTGTAAGTTACAATAAAGTGCAAGCAGCAAGAATGGGGGTTAAAAGATGAACATAAAGAACTTCCCATCATCTATTTATCCTGCTTTCCTACATACTGAAGAATAACAAAATCATAATGACTATGCAGTAAGAGTACCTACTTAATAATCTTATTCAATGTTTAAGATGTTTGGGCTCATTTACTACAAGCAAGCTGTAATTCTGGGCAAAACCGACATAGAACACAGAACTCACAGTGCAAGTGAGCACTGTATAAAAACAGGTACTAAGTATTGATCAGCGAATAAATTCGACAGGCGTGAAAAATCTGCCACGTCAAAAAAAAATTTGCCGCTTGTCAGAATAGTCGCGTGCATAAAAATTGTCAAAATTATTCGGATGCCCATTGACTTTAATGCAATTTGACAAATAGGTGAGCATATAAAAATCGACACGGGCATCAATATTGCCGCGCATCAAAATTATTTTGACACCCATTGACTTCAATGCGTTTCCCAAATTTTTTGCTGTTTTACAAATATTGCTATAAATTCGAGAATTTTTCAGCGATACGGGACAAATATGCCCATCACAAGTACTGAGTTGCTGTTCAGTACAAGGCTATGGCGTGCATTGTATTCCCTGGTACTCCCTCCTTGTAAATGATTAAATCAACCCCTAAATATATGCAGAAAACAGTTTTCATAACACATATGAGTTAAATGTGGAATCTTGTCCTTAAAGGATTTTTTCTTCCATTCTGAGTTGAATTAGTGAAGAAGTGTTTGACTTGATGGACATGGACCATTTTTCCAACTGCAACTTTTATGGCAACATTCCTTTTTTAGGTTTAAAAATGTCTTTATGTGTTTCACCACATGAACCTTTTAATTTCTGAAGTACTCCCCTTATCTCTGAGCATATGCCATAGCTTCAGTTCTCTAGCTGATAAAGTGAAGAAAAAATACAACAAGCCCTATGAATGCCCTACACAAAAAACAGAAAACAATAACTTTTCTTTTTTAGCAAAACCATTCCTGCATTCATACTTCTTTGGTTTCTTTAAAGGGTTGCCAAACACTTGATTTTTGAGGGAACATTGAAATGCTGCTCCACTGATACTGATCTAGTAAGGACACAAGGGGCCACTTTAGAGAGCGAGATTGAGAGCGTTTATGCTGTAGGTCAGTGCTGTCCAACTTCTAAGACTATATAGTGGAGGGCCGATAATGGAAGCCAGTGTTGACTACTTCCTGTTTTTAAACCACACCCATGTTAAACCACACCCATGTTACCACAAGACCATATCCACATTAATTGTGGTAGCACACCAAAAAACCAAATGGTTGGTACTCACTGCAGGGATATCACTTATCCCTCATATGTGAAAAAAAGTTGTCATATTAAGACATACCCTTAAATCCATATGTCTCCTCTTCCCCTTGGATAACACAGTCTGAAGACAGCTGGCTGTTGATACAAAGTAACAGTATCCAACTATAAATAACAAAGTCCTTTATGTATTCATCCGTGTGAATGTGCTTCTCAACGCGCTGCAATCCCCGTGCTGGAGTGCAAAAGGTTACTAATGAGAAAAGAGATAGCCGGAGAGCACTTGATTCTTTAGTTAAAGAGATGACTTTTTAACTAAAGAATCAAGTGCTCTCCGGCTGTCTCTTTTCTCACAAAGTAACAGTAGTCAGCCAGCTCAGCAAAGTAGTCAGACAGATCAGCAGGAGAGCAGGGGGCTAGGCTTAGGGATCTGTCAGAAACCATTAAAAATCATGAAAAGTCTGCGTATTTTTTAAATGATGTATATTGCAAAGTTGCTTGAAATTGTGTTTACTTTTCAAAAAGCTTAAATGATGTTTTTGTGGAGTTTCCCTTATAATATATAGTAAAGAAATGTATATCCATCCTATGCATTGACAAGGATTTTGTAGACACCCTGAATCAGGACATTAGCAATGTGTCTAGAACAGAATATACACTGGGTGATCTATTATCACCCAGTCTATATGCCAGCAAACTCTCGGGGTATACACTAATATACTAATTTTCTATCTTTTAAAAGCTGCTAAAGATGTGGTAGCCGCCAAAGTATTACCTTTAAAAATTTGGAGGACTCACAAGAATTCTTGTCTGCAGTTACTAATAAAGTGTATAAAATACAACAATGTATTATTTGTAATAGCACAGGGATCATCTATTTAATCACTTTAACTCTTTTACATTAACGTAAGGTTTATTGGATTTTTTAATAACAAACACGTTAACATTGGTACAAGAATTTTACCTTTGATGTGACTTGCTTTGTATGATCTAACACTGATGTGTGGTAATACGGTCTACGTTTTGATCATACAATCTGTATTTGAACGAATCAAAGTAACGGTGCATTAGATCGAATTCGATTAAGTTTGTTCAAAGTCCACCAATTGACTCCAAATAGGTTCTAGGAGGTCTCCCATAGGCTAAAACAGCAAGTCGGCAGGTTTTAGATGGCCGAAGTTGAATTTTTAAAGAGACAGGACATGATAAATTTCGATATTCAAATTTTAATTTTTTTTTCAAATTCAAATCAAATTTTCACTTTGACTTTTGATAAATCTGCCTCTTAAAGTTACCTATGGGTCATGTTAATCATTTTTTTGCTGATAGGGCTTTTTTTGTAAGTAATTGTTAATTGAACTTCTAAAACCTGACTGTTGTACCAACCTGACTGTCCCTTCTCAATGCTAACGGACTATTGCTGCACAAATATAGCCGCCCACTCATAGAGGAACATGGAGAATCAGCTAGGTAATGTAAAAGCATCAGGCATGGTACTTTTATGGCAAAATTCTAAATAGCAAGCAAAGACAATGTTATGATAGAATGAAAAAAGGATTTAATTTCTGGTGTCAGTATTAGTGATGTGCGGGTCTGCCCGAAACCCACGGGACGATCGGGATCGGGCCGGCTGCCACATCAAGTCTTCGAGTCTTTGGGTTAAGCGGTTCCTTCTGCTCTCCCTGCCCGTGACCTAACACTTCCAGCTACAGGTTCCTCCATTTATAAATTTGCGCCTGCCCCGCCCCTTTTGTGACATCACTGCGGGGGTGGGGCAGGATGGGTATTTAAATGGAGGAGCAGAGCCGGGTCGGGCCGGGCGGTGAAGGTGGGTTAGGGTCGGGTGCGGGTCCAGAAAATCTGGACCCGCACATCACTACTCAGTATCTCTTTAATGCAGCAGGTGTCATGTTTTATTCTGATTGGCTTTAAGAAATGGGAGGGTATTTTTTGAAGTATATTTATATGTAAGTTTGTAATTTTATCTTTGCAGGCCTATGACTAAGTGCTGGGTAATCATGAAACACATCAAGTTTTTATTTGTGGGGAGGGGGATTGAATGACTTTTAATGGGTCATAATAAATGTAAAATGTTTTTAACCATAAATGGTGCAAGGATATATTTATAGTTTGAAAAGTTAAAATACACTGGGTCTCCTTTTCACGATAACACCATTTGTTCTGCGTTGTTAAGGCTCTTTATTTTCTCTGTGAGGAGATATGTGTATAGCGTTGGGCTTATATAAAAGGAATATCTGTTATGATACACCTTGAAATAGTGGATTTTATGCAAATTTGCCAAAGTCTGTAGTAATTGTCATTTCTGCTTAATTATCATATTTCTCTACTTGCTGTAAAAACAATACGGAACATAGCAGGAGAAATTTCAGAACATATCGGTCGTGAAAGTAGAAATTAAATTAGTCACACCTCTTTAAACAAAACATATGCAACTTGTAAAACGTCTGTGAAAATGTTGTCATGTCAACACTTAGCCATTAAAAAGCCATCATCATAACGATACAACACTAATTACTTCAGGCATGTTTGGTTCAGCTGCTAAATTATCATTTCTTTTTTCTACATAACATTATTTCTTTTTTTCACCCAACATAAAGGAATTCTACTGTAAATGAGGGCATACTAGCTACACTGCTACAAAACCCTAGTGTTCATTTCATGTGGCAATTAGGTAATTTGATTATTTGCCTGACATTCGTTTTTTCGTTAGTTCAGAAGTAATAGAAAGGGCAAGAGTGCTGGTTAGACTCAGAGAGATATATCCTGGAGACATCTTGAATATTAGTTTTTAAAGGCACCCGTGTCATACAGGTATGTGTTAAAATATAACTTATATAGTATGATTGTACTAACTTGATTAAATGGGGCTGGGGAAACTTATTTTGGTGTATATTCTAGATTTTGAAGTTACTAATTTTGCTGTTAAAAAGTAGGGTTAAATCAACCATTTTGTATAAGTAGAGAGAGGAAAACAACAACTTAGAAAAGGAATGCCATGAAACCCTTGGTTAGGAATGAACTTGGAACTCCAGCACTAATAGGTAGTTGGGATGTCCACTAAACCACCATGTGGCCATGAATTATACAGGAGCTATATGTGCAGCAAAAAAATACCAGAATATGAATCCATGTTGCACCTCATTGTATTTGAGCTTCTTTATGGCATAACTAGAGTATGACTTCCTTTACACCTTTGCCAACAAGCCCTTAGCATAGCTACTTATATAAATATAGACAACTTTCTCATAATTTGGGCAAGTATTAAACAATAACTGATTTGCTGATCATGGACTATTAATTGAATTTTACCCCATCATCAATTTTGAACTTAACTATTGTCCCGCTCACATTAACTTCAAGGACACAACCATTTATACCAGTTATTACATATCAGCATATAATAAAAGTCCACTGAAACTAGTGTCAACCTACAATCCACAACTAAAGGCTCATAAGAGGTCTACAGAACACACGTCACAAAAGATGGTGAGCTGAAAAACAGGCCAGACAACCTGTTCTTGCACATAGACAACCTCCAAACATAAGGGAGAGTAAGTCGTGGCCTATTATAGCATAGCATGAATGGAAGAAAAAAAATAAACAGAAAGTAGACACCTGATTGGAATAACTCTCTTAAGCACCTATTTAAAATTGGGAATGAAAAAAAGCGATGAGATACAATGTTTATTATTGTGTGGAAAATGAATTAATATGGGCCATGGATTTGTGGCAAAATACATAAGAATCATCTGCAAAATAATATACTTTGGTTTAGTGTGAGTGTGTTTCTTAAGGCAGAGGGCAGGGATTAATATAGCTTTATACCTCTAAACATATCCATGAAAAGCAACTCAAAAGTAAAATGGTATTTGTCAATATAATGCAAGAGGTCATGAAATAAATATGCTATTATGGCACAAGATTACATATATCAACACTATACTGCATATGGGCCTGGAAGCATTGTTTGGTTTCTAAAAAAGAACAGCTGGGCCTTTAAATCCTATAAAGAATGTAATAGTAAAACATGCATTTGGGAGCATAGTACAGTTAATCCAGCACCAAACAAGCTCTTCCAAATGTATATTTCTGTGCAGGTAAAAGGAGTCCTGCTGATACTCAGATCCTCTCTTTTTATCAACGGGGTAACCCCCAGGGGACATTGTTTATGTGCTTGGAATCCTCTGATGCAGTGCATTAGTATTATATTAGAAGGATTCCTACTTATAAAGCCATGCTCCTTTGGTGTTTAAGTACACTAATTGCTTGGGGACAAAATATACTGCTTCTGTTCCACAACGGAGTTATGAGTTATTTTTCTATTCTGTTATTATTTTTCAGGAAACCGCAGTGTTAGTACATATCTTCAGAGTTGTAAAAAATATTTAAATTATACATATACGCACAAACACTCACAGAGATAACCATGCCATGTCCCTGATGCTAAAATAAACACGATATATAAAGAATGAAATATAAATATGTCAGAATGATATAACATTTTTGTATATTTTCCTTAAAATCCAAATACACATGACTCAGAAGAGCCATCTTGCATGCCTTGGTATTCTCCATAGTCTTCAATATTCACTAGTCTCCAAAGAGAGAACCCCTTTAAACAGGGGTGATCCTGGCCCCTCTGCCCCCCCTCCCCCGTAAATTCACTCTTAAAGTACCAGGAGCAGCATTTTTGCTGCCCCTGGTACCTAGTGGGGCGCTGCCGCCTGAGGCGACAGCCTCAACTCGCCTCATTGGTGAAGCACCCCTGCCTTTAAAATCAGTTCACATATATGGAACAGACACATGGGTATATATTACTAGAACATTTATAGCATTGGGTGCTCCATTTGCTGCCTGACAGGAAATCAATTCTTCTACTAATAAACAACAACTCAAAATCATTCAAAGAAGAATTTTCAAAGCAGAGGAAGAACTTAATTGTGATAAAAAAAAAAACAGACGTATCATACCACATATAAAATAAGCAAGTAGTTTGATAGCTCGTCTAGATTTATGGAATCATGGGATTAAATACTTTCCACTTATTCAAAGAGGATTAGTCTGGATACATGTATTTGTTTAGAACAGATTCGTTTTAGAACTCAAGAGTTTACAATGATATGACTGATGGGAAAGAGAAAATCCGATTCAGCTTCTGCTTCTATCGTTGCTCCACAGATGTGGAAGGAAAGATGATCCAAATGGCACAATAGTAAAGTTGTAAATAATCTTTAATCACCTGAGTCATGCTCCAGAAAGCTTACTGCCGGATAGGAAAGGGCCATCTTATTAAAGACTATGTTTACATACTGCTTAGTCTCTTTAGTTTGTGTGAATTTATATGTCTCTGATACACACACACAAGTATGGGACCAGAATGCTCGGGACCTGAGGTTTTCCAGATAAGGGGTCTTTTCTGTAATTTGGATCTCCATGGCTTAATTCTACTAAAAGTTATGTAAACATTAATTAAATGCTTAGGATTATTTTGCCTCCAATAAGGATATCTTAGTTAGGATCAAGTAGTCGGTACTGTTTCATTATTACAAAGAAAAAGAAAATACTTTTCTTCAAAATTTGAATTATTTGATTAAAATGTCAATGAGAGATGGCCATCCCATAATTCAGCGCTTTCTGGATAACGGGTTTCGAATAATGGATCCCATACCTATATCTAAATAAATAAATAAATATATATATATATATATATATATATATATATATATATATATATATATATATACACATATTTATAGCCACACTTGTGCACGCCCCCCACAGACGACCCCTACCATAAAGTGTCCAATATCAGGCCGAAAAGTCCCATGATCCTTGCAAGAACGGTGATTAGTGCTGCCACCTAGAGATGAAACACAAATATATCCACAATAGATAATTTTAAAACCATGTATCAAACCATTAAAAACAATGTTAACGTTCAACCATTTTGGATACAAAGTTTTCCACCCAAAAAAAACTTAAATTTTTCAAAGTCCACCAATTGACTCCAAATAGGATCTAGGAGGTCCCCCTTAGGCTAAAACAGCAATTCAGCAGGTTTTAGATGGCGAATGTTTGAAGTCGAATTTTTAAAGAGACAGTATATGATACATTTAGATATTCGAATTTTAGATTGTTTTTCAAATTTGATTCGAATTTTGACTATTCCCTAGTCGAAGTAAGCAAATTCACCTTGGAGTTCCATGGCCAGCAAAAAGGCTTATACACCAATGAAGCACTTCTGCAACTTCTAATCAGCTTATAATGTAAAACAACTAAATAGCTATCCCGTATACAGGTATGCGATCAGTTATCTGAAAACCAGTTATCCAGAAAGCTCTGAATTACGGAAAGGCTGTTTTCCATAGGCTCTGTTTTATCCAAATTTTAAAATTATTCCTTTTTCTCTGTAATAATAAAACAACACCTTGTACATGACCCAAACTAAGATATAATTAATCCTATTGGCTGTACTTAATGTCTACATAATTTTCTAGTAGAAGATCCAAATTATGGAAAGATATGTTATCTGGTAAAGTCCAGGTCCAGAGCATTCTGCATAACAGGTCCCATACCTGTGCAAGGTTCCAAAAAGCCCCTCCCTCTCTCTGGCAGTTCTCCAATGAGCCGTAGCCAGCATAATTGCAACAGAAAATTAGACTGATGGTTTGTGGCAGGATAAACTGGGTATAGGGGGGATATTTTATATTACGTTTTCATTTAACCAGCAGGAAATTTTAGTTCAAATATATGGTACTGCTTAATGTGTAAAGATAGGTAATACAATAAAATTTCCATTGCTTTGAATAAATAAATGCCTTTTTTGTGAATGTCCATGGTGCCAATAGTATACTGTACAGCACTGTATGATTCTGATTTCATGCCCTTGAATGGAATGGGGTCGATATACCATGCCACTTCTACGTAGCAAAAATGCAATGTTAATGATATTTAGATGTTATTCACATATTTTAGATGTTAACAAGGATAAAGATCCTTTAAAATGCTGACCCATTTGTGTCCTAATCACTTATTCCTGCAGCCTCGGCTAATGGGCACAATTTCGGGAGCTATGAATAAGCTATAAAGCTCCACACACATACACATTTATGCAGATTTTTGTTTTTCCTGTCACGCTGAAGGTTATCTCCCCGGTTGCTCTAGAAATCAGCTGACAGCCATTTCCCATGATGCTTTAAGTGCTGTCAAGCTGTCTATCATGCTGTCACCTGACCATTCGTTCCCATGGTTCTTTCAGGCTTCAACTATGATAAATTGAAAGGCACTATTATCTGCCTGTTGTGAAGGGGAGCTGTTTAGGCTTTGATAAGATATCACTAGTCCCAGGTGAAAGGAGGCTGACAGCACATCAAGACAAGACAACTCATAGAAACACTAAACATGGGACCACAAGGTTTACAAACATCTGTTGTCATTATTTATTATCCCCTGCTCCATTTAGGTCTCCCACTTTCTCTTTGCGTATTGAAACTGAGACTTCATCTTCAAGTCTGCTGCAAAATCAGCTTTAAAGTAAAAAAAAAAAAACAACACATCAATATACAGGGGAACCTCAATTTTACATCCCCTGATTTTACATTGTTGTTTTGTTGTCCCACATATATATCATGCATAATACATTTCCCTGATTTTACATTTTCCTAGATTTGATACCATTTCTTTCTGGTCCCCTGAAAAATGTAAAATGGGGGTTCTACTTGTATCATCATTTTGCACTCGCTTATACAGCTAACTTTTTATAGGTATACATAAATCCTTGACTAAAAACAGAATTATGGGTTATTTTCTGAAAACCCCACTGTTCAAATCATTAAAAAAGAGACATTATTCTTGCAGAAGTTCAGCTCCTGTGAACTACAACTTCCTGTATTCTCAATCATGAAAGTTTTAGTCTAAAACAACTGGAGTGCTGGCTTAAACCATGTTCATGTATTTAATGCTGGTGTAAACAAAAGTTCAACAATTCTTACAAGCACGCTTAAGGGCAGAGACACACGTGGGGATTCAAGGAGATTAGTCGCCCACTAACAAATCACCTCTTCTTTAGGCGACTAAACTCCACAAAATGCTTTCTAGAGTCTAAATCACTGGTGGTATGGCACTCGGAGCGCTTGGTTTTCTGAAGTCGCCCGAAGTTGCCTCACAAGGAAACCTCAGGAGACTTCGGCCATCCTGCCGGCGATTTAGATTCTAGAAGGCATTGCGGGGAGATTAGTCGCCTGAAGAAGAGGAGGCAATTTGAGGCGACTAATCTCCCCAAATCTCCACGTGTGTCTCTGCCCTAAGAGACAATATAATCAAATACAGATATAGGATTTATTAACTGGAATCCTTGGGAATTTTGCAGCTTTCTGTAATTTGGATGTCCATACCTGTCTGCTAAAAGTCATCTAAAGATGAAATAATACCAATAGGATTGTTCTGCCACCAATATGGATTCATGTAGCATACTTGCCATCAAGTACAACATACCTTTTTATTAGTACAGAGAAAAATGATTTTAAAAAAATGTAATGATTTGCTTAAAATGTAATCTGTGAGAGAAGGTCTTCCTGTAATTAGGAGTTTTCTGGGTGATGGGTTTCTAGGCAAGTGATACCACATCAGCGGTAGATTAGGGTTGAGAAAAATGAGATTTACTGTTAAGTTATAGCCACTTTTCTGCATTTACAATATCTGGAACATAGGGGTCTGTGTACTCTCTTCCTGACATGCCATTCCTACATAGTCATAGCCCTGGAATTGCATTGTTTTTTGATATAATAAACCCTACAACCCAAGGCTAATGGCACACATGGAGTTTTGACCACCAGTGCCATCAAATGTGATCAATACTATTCAGTGAAAGGACCACTGTCTGTCTGTCACACACAGACTGGTGACAAACAAACCTCCATGCCAAAATCCACAAAGGAGCACATGCAAATCTGTATATTAAATCCCTATGCCTTGGTCAGAAGGTTTACCATATGTAGTTTGAGGGCATGAAAGTGGTCTGCTGACCTTACCCAGGATGAATCTACGGAGACCATGTACAGTAGTTTAAAAGCTATGCAAGATTGATAAATCCAGTATAAAGTCTTCCATCAGCTCTATACAACCAGCGCCAGATTTGGAAGTGACGCTCCCCTAGGCCGGCTGCCTCCTGTGCCCCTCCCCCCAACAAACGAATGGGCATAGACGCAAAATCTCACTGTTCCGGCCAGCTCCTCTGTGAACTACAGATGTAGCTTGGAGGAATGCCCCTAAAAATGTGCTGCCCTAGACCCGGGCCTTTGTGGCCTTGCCACAAATCCGGACCTGTATACAACCCCTCTAAAACTCAAAGCTATCGGCAAAAAGCAAAAGGGATGATGATACCTGACCTAGGTGTGGAACCCCCGAGGCCAACTTTCTACATATAATCTGGGAATGCCCACAAGTAGATTTCCCACAAGTACTTTCCCCCTACAGTGTGTCTTTTGAATATAATAGACCACTTAGTGCCTACTGCCTATGCAAGGTTGAGGTTTTGTGTCCTGCTATTCTATGTCAAGAAATGTTTAATAATGCAGTGGATGAGACTCAAGGATAAACCTGGTGAACTCGGTAATACCTAGGATGGCAATTCTAATGAAAAATGCACCCCCTGCATCTGTACCATTAAACTGAAAATATTGTTGTAAACTAATGGACTAAGCTCTAACAAAACCAGTGACAAGTGTTTATATAACAGACATTTGTTGCATTCTAATACAAGTTAAAAGGACAAGTAACCCCCAAAATAAAAATGTGCCTTATAAAAGAAAACGTAATTCTAAGCTGCTTTCTATTATAAATTTAAAATTTCAGTGCTTTTAAAGTTATTTGCAAAAACAATTGTTACTGAAAGCAGCATTTTGTAAACTCCTGGTTGTTGCTTTTTTAACAATGTTGCAAAAGTCTTCCCAGCAAAGACAGGTCTTTTAATCAGCTGCCTTGTCTTACATTGTATCAACAGTCTGAGCCTCCAGGGTAGAGAATAGAAAGGGACAGACAAACACTGCTTTCAATAGTAATACATATACAAATAACTTAAAAACCATAGAAAACCCGTAATGAATGTACTGTATATTGCATAGAATTAAGTTGTCTTTTATTAGGCAAACAATTTTTTGGGTTGACGTTCCCTTTAATTATAATATTTTAACACATTTTCCTACCATTGTTTTATATTTCAACAGCTAATTATATTAAATGTGTCCATCACTGTACTATATTATGTGTGCCTGTTAATCGCTAAAACTGACAAAATGTACGTGACAAATTTTCCTTCGTTTATAATGTTTTGAAACCAATTTTGCAGTATAGTCTCTATCTTATTCTGCATACTAACCCCATGTATTATAACACTGATTGACATGAGAGATCAACAGCGGGAAAGGAAAAAATAAAGCAATAGTAACCTAGAAACAATTACATATTACTGAACCCGTCACCCACGGTCTGAGCAGCAGTAACCTGTATAGAGTACATATCTGATTAGCTGAGCAAGTAAGAATTATTATAACGGATAATGGAAACCCACAGTGACATTTTTCACAATTATTGCTCAAAGTCTAGGTGTCAGTATTTTGACCATGAGAGCCTTATACAGTATAATGAATGCAGAAAATAGACTGCCATTTGCAGAACTAAGACAATCTGTACCACTTTTCTTAATAATATAAATGTGCCATCAAAGGTCAAGATATCCCAACATAGAGTTACTGTATATGTATGGGACTAATCCTTTGGAAAATCCTGAATGCCCTTTAGAAGATATAGCCATTTCTAGTCATATTCAGACACATGTTTTTATAGACTTCACAGTACCCTATATCTAATGATCTAATCTATACTGATGGTAAAACTGTCAACGTTTTTTACTATATAGAAAAACCCAAACATTCTAAATAGTAATCCCATACCTACAGTGTTGGACTGGCCCACCGGGACACCGGGTGAAATCCCGGTGGGCCCCAGTCCTTGTGGGCCCCCGTGACTACTAGACCACTTGCTATGCTACTTTTTTTTATTTATTTTTTGGGCTCCGATTGTGCGCTCCGGGTTTGAGAACTGTCACAGATTTATACCTATATAAATATGATTATTCATTTATTCAAAATAATTGCACTTTCCATTAACTATGCTTTTTCAGAAGTGCAAATCGCAACTGCAGGTAGAAAAACCAAAACAATCCCAATGCAGGGGACTGCCATTGTTGTGTTAAGGAGTGCATGTGAAAATTAGCCTGTGTAATAAGGACATTGGAGACAAGTTACATTTATAGTAGTGATAAAGAGAGTAGTAAAGAGGAAGTTCACTTTTAAATTACCTTTTATTATGATACAGACAGTAATATACTGTCTGTATCATAATAAATGCTTTGCTTTTTATTTTTTTGTGGTTTATAAATTAACTTTTTGTCTAATTTACCATAAGACCCCAGCAGTGGTTTGAACAAGAAACTGGAAGATGAATAGGAGAGGGACTGAACAGAAAGATAAATAAGCAATAACAACTAGCAAGAACAGTAAAACTGTAGTCTCAGAAGGCAATGATTTTTTGGCTGCAGGGGTCAGTGACCCCAATTTGAAAGCTGGAAAGAGACAGAAAAGAAAGGCATAATTATTTTTCTTGGATGTCAAACAGCATAAAATGATTACAGGTGTTCAGATCAGGGTAAAGTAGGGGTTATCTTAGATCCATAAATTAATTTTCTTTCTTGTGTGGAGACTTCAATACCACAATACTAGGGGAATAGTCCTGGTAATTACCCAATCCAATTAAAGCAGTACCTATAAAAATATTTTTCCTAGACTGGAGTTTGACAAACCAATTTTACTTTTGGAAAAATATCTAACACCTCCAAGCAAATCATCATAGTTATATAGGAACAGCACTGCAGGGTTGGTGTGTACAGTTAACTCTTGCCATGGGGAATATTTATTCTTGGCTATGGTCCCCACAGGATTTGCCAGAAAGGATGCTTTGCTGTTTCTCTAATGGCCACCATGCAGATCATGCATACCATAGGAAGAACTTAACCACGTGCATTAGAGAGCCAGAATATACTGTACATCTTATAGACTCAGTAGGTCACCCATAAACTGAAGCTGCACAAAGTGAAAGTCATTTATTAGAGATGCGGGATATGTGGGAGTAGCAAATATCATTTTTACACTTTAAATAAATGTACCAGTTGTGAAAAGCAATTGTCACACAATTATTTGCTTATATAGTTTAATATGCTGGGTGTGTACAGTGAAAGTCATATAGACCATTCCACTAAATATAAAGGATAAGCCTATTTATATTATATGCTAACAGACAATTTAGTTGTATACCTCCATGCTGCTAAACTGTTTTTTTTTTTTTTAAATAAAGCATTTCCAGCCATATAATCTAAAATTTCCTTTATTTATATCATAGGAAAAGAAAATATTAAAAATGTACACAAAAAAATATTATGTATTTGCACCATGCCCCACACTTTGCCTAAACTGATTTGAGTGTAGAGTGACAGAGAGGGCAGAATCATAAATAATTCTCAGGGCAATTCTGTTAAGGTACAATTGCTTAAATGTAACATGTTTTCTTGAATGGTATGATGAGGGTACGTAGTACTCATTTGAGAAGAGAAAATATTCCAGCACAAAATTCACTTGTATAAGCGTTGAGTGTTTTTTCAGAGAATCTTGTATGCAGAATTTTTTTCCCATTCACCCTTTGATAAATATGCCATTTAGTTCTGAAAAATCACATGCAAATTATACCCTTTGTGGGACAAAGCAAATCCTTGGCGGAGAAGTACATGAAGATCAATAGAAGGAAAAATGTTAATGTTCAGTGGCTCTTTAAGGCCTCAACATGAATATGCAGGACAATTTTATGATTAAAAAAATGTACGTTTTGGAACAAGAGGGTAACAAAGCTCAATCAATAAGTCTAATACACCGAGTGTTTTGATTTTGACTCAAGGAGCAAGTATCAGATTGGCCTGATTGACATTACTGTGAAACACAGGCGCTTTCCCTTGGCATGTAAGTATTATCTAGGTGTTAAGGCACCAATCATGGGTGTAAAGCAATTGACAGGACTGAACTGAAGAGTAATTGTGATGGGTAATATGAGTTTGTTTGCATTTAAGGAGATCCATCCACTGTAGCCACTGCACATATAAAGCCCATGTAATGAAAAGTTGCTTATAGTCAGTGTCGGACTGGCCCACCGGGATACCAGGAAAACCCCCGGTGGGCCCAGGTGTCAGTGGGCCATCATGCTGCTAAACATTTGGGATATTTCATGGCAATTCCCTATTTCTTTGAGAAAAAGAGACTAAATAGATGGGATAATAAATTATAGTATTATGGTATATAAAGAAAAAGAGACTAGGACAATAGAGGTTGGGCGAGGAGAGTACTGAGAGTGGGCCCCTGGTCTAAGGTTTTTTTGGCGGGCCCCTGGTGACCAAGTCCGACACTGCTTATTGTATCACATGATTGCAAAACCATCAGCAGGTTGTTTTTACATGTCAGCTATTTAAAAGCAATCATCTGACTGGTTGCTATGGGCAACTAGACCTTGAGGCTTGGCTTTATATAAACTTTATATGTAGGCTAATGGAAAAGGCTGTATGCAAAGTCTTCATAAAGGCAAAATGTCATTTTAGAAATCAGAACTCTACACAGGGTTTGAGCTCAAACATATTAAACCCTAAATAATTTTTTTCATTCTTGTTTTACTTCAATGTATTAATGACGAAAATGAAAACTGTAGACATGCATGTTTTGAATAAAGGTAAAATAATGAGTTTACTTTTCGCTAAACCAATATTTACTCCCTGTATAGTGATAAATGGTGCTAACAAGCATCTATCACCCAGCCTTAGCAATTACCATCCTAACTCTGAGCCTATGATAGAAAGAAGGATAAAAAAGATTTTCTCTACTGCTCTCTTGTGTAAAGAGCTGCCCCATCATCTAATCTAGTCATATCTTTCTGCAGTTTGAATTACACTCAGTCTGGTAAGGCAGTGAAAGGATGTTTGTTCTGCTAATTAACTTTATTACCCTGATAACTCCCTGCAGCCTTTGACGAAAACAATTACCGTTCCACTGGAAAAAAAAAAGACTATTAATTAGAATGGGGGGCCCTAGTCCCAGGCATGAGAGCCTGCCATGTTCCCAGGCCCTCGAGCAGGATAACATTACATTGTCAGTAGTAATTTAGCTCTCATCTGTCTCTGCTAATTATTGTCACATTCATCAAATTCATCAACGAAAGTGCACTCAGAAGGATTGCATATTTGCAGTTAATATAGCATAAACTGGTATTACCCATCACCACATTTGTGATGATGAGAGGGACACAACTTATTCATCCCTAATTAGAGCAAGCTGGGTAATTAATTATGCATTCCGCCTTATTACTTCTGAGTTCCCAGATATTGTTTGTCTAAAAGGAGGAAAGGGGGGGAGAGAAGAGAGGACGAGAGTGTCTGAAATTGGAAAAAAAAAATTGTGATGTGTTTTGTCACATGCGGCATGCCATAATTCCCACCTGACAAACTAGCTGAATCAGAGGGAAATTGCAAGTTGTCAGCAGCAGAATAAACTACTGTAATAACTGATTAATGATCAGCACCTGTGACAGGTGTGCAACAGGACTATAAACTTGATTACCAGGCACTGGACGCATAAATAAAAGCATCGGGAGAGAAAGGCATGCTCTGCTACCTCTACCTGCATATGGTTTTCACTAAAAGCCTTGGCTTCAGGATGTCCAATAGGCACATCTACCTCCCCTCTTTCACTTTCTACTGAATTACAGCTCCCTTCATACTTGGGGTGTTGATGCAAAGGATTCTGTGGGTTGTAGTTCAGTAACAGACAGCTACAGTGTTTAGCTAAATCCCGATTATGTGTGTGTGTGTGGCACATCTTTCAGTTTCACTTGTCTCCTACACTTTCAAAACCTACAGATGCTAAACTGACTCAGTGCAGTTACCCATAGCAACCAATAAGTTCTTTTCTTTCGATTTCTAGCTGCTGGTAGAATGAAAAACAATTGATAATTAGTTTCTACTGGCAACTGCACCAGTACATTTTATCTTCTAGTATGAGACTAGTGTTTTGCCCTACTGTGTACCTGTGTTGTCTGGTAGTTTTGCATACCACTGAGTTTATATATTGAGTTACTTTTTGTACAATATGTTTACCAGAATACTGAATACTCAGAGACTGACACAGACATCAGTGGCTTAACTATAAAAGAAGCTGACCCCATGGAGGATTTTTTTTGCAGGGGGCCCAGTGCCATATATGAATGACATAAAAAAAACACAGACCCCTGTATCTAACCATAACTATAATTTGTACTAAAATGTTTACATTTTCCTAAAATTCGGTTTGTTTGGACTGACAGGGGTTTTGACAGTTAGCTTAAAACCCTGTAGGTTAGGTGAAGCATCCCTTTAAGAAAAGACATTAAAAAATATTCACAATCAGAAAAATTATTCCTTTGCACAAACAGTTTCTCCTTTGTGCAAATATGGTACAGGTATAGGACCCCATATCCGGAGGCCCATTATCCAGATAGCTCCAAATTCTGAGAAATTCCATATCCCATAGACATTATAATGAAATAATTCCTATTTTAAAAAATGATTTAATTTTCTCTATAATAATAAAACAGTAGCTTGCACATAACCCCAACTAAGATATAATTAATTCTTATGGGAAGAAAAAAAATCCTATTGGGTTTATTTAATACTTAAATTATTTTTTAGTAAACTTAATAGACGGAGATACAAATTATGGAAAGACCCTTTATCTGGAAAACCTCAGGTCTCACACATTCTGGATAACAGGTCCCACACTATAAAGGTTTTGTGAATCCTTAAACTATTTTTATAGTTTTTTATGACTGTATTTTCACCTTATGTCTTGAAGATAATAACAGGAAATTGGAAAGACACTGCCTATTATAAGATAAGTAAGATACAACCCTCTCTTAAAAACATGGATCTAATTTGACTGTACACATTAAGGTGTAAAACTAATTTTATCATAATAGTATCCCTTTAAAACCATCCTAACCTTGATATCAGCAGTTCCCCATAAATCCGTTTGCCTGGTGAAAGTGAGCAGGGAGCACAGGTTTTGGCTTCAGTTGGCTTATCTGTTTAATGGTGAGGATGATTATTTCACAGAGGCACGTGTAATGAGTTTAATGAGATAGTAGCCTCCATAAAACCACACAAAGGGAACTGGGCTGATTGTTCTTCTCTTATCTCCAGTGTCACACCCATTACAATTTGAATAAAGGGAAGTAAACAGTGGCAACATTTATATGCTGCTTGACAGGAGCTGGTCAGTATGACTTTTCCTCATTTGTGAGAGTAAAAAACTGGGTCTGTACAAAGCAGCATTCCCGTCATGTTAAACAGGTAAAAAAAACAAAACAATTTTAATGGCCTAACTAATATTGAGATCCTATAATATATCCTATAATATATAACAATATATAATAATATATAACAATATATATATATATATATATATATATATATATATATATATATATATATATATATATATATATATATATATATATATATATATATATATATATAAAACAATGAGGTAAGATAGGATACATTTGCCCGGCTGTGTGCCCTGAACTTTAGGGTTAAACTAAGGATTTTGTAGGATGGTGTTGGATCAACAGATTGAATCCTGCAAGTCAGATGCAGTCACATGGGTCAAAATATAATGGGACTGATACAAGAATCTGATGTGCAAAGCATCGTTTATATCTGACAGTCGTGTTGTGTTGGATGTAAAATTCATCTGACAATATAAAGTCTGATGGTGTGAGTGACTTTCTTCCCACTGAAATACATGTTAATGTAGATACATGAACAAACCACAACATCAGACTTTATCTTATCCAACTTCATATTATAGCTAAAGGGAGATCAGATTTTGCAGCACAAATCTGTGCTGTTGCATGGTATTGGATGGCAATGCATTTGTATTTCAGACTGCTATAATTGTGTTTAACTTTCCTATTAAAGGAACTGAAAATGTATTTATTTGCCCCATAAGGTAAGATGAGACATACACTTATTACATTACACCAGGACACAAATTCCATTGGCCAACCATAACATAGTATTTAATATCTAAAATTAAAGGCAGCTCGTATAACACTAGTCTAGCAACAGGAGAGATATGGGCATTTTCATAGATACAGTACAGAGTCCATGTAGACCTTTTTTATACATTGGCATAACGAATTTAGCAGTGCTAACCAGACAAACAAAAAAAGGCCAGAACTGAAGAAGTAAAAACAAGAAATATGTATTCTATAAACTTTGTCATACACAGGTCATAAAGATAGCTGTAGATCATTGGGGGTCACCAACAGGGGAAGGGGTTCACCTTTTAGCTATAGAATGGTCAATTCCAAGCAACTTTCCATTCCAAATTGTCTCAGAATATAACTCTCTACATCATACTAAAAGTTAACTCAAAGGTGAACAAGCCCTTTAATGACCTTTAAAGCTTTTGCTGCAAGATCCATGGGAGTATTTATGTCTGGCACATTAGTAAGGCACACATATACATTTCTTCTGGCTACAGGTTCACTCAGGGTGCAGCTCCCTTGGTGTTTGCCTGTGATTTGTATTGCACACATTGAAATATTTGGGCCAAGCTTGTTAAAAGTTGTCCAGGTCACCCTTTTGAGTTTATAAAGACATTACAGAGGCAGTCAGAAGTGCAGTCCAGTTACAATTAGTAATACATTTTGGCACATAAAAATTGCAGATTATAATCTCTGTACTGCCGTTTTAGTTAACGTTGTATAATAACTCTCTATAATAATATAACAGTTTTATTGCCACTGAAACGGTTCGCTAGAGATCCAACATTACTTATGTGGTGCAATAACTAGTTCATTATCTTAAAGTTGTTGTATTATTTTGTTCCTAACCTCTACCCTTTAACCCAAACCCCATTCTTATGTAAGGCTCCTTAGAGATCAATTTATCAGTTTATACAGTGAATGGATTTACCTGCAGCCATGGAGCATGCATCTAAGCATATTAGAGATAACCCTGATTAATTTACCCTTTATAGGTATTTAGTGTTTAGAGACATGAAGGATCAACCTTCACCACACAAGTGAAGAGATTTTATTTGCTTAATTAACAGGCAAAGCAACCCCTCCTTATTTGTGTATAACAGGCAAAGCATGCAGAAACTGAACTGGGCTTACTATTTACCAGCTATAAGTCTGTACAAAGCTTTTAGCTACTTATAATTTTGCATAAAGTATGTTAAACCACTGCCTATCACAACTTCCCTTGATTAATCCATTGTTCAACTACAATCTTTCTGATGGCCATTTAGTTGCCTATGTAATATGAGTTAGTGGTCGCAGTCCAATTTAAGTGGGCAGGTGTCCACATCATGGAAAATCAACATCACAATTGTCACTAATTGGGACTATAGCTGGCAGTCTCAACACTAAATTATTTAATGGGCACAGAGACAGAACAAGTCTTTAAATCTTAATGGTTTTTCTCCAGAATACTGTTGATGCTAATTTTTGAGTTAATATGGCATTATGCCACAATGATGCCATTAGCTTTTGTTTTTAAGATTTCATATGTATTACTTTTAGGAACAGAAATTTTTTTTGTATTTTTCCAATTGACATTTTTAGATCCACAAACCTATTCTTTTCTAGAAACAGTAATTCACCAAAGCAGTGCATTGTGGGTTTTTTTAACCATAATGCCAAATTTTACCCAGCATTCCAGCATAATTGGGGGAGGGCTGGCTAAGTTGTATCCACTGTAACTTGCATGAATGCCCCCCGCTCACGGGGGTGGCAGGATCACCCCTGAATATATAAATGTACAAATATATATATATATATATTTTATGGCATATATTCATGGAACAATATAGTAAAACTTGTTTGCTAAAGCAATAGGTTACACACATAAATATAATATGCAGTATGCCTGCACAAAGAGAAAGGAAGCAGTCTATAGAAAATACACTCAGGGGCTAATTTACAAAACTTGAATTTATCTATTTTTTTTCCTAAAAACAAAGTCAACCTAACTCCCTTGCACGAATTGAACACATTTATCAATAATTTTTCACGAAAAAATTGGTGCGGCAAAATGTTATGAGAAATCGAGCAAAAAACTCGACTTTTTCAGATTATCGGACGAAAACCAAGACTTTTTCAAAATAACCAGTTCATATCATGATGACAAGAAACAAATTCAGGGACATATGCCATTGACTTCTAAAGTAGGTTCTTCCTTCAGTAGTGGGAACTAGTTATGTTTTCCACCGGGCTTTCTTTACACAAGAACATCTGGTCAAGTGGTCATATATCTGTAGGAAACTATAAAATCAATTGCTTTGACGTGTATAAAAAACTTGTTGAAGGCCCTGGGACAATCTCCCATGTTCTCTGATGACTGTCTTGCAATGTTAGGCCAACTGGCTACTTTCCTTGATGCCTGCAAGTAAATACTCTTGTTAAACATGAGTTCAATGCAAAGAGCTTGTGCTGAGCATACTTTTTGTCTGTTGTTTAATCATTAAAACCCTATGGTTCTTGTTATATCTTGAGCTAAACTGGGCAAACAGGAAACCTGAAGCTCATCTGAGCACTGAGAATCTATATGATCTACCTCACAAGAACCATACATGTACAAGTAACTTCATTTTCCATCTGTCCCCATTTAGCTCAAGAAATAACAAACCATATTTTTTTGTTACTAGAACAATAGTCAAAAAGTTTGTTCATAAGCCTTATTTATTGAACTCACGTTAAAGTAGGATGCATAGTGCCCCTGTAAATTAGCAGCCTATAACAATGTGTTCTTAAAGAGTCCATTAAAAGGCTAGACATTGTGCCTTAATTCAATTAATATTTCAACTGTAAAATAGAATTTTCCCAAAAGGTTTGCAGTTGGTCTGTTTTACAATCCTATTTAGATGCAAAAGGGGAAACTGCATATCTTATGCATTAACCAGGATTTTACAAGAACTATCTGTATATGAGCATGATGTTTATTATATAACCCGAATAATCTCAATGCACAAAACGCAATGATTTTAGAACAAATCACAGATTACATTTAGCCTTCAATTCAAAATTATATCTACCAATTTAGCCATCCTCATTTTCTTTTAAAAAACATTTTCTTTCTTTTTTTTTTTTAAATAAAGTATATTTCATTGTTTAATCTTTTCCTGAGGTTCAAGGTGAGGTCTTACCAGTGACATATAATGTGGTTATAACGCCTCCATCTTTCTCTTCTGAATTCTATAATCTCCTACTTTTTAGTCACGTCTAATTATGACTCCAAGGTCCTGATACTGTTCTGTCATTGAAAGTTAATTACCGTTCATTACAATTCATTCTGTGCTTGGAATTTGATTTCTGATGCTCCAGTTTGTATTCATCCATCAGATACATACAATAAAGCATTAAATGCATCCACAACAGAAGTAAACATTTCTAATAAGAACATTTATATCAGTTTCCTTCTTCATGATCTTGGCAAACTTTTAAAGGTCTGCAATACCTAAAGCTTCCCTTACTCAGTAAGTCCAGTTGTTAGATTTACCTATACTAGATATTCCCTTCATATAGTTATTCTGAGTTTGAGTTCTCCATGTTTTCACTTATCCTACTAATGTAGTATTTTGTAAATACCTCCCGTCCCATGTTTTGTTAGACATACAGTCTAAAGTAGGTACCATGAGAGTTGGTCTTATTTGGCAATTTTGCTATAATTATTTTTACTGTTTGTTTTGCCTCTCTTTATCCTGAAATTTAAAATACTATTAAGTTCTAGGGGTCATCAACATCCAGCATCAAGAAAGGAGAATCATCCTAACTCTAGATATTTCCTCTTTTACACCATACAGATTGCTACTTGGTTACTTGGGTGAGACCTAAGCAAACATATCATAGTTATTTATTATAATACAGTTTCAGTGAGTCTCGAGACAGAAATGACATCATAAGTACCGATTATAAATGATGACATCACCAAGCACCATTTACAACAATATACATTTACAGGATAATCATGGCTCTTGTGTATTATACACAGTACACACTGTGAAGTTTGGGTGGGATTTGTACCATAAATGCAGGCCAATCCAGAGTGAAAGGAAAATCAGTCAGTTTATTTTTAAATCAAAAGGGGTTTCCAGCAGCAGAAAAATGGCAACAGATTGTGTTCAGAAACACAACAGAATTTTGCTTACTTTAGCAGAAATTTCTCCAATATGTTGTCAGACCCAAACAGGCTGGTCTCAGTACATTCAGCAGGTGAATTGCAAAGCAACTCCCACATTTCCTTACAGCACCCCCTTGGGTATCCAGCCAAGCCCTCTGCCTGGTTAACTCTGTGGTGGCTCTTAAAGAGGTGACACTTAAAAGGATGACTCAAAACCTAAAGAATGGGGATATAAACCTGCCAACCAGGATGTATCATCATCATCATCATCATCATCATTTATTTATATAGCGCTGTCAAGATACGCAGTGCTTTACTGCAGTTATAGCAAACAGGGAATAAATGGTGGATAACAGACAAGGATTACAGAGTACAATAGGGTTTACAAACTAAAAGGTTAGGGTACAATTGAGACATTAGGATTGTATAAACACTGTCATTTTTGATACAGCAATGATTAATTAAGGTACATCCCCTTCAACTAGTACATATACTATTAGTAGTAGTAGTATCACAAGTGCATACATATTCCACTGTTCTGTACAATAAATGGTTATATACATGAAGATACAGATTTACACACAACATACATAGCAGCCAATAACCCATAGAAAATGTAAAGAGGGCCCTGCCCAAAAGAACTTAAAAACTACAGTGTATGTTTGTATATTCTATATTTAATTCTTGCATCTTATTGTGGCATAAGGATATGTTTTTACCAAGTTTTGTATGTGGGGCAGGACACATGATTTTGTTTGAATGCATTACATCATAGCTTTGTTCTGTTGGCACCAAAAACATACTGGGTAATAAAATGGTTGGATCTTGCTGGTGTGGGTATCTTGATAAAGGGCTGTGTGGTATATATATATATATATATATATATATATATATATATATATATATATATATATATATATCTATATCTATATATATATATATATCTATATCTATATATACTCTATATATAGTGAAATACATTTATATATATATATATATATATATATATATATATATATATATATATATATATATATATATATATATCAATCTCCCATGTGTGGCCTGTTTTAAATTCACATATATTACAAATCAAAACAAATTTATATTTTATTCAACCACCAACCTGTTCAGCAAAAGACAGCAGTTATGGCTATTTACAAACAAAATGAAGATGCTGTTTCCTGCAAGCGGCTTCTGTCCATTACAGGGTCAAGAAAAACAATAAAATGAGGTGAAAAGCCTGCCTACCTTTTTTTTTCCACTCATTATATGCTACAACAGAGAATCCTTCAAAACTAAAGGGTGTGTGCAACTGTCAGGGATCACCGAGCTTGCTCCAGGTTCCTGGAGTGCAATCATGGACAAGTATTTGTACTCATAATGCATAGAAAGCTTAATTGAGTAGCCCTGGATGGCTGCCTACACTGTGCCATAATAGAGTACATTGATGTTAATATCTCTATACACATTTTATTTGATTACATTATAAAAAGGTATGGCATGACCGAAGCTACAATGAATGAATACAGGAGTTATATTATTATTTTATTATAAGAGATCAGTCAATCTGCATTCAAGTGATCCCAATGACAAGGATTGCATAGTAAATGTGCCTATACATTTCATTAAATATGATTTGATAGGGTTCATTTGCTATTAATTGGTGCAGTGCTATGAACTAAAGTGTATGCAGATTGCCCCACAAAAATCCCATCTATAGGCTATGTATAGGCTATGTATAAAGGCACAAAGGAGCCCTCTACCTAACATCTGCCTTGACCTGGCAGAAAGTACAGGGTTCCCTTTGTTCTTTTGAGGTTTGCATTAGGTTATTTTTACTCACCAACTGTAAATCAGCCCTCTGCACACATACTCATTCACCTTTGAGTTAACGTCTATTGTGATGTAGAGAGTGATATTCTGAGGAAATCAATTGATTTTTATGTATGTGATTTTTGAGTTATTTAGCTTTTTATTCAGCAGCTCTCCAGTCTAGCAATTATAAGTTGATTTGAATGAGAGACTGGAATATAAATAGGAGAGGGCATGAATAGAAAGAACAGTAATAAAAAGTAGAAATAACAATACATTTGTAGCCTTACAGAACATTAATTTTTAGGTGGGGTTAGTGCCCCCCCCAGTTGAAAGCTGGAAAGTGTTAGAAGGAAAATCATTAATAAACTATAGAAAATACATAATAAAGAACAATTGAAAAGTTGCTTAGAATTGGCCATTCTATAACATAGTAAAAGTTAACTTTAAGGTGAACCCCCCCTTTAATTCACAAAAAGTTACATAAACAAAACAAAATTATAAAACAATTTATTATATTAGAAATCATTTAAAAAAAATTGCATTATTAGTTTAAAAGTGTTCAATGGGTGATGGTCTTCCCATAATCTGTAACTTTCTGGATATGGTGGTTTCCGGATAAGGGATCCCATACCTGTATTTGTCCTTGCAGTGACTTTAGGTAGTGGAAATGTATAAACTAGCTAATATGAGATTGCCAAGAAGGTATTAGGATGATTAACATTATTATAGCTGCAGTGCCATACAAAAACATAAAAAAACTGATAACCCAAAAGATTATCCATAAACACAATTTAACTGTGTTTGTGTGTAGAATACTATTGGTGTAAGTTACGCCTCTAATGTTTTACACCTTATTGCAAGTTTTATTACCATGCCGAGAATATATAATAATACTTGTTTAAATACAAACAAAAGGAGGAAGTAAAGGATTTAATTTTAGTACTGAATTTTTTTTCCAATGTGCACAGAATCAATGATGAGATTCTGTGTAATTACCACATGTCTATAAAAACAAAGACTCAAAAGATTCAAAGATTTCCATTCCACATCTATTTTTTGGCCACCTGTAGTGACAAGGATTCAAAGTGTGACTAAGAGTTTCTTCAGATGACGCTCCTCTGGATAAAAAGTTTAAATACCCATTCAGACACACACTTGTCAGGGGAGTTAAATATTCAATAGGAAATCCATATGGCAGGATGTAATTTATTTTAATAGGAAATGTACATGGAGAAAACTAATAGTTTGTTTATCTGTATTGCCATTTACTGGATTATTATTCAGGTTTTAGGTTCCATAATTTTGCTGAAAAGCTGCACCTGCTAGTCTATGAAAGTCTTTTCAGAAATATCACTGATTCATGAATATAAAGATTTATGCAAAAATAAATAAACTGCAGCTACACGCCAGCAGGAGAAATAGTGGAAATCAGTCGGTGAATGAGTGTAGAGTGACATTCCATAGAAGGTAAGATTAAACGAACATGTGCCAGTCAATATTAGTATACTATGACCCTTGATGTATCCAAAGCAAAACTATTAAGTCCAACACTTTCTCCTGTAGGCACTTATCTGTAAGGATGGCTTACATGTCCGCTGAAGCAGATATTGGAACAGATTGGACAATAGGTAGATACTAGACGGGGGTCTGGGGGGCGACCTCTAGAAATAGGGGAGAAAATCTTAATCTGCAACACAATGAAGCTCTCTTGAAACCCTATCATTTTCACTTCCCATGTGTCTGCAGCCTGGCGGAGAATGGATTTGAAAAGGAATGGTTAGTGTTGAAAATTGGATCAGAGCTAACATTCTCTCATTTTTATCAGCAGCTGCCAAAGGTCATCTGACATAATAGCTGATGAATTCAAACCCAGTGGATTTCATTTGCAATTTTCAATTTACTGAGGCCTCCAAGCCCAACAGTGATAAGAGCTTCCCCTATCGTGGCCTGTCACAGACATCGAGAAAGCTGCACAAGCCCCTGCTAGAAAGAAAGGAGAAGGCTGTGCATCATCACAGCTACAGATAAGAGGGATGGGGAAACAACAGTATCATGCAGAAAGGTGTAGAGTGGCACGTGTGGTTCAATCTTTAAATGCCAAATGGAATGAAATGACGATGAGGATGCAATCAAATACTGTAACAGAATAAGATCACGGTTTTGGCTGCTGGAAGAAAAGATTTTTTTGTCTCACTGTACATAGCAAAATGGGTAATAGCATAGAAAATGAATGGGATTTGAACACTGTATGTAGTAATGATTAAGGCTCATTTAAATAATCCGCTTCTTTCATCAGGGTATTTTTAATTCCTACAATAATAACACGTCTCATATCCCCCAAATATAAATCCGCCTCTGAATGTTTTCTCTTTGAGGCATGTATGCAGTAACATGGGCAACATATGCCCTAGTTTACAATTAATTGTAACCAATTATATGGTTATTTTAATAGTTAAAAAATCAAATCCACGCTAACAAATGCTCTATTTTCCTTGTGTTTGCTCTCTGTGTAGTGACGTTCCTCAAAACCAACAAAACCTTACGTTTTAATATAATCACTTTACCTGTAATTAGGTTAAGCACTAACCTATTTACAGTCGCACATTCCAACTGTAGATGAAGAGTTACTGATTGATCCAGTTTTTACTTAAATAAAACATCCAGCATACTGAAACCAAGCCACATGATAATGGCATTATTAAACTTTTAGTTCCAAACTGTCTGTTGAAAAGCACAAAAAAAAACCTGATGCATTTCTAGCAAGGGCTATTCATGACCCTTCCTGTTGGGTAGAAACCACACCCAGCTCTAGTGTTGGGCTCATTTATTAAAGGTCGAATTTTAGTGTTATCAGAGCCTTTTGAAACCATGATTAAACTACAAATGCCATGAAAGTTATTAAAAGATCTGAATATAAAAAGTAAGAATGGAAAAAACAGAGAACAATGCACTAAAAGGCCTATTTATTAAACCTCGATTTTTTTTCTGGTTGAGTTGGGAAAACATGAATTTCTAGAGGGAAAAAAAACCTCTAAATTTTTAGAGATATATTATAGCCCAAATCTGCAAAAATCCCAGTCTGAAAATACTCCAGCTAAAACCTGTCGAGGTCATGTGGAAGTCAATGGTTGATGTCCTTTTTACAATATGAAGTTGTCGTGATCTGCACTGGTTTTTGTAAAAGAATCAGAAAAGTCAGGTTTTTTGGGGAACAACTCGAAAAAATTGTACAATTCAGGCATAAAATTAGAAAAAGTCGTATGATTCGAATTGTTGCACGACTTTGTAGACATTTTTCTAAGCTTGATAAATTAGTTAAATTTGTGAATGGGAGTTAGGTCAACTTAAAATATAAATATTTTTTGCTAAAAATATGAGATAAATTAGATTTTTTTGTAAATACCGCCTAAAAGATACAAAAACCTCCAAAACCTCTAACAATTCAAGCTATTTGGACAATTTTTTGCAAAAGAAGCTGAAAACCTCGATAAGTTTGAATGTAAAATAAAAGGTCCAATAGGATCACCGTAACTTCTATAAGACCTTGACTGCTTTTACTTGCCAAAGTTTTGTATTAGAATGGTTTTTAAGCTTTTAGAGACATTTTGAAATTTTGAAAAAAATTAATTTTTAGAGAAAAATTATGATAGGTGGAAAAAATAGAAATTCGAATGTTAGTCAATCCCCTTAGTCAACTCTAGTCTGTAACTGTGATCAAAGTATTATATGCGTCTCTGTATATACAATTTTTGATATTCATTAAAGCCCGATGCAGCAAAAAGCCTGAATCCAAAAATCCGCCATCTCAGACTTGCCGAGTTTGTGTATAAGTCAATGGGAGAGGTCCCTATCCTATTTTGACGTTTCTGTGACCTGCGCTGTAATTAGGCCAAAAATTCGACCTTTTCGAGGTTTTCAGGCAAAAATCTAAAAAATTCAGACTTTTCGTGGAAACGACAGAAGAAATGGAGTGATCCGGGAAAACCTACCAAAAAAAACGTACTATTTGGGTTTTCACTCGATTTTATTAAATCAAGCTTTTTTTTTAATAATAAAGGAGGTCAAATCAGGAATTTTAATTTGGTGGCACTTTTTGAATTTCAATATTCAGAAAAATTCAGATTTTAGTAAATAACCCTCTAAATCTATATTTTTCTTTTGCGTTAACATGCAAGATTACATAATCATATAATTCTCCATTTCACCATTTCAGGTCACTGCAGAAAAAAACTGTGACAATTGTTAATTTTTATTTATTAAATTAAATTGAATTATCTCCTTCTCTGACAACTGGAACTCGGCTGTTGCTTCATGCGAGAGAGAAGCTTTGCTGTTTATTGTTATATAACCACAAACCACATAAGATTAAGAAGTCATTGTGATTTACTTTGCAGTGTAAATGATACAGAATATTATTCCCATGAAACTATGCATCCTAATCTTCCAGGCGGCAATTGTAAAGCTACAGCACACCAGATATGTAAGACAAGATAAATGCAGCATATGATCTGACCATGTCATTTCTGTACCAAATTGTGTAAAGTAATGACTAATATGCATCAGGAAGCTCTGTTCCATTCAAATGGTCCCTGTAACCACTTATCATATCGCTTGTTACCCAGATATGATGAGATACATATTATAAACAGCACTTTATATTAAATGCCACACAAATGTATCTACTGCATGTTTCAATTCCGTAGTAATGACATAACATTTTATAACATAAATGCACATTCAGTGGGATGTTAGTGAAATTATCAGAAATGTCTGCTGTATTTTTCTTGTTAAACAGAGTACACCATGAACCTTTCATTTTCTAGATGAAACAGAGAAATCCTTGAAGAACCACATTGGATAGAAAAAGAAATTCTTCCAGGAAGAAGAATAGTTATGAAATAACTTACAATATAATGATTCCTGGAAGACACGTGATATTTTCAGTGCTGTGAATATACAGAGAATTCCTGAAGGAGCAACCACATCTAGAGCAAAATTAAAAGAGGAACAAAGACGAGGAGATGCTATAGTGAACTATAAGTCTTCAAGGAAGGATCTGAAAGCAATATCTTAAGTGTAGGTTATAGGGGCCTGGAATGGTTAAACAGAGGAAGTAGTAGGTGAAAATTGGCAAAATTCTAAATTCTTGGTAAAACAAAGGGCTATCCTTCATGTGCAGCATCAGGATGGCTTCCTGCCCCCTTCCATTTGTAAAACATACAACCCTTCAAAATACTCTCCCTTTGTCATACCTTACCTGATAGACAAATAAAGATCTCCAGGTTTGAGTTTAGACAAGCCACAGCTTTATTAACAAAACAGGTAAGAAACATATAACATAAATAGTACATAAATAATGATATATAACTTCAGTAATTTCCAGGTCATATTGTATCAGGAAAGATGGGCAAGACTAAGGGGGCTACCCACCATATCAGCAACTTTCTGCGAAAATGTTGAGTGGGCAACCATAATATCTCTTATCTAGGACCTTTGCCCAAGTATACCATAACTCACCATTAGTATTTTAGTGCATATAAGTAGTGATGGGTGAATTTGTCAAAATGGGACAAATTTGCAAAACGCATTTCAGTCAATGGGCATCAAGATAATTTTGACGCGCGTCAATTTCGACACCCGCGACAATTTTTACATGCACGCCTATATTGTCCAAATATGCCCATTAAATGCCCATTAAAGTAAATGGGCGTCAGAATAATTTTTATGCGCATGACTAGTCTCGCAGCCAAATTTTTTTTGATACAGCGGATTTTTCAGCACCAGAATTTTTTCTGCAGTCCCGAATTTATTCAATGGAGGCCAAATGTGGAAATTCGCTGAGAATTCACGCCTGCCGAATTTATTCGCCTATCACTACATATAACTTGCACGTAGGCCTCCCACCAGTGGATAGCATTCCTCCACAAGCTGTGACAATGATGCCCTGAATATAACAAAACCGAACTTAAACCCACCCCAGTTCATAAGCAAAATACAAGAGCGCATAGGTGGGAAGCGGCTGATTGACACCAGAATAAGACAAGGCCTTCATTATTATTCCCTGCAACTATTTGATTCCCAACCTTCATCCTCAACCCTAGTCTAACCAATTCCATCCCCATGAGTGATTCACCCTGATGCCTTCTGATTAACCCCATCCTAATCTGCTCCTCAGCAAATTCTGCTCAGCCTGCCCCTAACTAGCCCAAGTAAATACTTATTTCTTGCTTGCTATGTTCCTCAGTTGGAGTGGGAGAAGATACTGGACACCCATGAATGTAGAAAACAATAAATATATGTATGACATTTAGGTTGAAAAAATCATCAGTTATTCCTAAGTAAAAGCAAGTACTATACTACTAATATAGCAAGTACCACTCATTGTAAATACTGTACATATATCAGAAATATTCCTACTTGGGCAATATACCTTATGCCAATATGACTTACTGGGTAATCATAGAATTTTGAATGCAATGCTCATTTATTTAAAAAAAAAAAAGATTTGCCCGTCTGCACTTCATTTAAGTCACAATATTATTATTAATATTTAAGTATATCCTTTATTTATAGGTTTAAAGAAATTCACAGCAGCTCTTGCCCCAGTGCAGCTTATAAATCGAAGATCCTTATAACATGCCTGAAGTTATTTATATGCATAATTAGTGAAAAAAAGCAGAAAAAGATTTGCCACATCTAAAGAGTTTTGCATGTGGCACTCCAGAGGTTAGTTGCTTAGGCATTTTCATTGTCTCCTATGGTAGTGCAGATTACCCACAGACAAAAAAATTAATTTGCCCTTACCTACTGGGAGAGAAGGAGGAAACCAACACAGATAGTATGTAGGGAGAAAATGCATGTCCAGGTCAGGATGAAACTCAGAACCACAGAGGTGTTAACCACCAAGCATATCCAGTACAATTAAATGCTCCTCTGTAGCTCATAAAGAAACAAATATTGCTTGAAAAAGAGAAATAAGCACACACCTTTTTTATGCAAGAGCATAGCTAAGCAAGAGCAACCTCAAATGCAGCTGAAATACATAGCATAGCTGCCCTCCCCATACTCAGACTTTTCATGTCCTCATTTGCTAAAGGCTATGGAATTGCTGAATCACCAACACTGAGCAAAAGCAGACAAATCATTTGCTTATCTTTACATCCATGGACTTACTAGTTAAAATAATACTTTCCATTTTCATTTTCCTAATTTTTTTTGCTGACAAGGATCTCAAAACTGTGGTTGTCCAGTAACTATAGCCATGAGAGCCTGAAAGAGAGTCCTCATCTTGGATTAATTGTTCACACTAAAACTACGGTATGGCATGTCTCTTCATGCTCGATGTTGCTTAGTATCCTTTTGATATGATAATGACATACATCTCAGCAGATGAATATGCAAATTAAAGGCAGTAATTTGGTGGCATGCACCTGCTGACACTGTACTAGAATGCTAGTGTGTTGTGCTAAGCGTTGCCACTGCACAAAGGCAGTGCAGAGGTAAATTAAACTCTAATGTAGCACGCATTTTACAGATGCTTCCAATTTTTTTCTGAAATTTTGACTTTGAGCATTGCCATTTTCCTTGCAGGCAATTACATTTCAATTTGGAAATTCTGTGTCCTTCCTTTGCTGACTGAATGAATTCCACTGTTGCACATATTTTCCAAAGGCTGTATTTGCGTGCAGGCCTAATACAAATAGTTATGTGCCCTATAGAATTTGCTTCAACATTTTGCAGCAGTAAAAGTGAAAAATGCTTGTTATAATCATCAAGGTAAAAAAAAAAGTTAACATTTAACCTCACTTTTGTTTGATTAATACAGTTGTATAATTTCCTGTTGAGTGTCATCATTTGGACTTCGTATTACAACTGTATATGTATATGTAGCCCAACACACATCCTGGGGAGAAGCTCCTAAATAAGGAATGGATGACTGGCACAACAAGGCACTTGTAGGATGAAGTGCAGCAGCTACCAGACCTGGCTGAAAGTTGCTCCTGGTAACTTCAAAAATTAAATTAAAAATGTTAACGTCATTTAAACCATTTTGTGTCTGACATGGATTTCACAATGTTAACATATCACAAGAAAAGCATTTTTGTACAATACAGGTATGATACCTGTTATCCAGAATGCTCAGGACCTGGGGCTTTCCGGATAATGTATCTTTCTGTAATTTGGATCTTCATACCTTAAGTCTAACAGAAAATCCTTTAAGCATTACATAAACCCAATAGGCTGGTTTTGCTTACAATTAGGATAAATTATATCTTAGTTTGGATCAAGTAAAAGCTACTGTTTTATTATTACAGAAAAAAAATAACAACACATTTTTGAAAATTTGGAGTATTTGAATAAAATGGGTCTATGGGAGATGGCCTTTCCATAATTCGCAGCATTTTGGATAACGGGTTTCCAGATAACGGATCCCATACCTGTTTTAATAAAAATGTGTTCAGGGTGACAATTATTGCTGTTAATATCCAGATGGATGGTTTATTTAGATAATATTATCAGTTAACCAGATCTTTATAATCCAACGGATTTAATGGTCTGATCAAAATAATCATCTTAAGTGAAATTGAATTGCCAAGATATCCTTCTCACTCAAAAGCCATGTGGGCTTTAAAAATGTAATGAGAAGAGCTAAGCACATTCTTTATTGATGTGTTGTCACCCACAGCCAATCTATATATTGACATCCTTCCCAGGTGTATGATATGTTGTAGTTAATAAAATACCCTAGAGATTCCAAAACCCCCAAAATCTATTGCTTAATCAGTTATGTTATCATTAATTAAACGCAATCTCTTTTGCTGGTTTATAATGAAGAATTATATGATACTGGTTAAATAATATCTATATGACTTTACTTGAGACAGTCAAGTAAGAACTTGCTTTTTCTTATACAGTTCATGCCCCTCACATTCCAATTTATTTTTACTGTATACACTAACTAACAGTATATAGTGATGGAGGCCCTGTTGCTATAGTAAACTACCCTGCAATACTTTGAGTAATCAAAAAAGCCTGCATATCAGTGCTCTATAGTACTCTGGCGCATGCGCTAGGGTCAAAATTACCCAATGAGTTTAATAAAGACTGGAATATGAATAGGAGAGGGCCTGAATAGAAAGATGAGTAATAAAAAGTACAATGACTATAAATGTGTTTACAGGGCATTAGCTTTATAGATGGGGTCAACGAAACCACATTTGAAAAGTGGAAAGAATCAGAAGAAGAAGGCAAATAATTATAAAGAAAAATAAAATAATAATTATAAAAAAAAATAATAAAGGCCAATTAAAAAGATGTTGAGAATTGGCAATTCTATAACATCCCCTTTAACTTTACATCTGATTGCTGGGCAGGAGTACAAGCTTGTGGTCCGGACGGTGGAGCCAGCCTGGGCCTGCGGGGGCCAGTCTGACACTGCTCCCTTGATTTGAGGAGCCAATTCCATGGAATCTTTCCACTGATATGATTGAAGGAGATTAGTTGCAAAGCTGAGTTTAATTCTCATTATTAATTCAGCAGTAAGTAGCCTTCATAGTTACCCAGAATGGTGCTTCTTGGGGAAAAAAAGAGCAATTTGTGGCAGATGTTAATACAAAAAAATACAAATGTTTTATTTACCTAATCATATTATCTCTAAAATGTTCACTTATTTTTTACAGGTACCAAGTCAATGGAGCTATACGTAATAATGGAGTTTAAAAATCTACAAGTCATTAGGGGTCATTTATGACTCTGGACAAAAGTGTGAGAGCACCAAGAAGCGCAAGAGCATACCCCATTAGGCTCACGCAGAGAGAATTTCTGCCTCAGGTCTGTCTGCTTTCTGCACCTCATAACTGATCAATATCCAGGGCAAAATGCAGAACGAAGTGTCAGAGGGGAAAAGGTGAGCCTTGTCCTTATCACCTGCCATAGGATGATGTGCAAGTTAGGGGACAGGTTGGGGGCAGGAGGGGAATGTCTTAATTCCTCCCTTTGCTTGCCCCTTATGTATATAGCACTTGGTATATGATCCACATGTAGAGCAAATTTAATCTATTTCTGGTCAAAAGCAACAAATATTCATTTTCTTTTACATTTCCATTTAAACCCCATAAACAAGACATGTACTTACATACTGTAATAAAAGTGCCAACCAAATCTGTGCCTCCCATTTTTATGGAAGAGGCAGCCATGTTTAGTTGTGCGCTGACACATTTTAGGCAGAAGTTCTTATGTTACAAGTCGCAACAATACACACAAAGTTAACACTGCAAATATCGTGTTAGCAGGCTAATCCAGGAAGTGCCACTGAACAGACAATGACACACTGTTACTAATTTGCTGGCAAGAAACAGCTAAATACAATTAATACTCTGGGCAATTTAACAGAAAAATCTGCTGTGAAAAAATTTGTGACCACACTGTTGACAACAGTATGTTTGTCAAAAGCCATGTCAGATTGTATTATTCATATTTTTTCTGGCATCCTTTACTCAGACTAATTGCTACTGAGTTGTCATAGACTCGTGATTTCTTGTCAGTTCTCTTGACCTCATCCCGGCTAAGAAGAATTTAACTTTTTTTTAAAAAAAAACAAGGAAAGAAGACAAACATACTTGTCAATTTAGCCCACCCACATATAACTGAGCCAACAATTCTTTAGTGTGGTTCACCACACACCAGCTCCACCTGACTGCTTCTTACCTGGTGCGTGACCTTCAATTCAAAATTCCAACAATGTACAACTTGTGTTTGGCAAATGAGTTGTAAGTTTGCCAGCTGCCAGATGTCTTCATTCTTATAACACCTTCAAGTCTGCTTCTGGCAGAGCTCCACATACAAAACAAGCTAAGCAGTAATTGCATTGCCCATGCTTTGCAGAAAAAAACAAGACAAAGCTAAACTAGTAACAAACTAAATGGGAGGAGAAAGTCTCCTTCAAAATATTTATGAGAAAAAACAATGACATATAGAGCTGGAAAATAAAAACATATTTCTGTAAAGATAGAATCAAAAATATACAGACAGTGAGTTGGATACTGACTGGTTATAGTTTACAGAGATGTTGTTGCTATTAACCTTTTTATTTATTCCTTGGGAATTTCCATTAATGCTTATTACTTCTTACAAGAATAGAAATGTATTATGTAAAATTTTTATGACTGAAGAAGTAAACAAATGTAGGGAATTTATAATTTCCTAAATGTCTTTATATTTGGATCTGTGCTACGTATAGGTGGTAGGAAGTGTTGGCAATGCAGTTGTAGATATGCCCTGTTGGTGTGGGAAGGGTTACATAGGTACAGATAGTCAGGTTGCTATGTTAGGTCTTGTGGGACTTCATCATGAAGTGGGTTGGATTGTGCTGGGACACTGAGCCAAAAGAAGGTTGTAGTGAATAGGAGACGCTTGAGCAAGAGATACATCTGGGTGGAGTGTGGAGAGAAGGGACCACATGAATGAAAGCTATTTCTTTCAGAATCGGTACTATATAAATACTTTTGATTATGTTCTTTTTAAGACCAAAATAATTCTCTTTCCCTATCCAACACCCATTACATCCTAGACATGCCTATCACAGGTAATGTATCTACAACCCTTAAGACTTAATCCAGTCTAGATGGATAGCTCAGTGTTAGATGTAAGGTGTGTATATCATTGTTAACAACTCCATTATCAGACCATCTCCATAGACCTGGTGTTTGTGGTTACCCTTGATTCTGCTCTATGCTTCACTCCTCTTATCCAATCAATGATCAAGTCATGTCGCTATCACCTAAGGAATATTTCCAAAATCATTTTTCACCCAAGATGCCACAAAAATTCTATGTTCACTGTCTTATCATATCACTTATCAACAGCTACAAACCTCTGTTAATCGGCCTTCTCCTCCTGAAGCTGTCATGCCACTCTGCCAGTCCCACATGCTAGCTGCAACTTTCAGAATAAAATTCAAATTAATGACCCTCTCCTTCAAAGCAGTTTTCAATTCTGCTCCATACTACATCTTTGAACTTATCTCCAGGTCCTTACCAAACTGCTTGTTATGCTCCTCTACTGACCTACTCCCTAACCCCTCCCTTCCTCACACGCTGTCAGACTTTGCAAGGGTTGCACCTTTGGTTGCACCCTCCTATATGCCATCAAACCTTTTCACAATCTCCCTGCCTTTATTTGATATCTTTAAACACATTTATTTTGAGAAACGTACTCTCATCTAACCTAACAAAGCTTCAGCATGCATTATATGTTGTTAAATTCATCTCTCTTGCATTTTATAACTCCAGATCTTACCCTCATAACTTGTATCTGAACCCTTTATTTTACATTGTAAGCTCTTGCTTTTGGGCAGGGCCCTCTTTGTCTCTTATACCCAGGGCCATATTTACCATATAGGCACTCTAGAGCTGAGCTGCAGTTCCTAGGATGAAACCAGGCCAAAATACAGCACTGATTGTATCAGTTATATTTTTGTATACAGTCTGTATGTTCCATTCATTGTATAATACAAAAATAGTTATCTTTATTATTTTATGAAACTGTTTTAGAGGGAATTTTACTTTAGCTGACTGTGGCAATCTCTAACTTCACTCTTTTATAAATATACCCCTTTGACTATAACCACAAGCAACAACTAAGCTGTCTAAAACTAAACGTTACTGGGTGATAAATATTGCCTTCATTAGTAAGGTGATTTCCTCTTTCTCTCTCTCTCTCTTGTCCTGTTTCCTCCTCCCTCTCCTGCGCTGTGTGTCCCTATTTCCTCCCTCCCTCTCTTGCCCTGTGTGCCCCTATTTCTTCCCTCCCTCTCTTGCCCTGTTTCCCCCTATTTCATACCACCTCTCTTGGCCTTGTGTACCCCTATTTTATCCCTCACTCTTGCCCTGTGTGCCCCTATTTCCACTCTTTCCCTGTATGCCCCTATTTCCTCCCTCCCTCTCTTGCTCTGTGTGCCCCTATTACCTCCCTCTCTCTTGCCCTGTTTCCCCCTATTTCCTCCCCCCTCTTGCCCGGTGTGCACCTATTGCCTCCTTCTCTCTTGCCCTGTTTCCCCCTATTTCATACAACCTCTCCTGGCCTTGTGCATCCCTATTTTATCCCTCTCTCTTGCCCTGTGTGCCCCTATTTCCACTCTTTTCTTGTTTGCCCCTATTTCCTCCTTCCCTCTCTTGCTCTGTGTGCCCCTATTTCCTCCCTATTTCCTGTCCCTGTGTGCCCCTATTTCCTCCTTCTTTCTCACTTCCCCTGAGTGCCCCTATTTCCTCCCTCTCTCTCGTGCCCTGTGTGTCCCTATTTTCCTATATATTTGGTGTGTCAGTGGCCAATAATACTTAGTCTAGGGGCCACACCAAAAGGGTCCCAATTGGGCTCCACTTTTGATAGGACTGGCCTTGCTTCTCATTGCTGGATTAGCACTGTGCTAAGACCTAGTTTCTATGAACAATTTAGATCTGATTCACATAGCCTCAGAAGACACACATTCCTGGATTGATATTTGAGGCAATAAAGCTCACTAGCAAGAATCAAATGTAAGACAAGCATATTTATCTTGGTATATTTCAAGGTTAAAAGAATGCTATAGGGATTTGTTGTCAGTATAAAAGACATAACACTTTTATATTGACTTTTAAAACAGAGCTCTTACGTACCTTCCCACAGGTATTGAGTCTGCATGACATTTTTATTTCACTTGGATTTCAGGATGAATGTGTGAATTGGGCCCAGGCACAATGTGTCTTAGAGTTCACCAGTTAACTATAGCCCCATGGGTCAACATAACCAGATTCCCTTTACCTATGAAACATAATGCTACAATCTTATTAGAGGAAGAGAGTAGGAGATTTTACATTTAACCTCACACCTGACTAGCCTATCAAAACATGGTGTGCCTCGATAAATAGAAACATGATACTTTGTAGGTGTAGGTGAGGGAAAGAGGCTGAAAAGAGTGAGAACAAAATTAGAGGGAGAAGATAACAGAAGTACTGTTTTTGCATGCTCTTTATTAGGGATGGGCGAATTTGACCCACTTTGTTTCACCAAAAATTCGAAAAGTCTATGGGCGTCAAAAATATTTTGACGCACAACGCCATACAATTGTATGGCTGTCATTTTTTCGGTGAAACAAGGCGAAAAAATTCACCCATCCCTACTCTTTATAATTTTACCTTACAAGTATTTGCCTGATGCTTTTACATTACCTATCGGACCCCCCCTTGTTCCTATATGAGGGGACTGCCATATTTGTGCAACAGAAATCCATTAGCATGGATACACATCTAACTGACAGGTTGAGAAGGGACAAAACAGGTTAGCAAAACAGTCAGGGTTAAGAACTTCAAATATCAATTACTTACAAAAGCAGACATATTATTGAAGAATGAACAACATGGGCTATAGGTAACTTCTAATGTACATTAATGTTTTGAAGAGTAATTTTTAAAGTTCCAGTTTCACTTTAACATATAGAAAAACCTAGAGCATCTTATCCCCACTAGTAGTTTTTAAATCTACATATTACAGTTAAATAATAATTGGAGGTTTTCTGGGCAGATGCTGACTTCCATACCATTATTTTCTTTCATTCTCCCAAGTGGAAAGTACTTAAATGAAAACTAAACCAACTTTAGTTTATATCAAATTAAGTGGCATATTAAAAAAAAATCTTACCAAACTGGTATCTATATTTAAGTAAATAAAACCCTTTTACATCTCTTGCCTTGAACCATCATTTCATAATGGTCTGTGTGATGCCTCAGAGATCAGCTGATCAGAAATACTACAATTCTAACTGTAACAGGAAGAAGTATGGAAGCAAAAGACATAACTCTGCCTTTTAATTGGCTCATGTGACCTAGCATGTATGGTTTGTTAGGTATGTTTGTGTGCACAGTGAATCCTAGGATCCTAAGGGGCAGCCCTTTATTTTATGATTTCTCAATGGCACATATTACTAAAAAAGTATATTATTATGAAAACGGTTTATTTAAATGAAGCAGGATTTTACCTGTGAGCTGTTTTTTTAGAGACCTACATTGTTTGGGGGGTATAATTTTCCTTTAATACACCTAAACTGACTACTATTGCATTGTATGTTATTTGTTTAAGCCATATGAAAACCTTTATAAACTAAAAAGTAACTAATAATAATAATAAGTTATAAAATATTCTGCAAAGTACAACTATTATTCATAAGTTCGGGTTTTAAGCAGTTTAGTTGAATAAGATTGCCAGTGAATTAATTATGACTTACTTTGAATCCTTTGGTCCCCCAAAGACTTTATTTTATTCAGTCTAATTTTTTTCCATGTTTTCTTTAGTATATTAGGTATATTCTTGGTTACAGTTAATCACTTTCTTTCTGCTCTACAATTAGGAGAACAAACAGATATATTTAAAGTATAAATCGTGTTTTTGTGCATTAAAGTTTGTAGCTTTGGGATTTACTGTAAAGCAAAGCAAACTTTGTCCTAATCTAACAATCTCATTTGAGACCGGCAGCTTCTGCATCTCTGAAGAGCATGACAGAGAATGCGGATTAATGAAGGATTATGTCATAATGAGTTGGCAGAGCAGATCTATGTCCTTGTCTGTTGCTGCCAAAATACAGCTCTCATTTCCAGCAAGCAAAGCCTATCGGGTAGAAAGCACAGAGACCCTTTAGAATTGAAAAGTCTGATGCATAATAATGTCTAACTCTCCTTGTGCCAAACCTCTTCAGAACTTTCAAGGTCAAAGGCCAATGCAGTGATTCACAGGGGCTTGATCCTTATCTAAGCTTTTGCAAGAAAATGAGAATGTTCTGTAGTCTTATTAAAGAAATGTTTGTTCCTCATTCAATAAAATTAAAAGAAAGCAACTTAATGCAATCTTACAAACCGCAACTCCTATTAACTACTAATTCATGAATATATATATTATATTTTAACCAAGGCAACATCATTTAAGATCAGAAACATAAAAAGTAAATGTATTCTAAGTTTCATACAATAATAATAATAAAAAAACATATACTATTAATTTTGTTAAATTATTTTCACTCAATTGTCCGATTTTCTGTGCAAAATAGCACTAAAACTGGTAAAAGCTAAAATAATTTGTAATTTTTGTTTGCACTAATTGCTCTGAAAGACAACAACTGGTTTTATCATATGTATTTATAACCAGCTCACACACGCTCAATCACAAAGTAATTGATTCTTTGAGACAAAAGTATTCATTTATGCAAGCAGGATTTCCTTCATTTTTTATCTTTTTAAATGATTTCTTTTTTGGGTGTCCATCACTACGTTAAAGCACTGCCATTATGTTAATAATATTAATACTTAAGGAGTTTGCATTGCAAAAAAAAGTTTTAAATAAGGACGGTTCAAACAGCAATGTAAGCTAGGTATGGCTTTTATACTGCCACTGTATTCTTTATATAAACCTTGAAAAGGGTTGTAGTATATTCCATCGTCAAAGAATCATGAAAATATATAGTCATAGAAACAGCAGTAAAGAGGATTAAAGCAGATAAGCCATTTATTGCGCACAAATATAAAAAAATATTTAATAACCACTCACTTGCCGGCTCTCACTTAATGTTCAAATGCTGTGGACTAAATTGAAAATTCATTGCTCAAAAATCTGTCATGTAGGTCTTTAAGCCGCACGGTGGCTCTTAAAATATGTATTCGGAAAGTACAAACGCGCTGAATATATTTGCAATCTTTTTGTGCTAAAGATTTACAACAAATGACCTGCAGTAATGACATCCATGTAAAGCAAAATTGCAAGACCACCCTGGTGTAAGCAGAATTAAGGTACAGAATAATACTCCTTATTCATATTCAAATTCAGGGGAGAGAAAAAGAAAACTACCAAAAGCCATACAGATAAACTCATTTCATAATTTTACTTTGTGGAACATGCCTAATTTTACTTTTGATTTGATATAACGGGGTCTTTGTAAGCAGACAATTATCAAGGCTTTAATGCCAGAAATGGCAATGAATTACACAAGTGTAAAAAGCCTTGTGCAGCACCATCTATAGCCTGCAGGGATAAAATATTCATCAGTTGTTGCTCAGACCACTAGTGGTTTAAAAATGTCCCTGCCCATGCTGACATTTAGTGAAATCATAGTTTTAGCTTCATTCAGAATCCAGCTCAGCAAAGCCTAATTTCAGGATGACTTCTCTTGGCAGTCTGCCTTCCCCCACCCACATGCGCTGCAGGCTAATTTCAGTCCCAGCACTCTCAATGAAAGAAGTCCTTTTACTTAACTGCGGCAGTTGGCACATTGCCCTTTTCATGGTCCAAACCAACCATCATCTTGGATGTAACAAATTAGTACATTCTCAGAATAATAATAAGTTCAGACATGAACACACCATTGTTTTTATTTAGGATGGAAGTAACTGCACCGGAGCCATGTGACTTTGCCATGCTCTGCTATTTTGGCTAGATATACATATATTTAAATGAGAAAGCACTAAATATTTATCATGCATTCCCTAAAATTCTAACATTTATATTATAACTAGTGTAATTATAAATAAGTGAGCATTAATAGTTGGACTTTTCTTTATTTTATATTTTGCCTCAGTAGAAATACATAGCAATTCATTGTTTATTAACTACATCAATTTGGATCAGAAAATATAGTAAGGTACAGTATAAGATATTTAAGAACAGAGAAAAACACATTTGTATTCAAAACTTTACAGGCAACACAATTATTCTCTATCTATGGTTTGAAATTTTCTATTTACCAATCTATCTATCTATCTATCTATCTATCTATCTATCTATCTATCTATCTATCTATCTATCTATCATCTATCTATCTTTCTGTCTGTCTCTCTGTCTATTATCTATCTATCTATTTATCTATCATCAATTTATCTATCTATCAATCTATCTATCTATCTATCTATCTATAAATGTATTATCTATCTATCTTTGTCAGTGTAAATGCTTGTCTTGTTCATTCGTTCTAGAATGTATTTGTACATAAATGTTATTTTTCTCTATTATGAAGCAAATTCCCTCCTTATATATGCAAATAATAGTCTATTTCATGTGGAAATATTCTATACATTTTTCTGAGTCAATATCCTTAAATATCTATTGCTTAAGCATTGTAAAATTGCATGCACTAATTATTTAAGTAACATTATTTAACTGTATGTGATTTTCATTTGTAAAATACCGAATACAGATATTTGCACAACATACAAAGCATGGATTATTGTTATTATTATTATTATTATTATTATTATTATTGTTAATAATAAAAATCTAATATAAAATAATAATAATAACAATAATAATAACAACAACAACAACAATAATAATAAAAAAATTATAAATAGTCAACATATTCTGCAGCAATGTACAATAAATGTGTGTATGTATTACACAAGAAAACAAGGAAAAACAACCAGTACAAGAGGTAAAGAGGGCCCTGCACAACACAGTTTACAATTAGGGATTGAGAAAGAAATTAAAAAATTATAGGTGAAATAATAACATTCAAACAATAAGTAATATAGTTATTTTTATTGCTTTATCTCAGAATATTTTATGTAGCCAGGGATGATTGTTAACCCTTATATTATCTACAAATACATTTCTATCCCATGCTTGGCAAACTGGCAGGGTAATGACACAGATTTTCCTAGCATTGCCATTTAAATGAGATTTAAGAAATCTGGATTAAAAAAATCTAATAAATATTGAGAGTTCTGAAAATTAAGTCAAGCATAACTAAAATAATCTCCCTTTCTAACAAATGCCCTGCATTTCTAGACTTCTGTGATTAACATATTTGGGAAACCACAGGGGGGAAGGCATAATGTGCATTTAAGTGTCTGCAAATGAAGTGGCTCTAACATGATAAAACAATCAGTTCCCATCGAAATATTTTTTGTTCATTAGAACAAATGTTTTAGAATGAATGCATGTTTTACAATAATTCAAAATCATTTGTAGCATCCCACAGAAAATGCTTAATTATATGGAGGCACAAACATGATTTGGGTGATGTCCTTCTTTGCAGTATTAGTACTTGGCACAATGATCCAGTTAATCATATTTGACATATGTAGAATTCACAGGCATTCTATGATCATATAATGGCTTTAATACAGGTCATGAAACTGATAGATGATTTCTATATTCCTATTGTTTACAATGTGGGGTACATACTTTTCTTAAACATGGGCAAGTGACAACTCTAAGTTGATTACAACTGATGACATCACTAAGCAACATTTATATATATATATTTTTCAAGGACCGCACTCCAGTATTTAGTAAAAATATCAGTTTTTATTCACACTTGTGCATCCACGCTATATATATATACACAGTATATATATATAAAATACACAAGAGCCATAAATATTCTGTAAATTATATCCTTATAAATGGTGCTTAGTGATGTCATTGGTTATAATTGAAGCTTAGTGATGTCATTTCTGTCACATGACTCACTAAAAGTTGTGTATTATAATAAATAAAGTAGCCCCTGTTGCAAACTATAAGGATATTAGAAGTCACCTCGGCGTTCCATGATATGGTCATCAAACTACTCTGTGACTTATAATATCGTTATATTTTATAGTGGGGTACTTTATTTATTCAATATATATATCTATCTATCTATATATATATATATATATATATATATATATATATATATATATATATATATATATATATATACATACTCACAATTAAGATTTACACTATGCCTGGGTGCATGCTACCACCCAATATCCACACACCACCTTGAATAAACTTCACTCGCAAGTCTGTGATCAAACAAATAATTTATTAAAGATCGGTCACTAACGTTTCGCACCAGCCTTTCTCAAACTTACAAAATACAATAAAATAAATGGGTACATTTTATTTTATATATTAGATGTGCCTCTTGAGTCTACACTAATTCTGGCCCTGTATTGTGCAATATTTATAGAAAGTTATGTACCCCTACTGTACATTATATAGTGAATAAATTCCCTGATTGTAAAATATAAGGATATTTAAAGAGACTGAAAAGTTCCATGACCGGTTAAAAGCACAAGGTCAATAGCTGAATGCTTTAATACAGGTCTTGGAAAGCCAAGGTGACTTGTAATATCCTCATATTTTATAACAGGGATGCTCTATTTATTATAATGCACAAGCTTCAGTAAATCATGTGACAGAAATGACATCACTAAGCACCAATTAGAACTGATGACATCACTTAGCACTCTTTATAAGGATACAATGTATAGGTGTGTATTATAAGGATATCTTTGAATATATAATGGTGGTGACGTCTTTTTAAAGTTAGTAAGTTTAGTCATCGTATATAGACATTCAAACATCTTTCCCTCGCTTGTTGCACTAATTGCTTCATATGTCCAGCTTCCAATCGAGGAAACTCCCAGTACATTCACTCGTAGAAACCAGTCCCTTCTCTCTTCTGTTTTCCCACAAGTGGAACTGCCCATATTCTCCCCTGTCTGACTAGCCTCCCTTTTCAACCCTGTACATTTTAATGCTGTAATGAGACAGCAGTCCAATTGGCCCTGCTCTGACATGGAGCAAATGTTAGTACCTCTCAGTAGTTTTTGTAATTCTCCAAATGTCAGTGTTCCTGAGCTTTATATCCTTTCCAAATATGAAGTAATAATTGTTTTTGCTTAAATAAAAGTAATACTTCCAACCATAGAGAACCAGCTGTTTGTCAAAAACATAGCAGTATCATAGCCATTTCCCCATAGAAATAGGATGCCAAATATTCAAGACCAATGTTTTGGTTAAACCCCCATAATTTTGATGACCCATGATAAATATTTCTATGGACCAAATGGCTCAGTCACTTCCATTTGTTACCAAATATGCATATTTTCTCATAACTGGATAATTTTCACTGTGAAATTATTAAATCACAGACAATTTCCATGGTTTAAAGAGCTTTGTACAAAACTCTTTTTGATGTCATATTAGGGAGATGCATATCAACTGCAGTATGGAAGGGGAAGGCAATACAGAGAGCCACTCATAATCAAAAAAGTCCATGACATGATTGCAATACAGGTATGGAACCTGTTATCCAGAATGCTCAGGACCTAGGGTCTTTTTTAGATAAGGGATCTTTCTGTAAATTGAATCTCCATAACTTAAGTTTGATCAAAATAATTATAAGAATGAAAATAATCAAAATAAAAATGGAATAAACCTGATAGGATTGTTTGCATTCAAATGGAATTCCCTTAATTGGGATCAAGTACAAGGTTTTGTTTAATTAATACAAAGAAAAGGGAAATATTCTTTACATTTTCTAACTTTTTGACTAAAATGGAGTCTATGGGAGTTGAACTTCCCGTAATTCAGAACTTTTTGGAATATCAGATGAATAATATTCAACCAAAAATCCTGGGAAAACCACATTGGTCTATTTTGTTGATAACGGCCTTAACAATCAAGTCTTTGTAGGTGTGGAGAAGGTCAAAGTGAAAAGATTAGGTAAGTGAGATGATACACTCAAGAGGATACTTCCAAAGCACATGATTTTGAGTTTGGGTGTGTAGTTGTTTTATGCTATCCAAAGATAGGTGTGGTTTCCATATGTTGAGATTTTGGCAACGATGGAATATTTAACTGGGCATATCAGAAAAGCAAACCTAAAATACTGGAGTAGGAGGAGAAATACATTTGTTTATTGCACTTATACACCAGAATAAAGAATAATTATTGGCTTGGAAAAGAGCAGTAAAATACAGTATGTCACAAGAAATATAATTGGGGAGAATATCATTAACAATGTAAATTTAAGGTCAGTTTCATATATCCTGGGAGATTGGAAGATGAAGAGTGTAAAATCTTCAAAGATAATGTCAGGGAGCCGGGAGCTCCCTCCAGGGAGGTAGTCAGGATCAAGGAGGAAGCCCTCTAGTGGGAGCAAGGTCGCGGTATCCGAAGGGTTAAGCAGAATCAGTAGTAGTGGTCACAGGCAGGAGTTAACGAGGGCAGGCAGATCAGAATCAAATATCAAGAGTTCAGGCAGGGGGTCAGAACCAAGGCAGGAGCAGGAACAGGCTGGGAGCTAGAAACAGAGTGGGAGCAGGAATCAGGCTGGGAGCTGGAAACAGGCTGGAATCAGGCTGGGAGCAGGAATCAGGAAACACAAACAGGAACCCAGGATCAATGGCAGCAAATCCTATTCTTGGGCGCCGTCAAAGTGTTTTGGGCGCCCTTTTATGATGAGATCCTGGCACGAGTGATGACACCATCATGCAGCGACGCTGCAGCCATGTGTTCAGCATGGGCACCGCCATCTTGGATCTTCACTGACTGCCGAGAATGTAAACAGCGCCGTCGGGTACTTCTGGCAGTCCTGACAGATAATTCTAAAAGTAGAAGTGGGTTAGCTCTTGGAAAAGAGAAAATTAGTGGTGAAATATATAGACAAATACAAGAGGTCCTCTGTACTCAACCCAGTATCAATATATTTAGGGCATTGAGACATTTTGTGCCTTAAACTAGTAAAACATGCCTTGCCCTTTAAACAAAACAGGAATTGTTTGTCCATATAGTGCAATATATTTAAGCTGGCCAACTATGTCAAAGTTATCCCTGGTCTGGTCAGTCCTATACTCTACTTGCATCATATGTGCAGAGCAAAATCTGCGGTGAATTGTGCATTAAAAAAAAGTAATCTTGAGGTCAGATACACAGTTTTTATAGACATCGCAAACAAAATAGTTTACAGATAATCAAAATTTCCCTGGCAGGAGTAGCCATTTGATTTTATTTAATAAAGGGGGCTCATACCTGTCTTATCTTATAACATTTTTTAGGGACAAAGTTTTCTATAATTGGGTCAGTCTAAGGATTCTTATTCCATTAGTGCCAATGCTATGCTTACTCACTTTGACGGTTCAGTGACCCTTTTCATTGCACCAGGTTTGTTTATGCAAGTTATTTTTCAATTCTCTATCTCATACCTAAATTGGCTATTATGATAAACAGCTGCCTTGTGGGCCTTTGCATGAGCAAGAGCCATAACATTAGCCATTAGTAGAGAATATTTGAACAAAGGGGAAGCCAAGCAGAGGGAGAAAGCAAACAAGTGTAGCTCATGCATTATTTGTCTCAGCTTCTGCCTCATTGTGCCCATCAGGGTTTAAATGGCCAAAGTAATATCTTGTACTGTGTATTCTGTGCTGACAGGTTAACTCTCATTCTAAACTTTGTGCTGACAGAGGTTAAATGCCAATTGTACCACTGAACTGGCTTGGAGAATATACCCAAATAACATTTGCTGTTTAATTTTGCATTGCTAACACTGAATGCCCTACATTCTAGATCTGCTCTATATTATCTGATAGTAAATACCAATAGTATAATGCTTTCAAAATTAAGGGATGGCTCGGATTAAATGTCATAGCACTACATTATGATGATTTTGGTGCTGGATATGTTTAAATGCCAAGTGCCATCTCTGGCAACATTCTAAGGAATTTTTAACCTAATAATAGCAGTATTTTGGGTTTGCTCAGATTTAATGCCCCAAATACAATCCTCTGCATACAGGCTGTGGTTAAATACTCATACAGTAAAATGCTGTATATTGCATGCTGGACAAATTTAAATTCAAAGGATTTTATCGTTCGATCGAACGATTTTTACTTCGATCGATCGATCAAGGGATTTGCATTAAATCTTTCGAATTCGATATTCTAATTCGAAGGATTTAAATTCGAGGGTCGAATTTGAGGGTTTATTAACCCTCGAAATTCAACCCTTGATAAATGTGCCCCCCAGTCTCAAGGATTCTGGTTAACAGTTCCCATACCTGCACTATGTGCTATCTGTAGTTAAGATGGCTATAGATGCAAAGATCCGATCGTACGAATCAACGTACGATCGGACTTTCCCATCTCCCGACTCTCCACTAACCATTCCGATCAAATAAAGTAGTAAAAGAACAGATCAGATGATGTTCTGCCCCTGACAGCAATCGTACGATAGTTATGTCCGACAAAGCTGGTGACAGTCTCCCTCTGAAAATCATACGATCGGCAATACATTCAGAGATATTATCGGCAGGTCGACAGAAATTTTCAAACCTGTCCGATCGACCAAATGACCGATCTCCGCTGGACAAAAAATGTCGGGACTCTCCACACATGGTCCGAAAATCGTTTCGTACGATCGGATCGTTGCGTCTATGGCCAGCTTTAGTCACGCAAAATACCATTGCATGGAAAATCTTTTGTTGGCTGAGTTTAAAGGCCAATAGTACCATCTTCTTCTTTGTATTTTGCTAACTGGGGTAAATGGCCAAAATGATTTGCCTTTTCTGTACGCTGTGCTGTGAAGGGTAAAAATGGCTTAAGTACCCTGGCAGGGTAAAATGTGCAAAATTCTGTTACTACTACTTCCTTCAAATCACTGCCATGAGACACAAATGCAGGGCAGAACCTAATATAATCCCTAATATAATTTACCTTCAGTTTATTTTGCAAATTTGTATATATTGATATCCTTGGGTTATTGACACTGCTACCATATTGCATCAAAGTAAATACGCTGATGTGCTCTTGGTTATTTTCACAAACTGTATATATACATGAACTCTATCTTCATTTATTGATTGTTGCCAAGAAAATAATGAGTTTAGTGTTTTGCCCAACAATGTACTGTACACACACACACACAGGAGGAACAAAAAGATCCAGAAATCTATGCCTACAGGTTATTTTTTCATATAAATATTTATCAGGAAATTATTTAGAGATTAGAAATACTAGAATCAAATATATTCCTTAGCATGGAAAGTGTGCAGTATTTCCCTTTCATTTCTCTTTCATTTATCAGAGTGAAATAGAATTTTCAGTAATTATAAAAAGTCTATGCCCGTATGCTGCAAATTCTAAGACACAAGCCATGCAGTATTATTCTCGTAACCTTTTGGAACCTACACAAGCACTTAATAAACCATGTAAAGGCCTATTGAGGGAATCATTAGTATTTCAAATACAGTATGCGTACCAAAGTTGATATGACACTTGCCAAATGGACCCAGGGGCCCCTTGTGTCATGCCGTGTATTTCATTACAGAGTCACTGTGCGCCTTTCATTTCATTACATGCAATTTCAAAGACATTTTGTTGTAGTCAAAGATGAGAAATCAGAGCTAGCCAATGTTTACTCCTTTTGGAAATGGTTATACGATTGATTTCTGTACCTAATTTAATTCTGTTCCTTGGCTGTAACATAGCATCTCCCAAGGGGGCAAAGATGTACTCACTGAGAAAGAATGAAACTCAATAGTGTCTGGGATGACACTGAAAATGATTTGTGTCAAATTACAATTTGTCAAGTGGATTAAATGCTCACTTTGAAGAAAGACGTCCTTTAGTTTTTAGTTGGATTAACCTTGGAGTGCTTCTGAAAGTCTACTTTTATATGGAGAGGTGAGAAAACTGCCGCTTTTATGTACGTTGGGGGAATTCTTTTTTGCAGTACAAATAAATACATTAAATACATTAGAAGCACAAACCTATGTATTTTGATAACTCCCATAAGAATCATCATGTGAGAATTATGTAATTATATTGCCTGTGTAAATTACTATGATTATTCCAATGTGAATGTAAATTTAATTGGAGGACTAGAATTACAGCAGAATAATCTACAGTGGGATTAGAAAAGATATCTGTTTAAAGTCCCCTCAGGTTCTTCAGTAATATGGAACATGCTACAATAGAACTATATCCAGTGTCTGTTCAGGAATTCTCAGTATCTAGGCAGAGCTGAAAGTAATAATACTGGAAAGTAAGGTTATTAACAGATAATGCATCCTGTGCCAACTGCCTAGCCCATTCAACCTAGATCTCTTGCCAGTCCATTGTCCTTTGGAACTTTCTGAGCAGACTTACTTCAGTCTCACATGTACACATGGTGGACCATATGCCATCCATTTAAGAAGAAAATAACGTAGGGCTGTGTTTTTCCTTTTGTTTTATTTAAGTTTGAATAGTATTCTGTGGGGCAAAAGAATAACAATGGCAACATTTTCTCCTTGTATAGTAATATAAATAAACATTTTGTGGCATGTTTGAAAGCAAACATTTGATTGGTTGTTCTGGTCTATTAGAGCTAATTCAAGTGTTGTCTGATATTACACACCCCCATTTATGTGTTGGTTTGGATTTAAATACCAGTATAGCAAAGGGTATACGAATAGAGCAGAGACAAAGGGGGTCTGCCATGCTTCGAAAAAAAGCCAATGCATTTGGTGAAAAAAATCACAGCAATAAAACCCACCAAACTGACCAATATATTTTGCTAAAAAAAAGTAGCAATACAACTCTCGCATTGACTTCACTGAGTTGCGACGTTTTTACCATTAGTCAAATTTTTCCACGGTTTTTCAAAAAATTCAGGCAAATGGGACAGATTCACTCATCACTAACTACAGATGCAATCAAGCTTCACACAATGCTGTTGTATTCTCTCAGCACATGAACACTGGCTGGCACTATATATTTTTTGTTGGTGCTTTAGCTAGCCTGTAGATTCTCAGAAGCTGAACAATAATATAAAGCGCAAGACAAATATGTGTTCAATTATTGTGGCAAGAAAAAATACAATATGGTTTTAAAAAACGTGGAAAGAGGATGAAAAATTATTTGCTCCATAGTTTTGCCAAGATTTAATACTTAAAGCTGGCTATAGTTAGACCACAACAATATACTGCCCAATGGCCCCAATTTCAGCAGGGCAGTCCCTAATCTACGCCTTCCAAGGGCCTGGGCTTACATTGTATTGTACTGGATTTCAGGCAAATCAGTGGTGTGCCTGGCCTAGAATATTGGAAGGTATATAACAATGTGTGGATTAAAGAGATTTTCCAATCAATATTGTTTGGGGATTCAATGGATTTTGATTTAACTTATTTAAAAATGAATTCAGTCAATGATTTTATGTGAATACTCCCCATAAGATCCTGTAATAGCTTTGTTTCAAAATAAATACTGTAAAAAGAAATTTAATGTTCAACCACATTGTCCTTTATATGTTAGAAATATGTTGTCTAAATAAAGTCATGAAAGGCAATCACACTTCCAGTAAAATGTTTGTGGGAAACCCTGTCCTCAGGACTGCAATTCCAGGGATTGTTTTGACCCCCCAGACAATGTGAGTGATCCACAGACTTCATCAATTTAATACAACAGGGTCCTAGAGTATGTAAATCATATATTATTACATTAGCATGTATATTTGATTTTATAGCAATGAGTAGGAGTTGCCATGTTGTCTGTATTCAAGACAAGCATATTGGGATATTAGATTATTATGCACTGTGTATCGTCAGTTTAATATATGAACTGGTTTCCTCTCGGTGTAGTATGGATGTTAAGCTTTTCACATGAAGAAACTTAACAAGTTCATTTCTTTTTTTGCTTGAAATTATCTTTGTAATTAGAAAGGTATGAGACTCATTTTTTCGATGACACCATTGTTTAAACATAAGGGATGCAATACACTTTCCTCCTGGTGTTTTGAAAAATGAATATTCAAATATTCCAAGAACTGAAGCCATCCATGGTTCTAGCCTATTTAGCAATTATGTAATCCGTTAAAAACAAAAGCTATCTAACTCTGCTGGAGGATTCTGTTACTTTAGGGTCTGATTTTCCTTGTACAATAAATTGAAATTAAACTATTCTAGGACACCTTGTTAAGTAATTATATAGCAACTGTGCAATTAAATAGCCATCAGGCCCTGCGGTGGAGAAATTTCAGGTAATTATTTAAAGATAATTTAATAGATGAATTACTGTATTTAAGGAAGCATTATCTTGTAATCTGGCTCAATTAAAGCATCCAATTAATTTCTGCACTTTTATAATAGTTGTCATTGCAGACCATATATTTTTTTTGTTTTATGATGCTATTTTTTATTATATTTACTTTTGAATATATACATATGAATGTATTGGAGGTTTCCATGGCCCCATACAGTAAAAAAGCTGCTATACTCCTCCATGAGCAGTGCTTAAGAAAATGTGTTTTCAAAAATATATGTATTAGTGTTATGTTTAGTATAGTCTGAAAGCAGGCAGGACAAATATTGAATCAAACAACTGGGAATATAGGTTATTAAAATGAGAAATGTGCATATGTGTGTTTCCAAACTGCTACAAAAATACATGCATTTAGAAAGAATGAGTCTAAATCCCAGGAATTTAGTATAGAGCTCTAAACTCTGCAGACGGCTTAAATAAAATTAAGTCTGGGCATCACTGGGTAATTTTTGCATTTCCCCAGGACACTTAATAATAGCCTTCAAAACAGTTGGGGGACTATTTAAGGCTACAGCACTCTAGTCATAACCATGCAATCTCATTTTTAGGCATCATAGGTCTTAATAATAGCGTTTTAGGCAATGGATTGTGGGGTGGTAAAATGTTAGAGACCCCTGTGACCACAAACTGACATGGCAGCAGTGCGTTGTGCTACAACTGTACAAAGGAGATGTAAATGTCAGGGTAAATGCAATAAACTCGACCTACCAAGGCTAGATGTGTTATAAAGGTTAAAATAATTATCCACATAAAACAGAATCAACCTCCCCCCAGCTAAGCAGGATGCAGACGAAGCTTTCTCTTTTCACTATTCAAAGTGACATCTACAGAAGGGTGTCTGGAATATGAATACAGAAACCATAAAAAAATCCCTTAAAAAGGGCAATTTTCACGTCTCATTACCAGCTGAATTACATTTTCTGTGGGGAACAAGAAGTAGACCATTCCTGTTGTTTTATCAACAGCATGAACTGCTTCTTAAACGCATCTAATGGCTTGTCCAGTCTAGAGCGGTAGGATTCCCAAGTACAATCTTTACTTGACACGGGCCATGACTTCTCTTATTAATTTTTTTTTTCTAAGCCTATGTCTAACTGAGCCGCCACATATATTTTATAATCTAAACTAAACTTAAAAAGGTGTTTAATATAACTGTACACTTCTTCTGAAACATCCATATTTGTCCCTAACTAGCAGTGATCACAATATAACCATGTTGGGGCTTTAAAGGAAAGTCACACTGCAATAACGGTCAATTGGATCCACGATTTGGGGCAGGGATTCGTGCTAAAGGGCCAATCTTTAATGGTTACTGTGAGACTATGATACAGGCTCGAGGGCATTCATAATAAAGTTTTTCTCAATGGGATTCGCAACATATTAATATGCCACTTGCTTTTCCAAGTTTATGTTGGATCTATTTGGTGCCATGTGTTAAGTGGCAAAATACAGCACAGCAAGAACAAAGAATCAGGGCAGAGAAGGAGATAAAAAGGGTCATTAGCTCGTGGTGCCACTTGACCATTCCTGCCCCGTGAACTAAACACAAAGCGCCTATTGATAAAGGCATATTCTGGACCTTCTGCCACCTCCAAAGGTGGCAGTAGCTCCAGGGTTCACACACCGGCCTGCGTTAATTTACCTCAGCGTAAAGAACTGAACAGCCAAGTAATATTATGTACTGGTGGTTATACTATCCCCAACAATTTCGTCCGAAGCACAAATGCAAAACATATTAGCCACAACTGCATCAGATGCATCGCCCCGTCCCACACACAATTCAGTTGAAACATTGAGCAAAATAACTGCATCCTGGTCAAAACATGTTGATTGCTTCTGTTTTATCCACACTGCTTTTGTGAGTTGCAATTGAGCTCTAAGGTTAAGATATCTAGATATGGTAATTAAAAATTATTTTAAAAACTATACATATATATATTACATTTTACAGTTGAAAGCTGACCAAGCCCATTTCCACCTAATATTCTCTGTTACTCATATTACTTGCATACCCTATAAATTGAACACAACTAAACAATCACTTACACATACCAAAAACACTTTTTACCCACTTAAAAATTGCAATATTAAATATTACATTCATTATTATGAAGTATAAAGATGCAAATTACCCCTTATCTAGGAAACCCTAGGCCCTGAGCATTCTGGATAACAGGTCTCATGCCTGTACCAAGCTTTGTCTGGCAAGTTTAAGGTAGAAGAAAAAATCTTGTTGCTGACACAAGCTTCTGACTTGCTGTTAAACCAGGGGAATGTATTACAAGTAAACCAAGTTGTAGTGAATACAGTGACATAGCTGATGACTATATATAAATATACTTGTCTTTTTCTATTCTCCCATCAAATATAAGCATTATGAAAAGGATCTAAAAGAGATTGCCTGCTGACTTACCCCTCTTTGCTGTAACCTTCAGTCAGTCCAAACCGTCATGCAATTGGCCTACATATATATATATAGAGAGAGAGAGAGAGAGAGAGAGAGAGAGAGAGAGAGAGAGAGAGAGAGAGAGAGAGAGAGAGAGAGAAACTAGTGGAACGCACAACCAAAAGTCCAAAAAGAAGGCCTGGGTGCCTGTCCGTATTTCAACAGAAAATATAGCAACAAGTGACAGCACTCCAAGGAGTATAGTAACAAAAACAAAAAAGTAGGGTAATTAATTAAGGTTTATTGATTCCGACGTTTTGGTTTCATATTGGAACCTTCATCAGGGAAAGGATGAATGAAGGTTCCAAAATGGAACTGAAACATCGGATTCAATAAACCTTAATTAATTACCCTACTTTTTTGTTTTTGTTACTATTCTCCTTGGATTGCTGTCACTTGTTGCTATATATATCTATCTATATATATATATATAGATATATATATATATTGTTGAATTGATATATTGTGATATGATGGAGCAGTAGAACTAGCACCTCTTGGATCCAACTAAGTGGTGGACGGGACCAGCATGAAGGTCAGTTAGGTTGATATTTGTGAAGAATGCTTAATTTGTTAATCTAGATACGGGCATGAGAGCTGTTATCCAGAATGCTCAGGACCAGGGATCTTTCTGTAATTTGGATCTACTTTAAGTCTACTAGAAAATAATTTAAATATAAAATAAACCCAATAGGCTGGTTTTGCTTCCAATGAGGATTAATTATATCTTAGTTGGGTCAAGTGCAATGTACTGTTTTATCATCACAGAGAAAAAGATAATCATTTTTAAACATTTGGTTTATTTGGGTAAAATGGTGTCTATGTTAGATGGCCTTTCCGTAATTCTGAACTTTCTGGATAACGGTTTTCCTGATAACGGATCCCATACCTGTACTACAGTCTAAATTCCAGTAAGGTAAGTTCTGAGTTGAACATTTATTTACTGTTTTAGATATTCATGGAAATATGGCTCTATGACCACCATTGTGGTAATGTATCCACCAGCAGGCGTTGGGGCATATGTTGGTTTATGCAGCTGCACAGATTATACTATAGCTCACATATTTATATGTATATAGTATAACTGAACTGAACAAGTCATAAAACCATAAAAAGGCATTAAAAAAACATTAAAGCCAATATTGGATGGCCTTTCTCATACTGTAGTTAGAAGCTTGTTTCTTCGAAAATGATTATAGAAATGTAGAAATATCCTGACCATGAAGATTGACAGGCGCAAAAAGCATATGAAAGAAATTCAAAGACCTAGGTGGGATTACTGGAATCAGTTTATCCAATCAGTAGTTACTGGTAAAATAAATTTCCCCACCTTGGTTCTAGGAATCAATAAATGCACATATTCACATGTTTGCTATGGTCAGGGTTCACACAAACCATTTTTTTTTAGAATTAGGAGAAATATTGCAGGTCACAGATGATTTTTTTTTCTTTAACATTCTTTGCATCATGGCTTTGGAAGCGCAATGGAAAAATTAATACAAAGGATGAAAAAGTAATTCGCCCGGCAGGAATACAGAAATTGTAAAAGCACAGACAGCACTACAGAGGAGCAGTGCCATTCACACACAAAGAAATTTGCTCATGTAGATGGCTGATTAATTGCTGGCCTGCCTAGTCGAAACTGCAACAAGCTAGATACTGCCAGCATGCCATCTGTTACCATGGAAATGCACAATGTTCCTGTTTCTGACAAACCCTTGAATGCTGGAAAGATTGTGCCATATGTAAATAAGGCAAATTAGTTTTCCTATATCATCTAGACAAGGTTATACGAATATAAAGCACATATTCTTACCATAACCCCTAGCATGTCATGAATAGAAGACACCTCTTCAAACACAGAACCTGGCACAGTATTTTCACAATAAGTACAGCACAAGATTTCTGAATACTATTTTATATGCCTGGAATACAATTAACTCTTTCTCCATTCAGCATCTAGTGTAGAAGGTGAAGATAACAGCGACAAGATTCAGATAAAAAGCAATGGTTAAAAGAAGAGCTCCAACCCAATTTTTATGGAAAAGGCTCTACTATAGCAGCTAAAAGGGAAATGGATCAATTGCTTCAGATTCATATGGATTGCCAAGTGGACTATAGGTTTTGCAGTATGATGCCAATATGGGGTCATTTGTGGCAGCGAGATGGGACACTTATCTGTGCAACTGTCACAAGGTGTCAAGTCTGTGTAAACGCAAGCTATGAGCCACCTGGTTCAAATATCTGTTGACTTGAACAATACTTTATGCTATATCTACCCTGGATTCTAATTAAAAATGTTAAAAAAAACGGATTGTAGCTGTGATGTATTAAGTGAAGTGTTCCTTTGCAATGATCTTTTTCATCAAATAGAACAATTATTGTTCCTCATCGTCAATATATGATTTCCATTTATCTGTACTCAAGCCATTGCTTGTAAATAAGTATATGAATATACATTTTTAATGTCTCTATTGTATTGTGTAATGATGACTTATAGGAAAGTATGTAGGCTCTTGGCATTTCACACATATTAGGTTGTAGTAAATGGGACTAGTGATGGGGAATTTTGGAAAATTTGTGAATTTTGCAAAGAATTCGTGAAACGTGAATTTTGATGTTGGCGTCAATTCTCGGTGTCAACTTTGATGCCGGAGACAATTCCGACTCTGGTGACAATTTGAGGCACATTGAAGTCTATGGGTGTCCATTTAATTGTTACTGGCATCAAAAACCATTTTCATGGCAAATTTATTTTGCGCCTGGCAAATAAATTCACCCATCACTAAATGGGACATGTACCAATGAGATTGCCCAGTATGTGTTGCTTCGCTTTTTACAATATCCATTCTCTCCCAGTAGCCCTATAAATAGCCAGCTATTACTCTGCACTTTTTCATAAAAGGTTTGTTCTATGTGTTTCATATGGATGGCTTTACAAGAAAGGGCTAGCATGCATCTACTCACTACTATCTCTCATTAATTAATCTTACTGTAAGTCGCATTAAAGGGGTACTGTCCTTAATATAAATATACACCTAAACTGCTTAGCGAATAGGGTTTTGTCTGTATTCTTATGACTGAGTGTTCTGATGAATGGTGTGCAAGTTGTGCCCACTGATGCTAGGGAACCTGGAGCTTCCCCCACCCTAGACCACTGTGGGTTTTGTTAATAGGTGCACCAGACTTACACAGGTGAATCAGGTGCAAACATTACTTTGATAATAAATGCGTTGGAGTCAAAGGAAAGGCAAAATTACATTTGCAGTTAAGGCATTTTAGCATACATATTGCTCTACCTTGTTAGAGAAGGTCCTTTCCAGTATGCTACAACTATTCTTTATAGGAAAAAGGCCCCTCAACGTTGCCAATTTGTCTCCATACAAGGATTCAAAGTTTCAAAGGAAAACCAGTGCTCACAGCACGAGGTCAGATCCACGGAAAAAAGAGAAAAAGAATAAAAGAGAAAAGAGAGATTTCCGCCAATATGGTTTAGTATTTTCCAAATGTGTACACACACCTTTATGTGATTAGCATATACAATAAATAAATAAATAAATAAATAAATAAGTAAAAGTGTCCCTTGTATCCACTCCAACGTATTATCCTAGACTTTATCTCATACGGAATTGTATAGAGGGGTACTCACAAACGTTTAAGGGATACTGTGCAGTAAAGAGGCGTAGATATCGGCAGCAGATTTTACACGCGGCTCCAAAGCTTCATCCCACTATGGAAATTCACTGGCATAGTGTAAAATTGTAAAACATCTTTAATGAAAAAATGCACTCACAATGTTCCAGGAATAAAATCACATAAAATATTTTGTATCCCACAATCACCGCTTCAGCGTCCCCAAGAGTCTGCAAACTGTTGGTATTTGGGTGCGAAAATTCGCCGGCATCTTTTCCCACCGCGTGTAGACCTCAGGCGCTTAGCGATGGCATTGGAGTGGATACAAGGGACACTTTTACTTATTTATTTATTTATTTATTGTATATGCTAATCACATAAAGGTGTGTGTACACATTTGGAAAATACTACACCATATTGGCGGAAATCTCTCTTTTCTCTTTTATTCTTTTTCTCTTTTTTCAGTGGATCTGACCTCGTGCTGTGAGCGCTGGTTTTCCTTTGAAACTTTGAATCCTTGCTTTAAGTCTGAGGGAGAACAGACAGACGATATACCGGCAGAGGAAGCGGACAACCAGAATCCTTGATATCCTTTTTACCTTTATTGTCTCCATACAAGCCCTGAACAGCTTCTTAGACAGACAGGGGATGTGGATGGCAAGAGACCCTCAAAAATCAAAATTAAAAAATTAATTTGTTTACAGCACAAACAAACAGCATTTTTACCAGAGCAGAACCCCAGATTTTTTTCAGAAGACAAAGCACATTGCAAAATTCTATTGTGCCTTTTGTTTGTGTTTTTCTTTTAGTGGAAAAACCATGTTTTTGGCAAAATAAAACACAAAGAAAAATTCAAGCAAGGAAATTTCTGGTGAAAATGCCAGTTCAGCACAAAACAGTTCCAGGGGAAACCATCTGCTGATCCATAAAAGTGTATCTGGGTGGGGTTTTTAAGGGGAAAATTTAAATTTTCATAGAAAAAAACCTTGAATTTTTAGAGATTTATTATACTCCAACCCCTGCTAAAAATCCAAATCCAAATTACTACATCTCAAACCTGTTGAGGTCATGTAGAAGTCAATGGCAGATGTTCCTGAAGTTGTTTCTACACATCGTTAACGGCACTGGATAATCCAATAAATAATAATCTGATAAAGTTTTTGCAGTGACAATTTGATAAAATCAATTTTTCGTATCATCAATTGTACGATACAAATTGACGATTGAGTTTGTCGTAACGTCTTTTCATTCCAACATTTCCAAGAAAAATTATTAATAAATTAGTTCAATCTGTGGATTGGAGTTTGGTTGACTTTTTTTTAATAAAGAAATTAGATTCGTTTTAGTAGTTTACTCTCCAAATTCTCATATTCGTGACTCCACGACAACATTTGACACAAATGCATATGAAGTTTAGCTTTCCACATATTAATTTACAGCCCATCATGGTGAATAACATGTATCTACAATTGATTGATATTATTGCCTACAGATTTTAGCTAAATTATCTTTGATAATGTTATGAACACAGCAAAGTGCAAAATAAAGCTTTTAGAGTTTTTTACCCATTGCTACATTTTGCTCAAAATTCGACTGTTTTGGAAAATAAAGTTAATAAAGTTCTTATGTTCATAAGTTCTTTTGTTCCTACTGCATTGATACATCTTTAGCATTTGATTAATTTGCCACAAATATGTTGTGGTTATGGTTGAAAGTCACTAAGGGAATCTTGGAATTTCCACCAGTTTGAGACTGCCCGTAATTCCCATGTATCCATGCACCCAACTGTGCCCTATTCATCAGAGCAGATGTGACAGGGTTAGTTGCCCTTGCTATAAGTTGCTAAGGAACCTTAATGGATGTAGTTACCTTTGTGTATAACATCTATTTGCTCTCAATTTTTCATTAATTTTATTAGTTTGCACTTGGACTTGCATTAGGTCTACGGTGTCCAAAAGAACAGATGTTAATCTCATATTCTATATTCTATGGGGGTTTTAGTTTGGGTAAAGGTATACAGAACATTCCGTGAATGGCAAGAAAAATCTTGGTTTTGTAGATTGAAGTAGGCTGTGGAGGATCAGTTCAATGCCCCTTTAAAACCATCAATGGTCGTGCTTTTAGAAGTTTAACATCCATAAAGGTACATGCGACATGCAAGATGCATGCAATTACATTCACAATTAACATTATACTGTTAAAAAATTGGGTATTCTGTTGCGTATGTTACCTTCAACAATAGCTATGCCTTACATATGTTTCTAACACAAAGCATTAACCACCACATTGTTCAAATGAATACATTTTGCCACGGTAAAGTGACCCATAGTAACCAATAAGAGGATTGTTTTAAACTGGTGGCCAGTCAATAGTACCTGCTGATTTGTTTTTATAGGTGATTAGACCTGTAGCAAACGTTGCACCTTTTCATAGATAAACCCTAACAGTCTAATTTAATATCTAAAATAATATCCTCATATGCAAATGACTACTTATAAATGCTACAAGCAAGCACCTTATGTATGACTAAGAGGAAATTTATTTTTTTGTTGTACCCCCTGCAGAATATAGTGCTTGTATCTCAGTAATTCTATGGAAAATGCACTTTACTGATTAAAAAAAGATTAACTTGAGGATACTTTTCCTTAAATTTTATAGAATGAACAATGCAGGTAACGTGTTGAGAACTTGATCATAAAGAGATCGGGGGGTTCTATATTGTGCATTAAGCATTTTGTTGACTATGCCTTTTATGAGTTGTAATGCCGTTATGCATATTCTTTGCTAAGATTCAGTCTTAGAGTGGTGTTTAAAATATTACTGCTGATGAAGGTTATGAAATTATAACTGTGGGCTCTTTTCAGCAAAACCCATTAGCAGAGTTTGATGAATTTTCTCTGATATATACAGCAGGTGGCCCATAAGAGAGTCATTTCCCGACACATTCTTAAAAGTTCTCTAGTGAGCTTTGGTTATTATTTATGAAGAGATGAGGGGGAAAATATAGGAAAAGCATGTCTTGAGCTAATACTTGCAAGCACATGTCCCCCCTCCAGAGTGTATCTAGTTTAAAATTCCATTTGTTAAATTAATATACAAGGACGGGTAAATAGTAGTGTCCAATCTGACTATGAAACACATACAAGTCAAATTCACCTTGTGTATATTCTCACACAACACATTCTTTTCTAGTTCTACTGCAAAAAAAACATAGGGTGCAACTGTAATGATAAATTAAAGCATTAAATATAGTACAGGTATTGTAATATTAACTATTAATCATATAAACCTGGGATTCATTTTACAGACACATTTGGGCACAACCTTAGTAGATGTCAATGATAATAGATGATAATTTAAGACTCATGCTTGCTTTGCTGGAAGCAATGTTTCTGTGATTTTGATAAATTAACAATTATCAATAGCCTATTAAAGTGCCAGGTATATACTGTAACTTATAGTCAGCTGTGATAATCCGTCGACCAGAATTTTCCCAGCAACAGTTCCAGAAAGTTTCAGCTCAGAGAGATAACCCTACAAGTCAAATGTTAAATCAGTGGGTAGAAAATGTCGTTTGTTAATAGCTAGTAATAAGAGAATTATTTTGACATGTTTTGATTTGTGGTAAAATTTCGGCATCGGCAGATTTTTTTCGCGAAACGGCAACAAAAATTTGCAAAAAAAAAAATTCACTGAGAAAAAATGCAAGAAAATAGCATTGCACTTCAATGCAATTTGAGCGAGAAAAAAAGTCGCCCAAAAGACTCTAATATATTTTACAACTAAGAAAGCCGCCACAAAAAAAAGGCGCATAAAAGTTGTCCATAGACTTTAATGTGAAGCTTAACAGCCAAATTTCGCTTATCACCATTGATAGCCAATCATTTTAAAACATTTAGGAAACTTTCATAAAAATAGACCAAATCAAAATGGTAAGTACTGCCCTTACAATCTATTTAAATTCACAACTGCATTTTTTTCCAGTATAAAAAATGTAATCTTTTTTTCTGATAAAACAACATTTTTGGAGATTTGTCTATCAAAAAAATCTCAAAGTTTCAAACACAAAATTCAAAATTGGAAAATCAAACACAAACTTCAAAGCCAGAGCCTAGATCCCCTCTTAACTTATAAACAGTATAGTACATGTACTGTTAATGGCCAAAACCAACTGTAGAAATTATATTTCAAAATCTTACAGTCCCTTGTTTTATTAAAAAGCTTGATAAAGGCCAATGGAGGCCCGGAACTCAAATTTCCATGGTCTGAGCCATGGAAACAGAAAATTCACAATTACAATGTGGCAAGCTTGAAGCTTCTAAAGAAATCAATTGGAGGTGTATTTTTAACATTTAACATATTTTCATGAAGCTGATTTTGAAAAATAAATTCTGCAATCAAGTTTTTTTTACCATCAACTATTTCTAACAGGCACAGTAAAATAACTGTAGAGCTGTATTAAGACATGATTGGGATACATAACAGCCTTACACATTTCATGACAAAGCACTGAATCACAGGCTAGTTATACAATGCACTTTTCATACAATATATACCAACTCTACATCAATAGGCAACTCAACAATAAAGCAATTAACCAGTGAAACAAAGGGACATTACAATTTTTTTTTTATTAAATTAAGTTTTGTTCCTCAACTTAACATGATTGAATGTTTCCAGTTTGAGTTTTTTCATATATATGTGTGCATATACACATAGATCTAGAAAAAAGAAAGATGTTGTCAAGATATTTTAAGCTTATTCCAAAAGTGTAATTAATTCATGAAGTCAAACTAACTACTTAAAACCCATAGTTAGGCATACCAATAATTATGCCCCTTTAGGCATAGTATATATTTTTCTGACTTATTATTCATGACTTTAACAAGTGTAAGGCTTGTTGTGTTAGAAAGGGCTTGCAGCTTAATTTCACAACCAATATTAAACAACACTCATATTTAGAACAAAGCACGCATAGGAAACCTTTCAGCAGTAAAATCTATTCATATTTTTACTTAAAACAACAGGTAGAACGCATGTCTAAAATAAGCTCTTTTTATTAGGCTCATGGTGAACATATTGCGCCCATAGATAATATTTGCCTTAACCATATCTAAGTTCACAATATCATTCAAACACAATACACTTTTTTTCCACAACTGCTAAATATAATAAGATTTATAGAGAAAGATCTGTTTCAGGCACATGCTTGGAGCCACAATGAGGGCACAAATTAGCAGATAATTAAAGCAAATGGATCAGTGAGTGTGATAAATCCTGGAAATACAATTTGGCATCCTACTGCAGGCTAGCAGCCTTGCAGAATTTATTCTAAGCGGATTTAAATGTATTTGGACAAAAATTTCTCTCTTATAAGACGTGTTACTGGAAAAGAGAGACAGAATATTGATTTAAATTATATATATATAGTATAATTTAGCCTAGATAAAGTTGATACCATATTACAATCTTCCATGTTGCCCTTTTTGTACAAGTGTGGGATTTATTATTCAGAATTCTTGGAACCTGGGGTTTTTCCGTATCAGGGACATCTCCATAATTTAATCTTCATAACTGAAGTCTACTAAAAAAACATTTAAACATAAAATAAACCCAATAAGACTGTTTTGCCACCAATATGGATTCATGCAGCTTAGTTATCATTAAGTACAAGGTACTGTTAAATTGTTACATAGAAAAATAAAATAATTTTTGAAAATGATTTATGGAACATGCCTTCCCATAATTCCAAGATATCAGGATAACTGGTTTCTGCATAATAGATCCCATACCTGTACCTTCTTTACCAGTGGGTAAAGTGGGATATATGCAGAAAGGAAAGCAATTAGTTGTGAACCATTCCATGGAAAAGAGTCAAAAAGTCTGTGCAAAGACTTGAGCATGGTCTGAGAGGCCAGAGACAGCGTGGACACATGTACACAATAATTTCCTTTTTGATGCTGACTCTATGACACTGCATCAACATACATGCAAACATCATGCCACTGCGCCTCGTTTTGAGACGTGTGCTGCTGTGACCTCATTATGTGTCAGTCAAGCATGCATAGAGGGAACAGGAGCAGATCTTTCTCACTGTGAGAACTCACCCTGGTGGTCTAGAGGTGGTGCGGTGGGGATGCCTCTTCCGTCTGTATCCATACTGCCTGCTTCTGTTTGGTATTAACTCGGCCTATCCCTGTACAATGCTTTCTGTTCTCCATTCCTGTACTACATGTGGTTCCCTTGCCTGCCCAAAACTCTATCCCTGGTTCTCTCACATTAAGACCAGGCAGAGGGCTCCTCCAGAAGCGAAAGTTGGCTGTTATAGGTGGAAGACTGAGCCACAGCTGGGACCTTGGAGATTGCTCTGGGTTTTGGGACACCTATCGTAACATTACGTTGGGCCCAACATGGACGCTGTTGGAGCAGCCGCTTCCTCTGCCATCACGGAAGCAGTCCTGTCATGCTTTCTGCAGCATCTCGGAGAACAAGAGTCTGAGCAAGGATCAGATAGCCTAAAGTCTCCAGAGATTGTCTGAAAAGGTGGACACTATCCAGCAGCAACCTGTAGCTCCCTTTACTTCCTCAGTATTGTCAAGCAGGCTCACATCTGCACCAACTGTTAACTCTATGGTGGAGCCCAAGCTCCCATTCCCTGGAAAGTTTAGTGGAGACCGAAGACAGTTTTCCGCTTTTTAGGAGGCTTGCAAGCTCCACTTCAGCTTTTTGCCCTACTCCTTCCCTACTGAGGAGAAGGGTACATTTTTTTATAACATTATTACAGCGGGATCCCCATATTTGGGTGTTCTGCTTATCCCCCAGTGATCCAGCCCATTTCTCTTTGGAAGCCTTTTCAAGGCAATGGCCACTTAAAGGCCACTTGAACTGTCGGCTATTGATGGTAGTCCCCTTGAGAATGGGCTGTTGTCTTCCCAGAAGGGCTTGATATGTTTGTGGGGAATCACTCAGAAGGGATTATCTTCTATATTATCCATTACCCCCATACCCCTGTGATTCTTGGCCTTCCTTGGTTAAGGGGACACACCCCTCAAATTGATTGGGTCATGGGCAAGTTACTACATTGGGGTCCTGCCTATAAGCTTCCATGTTTTAAGTCTTCCCATGTAGTAGCTGCAACCTCTCTTGAAGGATTGGTTTCTGTTTATTCCTCAAATTCTCTAAAAAAGCTGCTGCACAGATTTTATGACTGTGCTATTGATTTTATTCCGGGTTGCACTCGGAACCCAGTGTTCCAGCATCCAGACTCCTTGCTACCTTTCTTGGTGGAGGTGGATGCCTCTGAGTTTGGGACTGGGTCAGTTTTATCTCATAGACACCCTGTTACCAATAAAGTTCACCCTTGCACATTCTCTAAGAGGTTTTCTCCTGCTGAGATGAACTATGACATTGGTTACAGGGAATTACTGGCTATGAAGTGGGCTTTTGAGGAATGGAGACATCTTCTAGAGGTCGCTAAGCATGTGGTCACGGTCTTTACTGATCACTGTTTTACCCATTTCAAACATACAGACCTGGGGAAAAGAATAATAAAGCAGATGCCCTTTCTAGAAATTGTGTCTCCAGTCCCAAAGAGGAGTATGTACCTGATCCTATTGTGTCAAAGGAGGTGATTGTAGCAGCCCTGAGTCTGGATCTGTTTTCTTCTTTGTCTAAAGCCCAGGGTAATTCTCTATCTAATGTGCCCTCTGATAAAGTTTTTGTGCCAGAAAATCCCCATGAAGCAGTGTTGTTGGAGACTCAGGACTCCAGGCTGGCTGGAAATCCAGGTTGTAGTAAGACCTATTCCCTTCTGTCTCACATGTTGTGGTGGCCAACTTTGAGACAGGATGTACATAAATATATTGATTCATGCCAACATTCTAAACCTTACAGATCCTGCTGCAGTTACTCCCCATTCCTGTAAAGCCATGGACTCATATATCCATGGATTTCATGGTTTGCCTCCCTCCAGAGGGAATACAGTAATTTGGGTGGTAGTGGATTGTTTTAGTAAAATGTCTTATTATATTCCCCTTCCCACCCTCCCTCTGCCAAGTCCCTTGCTAAACTCTTCCTATCCAACATATTAAAAGTTTCACTGGGCCCCTGTGAACATTGTTTCGGATAGAGGGGTTCAATTTGTGTCTAGGTTTTGGCAGGTCTTTTTTTCTCTCATGGTGACTGATTTGTCTTTCTCATCTGCATATTATCCACAGACCAATGGCCAAAAGAAAAGAACAAATCCATCCTTAGAACAATATCTCAAGTGTTATATTTCCAGTAACTAGTCACTCTGGGCAGATTTTCTTCAGTGGCCTGAGTTTGCCTTGCCACTCACTCTTCCACTGGAGAATCTCCATTGTTTACTGCTTTTGGATTTAATCCTAGAGCCTTTTCTTTTTTCAGATCAGTCTTCTGATATGCCTGCAGTAAATTCCTGGATGGGTCACCTTTCTGAGATTTGGCAAAAGGTTCAAAATTCTTTATCTTCTGCAGTGGCTGCTCAAAAAAAAGCCTCTGATAGACATCATAAGAAGGCACCTGAGTATCAGATTGAAGATAAGGTTTGGTTATCATCCAGAAATATCCCATTGAAGGTGCCTTCTGCCAAATTAGGGCCTAAATTCATAGGTCCCTTTTCTGTGTCAGAAATCATCTATCCTGGTACTGTCATATTGGATTTGCCTCCTGAACTTAAAATTTCAAATTAGTTTCATGTATCCCTGTTTAAACCTGCCAGAGTGGTGCGACAGTCTTCTCCTCCTCCTCTGATTTTTGTGGAAGGTCAATCTGAGTATGAGGTTCAGAAGCTGGTAGATTCTCGCCTTTCCAGAGGTAAGGTACATATCTTGTACATTGGAAGGGTTATGGTCCTGATGAGAGGTCTTGAGTTCCTGTCTCAAATGTTCATGTGGATCATCTCAAGCGGCAGTTTCATGCTAGGTTTCCTGATAGACCTAGGGCTCCGGTGGTCCCCTCTAGAGGGGGGGGTTAATGTGAGAACTCACCCTGGTGGTCTAGTGGTGGTGCGGCTGGGATGCCTGCCGTGTCTTCCTTCTTTCTGCGCTGGTGCTGAATGACGTGGGTGCATCATCTATATGTATAAATATATATAAAAATTAAAAAAGCAAAGGGCCAAGGAAAGACCTTCGTGGTACTCCACTAACGACACTGGTCCAATTGGAAATGTTCAGTTTACTGCCACTTTTTGTAATCTATCTTTCAGCCAGTTCTCTATCCAAATACAAATATTACGTGTCAGGTCAATATTCCTATTTAACCAGTATCCTTTTGTGTAGTCCTCTATCAAATGCTTTAGTAGTTTAAGAAGATCCCATCCACTGCTATCCCACGGTCTAGATTTCTGCTCACCTGTTTATATTTATCTGGCAAGACAAACTGCACATAAAACCATGCTGGTACAAACTCATAGTATTGGGATTTGAAATGTATTCCAGTATTGTATCCCTTACCCCCTCCAAAATCTTTTCTATCACTGATGTCAAACTAACAGGCCTACAGTTTTCAGGCTGAGAATGGGATCCCTGGGATCTCAAATAAGCAATTTACCAATATCATGGCACCAGACATTAAAGAAAAAAAGTAAAATTGGTTTGGCAACCACAGAGCTTAGTTCTTTTAAACCCTGAGATGAATATCATCCATTCCTGGATTATTCTAGACTCTTTTGGACTTCCTCCTAAATCAATCAGCCATGGGTGGTTAGATTATTTGAATTAGGTATATTGAAAAGGAAACATATTACCATTGTTTTCTGTTCATTCCTTCTTGAAATTGATCAATATCCATGGACAAGCTTTCCTTGATGATATACCTGATGGACTGGGAACAATTTGTTCTGATGCAATAGAATTTATTTTAATTAATAAATAGCACAATATTCAGTCCTCTTCCCCTTAGACCTGAACCCTGTCAAAACCACCTCCCCCCAGAAAAGACCTTCAAATTGTGGATTATTTTAAATACCTAGGGGTCAAGATAACATTTACCTGCCTTTGTTAAACTTAACCTAAAACCTCTTACCGAAAAATGTACACGCACCATAACAATGTGGCGGCACCTCCAACTTACATTATGGGGTAGGATGGCACTGTTTAAAATGTTCTTCCTTCCCACATTTTTGTACCTGCTCCATAACACCCCTGTACACATACAAAATAATTACTTCTCTCAGGTTGATAGAACCCTAACTACATTTATTTTGAACAATAAAGCACTCATAATAGCCAAAGAGATGCTCTATGCCTCCCTAACTGGGGGGGGGGGTAGGGGGGGGTCTGGAACTGCCCAATCTGCGGCCCTTTTAATATACAATTACAATACACCTTTTCACACACCTGGACCTCCCTGCCCTGCCAATGCTGCTTACTAGGCATCCTTGATAAGGCAGTAATGGGCAAAATCCAGAGCATTCTTAGCAAAGCCCTCCTTTACTATGCAAAGAAGTGCATCATTCTGAGATGGATGAGCCCCAAAACTCCTACACAAAAATGTGGCAAAAACTAGTCAAAGAGTTGCTCCCAGTTATCAAACGTACCTATTTAGCCAGAGGCTGTCCTAACAAACTTGAAAAAATTGATGACTGGTCCTTTTCGATGAGTATTATCCAGTGTATAGATGAAATAAGAAAGCTATTTGACCTAACTGTAAATAGCATCCATGCTGAATTTCCAGGTGGAGCCTCTGCTCTCTCCCCCCTACCCTCCCTCCAACCCCCACTGAAAACCAAAAAAAATTTTTCTTAAAAAACAAAATAACACAATATTGAGTTTATTTAGAATCCCTGCCATAAATCAAGCCACCTGTTTCTGTTGTTTGCCAGTTTGCTCCATTTTGTTCTTTCCATGAATCTCTACAAATTCGTGGGTTTTCCAATTTTTTTTAAAAAAAAGCTCTAAAAATTCGAGATTTATGAAGTGTAAAAAGCACGAAAACCAGTAATAAAAAACTTTGCCAGGTAAAGGTTGTCGCGGTCCTATAGAATTCAATGGGATTTGCGCTGATCCTATTGGATAGTTTTAAATCAATTCAGACTTTTAGAGCTTTTTGATTTTTTTTTTCACTAGGAATTGTCCAATAAACTTTCCATTCATATTTTTAGAGCATTATTTCACAGTCATACTTTTTTATTTGGATCAGCTGGGGTGGTTGTTCAATTCAGGTGGTTATTTCTCAAAGCAGAGTCCAAAAAAACTCAAAAATTCAACTTTTTTTAACAATGCAATCCTAATTTTTAGTGTAAAAAAGAAACTCAAATTTTTCGAGATTTATTATACTCCGAGCATAGAAAAAGTCATAATCCGAAAATCTAGCATTTCAGACCTACCGTACCAAGGTTGTATTTAAGTCAATGGAAGTTTCTGTGGTCTGTGCTGGAATTAGTCCAAAAATCAAACTATTTTGACTTTTGGTACAAAAATCAGAAAAATTCAGGCTATTCAGGGAATAAGGCTGAAAAAAATAGAGCGATTTGGGATAACTATCCAAAATTAGGATTTTCGCTCGATTTTTCTGTTTGTCCCGATCCAATTAAATCATGATTTTTTAATAATAAATAATGCACAATCGTGGATTTTAGTTTGGTTGGACTTTTCTAATTGAAATAATCAGAAAAAACGGATTTTTATAAATCTGTTTTATTACAATAATATAGATGTATTTTTAAATAAAAGCTTGCCTTGGGAAATTTGAGCTTCTTGTGCACATTTTACATTAGTAATAAACATTTCCAGTTCCTATTTATAGACCTTTTGTCATAATAAATAAGAGTTTCAATAGCAGGTGGCCAGTCTTTGGTTCTTGCGTTTAGTCCTGAGGTGTTTGCAGAGTTTGTACACAACAGGTTGATAAGGAACATTTGATATGACTGTTGCTATGGTGAATTTCCAATCAAAATGAAGAGAAAGGTAAACATATAATTTACCAGCACACATAAATCACAGCAGGACTCAATGTCTGTGCTTACAGAGATTATAAGAGCTTTACAATAATTATCCAACTTTGTTTTATCCAGTTTCCTTTTATTTTGCATATTGACATGCATAGTTAAACGACTACACTTACAAAAGGTAAGTAGATAAGCAATTTTGTATTTGTATTTCTTGGTGATATTACTAATGGAGACAATTAAAAGTATAATTGTGAATAGTTATTTCCAAATCGTGCGGATCTCATAAACAAAATGCGTAACATGCAATGATGAAATGAATTACTGGTAAGGGAAGGCCTTACAGACAGAGTCGATAATGTTTCTCATAATGAAAAATAAAAGCATTTTGCAATCATTGTGGTATGCCGTGGCCATATAAAGCAGAGAGCGTTACAGCTGTACAGATCTTGGAATTCCAAGGTGTCAAACAGTGGCATAACTAGATATTCCTGGGCCCCCAGTGGGGCCCCTATAGCTCCTGGACCCCCTGCAGCCACAGGGTCTGCTTCATCTATAGTTACTCCCCTGGAACCAATATTAAAACGAGGGATGAATTAAAGGAGATGTTCGGTTATAATATCTGGGTGGTGGTGACTAAATGTACCAACAGGGATTGTAATTGCTTATTTAATACCCTGGGCTGGTGCTCCAGTTTGTTGAAAACTGTACAGGCCTGCACATCTGTATGTGCACCACAGAGCAATCATCTTCTTCCACTTATTCATTCTTTAACAGCCCAAGTCAGCTGCTCATTTAGATATACCCCTGGCCAAGCAGTTTTCAGTATAAACAGGAGCACCAACCCAGGGTATTAGATAATTATTATATGATTAGAATAATTATTTTAACATTGCTTACTTTTCCTTTAATATTTATAATGCATGTTTCAGTAATAAAACTGACATTACTCAGTACCATTTATATTTTACAGTGTTTTTTATATATAAAGCTTGTTTGTACGTTCAAGAATCTTCTGCGTTAGACTTATACTATAAATTAACCATCGGGGTTAGAAGTGTAATCGCAATGATTCTACTTGCAAAGTAATCTGCAACAAGCTCAATAAAAACAAAACAATCCCCTACAACAGAAACTGTACAAGAGCATCACCCACCTCACAATACAATATGCTGCATTTATGTGGAAAACACTGCATTTTGTGTAACAAAACATGACAATAAGCCTATGATTAAGTACCCCAGTGCACGAAACATGTAAGGCTTTGTCTATTTCTGCCTAATAAAGTCTGCAGTTCTTTTACATTCTTCTCGATGGAAAGCCTGCAGTGTTTGGAGCAAAATTCAAATATTTAAAGACATCTTTTTCCTTGCCCAACGTAGGTCTATTGTTAGATAGTTCTTGGGTGTGATTCTGGTTTGATTTACTGTTCCTAGGCCCTTTCCTGTCCTCAGGGCCGGGCTAGGCAGGCAGAGTGCCCTGGGCAAGCCGGCCAAAACGGAGGGGAAGCAGGGAAGTGTGACGGGGTGGGGGAGGGGTGATCGACAGAGGTGAGGGACAGGTGAGCGATGGAGGAAATGGAGGGGAGAATGACGGAGGGAAGGGAGTGAGGGGAGGGTGACAGGAGGGAGGGAAAAATAACAGAGGGGTGGGTGACAGAGGAAAGGAAAAGGAGTAAGACTGAGGGGTGAGAACACAGACAAGGGGTAGGCAGAAGACAATTTTAGTGGTAGCTGTCCAGCACCCCCCTATCATTGCGCCCTAGGCAGCTGCCTCTTCTGCCTACCCCCAGTTCCGGCCATGCCTGTCCTTACTCATTCCTGACTGCTGCCTGAACTGACCATTGCGTATTTACCAACTACTCTTCCAGATCCTGATTCTGTACTGCGCTCTCTGACTGATTATTGACTCCTGTCACAAGTTCTGGTCCCTTGCCTGCCCAGAACTCTTGCCTTGGTTCTCCCATTTTAAGTTCTGGCGGCATCCGAGTAGAGAAGGGCTCCTCCCAAAGTGAAAGGCAGCTGTTATAGGCAAAAGCAGGAGTTGTAACTGGAACCTTGGTATCTGATCTGGGTTTTGATATACCGAAAGTGAAACTGTCCGTGGAATCTATGAATGCCTGCCGTTCTTTTTCCCTGGTCTGATACCTCCACCTTGAGCTGTAGGTCTGGGGCATGTACACCTAGACCCCACATATAAACTCGTGAGACTTTCCACTTACATGGCTATGTAGCAAGAACTTTTAGTGAAAACTAAAAATCATGGCAAACTGCACTCGAAAATTCCACTTTGCACACAGCTCCTATGCTCATAAATGGCCCCTTATATGTAGTTTACCGTACAAAGAAACACTATTTCTGCTTTCTCCATATCATGGTTATATCTCTTAGAAAAGTAACTTTAATGGTGTTTTAATTCATCAATTATTTTGAAGCCTGCATTGAAAACAGTAGGGGTCATTTATTAGGACCCAGGGCAGAAGGGATTTAAAAACGTCTACTATAGTATATATATCTATGACAAACAGACAGAAAATAACTTATAAGGGGGTCATAAAAGGTCTGGTTATTTCCATGGGTCATACATTCCTTTCATACTAATTGTAGGAAGAATGTTTCATAAACAACCATTGAAAGGATATTTTTACAAATGGTAGATGTGGAATGCACTCACAGAGCAGGTAAATTTAGCATATTAAAATGCATTACTCTAGTCTAGCAAGTTACAAATGTCTCATTTATTAATGCATAGTGTTGATCCATTCATTCGTAGAGTATTTTAATGATCATGGAACCCACATCACATATGAATATTGAAAAGAAAAAAAATGATATCATTTAAAATTAAACTGTAAGCCTGCCTTCACCAACATAGTATTCATGAGGGTGTGCTGGGTGATACGTGAAGCCTTTCTCCTCCATCCTTACCAGTTCCCTAACCCTAGCTTGTAGTGAAGTGTGGGCCAGCCTGATACCTGCAGGTCGGGCAGGTTCGTGCTGATCTGGCTGGGCAGTTTATCGGTTGCGACCTTAGACTGCCAGCTTCTGGTTTTATTGTATAATAAAAAAAATGGCACAAAAGCACTTCAGCACACATAATGCGATGCCAAACATGCATAACCACTGTGTTTTACTTACTTTTACTACAAAGTTAAGGTTCTGGGGTGTGCCTCTTTGTCATGTGACACAGACACACCACAAATGGGATCAGTGTTGCATTCCTTAAAATATATTAGTGATTGTGCTCCAAGTTCATGAATTATAAGATCACACTTATCAGTTACACCATGATTCATAAGACCGTATTAGTGTACAGCTGCTTATAAAGTCACAGTACTTAAATGAACCCAGATTTAGACACTTATTTAACACTATGGTATATTATATTCTTCAAGGGCAGTTCTAAATATTAACTGCAGTGCTCAGAAAAGGGCCAGTGAAGGTCATCCACTCCCATCATATCAACAAACCAATTCTGCTGAAACAGGAAAGACACTTCCACAAACTATTGTGCCTAAACATGAAACAATGATAATGTCAAGTATAGTGATGACATGCGATAATTTTTGACGTGCTCTCAAGCACAGGAGCATTGGGGAGTTTGAGTCCCCAGTGCTCCTTAGGATTGCAGCTGTGCGGCATGCCGCCCCTTAAATTTTGCCACCCTAGGCCCGGGCCACAAATCCAAGTCTGCCAAGGTCTGAATTAAGTCAAAGAAATCCAAAGTTTGTCAGATAGTGTTACAAAGGTAGCAACATTTTCCATGAGATTTTCATATTCGCAGTGTCTATAATTATTTCTTAAATAAAATTAAAAAAAGTCAAAGACAAATATTACAATTAAAGTGTATTTTTTTCAGCAAAATGAATTTATTGATATGATTAAAAATCCCCGCTGTAAAATGCAAACATTATTATTTTATGTTTTTCTGTACCAGAATGTAATTACATTTGTATACATTAAAAAGATAACAGGATTGGTCAACTCTGGATTACCTACAAAAGCAATTATATTTCCACATTTTCAATACATTCAGACTAAATATGGAGACTGTGCTCAGAACAGAACAATATTTTTACTATGGATTTTTTGATTAATCTATAAAGACTGTTGAATTTTGGGTCACAGTAAGGGTTGATTACGTACAAGATACACAAAGCTTACGCTGCCTGTGCTATTGAAAGATGCAAGTAATTTAGATTCAGAATTGGTCCTGGACTGAAGCTCACTCCATTATAGACCATTTTCAATTTCAGCCTTACAATAAACATCAAGCTCTGCAAGGAAATTAGTACATTTGGCATGTATCAGGAGAGATGGGAGGGTCTTTGACGAGATGACACTTATCACCAAAGCTTCAGTTAATGAAATCCTTGAGTGTTTGACATATTTTGACATTTTTTGAAATCACATCCAGCTCCTCACCCCCCACCCCACAATGTTCTTCTTTATAGGAAAAAAAATTCATCTACCTGTGAAATAAGTGTGGAAGAACAGCAATATTAATGAAAATAAATTAAATGGAGTCTCACCGCATTAGTAATTTGTGTTTTTGAAATATATGAGCTAGCTGTATGAGATACTGTAGTATAACATTCTTAGAGTATTGTGCCAGATAACATACACTCCTGCTGCAAAAATGCATTTACTTATTCCAATTTATTGTTGGGAAGTTTTTAAGTATTGCAGCTGCCATATGTTATTTTATCTTCAAAACCACTATTCAACTTTCTTATTTCCAGCGTCAACCAAACATAGCTTTAATGGGGCTCAATTTGAAAACTGAATATGCTATCAATGCTAAGATTCCATGTGACACCTGTGAAATGTTTCCTAATCAATGGCGTTAAAATGGAATGAAATCACAGTTGTGGCAATTGCTTAGGAAGGAGCTCAAATGAATCTCCAAAGCTACACTCAATAAAAGGAGCTTGTTCAGAATTAACCAATTTGTTGCAAGCAAGACAAGCAATTCATAGCTGGGCCTCTATGGAAACAAAACTCTAAAACCAGATGCAATTCATTATCCTTGATATTCAATTTTCTTTTAGTTGACATTTGCATAATTAGCCTATTTAACATCTGCATCCCAGTGGCCTCCAATTAAGATTCCCCTGTTAACTCCTTGTGGAGCCCCTGGGAAGGTTGCTGCCCTGATCAGACGATTCTCTCTCTGTTCTCCTATGACTAGTATAGTATTTATAAAACAGACTACAATTGTCAATCAATATGCCTCTATCAGATGTGGATAATGTTAAGTAATACCAAATTTTAATTTATATAAATCAGTTGAGAATCTGCTAAAGCAAGCACAATCATTTGTTGGTTAAAATCCTTAGAATGGTTCTATGAACAGTTATAGAAATGACATGAATTTTCTATATTTATCGGATTCCTATATATTAATAGTTTAAGACTGCTAACACCATGCCTTTGGCTCAACAGCCCTTTATATGAATCAGGAACCTAGGGGTTAACTGTAATTGACAACAAAGCCAGGTGTTAGAATTAGTGATGGGCGAATCTGTCCCGTTTCGGTTCGCCACGAATTTCCCGTGAAACTGGCGAAAAATGTGCAAAACAGGGACGCTGGCGCCCACTAAAGTCAATGGGCTTCCGTTTGTCATCAAAATCTGCACCGGAGTCGGAACCGTTGCCGGCATTGAAAAAAACTTTGAAAATTCACTAATTTTTTCAACGGCGGCGAAAAGGACGAATTCGCCGCAAATTTGCGGCTCGCAAATAAATTCGCCCATCACAAGTTAGAGTTCTAAAACTGTTCAAAACTGATAATATCTCAGAGATTGCAAAAGCATGTATAGTGCTCAGAGGAACACTTTGAGTAAGTTTACATCAATTCAAACCATCCTCTGTGCTGCTGCTTTAAGACCAATACATTGACATTTCTCTATAACATACAACAGCCTGTTAAAAACACGGCCAGAGGTAAATAGGTTGGACTACAATATGGGATTTAACTTGATGTAGTATAGTGCTTTTGCACTTTAGCCATTATGATTAGGGGAACAGTCTTTTACTAGGTGCAGTAACCCATAACAACCAATAAAATGTTTGATTTTAAACAGGTGGTCAGAATTATACAATTATTCTAATAAGATTCAATCCCCCACATGTAATAAAAGTCACTTAAATTGCCCAGGAGCAGTAACGAATAGCAACAACCAGTAAATGCTAACTTCTGATGTGTTGCTATGGGTTACTGCTTCTGGGCAAACTTAGGGACTTTTATTACCTATATGGGGTTGAGTTTAAAAATATATTTAGAAATTGCTAATAAATACTTTTTTGATGTAAACTAGTCATTAACGTGTTCTGCAAGATTTAGAGCAGATTATGCAGTTGGCCAAAATGAGCACCAGAAACCTTGCAAATCACATGAAATAACTGTTACATTCAATGATACCTTTGTATAAATAGTGCCACTAATTTGTTGCAAATTTTTACAGACTTTAGTAAATTGACATCCTACAAAGGCCAAAGATTTTTTTCTCATTTAAGCTGAGCCTGGCACTTGACTGCTTATTTTTTTTTATCCTTAACTTAATATTGACATGATATGACACTGACATAACTCTTGTACTCCAGTCACATGTAGTCCCTGGATTGCTGTTTCTTGACAGGCAGAAAGAAATCATAAGAGTTGATGTGACACTTGCCTTGACTTTGCATAGGCACATGTGATCAAATGGATACATTTCCGCCATCTTTCTTTAGAACAATTAGTTACTGGGATGTATAGCATTGAATGTCCCGTGACTGCATATGTATTAATCCTAGGGATGAATTCAATCACAAATCTTTTATGAAGGATTCGGCTGAATGGCAAACTAACTATCTTATACAAATTAGGGCAGGGAAAACATTTGCAATTTCCGTTCTTGAAACACAGTCACATGATTTTAAGGATTCAGAATGGGTTTGGGCAGGCACTTGAATTTGCCTGAATCTGAATCCTGCTGAAAAAGGTTGAATTCGGAAATGAATCCTGGATTTGATGCACCCCTAATTAATCCCAGTTTGATCTAAATATATATGCATATATTTGTTTTTTTAACATAGTTTTATTTATGCAGATGAACTAAAACTCATTATGCTTTTTAAGGTTATTACCTGCTAGAAGGATTCGGACGAATGCTGAACCAAACCCAACCCCTAATTTCCATATGCAAATGAGGAGGTATTTGCCTGAATAGGAATCATGCTGAAACAGGCAATTATATATATATATATATATTGTTTGGTGTTTTAACATAGTTTTATTTATGAAAATGAAACAAAAGGCGTTATGCTTTTTAATGTTACCTACTGTTGTTTTAATAAGTTCTAGTCTTTTCTGAATGCCCCTAAGTAAAGGGTTAACTATGCCCCCCATAGAAGTGCCAGAGGTTTATTTCATTTTGTGACCCCTGTTGTTGATCTACCTTCAAACCATTTTATGTGGATCTTGTACCTAATAAATAAAATGACAGGATTATGGCTCATATCAAGGAACTCTCTGAAAACCATCTGTCACTTCTGTTTGAAGCTTTGAAAAGAGATTTCACACACACCAAGAAATATGAATTTAAATCTTCCACTTCACTGAAGGGACACAATGTAGCTGGCGTAGAGCAACCATGGCGCGTGAACATCGCATTAACGCTTTCAGTGCCGGATTGGGGAAAATAATTTTGACATAATGTAAAACATCCAGAGCAAGTAGTTTGCATTTCCTGAATTTCTCAGTTTTCTGAACATGATTTTACACATGTATAATCTTTTTTTAGCATAAAGCAACACTAAAGTACCGTAAGTTTAATATTCTAAAAGCAGATCAGAGGGTCCTATACTGTCTAAATCACATTATGTATGTACTCCCAGGTGGATAACTTTGCTTACAAACTTTTCAAGCTCTAAATGCAACAAAATATTATTCTTTTATAAATTGCTGACAATGTTACATATGAAATATGTTGCTGTAAAGTCCTATGTGAAAAATATACAGGAATGCTACTCTTAGGCACTAGGCAGGTTATGTTTTTTTTTGAATAAAAAGCTAAATAACTCAAAAATCACCACAAATAATAAAAAATGAAAACCAATAGCAGATTGTCTCAGAATATCACTCACTACATTATGCTAAAAGTTCATTCAAAAGTAAACAACCCCTTTAAGGTTTCTGTACCTAAAAACAAACAAGTCTAACGAAATGTTGGCATATTATAATACATATTATGAAAGAAAAAGGTCACCTCTGCAAGGGCAGAGACACACGCTCAGATTCGGGGAGATTAGTCGCACAGCAACAGATCTCCTCTTCTTCGAGGTGATTAATCTCCCCGAACTGCCTCCTGCCATCTAGAATGTAAATCGGCGGTGGAATGCCAATTGGTGTGCTTCGTTTTCCAAAGTCGCCCGAAGTTGCCTGACGAGGAAACTTTGGGTGACTTAGGAAAACTAAGCGATCCGAGTGCCACCCCAGCTATTTCGATTCTAGCCAGCGGGAGGAAGTTTGAGGAGATTAGTCGCCCTGAAGAAGAGGCAATTTATCGCTGGGCGACTAAATCTTCCAAAATCTGAGCGTGGGTCTCTGCCATAAGAGGCTGCATTTCGTGTAGTAATACGCTTGATGTGTGGGAAAAAAAGACAAGCCAATTTTAATCAAATTTCAGTTTACTGAAATTCCCAGTGTATATTTCTGGAACACAGCGTTTTACTTCTATTTCTGTAAGTTAGCAGCAATGATTAATAAGAGGTGTAGTTGCAGCAGATGCTATCATTAATACAGAGTCATAGATAAATGACTTGCACAACTGCATGATGGGGGAAATTATTGCTTGCCATGAACTAGATGGTCTGTTTGTCATAGAGGTAATGCATAATCCTTGTTTCCTTTAGTTTCTGTCTACTGAATAGGCACATAACTATGTAAAGAGATGTTAAACCAATTTATATTCTAAATCAATATCTATAAACTGCTAAACGTGCTGTCTTGCACCAAACTCTGCTTAGGCTCACTAAGCCCATTTTAAATGTAAATATTGTTGATTTGAATAAATCCAATCTTGTCAGAATTGCCACTGCTGAGTCTTTCTAGCCTGCAAATAATTTCAAAATGACCTAATTGAACAAACATTATGCTTGCACCTTGGTATAAATTAATTAGCACAATTAGTCTGGGGAACAATATCCTTGTCTAAAATAAGCTCCATGTTGATAACAAAAAAAATGGCTAGTTAGTAAAGGCACCTTTATAGATGAAAGCAATTACATTAACACAGAAGATCCACATAATTACAGGGACTCCAAGTCACAGTGGTCATTCCTGTTTGAAGTAAAATGCTCAACTGTGTTCTCTGTTTAAAATAAATTAGTTCCTTTGTTGGACATCTAAAGCCTAAATCTGCCCATGCACAGAAAGATTTGCTTGTTTGGTGAGGTTGGAAACTGATTATATCTTTGCCTGATTTGGACATCCAGGTGGTGGGAAAAATTGGGGTAAAGCATCATATCACTGATCCAATGCTGCCCTTGTCTGGAGGAATATTTTAAGCTTACCTGACAGTTACCTGATACATCCCTAGCCATACCGCGGCAGCCTGTATTTATATATTCCCTATATTTTTCCTGAAACCTCTAGGGATACTCCAGATTTGTGATTATCAGAAAACCCCTAGCACAAATGTTGACTGGCACATGGATCAACAAAAAAGGACAATGGTTGTGATGATGATTCTGAACAATAAAATATATTTTATTAAATAACAAAAGCAAATGAGACTGCATTAAATAAATATATATATATATATATATATATATATATATATATATATATATATATATATATATATATATATATATATATATATATATAGATGTTAAGATATGTATTAATGTGTGTGCTCTCATCCAGATCCCATAGTAATCTGATACTGATACAGTGTCATGTGACATGAATTATTTTCTGCTAATGCAGAAGTGTTACTAAATAGTGATGGGCGCATGGATTTGTGGCGAATTTACGCGCTTCACCACTGGCGAATGTTTTCGCAAAGCTGCGGCAATAATACACGCAATAAAAATACGTTGGGTCAAAAAAAAAATTCGGACCCCCATTGATTTTAATGCATTTGAACAAAGTAGTCACACGTATAAAAATTGTCAGTCGCGTCAAAATTGTTGTGCGTCTAAATTATTTTGACGCCCATTGACTTCAATGCATTTTATGAATTTTTTCGAATTTTATGAATGTTTCGAATTTTTTTCGTCAAAAACAGACAGATGCGCCCATCACTATTAATAAAGTTTCATCTTCTTGAAGCAAGAAAAGCATGGTGTCTGCGTGCAGTTTCTCCTCTGTCTAAAAGAAAGTTGCAGGCTCACGATGAGCTACCGGTTATTCCATCTCTTAAGCAGAATGGCAACAGGTTTTGGGCCCAGGAGAGAGGGAGGAAACCAATGGAGCAGGCGGATTTGACGGAGATGAAAAGCACTATGAACTATGGGAGACAAAGTTTCTAGGCCACATGCGCCTGATGAATCTTAAAGAAACCATCCTGCATGAACCCACAGAGGACACACACTTGGATGAGGACAGAAGTAAGAAAGAGGAGGCTTATGTTGAGTTGATTCAATTTTCGGATGATAAAAGTCTGTCTCTGATTATGAGAGAAGCAGCTAACGATGGAAGAAAAGTGCTTCAAATCCTGAGAAACCACTATGCTGGCAAAGGTAAGCCACGGATTATTATCTTATATACAGAGTTTACATCTCTTCAGAAAGCTGCAAATCAAAGTGTCACAGACTATATTATACATGCAGAAACAGCCATGCTGGAGAAATACTGAGTGATGGACTGTTGATTGCAAAGATTTTTAAGGGCATACCTGAATCATTTAAACCCTTTGCTATCCATATCACACAAGGTGATGGAAAAGTGATCTTTACTGAGTTTAAAACACAGTTAAGAAGTTTTGAGGACACTGAGAAATACCCTGTCAGCTCAAAAACTAATAAAGTGATGCAGGTCAGCACCCCTGTTACAACAGTAAGGGAGAGAGGCAAATTTAACCCTGTCTGCTACAATTGCACACACTGGCTCACAAGACATGTAGATGCAGGATGAATTTTAATGTGGAAATGCAAGTTTTGGGGCTCCACCTATTTGTCAAGCATGCACATTGCACTTGTGCATTAAAATTCTGCAAGGGTTTGGCCTGCATATACATGTCTTGTGTACTTATTTTTTATATATATTGGGATGTTGCCGTATCTCTATCACTGAGCACCAAGCAAACCAATAACAAGGGTGTGTGAGAGCCTTCTTGTTATGAGGACCACCCAAAGACACCATTTTAATCAAATATTTCACAAATATTTTCAAATTATTTTTCAAATATTTTTCTCTGTAATAATAAAAAAGTATCTTGTAGGCGATCCTAACTAAGATATAATTCAACATTATTGCAGAGAAAACAATCCTATTGGGTTTCATTAATATTATTATAATTATTTTTAGTAGATGAACAGTATGATGATCCAAAAATCCCAGGTCCCAAGCATTTTGGATAACAGGTCCCATACCTGTATTATTTATATTCATTGTGGTCAGCTGAATTATATTCTTATAAAAAAATCAACTTAAAGGTAACAAACCTTCAGAATGAATATGTATCCAACAGATTATTAATATTATAATAGCAACCTATTTTAAAAAATCTAATTTTTTGAGTTTTTGGCAGACTTTAATAAATAACCCCCTTAGTGCCTTATACACATCCACGAAACTTAAATGTTGAGTAACCAAAATCCTGTTAAACATGATATGAAGCAGAGTGTGAAGGATGAAGTAACTGAAGGCATCAGTAAGTAATAAGGCTGAAGCTTTAGGAGTAGAACTTCTTACAGGATGCAAGAAAGGCACGTTAATTGCAGAGATGTGTTATATATCATCTCATATTAATGAAAAGGCTAAGCTTGTATCACAAAAAGGCAAATGGATCAATTCATATTCATGGGAGATTTTAATTACCCAGGAAATAACTGTTGTAATGGAACTGCTAACTCATCAAAGGGAATGCATTTTACATTTTCTTCACACCCAATGATTTTTTACATTTTTTGCAGATGATGTAAAACTTATTATAAATATTAAATTTGCTGTTAGGATGCTGTGTGGGAGAACACCCTGATACCAGTCCTTTAAGGGGGCAGTCTTTAGACAATACAATGTTATGTATGACTATGCTTTTTTTGACTTTGTATGCTTTGTTATTGCAAGATGTATGGGACCTATTATCCAGAATACTTGGGACCTGGGGGTTTCTGGATAACAGGTCTTTCTGTAATTTGGATCTCCATATATTTTGTGTACCAAAAAATAATTTAAACCCAATAGGATTTTTTTGCCTCCAATAAGTATTAATTATATCTTAGTTGGGATAAAATATAATGTACTGTTTATTATTACAGAGGAAAAGTAAATAATTTTTAAAATGCTGAATTATATGATTAAAATGGAGTCTATGGGAGATGGCCTTCCCATAATTCTGAGCTTTCTGGACAATGGGTTTCTGGATAATGGGTCCCATGCCTGTATAATAAAAGTATAATAAAAAAAAACCTTGACATAGCTCATGAGTTTATTTATATTGAACAATTATTTATAAAGGCTGAAACTGTGCACTGGCAATCCTGTATTTATTAAACTTTATAAGTTAATTTGTAATTAAAACTTCTTTAAACTGTTTTACACAATAAGAAAGGCACACAAAGTTGAGCTGATCTTATAGTTTGGTAAGTGTCAGAAACCAAAACAAGAAATGACAGGGCAAAAAAGTATACATTTACATTTAGGGGGTTAGACATTTTTAAATGCAAAATGGTTCCATTAGCAATAGGGACTGTGAAACTCCTTACTAAAGTAGGGGGCATTGATTGATCCATTCAGTGTCGGACTGGTCCACCGGGATACCAGGAAAATTCCTTGTGGGCCCAGGTGTCAGTGGGCCCTCAATCTTCTAAACATTTTGCCTATTTCATGGTCATTAGCAATTTCTGTATGGGAACAAAGAGACTAAATAGATAGAATAATAGATTATAGTATATACAGAAAAAAGATTACGAAAATGAAGAGGTTGAGTAAGGAGAGGAAGAGTAATTATAGATACCCCTGGCATCCCAGTCTGACACTGGATCCATTGATTATGGGTTACATTTTTTAAAAAATAAATTTTGGCTTACTTTGCTATCTCCGGTGAATTTCCTTTGAGTCATAGCTCAATTAAGATCTGCAAAACCCATTGCGTAAAAAGGCCAGGCGGTGATGCTTTACTTGGGTCTCTCTCTTTACACAATGACTCATAAATTGCCAACCTGGTGCATCAGCCTAAAAAGTGTTTTCAGAGCTCCTAGTCAATGGACTATACTGCTCAGGCAAGGACAATAACTACTACAACGATGTTCAATGTTTATAGTGGGAAAGTGAAAAAAATAAGGCACAAAACGTCTTGTGTAGAAACAAAGGAATGTTGGAATCCATGAATCTGAGACTATGCTTTAATCTGTCAGTTTACATAGGATTGTGGGATACTATGTGGAAGTCTTGTGGACTATCAGATACATTCTGGGTGCACTGGGGACTGTGAGAAGAGTGTGGGTATCCAGGGAATACATTACAAAAACAATTCATCATTAATGTTAATGTAAAATCGTATCACATATGCAGTAAGACTTACTCCATGTGTCCTTTTTACTACACAACTTTATATGACCTGGGTGATGTTTGGCATGGGCATATTATCATGTAGAATCTCCTTTAGAATTAAACCAGTTAGACATTGGCAATGAACAATCTCAACTGTCTGCAAAGGACCAATTTCATTAAAAAAAGTCAATAAGTTCAACAATGGGACATGTTTACAGCAACACGGAGAAGCCAATATCGAAAGTTAATTAAATGACTCACCACTGCACGCACAGGACAAATCAACACCTGGTTCATTGGTAATTAATATGATAATTTCACTCATCAATTCACTATCTTTTAAAATATTAATTAACATAAGCTTGTTTCGGAAAAAAAAACTTATAGTGCCTAGACATGAAACACCAACAGATTGCAGATATTAGCTCAATGAGCACCTGGTAAAGTATTTTCTGTGATTAAAGGCTTAGAAAAGGTTCTAGCTCTAAATCAAGAAAAGTGATCCACTTATCAGTAAAACCATGTTAATACTAAACTACAAATAACCCTTGAAGAAATTATTTGCAAAGCGTACTGTACCATTAAATCCGGTGATAAGATATTGGTATAAGCCTGGCCTACCCGTCTTTGGCAAACAGTTGCTGATTGGCAATATAAGCAAGGATAATAGAAGTCAGTTCTCACATCCAAGCCAGTGAATTCAGCGTGATACATTGCAGATTAACGGACAAATATGCAATAGCCTGACTGTTTTATTGAGTTGCTAAACCAAGCTTTGACGACTATTTCCTGTTTGACGTTGGCACTGATAGCGCATGTAATTAAATCAAAACTATTAAACGTGTATTTTGCAAATAGCTGTCATGAATTGTTTTTCTTTTCATGTTCCATTTATACAACAGAATTCATTCTTTAATTTTAGAGATGTGTAAAAAGCTACAAGTTGTAATTAATAGTTATTGGTTTCATTAATCTGCCACTTTGTATGATACAGAAACTTCTCTTTTGAAGTATTCAGTACTGCGTGGGATTTATCATAAATTGTTCTACAAATATACTTTGTCTGCAAATGTATTTTTTTTCCTTCGGTTCTCCATAGCTGCAGAAAGTCAGTGTTAATGAGTTCACTGATGCACAAAGGATTGCAGGTGTCAATGGCAGAGAGAAGACTAAGGACACAAACAGAGTGCAACGACCTAAATGAGGAGGCGGCTGGCACAGTGAAAAACATTATTATTGTGTGGGAGGCACAGGCAAGTCTTACCTAATGAGGAAATATATACAAGAGTTGCATTCACACCATATTACAGAATAGGATATAAAATATGCATTCAATTTATAGCTCTTGCTTTATCCTTACCAAAAAGACAGAGGGGAGGGAAGTGAAGAATGAAAAAAATAAATGCTTCATATGTATTTCCTTTATTATGCTCTCCTTTCCTAAAATATAGATGCAGAAGCAATAACAGAACTAGTAGTTGCCAGTCCCGGGTGCAGGGTGTGTACCTGCTCCCAACTGGATGCAATTTTTATGCCGGATTCGTGCCGGTGTGATTGTCCGGCATCCTTGAGGAGGCAATTGCACCCGCCGTACCCCCGGTTATTCCACCCCTATGCAATAGAATTTAATTGAGCATCTAGTCCATAGATGGGCACACAGCCCATCATTCTTTTGAAAAGTAGGTGTGGCTAATTGCTTCATCTATAGGTCAGAGACATGCCTTTAGCAACTAGTCAGATATTTGCTTTCATGACTTTGTCCCCATGGCATTCCCACCTTTATGTTTTTTGTAGTGAATGAGGAAACCCAAACAGAGATCGGGGCAAACATATAAACTCCTTGCCAATAGACATCCCAGGCTGGAATGTTGGAAGGCCACACTGTTATCACTGAACTGTCTAGTGCATTCACATGACGCAAGTCATATAACAGCAAACACTATTATACAGTGCTATCAAAACCTTGCAAGAAAACCTAGGATTTGGCCAACTTACAAAATAATACTTGAATTTGGCACACTACTAAAAATACAAGGTTCTATAGGTCAAAAAAGATAAATCAAGTACTTTCTGTAAAAAAATGCAAAATGTCTTTTAACTGTTTAAGCAAAATATAAAAAAAAAAAATTTTGAACACATTTCTATACTGGCCATTTTTGGTCATTGCTTCTTATTTGTAATTAATGTTACTAGTCTTTTTCATTTCAACGTAAATCTACATTTATATTTACTCCTTTACTACACTGGTGGAGACAAACATTATTTCCCTTCATAGGATGAAAATGTTGCTTGTGGGAACTGCATGAAAAAATTGAGCCCCCATCCCAAACACAATGATATATTACGGTAAATATTAAAAGATACACATTAGTCAGGCCACTACTTGACCACAAATAAACCTAGGCCAGGCCCAATGCCCTCTTGATCTGCTGCCTCTATTGTTACCCATTTTTTCAACCCTTTATAAATATGCCAAACATTGTATAATTTATTCCTTTTTCCACTGCACAAATGTCATATTTGCAGAAACTTGCAGTATAGTAAGCAGCCGCTGATCTTTGTGACAAGCCAGTAGAATAGAAGTAGTATTTTATTGCTTGTGCTTTTATGATTTCTGTTTTTAAATCTGATGACTTTGTGAAGCAAAATATGGAACACAAATCCACATTTATATTGTTTGAACACAACATATTAATCTTATGTACAAGTGATATTTTGTCACACTTCAATTAAAGTCTATACTAACAACTGATTGAATAATTTTATAGGTTTACAGAATAATCATTGAAAAAAGTCAATAGAAACAAATGTCATACATTTCAATGCCAATGGAACACATTACTTTTAGGAGAAAACAGTGAAGTATAAACATTCAGAAATAATGTTACAATGGATTATTAATGAAAGAACCTCAGTATAAGCTATGGTCCAAAAATGAGCCACCATCCTAAAATAATACAACTCTGGCGGCGGTGTTGTAATTAATATTGTTCTGTTTTGTGCACCACAAACGTGCCAAGAATCCATGGACTGAATTGCTGTTTTATGCTACTGTGATTCTGCAGGCTCATTGCTATAAAGATGTGATTCTCAGAGCCACCCCCTGGAAAACTTTGTGCCCATCCCATGTAGATGTAACAGGGACAGATTATAGTATGCACTAGGCGCTAGGGCACTAGCCTACCAAGAAAGGCAAAATGGAATATCAATGGGAAGGGACTACTGGGCCATTTTTTACATAATGCTTTGAAGCATAGGCATAACTAGTAGTGATGTGCGGGCCTTCCATATAACAAACCTGCTGGTCCGCCTGCGTTTGGGCCGACCCCGCACCCCCATATGCGGCCGGATTCTGACTTCCGGCTTCCAGCTTTATAGCAGCGCACCTGCTCGCCCCACCCCTTTTGTGACATCATCGGCGGGTGCCGCAGGTCGGCGTGGGTCTATAATAGGAACCCGGAAGTCGGGCTCAGGCAGGCGTGGGTGGAGCGAGGGCAAATCACTAGTAACTAGATGCCCCTGGGTCCCACAGCAAATTCATTTTAGGACCCCCAACATATGCTCTTTATTTGGGCCTCCCTATACCTCCTGGGCCTCTTCCTCTGTAGTTACACCCCTGTTTTAAGTGCGTAAGACAATATCTATACAATAACAAGAAAACAGTAGTGAACATCATGGAGAAGTGACATTATGGTAATTTTTTGGAGCTGCACTGCTTTAACTACCACTATATCTTCATTCTCTCAAGTGTTTGTTTTGTCTTGTTTCTATCCAGGAAATTGAAAAACCCAAATTATACACAAACATATTTATATATGTACTAGCTCAATACTGAGAAGATATCCTTTGAGCACTTTTGTGAACCCTATGTGACTAATCTGATTTATAAAGGAAATGCACAATTCAATAGTGATGCGTGTTAATAAGAACTGTGTCTTTTGTTTTTATACAAGTTTAAATTTAAATAAAATAATATTCAGGTCATGAATATTTATTATCAAGGTGAGAGTAAAAAAGGATCATCTTGCACTGATATTATCTAAAGAGAAAGAAATGAACCATTTTAGACTTAATAACTGAAACACGCAACAAAAGGAAATCAAGAGCCAGAGAGGACAAATTTCCATTTTAACGCTTTTAGTTGATCAAAGCATCGGCTTAATATAATCAGCTCAAATCCATTTACCAGTGAGACTACCACTGTGCCGAGGGACACAGCTCCCTTCCAGCCCTATCTATTCTGGAAACAGGTGCTTTAGTGGTAAATTAATTAGCTAGTGGAGATGCACCTTGTTTTCAATCAACGTGGGCCTCTAGTGGGTCAGACCCTTTAAAAGAATGCCATCTGGGTTCAGTTTCCCCAAGAGAGACAATCAAATCCTGCAGAATGCCCTCAGCTGAGCAAGGTTCACATGACGATTAACCTTATTAGTTTTCATTTTTCCATTTATGCTGTGTCAACATGGTGGCTCTCGAAATAATCCACAATACTAAATCACTGCTTCTTCAATGGCTGGACTCCAGCATCATTCATAGTAAACACTGCCTTTAAGACTGACACAGACAGACATGGCAAGAAGGCTAAAATTAGCGCACACACATACTACAACAACCATATAAATGCATGTATGTTTTGAAACTGGCCTGAGATGAAAATATAAACATATTCCCTTTGTTTGTCAGCACTATAACAAAAATATATGCTCATTTTGTAAATTGCTTGCTCTTAAGAGAAAACACATATTATTAACCTTTCATTCTGAGCAAAGCCATTTGCTTTGTTTTCTTGGCTATATTTTGCCTTTAGTCATACACCCAGACAGTGCCATCATTTGCATATTGGCTTGGTAAGAAACACAGAAAATATATTGATTTAAACTGATACAAGTATTTCAACTTGTGGCCCTTGAGGAATAACACCATACATCATTACAAAGAACCATTGGAAATCTGGGTAGCACTTCCATCTTGTATTGCCGAGTTACTCAGTTTAATCCCAGACAAGGAACTACAAGCAAGGAGTTTGAGTGTTGATCCCGAGTCTGAGTGGGTTTTCTCCTACACTCCAAAAATATACAGGCAAAAGGTTTATGACTAAACTGACCATAGTGAATGTGATAGGGACCTTAGATAGTAAGCTCATCTGGGGCAGGGAATGATGTATAATATCTGTCCAGAGACAGCCCAGAGAAAATGTGTCCGTTATCCAGAAAGTTTCTAATTATGGGAAGGCCGTATACCATAGACTCTTTTTTTTTTACAAATAATCAAAAAAAATAAAATAATTTCCTGTTTTTCTATAATAATAATAAAGCAGTACTTGATCCAAACAAATGTATAATAATCTTTATTGAGGAAAAAGAAGCCAATTAAATGTTAACTGATTTTTTAAGTAGACTTAAGGTATGAAGATCCAAGTTCCCGAAAGATCCCTTATCCAGAAAACCCCAGGTCCCGAACATAACAGGTCCTATACCAGATACCAGGAAATAATGAAATAAAATACAAGGCTATCTTTGACTCTTAAATGCTCTTAAAAAAGCTGTTATTGCCATTTGGATAAAAGGTATAAAACTTTCCAGACTCTATTGGGTGATGGCCAAGTGCTTTTATAAAACTCACAGCAATACTGTATTCAATATAGCAGTGAGGTTTAATCAATAGAAACTGATACAGGAAATGTTACTTTTCAGTTCTCTCTGATTTTTTCCCCATCTAGTGGGCCATTTATTCAGTACACTGCATGTTTATTATATGAGAGCCAACAAAATAGACATTGAGGCAAAAAATCAGCAGGAAGGCCAAATTCAGCCCATGAGCCCCCATTTGGACAGTCGTGCTCTATATTGTTCTACACTAAGGGAGGGTATTTACTAAAACTCGCGTTTATCTAAATTTTTATTAAAACAAAGTTAACCTAACTCACATTTAACCTAATTCACAAATGTAACTCATTTATAAATAGTTCTCGAGAAAACGTTGCAACAAATTTGTGCATCAATTCGAATCATACGCTTGACTAGACTTTATTGAATTATCACCGCAAAAACTGACTTTATTGCATTATCTGAAAAAAACAAGCGTTTGTTTCCTCTAAAAAAAAAATTAAAAAAGTTTTCCCCTTTAAAAATTCAACCAGAAAAATTCAAGGTTTAATAAATGGGCCTCTAAATCTATATTATCATCCAAGTCATAAACCACATCCAAACAGAATTAGTCACTTTCCATGGGCTCATAGCAGGGCTTTTTAGTTTTGTCTTGCCAAGATTTAAGAGAGAAAATAAAAGATAATGTTGTACTTTGCTCATGATGATGAACTTTCACACAGATCCTAATATTTTTTCCAACCAGATAAGTATATTTGGAAGGTTATGAAGCAGAGATTTCTGAGCATGCCTTGACTTCAGCTCTCGCCAGGAGCGAATTTTCTGCAAATTTGCGCGATTTGCCTCCGGCAAATAAATTCGCGAAACGGCTGGGAAAATTCGCCCGCATCTAAAAAAAATGGACGCAGGAGCATTTTCGCCAAAAAAAACCCTCAGTTTAGTGAATTTTTTGCCGTTTTGCGAATTTCACACAAAATTTGCAAATTTTTCGGCAAAGCGAAATGATGCAAATTCGCCCATCACTACTCTCTGATCAAACAACATCTAGAGCACTGTCCTGTTTTTAATTACGTATCCAAAAGGATATTGATGGGTCAAAGAAGGATTGTTAAAATGTAGAAAGTCCTCAAAAACCTAAAAACATCATTATTATTATCTTATAATACTTTTTGAAATTTATTTATGCTCATTTACCAGCATCATGTACAAATGAGCAATGAGCTAGGTGCAAAGAGCATATCTGTCAGGTGTTTGAGAGCCCTGTAGTCAATGCATCATAGGCAGGGGTTAAGTATAGGGCTACTTATGAAACCCATGGAACTCCTTAGCTTGCATAACTAAATGGCACACGAGCAAGGGGGCATTCCAGTGGACTTCCGTGTGTTGCACTCCTACTGTCCACATGGGTAACGCTGCATAGAGAGTAAAGCACGATGCGTGTTTCTCATAAACAAAGCTTCCAAATTGGTATAATTGAATTGTTATATAATACACATATAAAATATAACCATATAAATGGTGATTCGTGTCTCATCAGTTATAAAAGGTGTTTAAGCATGTCACTTTTAAAAAAAAGTATTTAGCATTGTACTAAATTCTGAGATTATTAGCAGGGACCTTGGAGTTCTATGACCTGTATACAAGCACTTAGCCTTATGCCTTTATATGAAGTGAGACTTCACTCAATGGTCAAGGTATGGGACCTGTTATGCACAATGCTCTGGACCTGGGGTTTCCATCTCTCCATAATTTTTATCTTCATACCTTAAATCTACTAAAAAATCATGCTAACATTAAATAAAACTCAGTAGGCTGGTTTTGCTTCCAGTAAGGATTCATAATATATTAGTTGGGAAAAAGTACAAGGTGCTGTTTTGTTATTACAGAGAAAAATTATTTTTACAATTTTGGATTATTTGGATACAAATGGAGTCTGTAATTTGGAGCTTTCTGGATAATGGGTTTCCACATAATTGATCCCTATCACACATGCAAATGTAAAGGCCAGTCTATATTATATTTCAAATGTTTTATTTAGGGAGTTAACCTGCCAAACATTAAGGAATATAATGAAGCAGCAACTAAGATATGCAGGGGATTGGTTAGTAAACAGAAATTGGTTCACAACTGTAGATCTAGATCAGTGCTGTCCAACTTCTGTGGAACCAAGGGCCAAAATTTTTCTGGCCTACGTGGTGGACTTCCGATAATTGTAGTAAGTGTTGACCACTCCCCCTTTTAAACCACACCCACTGTAGACCATATTAACACAATAACTTTTAAGATCATATCCCGATTAAAATGGTAGCACACCAAAAAACTAAATGGTTGGGGCTCACTGCAGGGAAATCCCTCATCATTCATATGTGAAAATGTAAGTCATGTTAAAACACACCCTTAAATCCATATGCCTTTTCTGAAGATTTAACACATGTAACATTAATGATTATTATGAATCTTCAATGGTGACGTATGTAACGTCCAGAAAATGTAATGCACGTTTGGAAAATTAATAAAAAACAAATTAAAAAAAAAAACATTTTACTTTGTGGTCAAGTAAATTGCAACGATTGACCTTGTTTGTGAGTGGCTTTTACCTATTCTTTTAGGAAAGATTTCAATTTATTAAAAGGATCACACCATGGTTTTGATGGTTTACATTTTTGTATTTTTTAATGATCATACCTGATCTGCTAGCATTGCAATACCACAAATATATGCATAAAATTGCTGTTCTGAATATTTTTACATTGTGTTCTGCAACCAGGAAGTGACATTTTTATTTTCAGAACTGATTTCATATGTTTTTGGACTTTTTATTAAATGGCAACACTATTATCACATGCAAACATGCATACATTCCGTTAACAGCAAAAACAAGGTTCTGCCTAATATAATTTAGTCTTTACACAGAGAGGCACATTTATCAAGAATCAAATTTCAAAATTGAAGTGATTTTTTACTCGAAATTCGATTGGGGGGAATTTATTAAAAAAATTTAATATTTCAAACTCGGACCAATTTTACTGACCCAAAAACTTGATTCAAATTTTTTCTCTGAAAAAACTTGAATGTCAGGAAGGCTCTAAACATCTCCAAATTGGTCACTGCACCTCTCCCATTGACTTATACAGTAATTTGGCAGGTTTTAGGTGGCGAATAGTCAAATTTAAATTCTTAAAAGGTATGATAAATCTCGAAAATCGAATTTGAATAATTCCCTAGTCAAACCATTAAAAAAAATTGAATTGGAATTCAAATTTTCAATCGACCCTTAATACATCTGCCCAGAATGCCTATATTATTGTCATCATATCATTACATTAAAGATTTTGCCTTGATTTTTATGTTTAACTATTCTTATAAATATTCAAACAGATCATTACTACCACAGATATAAATCTAAAGAGGGAAAAGTCAGACTCAGCTCAACTAAAAATAAAACTGTCATCAGAAAAGCTTAGCAAGTTGCGTATAACCAACATGCACTAGGATGTCCATCATCTAAACATTCGAAAATATTATTAATTATCAAATATAATTTGCATCTATCCACCATCAAGGATCTGTAAAACTCAGACTTACCTACAAAGCCGATCGTACCCCCAAACTATTGTTTTCACTCTTTTATTAAGGCGTGAAATGAGTCAGAAGGTCTAACTTCAATAATTAACTGATAATGATGTCGTCCTTTTTTTCCCTGAGAGCTTTGATGTTATCATTTATCACTTCTAAGACATTCATTACAGGCATATTATATAGTCTTTTATTTTTCATAATGGTACTCCAAAGATGTGAAAGATAAATCCTAAATTCTCCAGCCTTGAAAAAGAACACACAGTTTATTTTCTGCTAAACAATAGAAAGAATGAGAAGGGTGGAAGTTATATGTGCTTCTGAAACACCCTGGCTTTCTAATGAGAAGCAAACCATGTTTCTGTTCAAGAAACATAAGGGGGGGAATGTAATTAAAAGTTGCAAGCGTTATTTAAAATGGTGTTTTTGCAAATGTTTAGCACTACTCGTAATGTAAAATTAGTTGCGGGTGAATTTAACATTTGCACATTAGCGCTAAGCAAAGGCTTAGCGTTAACACCCGCTCTCGAGTTTCGTTAAATTTTGCAGCTAAAAAGACTTAGCACTTGCAAAAATGAATTACATTCGCTGCGAATGTTCGCAAAAGCCATTTGTTGTTTGCGTTGTTGAGGTGTTTAATCAGTCAAAAGGGACACAAATATGGTCGCTAACATTCACAAGCGTCTTTGTGCATGTTTTTTGTGCACATATTACATTGCCCCAATATGGTATAAATGCAGAAGCAATAGTAAAAAATGGACAAGAACACTTAGGGGCAGATTTATCAAGGGTCGAATTTCGAAGTTAAAAATACTTTGAAATTCGACCATCAAATTAAAATACTTTGAATTCGAATATCGAATTCAAACTTTTTTTCATCAAATTTGGCTATTCTGTGGTCGAAGTAAAATCGAACGATCGAATGATTAAATCCTTCTAATCGAACGATTCAAGCGATTTTATCGTACGATCGAACGATTTTTACTTCAACTTCAAAAACTTAGAAAAATGCTGTAGAAGGTCCCCATAGGCTAACATAGCACTTCAGCAGGTTTAATTTGGCGACGTATTGAAGATGAAGTTTTTTTAAAGAGACAGTACTTCGATTATCGAATAGTCGAACGATTTACTTCGAATCGAAGTCGTAGTATCCTATTCGATGGTCGAAGTATTCAAAAAATTACTTCGAATTTCGAATTTTTTTACTTCGAAAATTCCCTTGAATTCACTTTGACCCTTGATAAATCTGCCCCTTAATTATATGATAAGAATCATAAAAGAAAAGGGGGAAGGAAGACCCAAACGTAACAGCAGAATATCTAAATATAACATAAAATAACAAAGGACACATTAATTCACTACACACTACAGCCACTGGGATCTCTAATGTTACACCTTACTTCTCCAATGCCCCATTTGAAAATATCCCTTTGTGTTTTAATGCCCTTAATATTGAGGCAGAACCTGTAAAGTGTAATGCTAATAAAGCATCACAGAACTTGACTTTTAATAAAAACTTAATATAGAAAGGATTATAAAAATGTAACCTGAGTACCACATATACTCGAAAAATGAAAATTTTTTTTACTGTTTGGTTTTGTAATGACCATATCACCCTTCATTTTGATTTCACAAGACCCATCTGTTCACTTAAATTCCATTTTCTTTAGTTCTTCTTTAACTCATGTTAATTTTTTGCTTCACTGAACTTATCTTCAAATAGTTTTTGACATCTTAAAATGCTTTTACCTCTGTTTCTGCAACCGTTCTGCTGGTTTATCCATCCTTCTAAGACAGACAGCTCTGCAGGGCACAATGAACCCTGTCAGTGATAGGGCTGATAATTTTCCTAATGGGAGAATGAACCCAATGCATTTCAGAAAAATGCCCAGAGCAAAAGTAGCAGTAGGGATTTTTTTTTTACAGGAAAAATGTAAGCTGTTTTCTGTCCATGTTCCAAAAAAAATATTTGTATAATAATTTCCGAAAATCTTTTGTTGAGAGATAGAATAAACATCCATAGAAATCTGTACAGTCTCTTTTTGTATAAATACTGCTATTTTCAGTGCACATTATTTTGGAGTCCATGGGTGTTTTTTGGTGAAATGTTGCATCACTAAGGGGCCTATTTATAAAAAAGGTATAAGATTTTAGTGGTTTTAGAGGTTTTTGAAACTACGACTAAACTCAAATTCTAAATCTAAGAATATTGTGAGATTCATTAAAAAATCGGAATGTAAAAAGTATAAACTGAAAATTAAGCTGAAAGATGTGCTAAAAAATATGAATACCTCGAAAACCTCTAAAAACTAGGACAATTAAACAAAAAACAGATTTGAAGCGATTCAATAGGCTCAGCACAGCTCCCACTGATTTTATTAGTGGTTTCATGGGTTTTATACTTCATAAATCTTGAATTTTTAGAGCTTTTTAAAAGAATGAGAAAACCACACGTTTTTAGAGATCAGTGAAAAAATTTGAAATTCGATTGTTAGTAAATAGGCCCCTTACTCTCATCCGTTTGTAAAACTGTATGTTCGGTTAAGGATAAATATATAAATATATAGGATAAAATTCATCCCAAAATTCAAAAATTAGAAAAAATTAGAAAAATTAGACAGCATTTTAGTTCTGCTAGATACTTATGTAAAATATGGTAATATTCTCTGCTAAACAGAAGCCCAAAAATATATGAGGAACGCATAATTTTCCCAGTGCACTGGTCTACACTCAGTTATGACCAATTCTTATGTGTGTGCATAGACTGACTGAGAACTGGAAGAGCTGTCTAAGAAAATCTAGCTTTCCATTAGTGATCATTTAATAGATAATTAAAAAGTGAGAGCAGTTTGTTTGGTTTGGCACAGCAGGCCCCTTGGGTCCAGAGATCATCTCTCTTAAAATATAAGGGTTTAATACAGTTAAAGCAAGACATCAAACAGATGGTGTGGAAGGTTCTGTCAACACTGTTAGTAATTATTGGAAAACACAGATACTTGTCATAATGATAGCTCCTCTGAGACTCCTCTAGGATTTATCCTAAGCACTAGGTCTCATCTCAAGAGGAAGAGGCAGTTTGCACAGACTTATTCCAACTGAAGAGATGCCCCTGATGCGGTTATTATTGGATAATGCAAGATCAGAAGTGATACTTAATCCAATGAATCAGCAGATCTTCCATAGCAATGTACATACAAAGCATCTATCCTAGTGCAATTATCAAAAGGATTTAAAGCAATTGCCTAATATGTAGCATCAAAATTACTCACATAAAATACATGTTGACAGGTAAAAAAAAGTTATTTGCCACGCTGTTAATAATTATGTTTTATATTGCATCAAAATTTTCTTAGCTACAGAGACATTTGTATTAGAATTTGGATTGAATCTACATAGTTATGCATTGTTTTTCAACCATCTTGGCCTTCAGACAGCCTCTGTATATATAAATTTGAAATCTCCATGAAAGTCTCATTACTATCCTAATATCATCAACATATTTAGCCTACCATAAATACAATTTTCTAAATTCCAGCCAAAATAAAATGATATGTAAAAAAAGCTTTCCACCAATTCAATGAGATACTCATTGAGAACACATTGTTCAGTACTTTTTAAAATTATTTTTTAAATTTCATACAAGATAAATTTTATGCTCACATGGTCAAAAAGAGATGTGATATTAGAGAATTATAAGCAGTGGTACAGACCCAAATACTGAAGCATTGAGTTGCACCCCTTTAGGGCCCACACCCATAGCACTTAAACAGAGACAGCACAGCATACAGAGTGAGGCACAGCTCCTTATGCTACATTCTAGGGACATAAAGAGTTGTGCCTCAGGGCACAAAAAAGGAAAACTCTATATGGCAAGGAGCAATATACAAAAGACTGGCATATTGCATGCATTTTCTGCACTCTGCACATTATAGAAGATCTTTATAACTATATCAGTGAATGTACATATCCTGGAACCTCTTTCCTCTTTCCTCAAGAAAATTATCAATAATATAAATAATATTATATCAATAATATAGACAGAAAATGGAGAGACCATGCTACTTAGGGGCATATTTATTTATTTCAAGGGTCGAATTTAGAATTTATGGGAGTTTATAAAAACTTTTAAAAAATTAAAATTCGAGTGAATAGGATCAACCCGCAAACTTGAATCAAATTAGACTAAAAAAACATTTTTTTTCAAAAGTCTAACAAACTACTCCAAATTGATTGTGGGAGGCCCCCCATGGGCTAAACCACCAATTTGGCATGTTTTAGATGGCGAATAGTCGAATTCAAATTCTTAAAGGGAATTTCGAATGTTTTTTAAACTTGAATCGTATTTGGACTATTGCCAAGTCGAATTATACTAAAATAAACTCAAAATTCGAATTTAAAAATTCAAATTTTCAATTCGACCCTTGATAAATCTGCCCCTTAATGTATGAGGGGGATTGCATATCCCATTATCTTCTGTGGAGATGTTTTCACTTTTGAATATAACAATGGTAGCATCTACAATAAAAAGCATGTCCCACCATGACCTATTTTAGAAATTCAAATACAAGTATTGTGATACAGGTTTCTTGTTAAATATTGACTGCACTGAAGCCCACTTTCCCCAAAAATGAACGGTCACATTTGAAGAGACACTGTAACCATTTTTTTCTGTGTTGTTTTATATACATTTATTGAAGGGGTGTTGTAATAGTATTTAGAACAATATGTTTAACCCAAAACTTACAGATAAAATGGGATTTTTTTTATTAATATAATTTGCAAAAGGAGAAAACTTTCTGCCAAAATGCTGTTCATATCACTAAAAGTGGCCATTTAATTTTGTCATTCCAGTCAAGGTGCTGTAAACTACATGACCTACAGAACTATATGATTTATAATCTAAACTACAGTAGACAGCCTCCATAGACTTTTTTTGTTTTAGGTATGAATGGACCCCAGTCCTTAAGAGGGATATAAATGAGCTAAAAAGAGTGCAGAGACATGCAACTAAATTGGTTAGAGGGATGGAAGACTTAAATTATGAGGGGAGACTGTCAAGGTTGGGGTTGTTTTCTCTGGAAAAAAGGCGCCATTAGGGGGACATTATTACACTTAACAAGTACACTAGAGGACATTATAGACAAAAAATGCAGGGGACCTTTTTACCCATAAAGAGGATCACAGTACCAGAGGCCACCCCTTCAGACTAGAAGAAAAGAAATTTCATTTGAAGCAACGTAGGGGGTTCTTCACAGTCAGGACAGTGAGGTTGTGGAATGCACTGTCGAGTGATGTTGTGATGGCTGATTCAGTTAATGCCTTTAAGAATGGCTTGGATGATTTTTTGGACAGACATAATATCAAAGGCTATTGTGATACTAAACTCTATAGTTAGTATAGGTATGGGTATATAGAATTTAATTAAAAGTAGGGAGGGGTGTGTGTATGGATGCTGGGTTTTCATTTGGAGGAGTTGAACTTGATGCACTTTGTCTTTTTTTAGCCTGATTTAACTATGTAACGATGTAACAAAGGCGTCTATGGCAGGAACATTCAGTTACAAAGGACCTACACTAGGCGCTGGGCTTATGCAGCAAAGATATTTACTACCTAGGAAAACCCACTTGTGATCTCAGGGAATAAAGCACTTCAAAAGTAAGCCAGTTGCAGTATACTTGACTTTTAATAGACTTTTAGTTAATAGTAAATTATAGCTTTAAAAAGAGTTGTTTTACACTTTACAACAATTCAAAACAAAACTATTTGTGCAAACATTACTTTTCTGTAGTAACTGTATATTAAATTGATTATGCATCTAATATCCAGCAACAGAAACCAAAGTACTAGATGTAATTGTTCATTCCATGAGCTTCTCCTTGGTATGTAAGGAATACAGTTTTACTGTGATTCAATCTATAACAAGTACTTTAATGTACAGTAGTCAATAATAAATTAAAATGTGCCTCTGTAGCTCATGAAATGGCTACTACTGTAAACAAGTTTTCTGTTAAAACTCTACTGCAAAACACAAGCTTACAGATGCCAAGAGGAAGTCATGATGAATTTCTGGTAAACAGAGGAAAGATCTGCCAAACTATAATTCCTACAGTCGATAAGTTACTCAGAGGGTGACAATTTAGCACACTTTATAGCTTATCAGAACAGAAGCTGACAGTTAAGGTAATGTCCCCATATAGCTAATCTTTTCTTTGACATATTTCAATATTTCAACCTAGCAGATTAACATTTACAAAGCCAAGACCTTTAAAAGTATAATTGCTTTAATTAACTATGCTATGCTAATTTTGAACAAAAAAATTCTCTACAGTCATGAAATTAGATCCTAAATTGAATAATAAAATGACTTTATTTAGTGGAGAACATCATTTTTTTTTACTTTCCATTTCCTAGCTCGGTTTCCCAGATCTAGAGTAATAATTAAATGCGTCACTGACCAATTAGTATTTTATCACATTATGCCCTTTTATTTTTTGAAATCATAAACTGAAGAAATAATGTCTTACCTTGGAACCTGAGACCTGAGTCTTTAAAATCTCTCTTTTGAGGCATTGAACGTGTCTGTAAGAAGGTCTATGGAATAGAGACCCTTCCCAACCTGGAACAGAGATAAACATATATCATCTTCTGCCATAAGTGTAGAGGCCTCAGTTTACAATACAAAGGCAATACACTTTATAGGATTGATAGTAACAAAATAGAGAGCTGCTGATATATTTTAGTCCACAGCAGTTCAATCAATTGCTTGTTAGTTGTGAAGAACACTGTCCTCTCTGCCACTTGGGGGAGACCTTGGACCACAGAGCTCTTTCTGATCTCCTTTGTCTGCTAAATCAATATACATTAAAATTCATCTCTTTGACCAGAAGAACATTTTTATATTCTGACTACCAAGCTTGATATGCAGAAATTTTGGTTTTAAGAAAGGTTTGATCTCCTACTACATTGTAAATTCTTTCTTTCCTGAACAAATTGCAAATATAAACCTACTGTACATACAGGGTATCCAGCAAAGATAGAAGAACTAACCAAAGCAGAAGGAAGGGTCCCGACACACTGCCCTGTATTTAGTCTGCTTAATAAATAACATTTGTTTTTGCAAGTACATTTATGGAGAAGCTTCATTTAGTGGATGCTTCGGACTGTACTATATGTTTTCTGCTAGCAACAGTGCTGCTAATCCATGGAACACCAGAGGTTTAACACCATATTTGTTTTAATATAGAATACACGATATGGGTTTTGCACTCAACAACAACCTCTAAGTCTAACTGATCTACTAGTACCACATGAGTTTCTGTGAGCTTGTAAAGAATTATACTCCACAAATAGCTTAAATCATGTTTTAATCTTATAAACAGAAACATATCCTCTCTGTCCCACACACACAGCATAAGATAGCCATGCACATAAAGATCTGCTCCATTGGTCATCACATGATTAGATCTTTGCCCAATTTAGTCTTTTACTGTATGTCCTGTGCAAAATGGGGCTGATCAGGTTCTTGGCCCCAGGGCTAACGATCGTGTCATAACGAGAGACTATGCATGACCATCAGGAGAGGACCAAATCAATGTGACAATGTGGTCCTTGACTCAGGGCTGTTTTAATAAATGGATAAAATGGGCAATTGTCCAGGGCCCACAATTAGATATTTGTCTGGTAAAACCTTTTACTGAAGCATCCCTCAGAAATAATAGACCCCCTCATCCTTTCATCAGGAAGAGCTCTACAAGATATTTATTTTATTTATTTATTTTGTTTTTTAATTTATACATTTTTCTTGTGGTTTATGCCCTCCCATGACTATTGGGCCAGAGCAGGTCATCTGGAAGTTAGGTTTTCTTCAGTAAGTATTTCTTAATTGCCTGCCTTATTTTATTTTAAATCACCTACTTTAGAGTAGTTATACCACTAGTTTGTGGAAATATAAGTCAAAAATATAAGTGAACCCATATAATCTAAGAACACGTATAATATGTTGATTTATTTATCATATATACATCTACCTGTATGTCTGAGTTTCATGTTTAGTTCTTGCAACAAATCAAAGCTACTGTGTATAAGGCTGAGAAAAAATGTTGTGTAGACCTTTTCTCTCATTTAATGTCTTGCTGGGAGCCTCTGAACACCTGCACTATTACATTCCTTTATTGCATTGCTTTTAATAAGAAAAATTAACAAAGTAAAATTTGTTGACAGTGTGCACAGTCACCTCAGCGGGCGATCTGCCTCTCTGCTGTCACAGTTCTCACGTTCATTTCTGCAGGTGCTAAATACATGCTGACAGCAACATATGTTACCAATCTTAACCCATTTACTGCCTGATGGGCTTCTTCCAAAGGCCTGCTTTGGTTAGGCATGGCACTAGAAATATCAAAATAGTTTAGGCTTGATATTTATTTATATTTAATACTGTATATAAATAGTTTCTTGTTGGGTGTTTTATTACTTATATTAGATGTCAGAGGGAAATGTACAATAGGCAATACAAACTTGTGCTCCTTGCAGACAAAGTACCAAAGAAGATTTGGCCGAGTTGTCACATTATGCCATCTTCTGTTTATTTCTGTTTTTTTCTGTTTATTTCTGTTATTTCAATTAATGGGATCATTCTCTAGACCAGATCTGGTACTGAATTATTGAATGATTATGTGCAAGTAGAACTACAGGTATGGTGTGCCCAAGGTATACATCAATTATCTTTGCAGACGCTTAACCCTTTTATTAAGTTATAACCAACTTGGTTGTGACTTAATAAAAGGGTTAAGAACCCACAAAGATAATTGGTGTTGCAGCTCCAACCAGGAAAGGACTTTAGCCAGGCATCCAGAGAGCAGCACCATCTAACATTTGCCCACTAGTTAGTGTGGGAAAAAAAGTATCTGTGTACAAACATCAGGTAGATCAAGTAAATCCTTTGTGAGCTGACTGCATCCATAGGAGAAACTATTCTGCATATGAACTCTTGGGGAGACTCTTTAAGGTGTAGAAATGATTAAAATAGTAACTTAGCCTGCTTAGAAACTCCTTCTACCTTGGGTCTCAGTAAATGACCCCTGTTAAGTTTTCCCAGGTGCAGTAACCCATAGCAAGTAATTAGATGTTTGCATTAAATGTAACCAGTAAATGCTACCTGTTAATTGCTTGGTGTGGGTTATTGCACCTAGCCAAATGTAGAGCCATAACATCATTAGTAGGCTAAGTTTATTAGGGATTGGGGTAAAGTGTGATTGAGCTTATAATAATAACCAGTACAGCGTGGAGCCTGCCGTGCCCCTTTTTTTTACCCCACACACAATAAATGCACACCGAACACAATTGGAAAGAGAAGGCCTCTTGTTTATTGTTTATTAACAAGGATATTTAACATAAATAAGCATATACAGTAACAGCCATAACTTATTGTAACAGAACCACTTTAAACAGTAATTAACAATGTCCTTTATCCTTCAACAGGACCAACCCTAAGTCGAGGCCAGAAGCCTGTGTCCTGCCTCCTGTCCAAGTTTAATTTCAAGGTTATCCACTTCCCCCAAGGACCCCAGGTCTACCCAGTTAACCACTCACCTTACCAACTGCACCTTTAAATTATCTCTGGAGCTCAGATTAAACCTACTCTCACCAGCTGTGACTACAGAACTGTCAAAATAAGGGGGGGGGGGTGCTGATCTGCTCCAGGTCCTCCTGTCTGCTCTGGTAAGCCCTCTTCTAATACCACACCCACATACCTTGCCCTGAGACACCCTTGACCAATCAGATCCTGACATGGGGTTGGGGAATGGGTCTGCCCTCCTGGCACATTCATGCCCTTCTTCCCTTTGCTGTTCTTGGAACATGGAGCTCCAGGAGAGCTTGGAGCTGGGCTATGGATTCTTTTATTCAACTACAGGTGGGAACAGATGGGTGTTTTTTTACAAGCATTTGGATGATTTAACCTATGTTACTGTTTTTAAGTGACTAATTTTACCCAAACCTAGGTATACTTGGACATCTAAGAAGGCATTGTTCCAAGTTTGAAATTTATAATTAAAGTGGATTTTTTGGTTATGGAGGACTGACAACTTGCATGGCCCTTAATTCTCAAACTAACATAAATATAATTCTTTTTCCTGTTACCTGATTTGCAGGTTGAGACCATGTAATTGACAATATCACATTTTTCTATATTACACATATTAATTCTCTAGTGGCACACTTTGTATTTGTCAATTATATGGGGAGAAAAAACTGACATTATAAGAATGAAAAAAATTACATTCATGAAAAATATCTTTTTATATGGGCAGTTATTTGAGTGACAAAGACTGGAGTTAGACATAAAGTAATAATACATTACACAGATGTTTGAAGGATTGAGTAATAGGTAGTATGTGGCTCACTACGGTTATAATAATACAGAATAACAGATGGAAAACAAATTGCAAATACTCTTTTAAAAACTAGTAAGGAGAATAATGTTATAGCTAAGCTGTATTATTTGGGAAAAGAATGTATTAGCTGCACAGTTAAAGGAACTGAAAAATCTAAAAGAAAGGTGCTGACATTTATCACAAAGCAATAGTTACCTTATGGGAAAAAAAGGCGACATAAGGGTTAAATATGGATGTAAGTAGAATGTCTAATCCCTCGTGTCTCAAGGTTTTAAGATCTATGTGCTCCTTAAGTCCCATCTCTGTCCATAATCAATTTTTCCCTTGTGAGAACATTAATTGTCTCTAATGATAGCTTCCCACCAATACATCCTTGAACTTAAAAGGTCTGTACAGCTTTTCCCTTTATTCAATCAAATCATCTCTACAATTGCCCTTCTTTAGACAGATAATACCTTTTAAGACCTGTAGTTTTAATACAAAAAATAAGAGGTAGCAGGCAAATTCTAAAGGAAGTGTTAACATTTGAGAGGAGGGAGATGGCTACCATTATCCTAAACAATGTTTGAATATTACAGAAAGCACAGTGCTTTAAAGGTGGGAACTAATCCTGCATCTTCAGATCCAGAATAAAACTCCAAGACTGAGAGTAATTTTATCCTGACTCTGCAGCATTCCCATAATACAGACCAAAAACTGCAAGAAGAAATAATAAATCATGTGCGTGGTTATTTTTTTTTAGTCTATAATTATTCTGCCATATACATTAAAAGTTCACTTACATTTTAGAGCCGCTGAAAGTTTGATACAAGTATCAGATTTGTACACTTGTCATATTAGGGTAAAGAGGATTAGAAAAGCCAGATGAAAGACATGCACTTATACTGTACATGGTTAATGTGACCTGTTCATATTTTGTACCAAAACTCAGAAGTGGAATGATAAACTAAACCTATTTACCAGCAGTCCTTTTGTGCTTTTGGTCATGCTGGCTGATACATTAGATAGCTTTAAGAAGGGGTTGGATGGCTTTTTAGCAAGTGAGGGAATACAGGGTTATGGAAAATAGCTCATAGTACCAGTTGATCCAGGGACTGGTCAGATTGTAACTTGGAGTCAGGAAGGAATGGGTTTTTTGCCTTCCTCTGGATCAACTAGCAGTGCCGAAGGGTCCTAGCCGTGCGGTCTTAGTCATGCGGTCCTAGAGCCCGCCTGCACTACCTCACGCAGGAGCAAGAGCACCAGTGTGCAGGTGCCAGAGCACTGGGGAGCAGAGCATCCCCAGTGGTCCCCATATAGCGGCTGGGCGGCATGCCACCCTGAAAAATTTGCCGCCCTAGGCACAGGCCTATGTGGCCTCGCCACAAATCCGGGCCTATCAACTACCAATTAGGCAGGTTATATATACTTAAAATGGTGAACTTGATGGATGTGTGTCTTTTTTAAACCTAATTTACTATTTTACCTTATGTTACCTACTATGTACCACAAAGCTCAACCACTAAGTCATGGTGCAGAACTATAGGTCTCTGCACCATGATGGGAAGATCACCAATAAGAATAAATTCATAGATAACAAATGTCTGAATACCCTTAACATAAAGGGATACAGGTATGGGATCCATTATCTGGAAACCTGTTATCCAGAAACCTCTGAATTATGGGATGACATTCTCCCATAGACTCATTTCATCCAAATAATCCAATTTTTTTTAAATAATTTCCTTATTAATCCTTATTGGAAGCAAAACCAGCCTATTGGGTTAATTTAATGTTTAAATGATTTTCTAGTAGACTTAAGTTATGAAGATCAAAATTACAGAAAGACCTCCTATCCAGAAAACTCCAGGCCCCGAGCATTCTGGATAACAGTTCCCATACCTGTATGTAGCCATGAGTGCAAAGTGCTTAGGCTCCAGTCCAGTGCATTCCACAACAACTGGTCTCATTTAGCCATATGACTTTGCGTTTCTACAGGCGGAGATCAGGCGAAAGGTGTCAGAACATAAAGTTCTATGAGGCTGATCCATTGGGATCACAAAAGGCAAATGAAAACATTCTTATGATACCTGCAGCAAGTATTAAGGGAAGTCAGGGGTTTTGTACATATAAAGTCAGGTTTTTCACATATAGCTTAAAAAACACAAGTGTAAACGTATAAACACACTGCTTTATACATTTGAAGAGTCTAGTACCTTTTATTGCGGTACTGTGATTTTGTGCAAGTCAGGCTCTATAAATGCACTGAATATTATATTACTATTACAGTGTACTACAAATTCTGCATCCATTGTATCCACTGGCTGTGGGAATTTGAGAATATAGTCTACAGGTTCACAATCTCCCACTAAAACTGCTAGATACAATACTAGAGATTCTGCTTCTAATCCGCTGTCACGACAAACGAAATGCAAAAATAGATTTTGCTTTAAAATGCTGTTAAGCATTTCTCAAGAACTCCCAAGAGAAAGCCCTATATAAATATTTACCCTTACTGGTGGTTAAAGAACTCTGTTGTGCATTCAGGCACATTTTATTAAGGTGCCGACTCTCATTTATATCATATCAGTTTGTGTATTGCAAACTGACAATACATTTATTTTTGTTCCAAGTTTTAATGACTTCTTTAAAAAGCCATGCGTAGCAGGCTAAATCAACAATGTTCCACAGTAGTGTTATTTCAGACATTCTTTTAACATCAATAGACCTTAATAATGCAAATGATCACACTGTTACTCGTTTCCTTGACTGTTTTCCAATAATTCTCAATTATATCCATCAAGAACCATTTATGACACACGTTGTACATATTTCCCTTGTTGAATTAAATGTATATTACCACTGCTCCATTATTATATGCATTATTATCACTGCATATTTGTCACGTGCTTGCTTATGTTTGAAGAAGGACTTCTAGGCATGTCTTATCTCTTTATAGTGTATATATCTTAATGGTTAGAGGTTGTGTAAGTCCTGATGCAGAAGTGAGAATCAAAGTAGTCAGAATGACAAGGATGTGATTCCTGGATCAGGGGAGTTGAAAGAGAAGAAGACAAGACCTTGACCCATACATATGACTTCCCTCTGAACAAAACAACTTATATGATTAGAACCTGAGACAGAAGCAAGGTTAATGGCATAACCCATTAGAAGGATTGCCGTTTGACTTAAGTCATAAAAAATTGATCACAAAAAGAAGTAGATTAGTCTGTTACATGGCCTAGGAAGGTCTGAAAATTATGAGCATTCTATTGCACAGATTGTTAAAATAGAGTGCAGTAATGACACACACATGCTTTGGGCAAGAGCTTACTTTGATCTGTTTTAATAAGGTTTTCTCTTTTAACAGTAAGGATAGTGTCACATGGGTGACAAACAAAAAGCCAGATCCTTCAGTATAGACACACTTTGAGGATGGCTACAGTGTTTCCCCCATGAGTTAATGAATGTCATCAATGATTCCTTATTCCAGTTTATTTCAATCGGCTGATTTATTAGCAAGCATTTGCTCAACTGTGCAATCATTTCAGTCACTGGAAAGCTGCAGGGGGCTACATTCATCAGCATCTACACTTGTTCTAATGCCGGGTCTCTAGGATCGCTACTGAACAAGTCATCATATATTAATCTTAGTCTGTGCCTAATTACATTTTAAACCAAAATTATGGTGTAGCATAGCACTCAATTAGCAATTAGTTTTGATCTTAGTTACACAGTTTATGACCTAGTGGATATTCCAAAAACTCACTGCCCTCAAAGTGAAGAACCATTTCCACTGCTTCAAGTGAAAGTTCAGTCTAAAGGGGTGGCCTTTCTATGTCACCTTGCAAGCATCTTTGTTCCAGTGAAAACAACCCTACTTTTATAGTTTATCCTCATAGTTTCCATTTTCTATTCATGCAACTAGTTTAGATGCACATTTTTTGCACTCTTCCCAGCTCATATCATATCCTCAACTTGAGTACTCCATGTGAGGCCTTACCAGGGCAAAATTATGTTTTCATTGTTGAGTTAATGCCAGACAGCACTTGATTTGCTTTAGTAGCCACTGAGTGACAATGCCTATAGTTATATATTGTTATCCACAAAAATCTCCAAATCCACTCCAAATTAAGTATACCTCTACTTTCATTGAACCTCATTTGTAGTGATGGACAAATTTCTCCTGTTCTCCTGTGAAATTTGCAAATTTTGCGCAAAATTCTCGTAAATCGTGAAACGTCGAAAAATTCACAGGTAAATTGTGAAATCAGAAAGTTTCACGAAAAAATCTGGAAATTCTGACATTTTCATGAAAAATTGGAAATTGACGCCCGCGCCAAGCTGACGCTGGCATTAAAGTCAATGGGCATCCAAATAGTGTTGATGTGCGCCGATTTTGATGTGAATGAATTTTCGGATGTGCGGCCAAAAAATTTTGCGGGAGATTCACGAATTTATTTGCCGGTGGCAAAATGCGGATTTGTGCCAGGCAAATTTATTCGCTGATCACTACTCATTTGCCATTTTTTTACCCAGTTCTTCAAATTTGGTTAAATATCTCTGCAGATTGGCATTAACATGCATGGTAGTTAAAGTTTTGCACAATTTAGAATCATCAGCAAAAAAAGAGATGGAATTTAACATGCCCAACAATAAAAAAGTTAAAAAGTGAATAACAAAACACAGACCCCTGCAGTACTGCAGTAGTCCATAGCACTCAACTAGCAATTAGTTTAGATCAGTCTCATACCAGATATTGAAAGCAAAGATCTGATTAGTTACTATGGACAACTGCTTTGGTGCAATTTAGCACATATCTTTCTAAATCAGCCCCATTGTTCGACAATGTCTATAAATAGTGTTAAATGCTATTTTAGGATTACACATCAATGATATGTTCATGTTTTCATTTTTAAGATGCTGATGATAAAACATACTCTACTTGAGCACTGTAAAGGAGAGAATATTTCAAAGCATCTTATACATTATTATACATTGTTAAACAGAATCAAGTTATATTTTATCATTGCATCCTTGCCTAATACCGTAATCAAATCAAGTTGTGGTTACTTCTGTGGTAGATAAATGCCTGATCAATTATCCATCTTATTATGAAGTTGTTTTTTATACATATGTGTGTGTGTGTGATACTCCCTGTTAACACGTGCCTGCTAAAGACGTGAAAAGTTATTGAGTAAATAATTCTTTTGCACAGGTATTATCTTTATATAGAAATGAAAACCAAACCACTGATAACTATGGGGATTGTATCATGCTAGTATTGAACAGCACTTGAAAACAGTAACCTACTTTATGATAAATGGACTGAAGTGACCAGAAATGTTGCTTTGCGATCTCTTACATATGACTTGAATTGCTATAAAGGAGGTTTTAATGTCACTGTTTGCCCATCCTGTTCAGTATTCTTTATCACATGGATTGAAGCTCCACTGAAGTGTGGTTAATGAAAAACATTCACTTGGCATCTATAGGAATGGACAGTGCTGATTAGTGATGGGCGAATTTATTCGCCAGGCGCGAATTCGCGGCGAATTTGCGCGATTCGCCGCTAGGCAATAAATTCGCCAGCGTCAAAAAAACAGGCACCGGCGTAAAAAAAAACGGGCGCCGGCGTCAAAAACGAGACACCGACGCCATTTCGCGAATTTTCCGCCGTTTCCACATTTTCCGCGGAAGCGAAACGCCGCAAATTCGCCCATCACTAGTGCTGATTACCACTTGATAAAGTCGTCATCAGCTCCTACTTAAACTCTACTTTTATAGGTTTAATCCACAGTTGTTTTTCACTTTGCTTCAAGTTTGTAATAAAATAAAGATATATGTGTATTTCTTGAATATAAAGTATCGGAGTGGTAGCATTATATTGATATTCTTTCCTTTCAACCTTGGCTCAAAAATCTACACATTTACTGGAAATTATCATTGTTGAAATTAGGCTTTACCAGCCAATTAATGATTGTTCTACAATTTCAAATGGCAAAAATGCATATTATAAATATTTCCATTTTGTCCATATTATCGGTAAGGCATTTCACTACTAACTATTATAAATCTGCCTTTCAATTTATGATACAACATTCTGGTTTTAAACATATGAATCAGAAAAGCAGCAGTTAGTCCTTTGGTACATGGTTCTCTCGTTGAGAACCTCAAACCTCGTCAAGAAGCCATTGGTTATCTGCAACTGCTTCAAATAAAGAAGCTGGGATAGAAACACTTACGACTTTATTTTTGATCAGTGTGTCCACCTTTTATTGCCAGTACAGGTATTGGATCTCTATTATCAAGAATGCTTGGGAGTTGTGTTTTTTTGGATAAGGGAAATGCTGTATGTGAATGTATTCTACTCTTCTTAGCATGAAAAAAGCAAACAGAAAGTGAAAAATTCAACAAAATTGAAAACAACAGATCAAAATAGTATCAGGCCCAGATTTTGGCCTTGGGGTGTCCCTGGGTTGCAGAGTAAGAGCGAACAACACCCTTGTGGACACTCACCACCCACCCCTGCACACGAGCATGTGCCGGAGCACTGGGGAGTACACGTCTCCAGTGCTGTCTAGTTTGCAGCTGGGTGGCATGATGCTCCTAAAATCTTGCAGGTCCAGCCTTTGTGGCTCACCACAAATCTGGGACTGAGCAATATGCAATATGTAATTTTTCTCTTTTATCATGGAATTCACATATAAATAATGATGCCTCCTTTCATGTAGCAATTAAAATGTTATTAGTTAAAAAAAACAGTGCTGACAAGAATATTTAATTTTGATAAAATGTACTGCTTGCATAATAATTGCATAATAATATTTCCTGGTGGTGATTTTATTGCTGTATCAGCTTCTTTCCAGTCTATATAATCGAAACAACCGTATCATGCTTTATGGCTGGGATTAGACATGAGATCCAAGGCAAGAACAGTGACATTCCCTAAGAAAAATATTTTTGTTGTGGGCGTCTCACTGCTGTATCTGCTTACTGCCCGTCGAAAACAAATCAAATGACTGAAGGCAAAAACAGCTGCACTGTAGACTGAATGGAATATACAGAATAAATGTGCAGAAGACTTAATACAGTAGAAAATCATGGCATGGATAGAAATGTTAGTTGAAGTAGAGCAAAAAAGTACTTTCTGAACTATAACATCAAAGGAAGAATCAATAGCTAAAGTAAGATAAAACAAAATAAAACTAGTTAAACCTCAGAAAAATATATTATCGGGTGATGAAATGAGGAAATGATGCAGCCGGGAAGGATGACAACTTTCAGACCTCTCCAGCCTTCAATGTGTTAATAATTGCATGTAGCAAGCCACTTATGCATTGTCGTTGATTTTCCAATTCAAAGACCACACACACACGCACACACAAAATATCTCCTCAACAATTAAATGATGCTCCCAGAAGAAAATCGATAATGAGGTATCTGTGCCTGCTGCACCTGTAACAATTACTGCCGTTGTATGAATGGACTCGCCGAGTGTACCTCCTGTTCTCCTGTAATTGTTATGTTTTCAACTTACTTCAAAGATGAGCTTGCCAGAATTATTTGTTCCACAACCGCGGCTCCTAAAGAAAGATGCGCTACATAGCTCTCACAATCTGTCATCTCAAGGCCAAACGCTGGATTTTGTTTTGTACTGCCGCTTCATAAAATGACACAAAACGAGCTGTCCTTGTGCCGCCTGCAATACATATGTTTTTAACTTTGTTTAAAAAGTTTCAAGGGAATGCAAAAAAGCAAACCATAATAGCTATCAAGGGACAATTTCACAAAATTTCTGATGGCGTTTAAGAAATCTAAAAATGTTTCATGAAACATTTGACCTTTTGCTACAATGTTCACCTTATTTATAGTTTTTTTTTACTTTTTATAAATTTTATAGTATAATATTCCATATATGTCTATTTATGGTTTTTAAATATATTTTTTTCTGCTTCAGAATACTAAAAGCAGATTTTATGCTTTAGAAAACTATGGGTAGTGATAGTAGTCAATGGGTTTCTGAATAATTTTTATGCATGCGACAATTTTGACGCCCAACAAATTTTTTTTGTCGCAGGGAATTTTTCAAAGGTGAATTTTTGCAGCAGTTTCTCGAAAACATTCTCATTTGCATTTCCGATTTTCACAAATTTTTCATGATTTTTGCATTCGGAGTTTAGTAAATAATCCCCTTAGGGTAAACCCCTACATTACAGATTTTCCATTTCCTTAAAGCAGCCCTGCCCAAAATGCTGTTTTACAAATGAAGGGGATTTTGGTCACTGTTTATAAACTTTCTGCGCTCTGCACTAAAACATATCCAAGTACAACAACAAATATCTCTGGCAGCTAATTGAACTTGCACTAAACCGTGCTAAACCATGTGTCCACCAAAGCTAATGCATTAATATCGAATGAAGTGCAAGATAAGCAGGAATGCCAACCATGCTACCAACATAATCCTTTCATGTCCAAATAAATTGTAGTTTATCTGCAACATTTAGCCAGAAGAAGGAGGTGTTTGCCTTCCTATTTATACATGATATGCTGCTTATTTTTATCAGACGTTATACATAATCTTAACCACACCTTCTGTGAGATTTAACATAAATTTGAATATTCTATTTAAATAATTCTTTTTGAGAAGCCACCTTTCTGCTTCAGAACCTGACCCTGTGCTAACGCAGCTCTGAATTTTTTTTAAAAAAACTGATGATGTATTACATAGTACAGTTATAGAATGAGTACTGTTTTCTGGTAGCTGCCAAATAGTTATTCATATATACTGTGATCTGCTTATGTTGGCAGTCACATTTGAGAAATGTCATGTCTTGTACACAAGATACACAATTTCCATCGCACTGTCTTCTATATTTTATTAGCTCAGCTAGTTTATACATATACAAACATATTATAAGATATTCCTTTACATTAAAATGTCACTTTATCACAACTTAGCTATTTTGCTGTACAACAGCTACAACTAATAATACAGTCTCGGCTAAGCCTTGACATGTTAACACCAATATTTGCTCTTATTAGATATATCCGCACAGAGTTAGATATGGATATTGGAGTCATTCTTGGATGAAGTACTGTAAAAGTTACATAGTTAAATTGGGTTGAAAAAAGACAAAGTCCATCAAGTTCAACCCCTCCAAATGAAAACCCAGCATCCATACACACACCCCTCCCTACTTTTAATTAAATTCTATCTACCTATACTAACTATAGAGCTTAGTATCACAATAGCCTTTGATATAATGGCTGTCCAAAAAATCATCCAAGCCATTCTTAAAGGCATTAACAGAATCAGCCATCACAACATCACCCGGCAGTGCATTCCACAACCTCACTGTCCTGACTGTGAAGAACCCCCTACGTTGCTTCAAATGAAAGTTCTTTTCTTCTAGTCTAAAGGGGTGGCCTCTGGTACGGTGATCCACTTTATGGATAAAAAGGTCCCCTGCTATTTGTCTATAATGTCCTCTAATGTACTTGTAAAGTGTAATCATGTCCCCTCGCAAGCGCCTTTTTTCCAGAGAAAACAACCCCAACCTTGAAAGTCTACCCTCATAATTTAAGTCTTCCATCCCTCTAACCAAATTAGTTGCACGTCTCTGCACTCTCTCCAGCTCATTTATATCCCTCTTAAGGACTGGAGTCTCAATTCTTTCTGGTATGCTGATAGTTTGCTTGGTGCTTCTGCACCTTGCACCGACAAGCTTGCACTGGAGCTTTGTGTGTGCAGAAAATCTCCCCCCCCTCAGTCTTTGTTCCATGGTCAGTCTGCAAGGGAGCAACCTATGAACTACCGCCTGCTGCAATGAACATGTTATTTGTAGTGCCTATTTCTACTCTACTGTATGTACTACAATCTCTGCTCAAGGGCCATTTAGTTCAAACTATATATCCTAAAGATACAACCAAATCACCCGGACAACGTTTTCATCTGCTTTTCAATTTGAGATTCTGAATCATTTTCATAATGTTATTTTCACTAGTTTCTGCAAAGACTTTGTATGTTCTCCCTGTCTGGTGGGTATTCTCCAGGTACTCTGGTTTCCTCCCACACTCCAAAAACATACAGGCAGGTTAATTTGTTCCTGATAAAATTGACCTTATTGTGTGTGAATGTGATAGGGAGCTCCACAAGGGCTGGGTCTGGTAGCAAAGACATATATCCTGTATAGTACTATGTAAGCTATATAAATACCGAAAAATAAAAGTTTCTGTAGAATACATACACAATAACAGAATAACTAGCTTTATATTTTTGCCAAGTTATGATGTTTTATTATTATTTTATTTGATTATTATTTAACATAAATGGAAAAAAATAGCCAAATTAAGCAACAACAAAAGTGTTTTAGTTAAAAAAGGACTTCATTCTTTCCATGTCCACTACTGTGCATTAGTCTTCTACATGGACTGGCTCTCCGCTTTCTAGAAAGTAACTGCTACCATTCGATACAGAAATACTTTACATGTATTGGGTATCTATTAATCAGTTCACTTGTCTATCTCTAGGAATTCATCTTGGGAAAATAGTATTTAAGAAGCACTACAAAAATATACATAAATATAGACATATTTATATTTATAAACATCGATTCTTGGTGCAAAGTCCACAGAAAAAGATCTTGCGCGGGTTGACCATTAACTTGACTGAATGACCAAAAAGAACGATTTCAGAATCAAAAATTCATTTTATACACAACTAAAACCCTGTTAGTTAACAATGGGGGTGAACTCCAGACTTCAAGAACTTACAGATTTACAAAAAGGTCTTGTTTAGTGTTATACAAAACATTTGCCTTTATACTTGTTGTACAGGGCTAAAGAACACATTCACTTTGATACATCACGATGATGATTGATTCTGGCACAAAAAACACAGGCTACTTAAGTGTACAGAGATCTCTGCTGTTTTTTTGTCCAGTACAATGAAATTGCTTCTTCAAAAGTCAAAACATGAAACAAAGCAGCATTAGCATTCCTTCTGGTTCCAGTTACCCAGCATGGATGAAACAGTTTAAACATACAAGGAAAGTACTCTTATTATATAAGAGAAACTATTAACCTACAATATCTATACATCTAATCTAGCGTAATATGCTTTAATGTCACACAAAAAAAGGATTTAAAAATGAATTCAGTTTGTAATAGAAGCATCTCACCAAGGGGTTGTGTATCAAAGTCTTCTGGCTGGAAAAGTAAAGGAAGAAAAGCCGCGTTAAGTTTTTAAAGTTTCGCAAAGGCTACATTCCCAAAGGATAAAAAAGTAGTTCTGCTTTTAATAAATACAGACCAGTGATGTCATCTTTATGTTCCAGCTTTTTGCCAGATGGCTAACAAGAGGCTGGTGATTTATATGTACAATTAAATAAATTAATATATATATAAGAATGGTGACTCTTTCAGTCAGTCAACAAACTCCAAGCTGTAGATTCATGGGTTCTAATTATAACAGTATATGGAATTCCATTTACCAGAACACCAGCGCTCGTTCCATGCTCACCAACCAAGAACTTTTTTCCCAAAATGTTTTCTAAAAATGTTAATTACTCAGCCTGAAGTACAGACAACTGAATAGCTTCTCATACCCTTATTTTAGCTAGAAAATAACATGCTACCAATGCAAAGTAAGAACTATACACAATGACTATGGGTAGGATAACCTATTTTGTTTTTTTCTGCGAAACTGCGGCGAAAATTTGTCGGCATCAAAAAAAATTTGGAATAGTCAGAATAGTTGCGTGCATAAAAACTCAATTATTGGTCGCCCATTGAATTTAATGCATTTGGACAAAAAAGGCACGCGTCAAATTGTCAGGGGCGTCAAAATTGTCACAGCCGTCAAAATTTGGGTTTTCTTTGGAAATTTTTTGGCGAATCGAAATGGGAGAAATTTGCCCATCACTAATTGTTACAAATGCAACACCATATTAAAATGTGCTAATTCTTCTCTATTAAAACATCTAGATGCTTCCAACTCCAGTTCAAAACACTTCTAAATGAAACTTAAGAAGAATTCTTCACCTTCTGCCATTTCTTTCTTGTTACCTCTCTGCAGCTAAATGGAATATATTGATGATAAATGAATAATTACCAATAGATTATAATTTCTCTTTCAGACACTCAGTATTATATAGTGCAGACTCGCCAATAATAACATTGGGTCAAGGTGCACATGCCCTAGACCTACAGAGTATGCTTCTTAAAGACAATTTTGGATTCTAGGATGGCATATAAACTGGACTACATCAATTAAAAGAGTGCAAAAAAGGGGCATTTTGTGTCTCTGCACATAATATAACCTATACAGTGAGGTTTATATGCAATGATTCATCATTTACAATGTAGTTGTCTAATTTATTTCTACAAAATTGTTATAATTTTGAAGAATAGTCATGGCACATTTGATATAATTTGGGACATCTATGCTCAGTGGATACCCCCCCTTCTTCTTATTTGACTTCACAGTAAAACACCCATAAATGTAATCGGCCAATAAACCTACCTGTATTTTTCAATATTTTGAAGTGTAGAAAACCAGGGCACTGAGAGAAAACATGTATAGATGAGAAGAGAACATACTTTATAATAGCTTTGCAGACAGAAACTGCAAATAACAGCTACAGTATTGAACTACAAAAAACACTGTGACTCCAATTGTACCCTATGACGCAGTACAGTTATTGCAACAGATAATTACACTTATGTAATATTTTCTGCTATTGTAAAAGCAGCTATGACCCATTAAGACATCCGACATTATGGCTGGCTGCCACTAAGCCTGATACATTGGAAAAAAGCAAAATACAAACTTTCTTGTTATACATCAATATTCTTAAACAGTCTGGCTCTTGAACTTGTGTCGGCGCAGATATGCAGCCTGCTCCATTGCAAACATTGGAGAGAAAACATATAGGAAATTACAATGGGTAAGATTTTGCTTGGCAAGTTTAAATTCTCTGTTTTAAACATTGGATGCTTATATCTTATTGTAATATTTGTTTTGTAAATGATAGGAGAGACTGCATTTTGCTGCAAAGTGTACTGGAACTGTAAAAACCTTTAATATTAGCAGTTACAGTATATGCGTCAGTAAGAATGGGGCTATTGAGAGTGAATATATGCTTGCACAAACCGAACAAACAAATGTGCATGGAGCAGCAATTGGGGCCCACAGATGGTACAATATACACAACCAGCAGATTTGTATGGAGATTACATAAGATAGAACAGCATTAAGAAGTGCAAATACTATGGGTGAATTCATCATAGTAAGGCATATTCTCCTTTAGGATCGTTTATATCTAAAATATCTGCCATAAAGCAAGATACGGCTTCTGCTGTGAAACAGAAAAGTCACAAGAAATAATTATATTGCCAATAAGTGTCTTTACGTCCAGTTGTCATGGTTGACTCTTAGCTCATTCTTTACACAAAAGCTGTGAATAACCTATAAAAATGTATCTTTACAGCTCAATAATATCACAATAAGACTTGAGTACTGTATTATGAAAACATGTACAATATATTATAAATAAGAAAACTTTTTTAAGTTTATGATTATATTACAAGAATATTTAAATGTATTACCTGCATAAAAGCATTTAGCCTGTTGTGTTTGCTACACTATCTATGATATTCTAAACTGATTTAATGAGACAAAAACTCAGTTAGTAGAATTATAGGTTCTAGAATAAAGGTATGTGAGAACGTAATTGTAATTGGTTACTCTTTACACATACAGTACATTAGCAGACATTAAAGACAGATAGTGGGGGATCTATCATCACATAGATCAAGAGTCCATCCCTTTATATGTTAGGAACAGGACTTGCACTTGAAGCAGCATAAATTATTCTTTACTTGGTATGACTTATTGGACAAGCATTATATTCAAAGCTACAGCAATCTTAAGATCTATAGCTTGTTTAATGGCGTTATAAGTAGAATATATACTTATATATATATATACTGTATACATACAGTGAAACCTCAATTTTAAGTACCCCGATTTTACGTTTCCCCGCATTTTACATTTTTTTATTTGTGGTCCCACCGATTTATAATGCATTTCAATAGCTGCATTTCCCTGATTTTAAGTAATGTTTTCCTGGATTTTACATCATACGGTAATTTTGTTCTGATGTTCCCAAAAAACTGCTTTTATTCCTCTATGAATGTTATTATTTGTGAAATAAAAAGGTTTAAAATACTAACCAGATGTATATTTTGCCATAGTTCTGCCTGTAAATGGTCACTTCCAAATAGTCTGTCCCTATTACAGTCCTGCACCAATCACTTATTGCTTTAGGTTGTGTATATGACAGAAAAGCCTTGTACATGCCCCCTATAGTGTAACATTAATGCTGCAATACGTAACCCTTGTTATTAACACCGTAAATATTGTATCTCAACGTAAAACAGACTCCTGTGCTTATATCCTTTCATTACGTGAAGAAAAAGTTACTTTTTTTTACTTACACATTTCCTGTTTTTACATTTTCCTGAATTTTACATACTTTTTTCCTGGTCCCCTGAAAAACTTAAAATGGAGGTTATACTGTATATATATATATATATATATATATATATATATATATATATATATATATATATATATATATATATGTATGTATATATATATATATATATATATATATATATATATATGTATGTATGTATGTATATATATATATATATATATATATATATATATATATATAACAAAGGGAAAGTTGTGCTCACCACTAATTTTGAAAACCATTAGGCTGGGGTGCAATGAGGCTGTGACCACAAAATACATATAGACAAATACAAGAGTCCTCTGCACTCAACCCATTATCAATATATGTAAAGGGGAAGGAAACCTAGTCGGCGCAAACCCCCCACCCCCCCTCCCGTTTGTTGCCCACCCTCCCTCCTCCCCCCTGGCCTACCCGTCCAGCTGGGAAAATGCCCCTAACATGTTACTTACCCTTCTGCGCAGGTCCAGTCCAGGGAGTTCACTGACGACATCTTCTTCCACGCGATCTTCTTCCTGCTGTGAACGGCGTTTTAGCGCATGCACAGTAGGATCATTTCGCCGGTACGGATCTACTGCGCATGCGCCAAAAGTCACGCGCATGCGCAGTAGATCGTACCGGCGAAATGATCCTACTGCGCATGCGCCGTTAAAAGCAGGAAGAAGATCGCGTGGAAGAAGATGTCGTCGGTGAACTCCCTGGACTGGACCTGCGCAGAAGGGTAAGTAACAAGTTAGGGGCATTTGCCCAGCGGGACGGGTAGGCCCGGGGGGAGGAGGGAGGGTGGGCAACAAATGGGAGGGGGTGGGGGGTTTGCGCTGACTAGGTTTCCTTCCCCTTTAAGACAGAGACATTTTGTGCATACTGCTACTGAAAAATGCCTTACCCTTTAAACAAAACAGGGATTGTTTGTCCATATATTGCAATATATTTAAGCTGGCCAACTACGTCAAAGTCATCCCATATCTGGCCAGTCCTATGCTCAGTTTTCATCTGATTCATTAAGAATTCTATTGCTTCATTATACATTTTACAAAGGGACTAAGTTTTACCTGCAACTTACTTGCTGCTTTCAAAGTAAAACTCCCAAACTTGGCTGCTTTTTATTAGACACCAGTGGGATCACTCTTGTATTTGTCTATATGTATTTGTCTATATGTATTTTGTGGTCACTACCTCATTGCACCCCCGCCTAATGGTTTTAAAAATTAGTGGTGATCACAACTTTCCCTTGTTTGTTATAGTTTATACAGGAGCAGTGACCAGCTCCATGTTGTAGCTCCCACCTTTCCCAGCTATAGTCAGGTGATCCCACTGGTGTCTAATAAAAGGGCAGCCAAGTTTGGGAGTTTTACTTTGAAAGCAGCAAGTAAGTTGCAGGTAAAACTTAGTCCCTGTGTAAAATGTATAATGAAGCAATAGAATTCTTAATGAATCAGATGAAAATTGAGCATTTTAAGAGCCTGAAGGTCTGTATGTCACTCACTTAACACAAGTAGTTAAAAAAACATAACTTGAAGAGGCAATTTTTAATTATATAAACACAATATAATAATATTTATGTAATGGCTAATAACTGTAGCTTAAGAGAGGGGAACATTTCCTTCCCCAGGACCAAAAATATCAGTATCATAAAGGGATAGCATTAAGACATATCTCAAGTAAAAAAATAAGAGTTAGAAAATATTTGAGATGGATAATGTGGAAATGATATCCTGTTAGCTTTTCAATTGCAGCAATAACCAGAAAAAAATTGTACTCTCTCTGAACAAGAGCATAAAAGTAAAGATGTGAAAATAGAATAAATGAATTACATTCAGGACACAATGGGGCATCAGTTTTCTAAAGTATATTGCTCTGCAGGACATTACTGCAAATGAAAACCATGTATAAAATAAAAGGCATTTTCTATATTTTACAAATTTTAATGTATAAAAGAAATGCCACCACAGACAGTGCAACACACTAACAGCGGTATGTCTATATTTCGAATCCATATAAAAGGGGGGTATAACCTGGTTTAGCTATCAATAATGGGATGTTTCATTATGGGATGCCCATGCATTTATTTTGAATTAAGAGATCAGTAGTAAAAGCTTATGAAAGGCTTCATAAATATAATTGATAGGCTTTTTGTAGCACTCTTGCAATAATGCCACAGCAATGCAATGGCTACATTTCCTTAGACTTATCAAGCACCCTTACAGTAACTGCGTATTAGACCAAAACTTATATGAATGCCAGATATTCTAAATTAACAAGGAAACTTCAGTGGATTATTCTGTATTCAGTATTGTTGCATCATCTTTACAGTTTCTCATAGACAAGTACATGGTAGCAGCAACAGCTGATTACATTTGTTTCTCAGTATTATACTAATATTTTATTAGTATACAGTACCTCTTGGGTGCACCAGCCATCTTGGTATCTTGGTAGCTGTACAGAGATGGCACCCCAAGTATAGAATATGGTGCCCATGGAATACTGTTCTTACTCGACTCATTGCAGGTGAAATCTTTACTCAATACTCAGGTAACATCTCATGCAGTTACCTGTCTTGAACCACCAGCCTACAAATTCCATGTAATATCATACAACTGAAACTTACAATTGCAATGCAGAAAAAAAACCAATTAGGTAAAAATGGGATATACATTTTAATTTATGTGTTCATTCACACATTTCCATGGGTAAGGTATATTCTTCTGTGATGCATATTAGGGTTCATATGCAACAGCTCTGGTATGAGTTTATGGGACAGATTTATTAAGGTTAAATTTGATTTTGAATTTTTGAATTTTTTTTTGTGTCAAAAATTACAAATTCAAATTTAAAAGCACCAACTAGGATGTAAATTAAAATGTGAGATTTATCACACCTCGACCATGGAAATAGTTCTAATACGAATAATCGCCACCGAAAATCTGCCGAGTTCATTTACAAGTCAATGGCAGAGGTCTGTTGAACCATTTGAATATGTTAATTGCCTTCCTGACATTCAAGGTTTTTTTTAGAAGAAAACCCCGATTCGAATTACATTCAGATTATTGGGTCGGGATTATTCTATCGAATATCAGATGTTCGAGTTTTTTTTATAAATAACTTCCCATTCGAGTTGTGAGAACATTCGAATTTGAGTAAAAATAACTTCAAATAAATTCGAAATTCGACCTTTGATAAATAGCCCCTTAAATGTATTATTGCATACTTCTTAATGCAGCAATAAAGTATAAGCATAGGGGGCATGCACTGATATTCTTACAAGGAGAACAGATTTAAAGCACTGCATAAAATGTAAATGTTATATAAATAAGGGAAAACAGCAATAATAAATGCAATAAATGTTAAATTGGTGTAGCTGATTAAACATAATATAAACCAATGATGATTTACACATTTTGTTCTGGAAAATTAACAATATTTCTAAGTGTAGACCACATCCCATCTACTATCCAGCATGCAGTTTACTACTTTCTAGTGATGGGCGAATTTATTTGCCAGGCGCGAATTCGTGGCAAATTTGCGCGATTCGCCGCCAGCGAATAAATTCGCAAAACGCCCACGAAAATTCGCGGAAAAAATTCGCCGAAATTCGTTTCGCGAATTTTTCGCCGTTTTGCAAATTTCGCACGAATATGAGGGATTATATCCGTAATATCCAGCAGATCTAACTTTATAATAGAAGTAATATCTGCAAAACAGAGAAAATTCACGAAATGCGTTGAAGTCAATGTGCGTCCAAATAATTTTGACGCTGGCAATTTTCATGCACGCAACATTTTTTTTGTCAGGGTGGATTTTTAAGTGGCGAATTTTCACCACAGTTTCCTGAAAACATTCGCAGGTACAGAAATGCGAAAATTCACAGCAAATCTATTCCTGTCTAATTTATTTGCCCATCACTAGTATCAATGTATCAAGTTCTCCTTGCAAGTCAAGTGATGACATCAAAATGCTTGTCTGAAGAACTGCACTTCTTAAAGAAGATCTTGCATGTGCTTCAAAATCATCTTTTTTGAAGATCTGGAAAGACAGTTTCTCAACAAGAAAATGACTATATATTCTATAACAATACAGCACCACCTCATGTATTAAACTCCTCAGGGATATGGTTTTGTGTAAATAGGAGTCATATATATTTTACAGCCGTAGTCCATTGATGCTGCTGAAGGTGATTATGCCTAGTTTGCATTTAAACACGCAGTTTAAAATGCCAGCATTACAAGGAAATAAAATTGTATGAATTCCTGACATTTTCCATTTGTAACTCAAACACATGAAAAAAAAAATCTTAAATACCAAACTAAACACATATGGGGGAAAGGTAACAAAGTTGTAAACAGAAATAAAAATCACTTAAATAAGAACACAAATTTGTATTCCATAATGTAATATCCTCTTCAGATTTTTTTTTGGAGCAAATATATACAGTATATACAGTATGTGTATATATATATATATATATATATATATATATATACATAAACGATATAAACAATATATTAAATACACCACACGCAGTTGAAAATGATACAATTTGCACCCAAAAAAAAAGGATTTTGCGATCTCACTAAAGCTAAATACAATTTGCCCAAGGGTCAAATTGTTCCACAAAAATAAAATTGTTCATTACTTTTATATTAATAACTTTTATTACATTTCCACCAATAGAGTATAGCAGGGGATAAATTTGTAGCACCATTGCATATTTCACTGCTGATTTCCAAATTCCTTATGGCGTGCATGGTAACTATGGAACTATGGCCATTTTTTTTAAATGTGAGTTTCCGTATTTCTTTGCTGATTTATTCAGGTATGTATCTAACATATTTATGCCTTAAAAAACTTTTATTATCATATAGATATATATGTTTTCCAAATAGGAAAATAGACAATTATTTATACTATCCTCAAACTACCTGGAATTATTTCAAATGTTCTGTGGCGACAATTGATCCAGTAAGCAAAGACCGAAAGAGCATATACAGTATATTTATTTCTACATAAATATGTATGTATCTTTTTAGGTAATATCTGCTGAGATAGTTATATACAAAAAAAAATTATGTTATATAGTCATCGGACATGTATCAGCTTTACATCGTCAAACACAAATTTTATGATGTGAAATTCTAACTTTAAATGCCACTAGGGAGTGCCAAATCACTGTATTATATTGATACATTACTGCAAGTTCCAAATGACAAGTATTTATAATAGATTAAAACAAGTGTCATCTCACCCTTACTTACAGTTACCTAATTCAGATTAAAACAAGTACAGGCAGTCCCCAGGTTACGAGATAGGGTTTGTAGGTTTGTTCTTAAGTTGAATTTGTATGTAAATTGAAACTTATACATTTACTTATTAAATGCAACTTAGACAGATATTTGTCTTACAGGTAAACTATACCCAACAGACAATGTAGGTCTCTATAAAAAGATATTGCAAAAAACAGCTCATATGTAAAACCCTGCTTCATGTAAATAAACCATTTCCATAATAATATAATTTTCTATTAGTATGTGCCATTGGGTAATCATAACTAGAAAACGTCCATTTTAAAAAATAAGGCCTGCCCCCCGGGATCGTATGATTCACTGTGCACACAAACATAAACTAATTATACTTCTTAGGTCACATGAGCCAATTAACAGACAGAGTTGTGTCTTTTGCTTCCACACTTCTTCCTGTTACAGTTAGAGCTGCAGTATTTCTGGTCAGGTGATCTCTGAGGCAGCACACAGACCATCACGAAATGGTGGCTCAAGGCAAGAGATATTTACTTAAATATATGTACCAGTTTGGTAAGATTTTTTAATATGCCACTTAATAAGATATAAACTATATGTTGCTTAAGTATTCATTTTGGGGGTAAAGTTTTCCTTTAACATAGTATTTATTTTTACCTTTCTGTGCTCTGTAGTAGACAGCACATGCCAGAGGGGATTGGGGCAGGTGGGTTATTAAAGCTCAATGCTAATAAAGGCCAAGCAAACCACAGTGCATTACTGTAATAGCCTCTATATGTAAGTATGAGTTGTACGTAAGTTAGATGTTTGTAACCCAGGGACTGCCTGTAATACATTATGTTCAGTTACAGTGGCATTAAGTAGGTTGCACTGGGAAGTTAGAATCATCTTTTGAAAGCTGGTGTATCCATTCCTCAATTCCAAAAGACCCTTTCATTAAATTGTTAGGCATAAAAACAGAGGCACTAAGTAATACTCTATTCCACCATTATGACAGTGGCTAAACGAATAATAACAAGGGCATGGAAAATTAAGCAAATTCCATTAGACCCAGTCAAGAACAAAATAGATTCAATTATGTCCCAAGAGAAAATAACTAGTATTCTACTTGACACACACAAGAAATGTTTATTAACCTGAAATCCTTAGTTTAGATATAGATATGGGCCCGATTCTCGTGACGTCCTTCTTTCTGTATAGCAGTAAATTTAATAAGCAATAAACAGGTAGTTGCAGACATTTCATCGGTTTTATTTAATGAGATAATGTGACTTGATCATACATGGAAATTTTGTTTCAAATAATTTGCTGTTTTCACCTTTGAGTAACTATAAGGAACAGATATCTAGACTGCAAAACTGTCCAATCTTGTAATATTTTTGGTGAGGAAACCCTGTACAATTATTTTGTAACAGGTGTATGAATGTATTTCTGGATGGAAATAACAGCTTGTACACTCAGGGGCACATTTACTAAGGGTTGAATATCGAGGGTTAATAAACCCTCGAATTCGATCCTCGAATTAAAATCCTACGAATTCGAATATTGAATTCAAAGGAATTACCGCAAATCGTACGATCGATCGATCGAAGGAAAAATCATTCGATCAAACGTTTCGAAGGATTTTAATCAATCGATCGAAGGATTTTTCTTAGATGAAAAAAACCTTAGAAAACTGATGGGGAAGGTCCCCATAGGCTAACATTGTACCTCGGTAGGTTTAAACTGGCAAAGTATGTAGTCTAAGTATTTTTTAAAGAGACAATACTTCGACTATCGAATGGTCGAATGGTGGAACTATTTTTAGTTCGAAACGTTCGAATCGTAGTCGAAGGTCGTAGTAGCCTATTCGATGGTCGATGTACCCAAAAAAATGCTTCAAAATTCTACGTTTTTTTACGTCGAATCCTTTACTCGAGCTTAGTAAATGTGCCCCTCAGTCTTTAAAAAAAAAAAAAAAAATTTCAATATAGTCAAAAATTGTTATCTATAAAGGCTGGAGTGATTGAATGTCTTACATAATAGCCAGAACACTACTTCCTGCTTTGCAACTATCTTGGTTTTCAGTGATTGGTTACCAGGCAGTAATCAATCAGTGACTTGAGGGGGGGCACATGGGTCATATTTTGCTTTTGAATCTGAGCTGAATGCTGAGGATCAATTGCAAACTCACTGAACAGTTATGTCCCATGTGCCCCCCCCCTTAAAGTCACCGAGTTAATCAGAGATACAGAGCTGAAAAGCAGGAAGTTCCTCACGAAGTATTCCACCTCAAAGGTAGTAAATTACCCTGAAATGCTTTTTAAAAAGGACAATGAACTCTCACTTTCACAATAAATATGTCCCTCTGTGTCTCTTAATACACAGAGATTGGTATGGTACTAGTTGGCATGTGATATTTATTGTGACTGGACATACTGTACCTATTTCTTGCTGTAGTACAAATGAGCCATTTATGAAAAACCTGCATAAAAAGACTAATTGTCCAGGTTAATTGCCAGTGCTGAAGATTTTTTAGAAGAATTGTGTTGCTGAAACTACAGTGTTTCTAATGAAATCAGTTTGCCTAGGAGATCAAGCTAAATACATATGCATTTATAATGTATGTGTCTTTTATCAGTGACTGTCAGCATTCATTAAATGGGTATCACCCGCTAATAGTAACATTTAGACTTCCCTGGCCTATTTGCTACCTTTAGCAGGAGTAAATATTGACACCTGCTGTCCTTTTAAAAGGAAAAACATATACATGTACATTACATAAAAATAGGGTCATATAACTTGATTTAAAGCATGGTCTACCTTGGTTATCCACATTAAACAATCAGTATCTCCAGTGGCCCCATGTAATTTTTAATAAACATCTTTTTACTTTTTTTTTTAAGTTGACTTTTGTGGCCTTTGTGGAGTGAATTGGTCTTCACCAAGTGTCTGGTTGATCCTGTTTTTCCTTGCTGCTGGAGTATCTGCTCCCTGAGCTGAGGCCTGTGCACCTGGATCACCTCTTATACATGGGGAGATTTCTCAAACAGTGGTCTCCTATGCTCCTTTTTCTTTAATACTGGCATCAGGTCCAAACTGAGAATTAAAATAGGCCCTGGCATTTCAGGTACACAGAAGCCCAATCAGCCCATACAGAGGCCCAAACAGCCCCCACAAGCCCACTAAATACTGACTTTCTATGGCACCGTATAGCAGCCCCTCTGGCATTTGTCAGAACCCACAGATTGCCAATCCAGGCCTGACTGGCATTGTAAAAAGCCCATTGTATTGGCATCAAAGAATAATATGAGGAACTTTTTTTGTTTTTTGCTTGTTGTTGCACATTTGCTTTATATTTTTTTACCATGTTTTCCCCCTATTGGTCCACCATTGGGAAATGCTGAAGGCATACTGTCTGACTAGTTGCTCTATTTTTGTAGACTGGAAATGCTGGACAACCTCACGTATCTCTTGGTACAATACTTGCAAACACTAGTGGGGGCACAATAAGATGCAAGATGTTTCTGGCTGGAAAATATAAGTATATAAGTTTCAACTACTGTTCCTGTTATCAAATTATTTCCATAATAGCACTATGGTCCATGCCAACAGCAGGGAGTGCTCCCAGTCATTTGGCCACCTCTCCAGCTTTAGGTGTTGCAAGTTAGTTTGTCTCTGCGGTTCTCATTTTTTAACTCTTCCCACTCCAACATTTCCCTAGCCCTAATAGGTACTCTGCAATTTATTGCCCATTCAATAGTGAGCAGTTCTAACTTAAAGGATCTCTTATTGTTAGGCTTTTTCTTGGAGGACTTCAGACTGTGACTGACACAAGCTCTTTCACCTTCTGCACTTGAGCAAAGATGGCTCTTAGTCCTTGTAATATGCCATAGCACAATGTAATTAATGGAGGCCAGGATGCAAGCTGAGGCCAGGGCCAAATTAAATTTATCGAAAGCAGCTTGCTGTTAGGGGCCTCAAATCCTGGTGGCCATCCCTCGGGAACATGCTGCTTGTACCACTAATAGTGTCAGCCAACTTAGCAGAGTCCTAGATGTAATGGCTGTAGTAACCAGCCAGGCCCAAAAAGCACCATAGGTACTGATAATTGTAATAAAGCGTGTACCATGGCTTGGTCAAGGGCCACCCTGGCTTCACCAATGACATATATATATAGAGAGAGAGAGAGAGAGATTTGTACATAAGGAACCGCACACCACTATTTTTCATCAAAATAAGTGTTTTATTCGGTACATAGATCCGACGTTTCGGCCCACATTAGGGCCTTTTTCAAGGATGATCCTTGAAAAAGGCCCTAATGTGGGCCGAAACGCCTTGAAAAAGGCCCTAATGTGGGCCGAAACGTCGGATCTATGTACCGAATAAAACACTTATTTTGATGAAAAATAGTGGTGTGCAGTTCCTTATGTACAAATCTCTATATGAATTTTTTGGACCCTGCACCCACAAAGATTATACCAAGTCCGGTCTTCAGAGTGCGGTCGTTTGACACAGAATATATATATATATATATATATATATATATATATATATATATATATATATATATATATATATATATATATATATATATATATATAAATATGTTGACTATGCATTCAAAAGATAATTTTAAACTTGACTTTATACAGTTTAAAAAGAGATTCATGTAGGCTTTTTCCAGCCCTGGTTGAATTATGGGACATTTTGAATTATATATGCTGATCAGTCCGAGTTATTATTGCAAATCCTTTCTGTTCTTTACAGAAATTATATTCACATTGATGTTGCCTAATTGCCAATAAAGTGCCATGCAGGTGTTCAGCCAGAAAGCACTGCAGTTGTACTAGATAGGGGTGCCCAGCCTGCGGCTTTCGAACTGTTGTTGAAATAATACAGTAGGAGTGTGCAGTATCCCTTGGAAATCTAAGCCGTTAATAAATGCACAGAAGGATAGTTCTAGAACAGTTAAATACCTCATTATGAACATGTTATAAGCAAGGACTTCAACACCCAATCACAGCAAAGTCATGGAAAGTTGATTTTCTTATAAGACTGATTTTGTTTTAGAAATGCAGTCAGCGTTATTTTGAATCTACATAAATCTGACTTTAAAAGGAAATGTCCCTGATTCCATTCATCCGACATGTTACGAGCACCTAACATTATTTGCATCTGACATTTTCAGTGTGTATTCTCATTAAAACATAAAGCAAACCAGAATATTTTTCATTGACACAGATTCATATGTTTATTCATTTATTAAAGAGCCCGACTGAAATGTTATTAGAATTTTGCTTTTAATCCTTTCGTCACCGTGGTATAGAGCGGGTTTCACAACTATTAGTACTGAACATTCTCCATTCCTGAAAGTGCAAATAAATAACATTTTGCATCGAAAAATGGTCCGACTCAGGAAATTTCATTATGGATCAATTGATTCAGATTGATCAATAATGATTTTTCAATTTATTATTTTAATTACAGAATTAGTTTGATTGGTTTAGTCTAATCAGTAATCTAATCATTATCAAACTAATATCAATATTGATAAGACTGAATAAAAAACTGTTTTCACTTAATAAATGCCATGCTGCAGGAAGGGAACAGATACATGGGCAACTTAGAGTGAGAATTAGAAAATGTAGTTCCTTAGGATTAGTGCCCAACCCTAAAGTTATGGCAGCCCTGTGACATGTCTCCAAAAATATTTCTACATCCCCTTTTATTGAGAAATATTTCCAGCCCAACCCCATACAAATGAATGGAGAGGGGCGGTATTTCACTCTGCAGGCTGTGGAGATCTCTAAATTAACTCTTTGATAAATATACCCCATGTGTATTGTCTGCTTTACAAGTAACATACTGTTTAGGGACAACCACTGACCAACAGATAATATATATAATTCATTTCTTAAACAACATGCAAGGGTGGAAACAAGCTGGCCATACCCCAATAATTTAAAGTCCAATTGTGATAAAACAGTGTTAATAAAAAGTTAAGATCAAAAATGCTCCAATTGCTGGACAATTTATTCTGTATTTGGAGCATTTTTGATCTTAACTTTTTATTAACACTGTTTCATCACAATTAGACTTTAAATTATTGGGGTTGAAGGGTCAGAATTTAATATGTAAATTATTTGATTGATTACTTGTGGGATGGGGGTGGAGCACATGTACACGCCCCCATCTCCTCACTTTAAAAGGATTGTTGATGGTGTAACACGGGGCTTGATAAAGGGCCTGGTTGGCTCAAAACGTTGCCTTTTGTATGCTATGGGCTAAATAAATTCTGCATTTGAGCACCTTTGCAAATTTAACAGTGTGCTGCTGGATTTTTTCCACAGTAGTGTTAGCTAACTTGTCATTACTCCCTATGCCAGACTTGCAGACTGTGCTACAGAGACTATGGACATCATGCCAGAGGTTCTGCTGCAGTTTATCCATTAACTCCATAGGAATGCCATTGTTTTCTTCTTTGTGACCTTAGTAAAATAAAAACTGATTATGTACCTTTTCTTATATTCTGTGAAATGTTAATAAAAACCATTGGAAAAAAAGGAATGCCACTAATGATATTATGGAGCACCACTGGCACCCACATAATCCAGTGTTAAGATAATGTCACACGTGTCATATTTCATACAATTGTGCATGGCGGTGGATTGGTGTTTCCTCTGCCAATGTATTCATGCCGCATGTGAAATGTGTCTTTAAGATTGTAACTGGGGCTTAATAATGTTTGTATGGGAGATTAAAGGAACCAGTTACAAAATAAAGGTGCAAAACTCACCCAAAACTGCACCCAACTCAAAGTCATATACACAATGTGTATGCCTACTTGTGCTTTACTTGGGGAGGCAATTTTCCTTTTGTTCCCAGCTTGGTGCACCAGGTTTAATGCACATTCAAGCTTACTAGCAGTCTTAAATACACGGTAAATTACAACTAATGGTATATATTTTATACTTACTCATTAGAATTTTCATAGCCATCAGATTTAAATTTCTCTCTCCAAACTATGCTCTCGTCTTTCTTCTGGCACTGCTCTTTGGTTTACATTTTGAAAGCTTTGTGTTGATTCTTTCTTCCATCACTGTAGACTTGGGAAGGTGTCTGAGTTACACATGCACAAGTCTCAAGCTTGCACTGCTACTACTCACATGTGCCAGGTTTAAAAAAATCACCAGCAGCACACTGTTGAATTTGCAAGAAAGTGCTCAAGTGCAAAATTTATTTAGCCCATAGCATACAAAAAAGGCAACGTTTCGGGCCTCCCAGGCCCTTTATCAAGCCCCCTGTTACACCATCAACAATCCTTTTAAAGTGAGGGAAAGGGGCGTATACACAAGCCACACCCCCTTCCTGTGAACATCCAATCACAATATTTCAATTATTTATACATCTGTAACACATCCTTCCCATGTGATTCTAAAAAAAATTTAAAATTATCAGCAAGAAAGTTTTTCATCAGAAATATACAAAAAAAAATTCAACGTTGCAAAGCATTCAAAAATTTTTACAATTTTTTAAAAAATTGTCCAGATCGAATCCTAGTGAATAGATTCACAATAAAGTCCATTGGTTATTCCAAAAGAAGTCCCTTAGTGCTCCAAACACCTTGTGATTTTGGAAAATAGTAAAAATAGCTAAAATGCAGATAACATTGTATATTAGTATAACATACCTGAGACGCCCATATGACAAACATTGCATAGCCCACTCAGCAGTTTCCTGAGACGTTTTAAGATATGACAAATGTTTTGTCAGCACTCAGGGTGTTCTATGTAGATCCCCAATACTTTCAATACCCTTAAAAAAGGAAAAAGGAGAAATTTCTCCTTTTTCTCCTTTCTCCTTTTTTAAGGGTGTTCACAGGAAGGGGTGTGGCTTGTGTATATGCCCCTTTCCCTCACTTTAAAAGGATTGTTGATTGTGTAACAAGGGGCTTGATAAAGGGCCTGGGAGGCCCGAAACGTTGCCTTTTTTGTATGCTATGGGCTTAATAAATTTTGCACTTGAGCACTTTCTTGCAAATTCAACAGTGTGCTGCTGGTGATTTTTTTCGATATATGGATGTGACCCTAGGACAGGATAGGGTCTTTCAGTTCAGCACCTGACACAACAACGGTGGACTATTTTGGGAGGTGAACGCTCCACATTTGTGACTATGTGCCAGGTTTAAGGATTGCCAGCAGCTGGGATGGTGACTCTCAGCTCTTAGGAGAAGGGGCATGTTTACGCAGAAGACATCAGTGTAAGATTGTGATTCTTGCCTTTTTTTTTATGAATTATTAGGGACTTCTGTATCAATATTAATTATTAATAAACCTTACTTTGCACCAATAGGCATATATAATATACTATTTTGCCTATTAGATATATGCAAGTGCCCAGGTCGCATCCCAATGCATCTCCTTACAAGACAATGCAATTTGTACCCAGACGAATGCCATTCGCTACCCAGTGCAGTATTTGCACTGATATCAGGAGTAAAAGTCAGGCAAAATGGCAACCCCAAGCTCATGGACTTCTCACATACCCCCTCTGCCCACTTATCATCATCAAGAGCATCAATTCTTCCTACCCCTCAGCTGGAGTTAAAGAAAGACCCCAAGCAATGGGAACGTAGGCAGTAGAGATCCACTTTGGAATGTGGTGGGGCCTTAGTACTTCTAACTCTATTTTATACTCTCCACATACCTTGTAAGACTAAATAAAATCATTCCAACCACATTAAATAATGACATTTAATAAACTATGCAGCAAAAAAATGTGTTTTTAAATTTTAATTTCAAAGCAAGGGACTGCACCATATATAAAAAAAAAATACATGAGTATTAAAATTGAAAATATAAATGTCACCAATTAACATTTTTCTTGTACAATGGAGGCAGCTCAACAACAAAAAATAAGCAGCATTTTGAATTTCACCGAGTGGCAGTTGCAAAGCGATGTGTTAGAAAAAGAGCAATTTTTTTTCCACCTTTGCCTTGCATTCGAGGGAAGTGAGAAGATCAGATAAAAGGACAGAGATGCTATTCAACATCAACCTTGAGGTTTTCTCTGTCTCTTTAAGAAAGGCTGGCAAAATCAATACAGACCAATAATAACTCCACATTTGTGGAAGCAACATAAATGGCTCTCCAAAATATTGAGACACATCCAAGTACATTTCAGCAGAGCTGATATTTATCAGAAGTCATTTGCCCTCAAGCAGATGCTTTCTTTCATTGTACTCCTGTCACAAATGACTAAGATTTATGACAGACAATTACAGCATCTGCAGTTAGCAGCCTTATAATCAGCACCATTATTTAACGATTGGTGCAATAAACTGACTCCTGTTGCTGTTTATCAGATATCAGTCAGTTCTGGCTATTTTCTTCAGCTCCCAAATCACAGTATGGTGCAACCACTGGCTTTTTAATAGCCACTAAGAAACACATTTTTTTTAAGAGACTTCCAGGGGAAAGAAAGACCAACCAATTACACATAAGCGCAGGGCCTTCACATTTCAAACGTCTGTGTACATAACTATCTCTTTACAGGCTGCAGGGAAAAAAATAACAGCCCCTCTACAGAAGATAAGAGGCTTTTATTCCGACTCCAGCCTTGCATGTTTTCTCACCTTATTATTATTTTCTTTTAGCATTCTTAGGCAAATCTATGCTCATACCACGTTTTAGGATGCACAGCCCTCCTGCTGAGAGCTAAAGAGTCCTCATCATTTAGTCTATTAGGATAATTGTCAAAAAAAAATCAATGCAAGGTAACTTAATGGGAGATTTTTTTTTAAAAAAAAAGGGGGGAGAGAAGGGATTTTTTAAATTATTCCATTAATCTTAATTGCACTGAAAAACTATGCAATAAATATTTTATACTCTGTTCTGTTGAGAATTAATATAATTAGCAATGGTACCAGATCCTATATTTCTTATAGGAAAAAAAAATCGAGATATTGATGAATTGCATCTCAAATCCTATCTGCAGGCTTTCAGGATGCACTGGGAGTTTGTCAATTTATTTGCAAATGACTGCCAAATAAACAGAAAATGAATTCCAACACAAGTTATTCTAAGGGGCCTGTTTACTAACATTTGAATTTCTGGGGGTTTTTTCACAATTTTTTTTCTCTAAAAATCGGTGTGTGTTTTTTTTTATTTCTCTAAAATCGCGAGATTTACAAACTGTAAAAACCATGAAAAACTCTGAAAAACTTCAGCAAGTAAAAGCTGTTGAGGTGCTTTCAGCAAGTTTCTGGTCTTTCAGGAATAAGTGGATTTATCTAGTTGAGTCTCCACAGAATTCCTAGCTTTCCACAGTTTTGGAAACCCACAGGAGCAACTGGTCTGAATTTTCAAACACCCAAAGGTTTGATTGGTCTACATTATTAATGCCATAGAAGGATGTGGGCAATGATTTATTTCTCTTTTCTTTTTCAAGATCAGTCAATAGCAGTTTTCTCAAATCTTACCTGGAAGTGCACACAGTTTCCTGGGTCCTCTATAAACATTTGATCTGATGCGTTATGAATCAATTATTCTGTTAACAACTACTAACGATCTTTATGGATTGATCGGAATAAATCGTTCTATGACAATCATTAAATAAATCACATCTTAAAATAAAGTAATGAAAAAAATAAACTGAAATGACAAAAATTAACAACATGAGAGATTATATTTTCATGGGATTCAAATGCATTGATGTAGATGTAAATAGTAAAAATATCCTTTTTAATCCTATTGCAGATGTGAATAATTAAATGAACCTTTTTTATGATCATTGAGCTTCTCTCAGGGAGATGTTTAAGACAGCCATTGGTATCACTCAGAAAAGTTACTGCAAGTATCCCAAATGATCGATTATATTAACTGAATAACAGAAGGTTTACAAAGACTCAAGTGACTAGCAAAGTCCATTGACCAGTATATTGCTACCTGTTTTGGAAAACAGCACCCTGCTATAAAATATTATTCAGATATTTTGACTAATGGATGTTTTATTTGCTCTAGGATAAATGTTTTTATTGATTTAAACCATAAAGTGCACAAGCCAATCTAATATTAAAATTAATTTATAGCATTCACATACACAGTTAAGCTTAGATGCAAGGCAGCCCTGTACTTTATGCCTGTCACAGGCAGGTGGTAAGTAATATGTTCTCCTGTGCCTTGCACCCAATGACACTGCCTAGTTTGTGTAACAAAATGATGGGCAAACTAGGAGACATCGAAGGAGACACCCATATGCGGCCCATTGCCCATGCAATATTCATAGGTTACCACAGCTCCTTTGGATGCATTGTGGAAGTCCAAAGAGCTGCACCTTTGTGTGAAAAGTGCAAAAGACTTGGAGTTTTCCACTAATTTTTTTCCCAGTTTGCACTGGGCTCTGCGCATAATAAATTAAAGCCTTGTAACTGTAATAATACATAAGATAAGAAGAACTTTTATTAAAAAATCATTGCAGGTTATTTTTATTCATTTAAGTACACATAAATGTACATCCAAACAAATAATGCTTCCACTAACAGACACTGGATACCTGCAAAATTCATTCCTTCTTTCTTTTAACACTAAAGCTGGCCATGCACATTAACTATAGACCTGCAGCTGGTTGGGTACTGAGTAATACAAACAAACCATCCATGGTGACGTCACTTCCAGCCCATGTTGATGTCACCAGTCTTGTGGGTCCTCGGGTCAAATAGTAAGTGAACCCATTGTAAGCATGGGTCAGGTACATATACTACTTGGCCTTAGACCATGGTGGTTAATATGCTTTCTAACTAAGGTAACCTGTTTCTAAAACATAAAAACATAACTGCTGCTCTATGAGATAAGATGATTACAAATTCCTTCAGAAGCACAAATATAACATTTATAAAATCTGGCATTTACCAAGACACTTTCTAAACATACTGCTACACAGTGACATTACTTCAGGGGCCAGGGCCCCCACCAGTAGAAACCACTGGACATCCGCAATACAGAAAAAACACAGGTCATTCACAATGCATAAAAAAACATGACTTTGCAAGTGCTTCTGGTCACGCACAGGTCACCTTATAGAGGAAGCGGAACAGCCCCCCCCCCCCTGCAAATGTGGGGTTTGCCTCCTCTGTAGTTACACAAGTTACTCCACTGCTGCTACAAACTGCCTTTTTTTTTTTAGAACCTAACACTCATCTTTGACATATATTACATGAACTCATGCATAGCAAAGCTCATATGTACTCAAGAACCTAACATCAGATCAGAAACATTTTATTATAACTTTCAGTACAATATATACTTAAATGACATGACACGAATCAATCTTGTACAGGTATGGTATCCATTATCCAGAAACTCATCATCAAGAAAATTCTGAATTATGGAAAGGCCATCTCCCATACACTCAATTTTATTCAAATAATCCACATTTCTAAAAATGATTTCCTTTTTCTCTGTAATAATATAGTGAATAAAGTACCCCTCTTGTAAAATATAAGGATATTATAAGTTACCGAGGAGTTTCATGACCATATAAAAACACGAGGCCGAAGGCCGAGTGTTTTTATACAGGTCATGGAACTCCGAGGTAACTTCTAATATCCTCATATTTTACAACTGGGGGTACTTTATTTATTATAATACACAAGTTTCAGTGAGTCATGTGACAGAAATGACATCAGAACTCACCGTTTATAACTGATGACATCAGAACTCACCGTTTATAAGGATATAATTTACAGGATATTCATGGCTTTTGTGTATTATAAAGTAATACATTGTACTTGTTCCAAACTAAGATATCATTAATCCTTATTGGAAGCAAAACCAGCCTACCAACCAGAATTTTGATTGCTAGTATAGCAGGTTTTGCTAAATAAAATAAGGCTACTCCCATGCAATAGCTAATGTAATGTCACAGCGCAAACACCACGCACCACTACACCACTAGAGGGACCCCCCACCTCTGCAGTCGGATTTCATATTAAATCATCTGGCAGCAGTGGGGGGGCACCCAATTAAATCTGCCAATCTAGGCCCAGGCCCCCAATTGCCTATATGGTAAATAAGCCTCTGCTCCCATGTTTGTAAGATATTATGTTTAAAAAATAACAACTAGCTGAGCAACCATCCCATGTCCATGTAGCCACAAAAAAATATGTTGTTTAACTAAAACTCGTAGGTGAGATGTAATTGTTGGCTTTGGTGGCAAACTACTGTATGAATGCTTTCACTCTTGTGAATAAATGATTGCTGGGATGGGAACCAGAGACCTTAATGTCTATGGCCAACATTCCTTAATCACTGAGCCAGGAAGGCAGTCAAGTGGGTTGTGATAAACTTAGGCTTTCAGCCTGATTTACCATAGGGTATTGTGAATTCCAACACCTTCAATGGACAGTTAGTGCCAATAAATGAGCTTTATACCTTTTAGACTTCTGTGAGCAACTGGTCTGAACACTGTGGTGTGTTCCTAGCTCTGGCTCTTCTGACTCTAGCCTTTACTTCATTTCTTGTATCCCATATCATGAACCCAAGTATTAGATCTCACCCTTTTCTGACATTGGTGTCTGCCCAGACCTTGGCCTGACTTTGAAGTTTTTGTACTTGATACACTCCATTCTGTTCAATGTATAACCTTTCCCTCCTTTCTAGCCTAAATCCTAGTTCCCTTTTGGGTCCATTCTGTTCCTTGATTGAAGGACTATCCATCATGTCAGTTCCCAGTTGGGAGTTCCTCGCTGCTCACACGATCTTCCCTAACAATATTTATACAACCAAAATAATTTTCTGAATATTTTATAGAAAAACAAGCAAAATATATATCCAGCCTGAATTTCTTTCTTTGAAATATATCGTTATCTTAGGATCATTTTAGTTCATTTACTTTATCATAGTCTTAGCATATTCTCAGTACATCTACAATGATGATTTTACATGCTGATTCTATATATATGTTAGATTGAACATTATTTTTTTAGCCAAAGAAAGGTTTGAGGCAATAAAGGTCAAAAAGAAAGACCTCTTAGTGGCCTTCTATAGACCGAGATAAACCAGCATTTTACTCACAGCATCCTAATAGCAGGCTACATTTTTAAAACAAACACTCAGGTCAGCGGCACTAACTGACAGACCTCGCTTGAACCTAGGATCATATACTATCCTGGCCCCATCCCTTCTCACAAAACACCCCTGGGCACAACTTGATTAGCAAAGCACTTTGGGTCTAGCAATGGCACTTTTTTTGTACAGCCAATGATGTCAGCATCTGTTTCATTGACTGGTATATAAGCAGAGATAATAGTAAAAAGTAACAGTGAGCTTCAGGCTGCAAAGCATAGCTTTCCACTTGACTGACGGCTCAAAGCATCCTGGATTATCCCTGTAACCTATGACGCACGTTATTCTCCAGTTTTTTAAGTGCAATACTTTCTAATGTTTAACAGATGTAAAAAGCTTCTCCTCCCTGTATAGTGAGCCTTGTTATGAAATTCTCTGAAGCCTCTTTAGACATTTGTGGATGGATACATTAGCCTTAAATCATATCTGAATATGAAAGTAATGACCTTTGCATGCCTTTCTGCATTTACTATCTGGGATAGATGTAGGGGTTTTGCCTGAAATCTCTACTGAGAACGTAAGTACAGTGGGGGTGTAGGTGTGACCAGCTCACAAAAGTCTTTGGACATGAGGATTTTTTCTTCCCCCTGCTGAGTGGTACACCAAAATAAATAATAGCCGTACAATTGTCATGTGAACATGGTTTTATGGCTTTGATATTTCACTTATCATATGTGCTATTATATGGAGAAATGCATTTGTTCTGTTCTCTCTTTCTTTCGCCACTGGAGCGGTTTAATTGTATTGCAGTTAAAGGGTGAAAAAAAAGTTGCAATGCACAGATTTATGCTGATATTGCATCTTTCATAAAAATCTCTTCATCTTAAAAACATTTATTGTTACATGCTCTTCAGTCAGAAAATCTATCCAACACCAGCCATGTTCAACAGCAGTTTATTACACACCTGCACTGCTCTTTGGGGCCTATCATGCTGTGTAACAAAACGGAATTGAAATACAGTGGTGTCTGAATGCCATCAGGTTCAATAGATTCCCCTGCCTGCTTCTCAATATAAGAGCTGAGGCTGCCTGAGCAAGAACAGAATTGCTTCTAGAATACATCGTACCACTCAGAAACTCTGCCAGAAATAGCAGGTGTCATTGGCTTTCTGTTAGACTAGCCCCCTTATCTTTATTGCCATTAGTTACCAAAAAATGGCTTATTCTTTAAGAGATGGTGTAAAATTTGGTATACAATTGGCATAAGAGTAAATAGAAAGGTAAAAACTGTCTGTAACGTAAAGTATCCCAAACCCAGAACAAACCCCAAAGTCCTGGCCTTGACTCATGCTTCTGCCTATAACAGACTGCCTTTCGATTCGGGAGAAGCTCTCCGCTACTCGGATGCCACCAGGTATTATAAAGAGAGGACCAAAGAGAGAGTTCTGGGCAGACATGGGAACCAAATGTGTGCAGATAGAACGGAGAGAGAACGGAGAACAAGGAGCTTGGTCTAGGGACAGGCCATGCAGAGCAATATAAAATCAGGAGTCAGGATTGTAGTCAAGGTCACAGACCGAGGTCAAAACCAACAGTAGCGCAGTACAGAATCCTGATCCAAGAGAATGGCCAAAAACAGGCAAGGGCCAAGACAGGCAGCAAACCAGTAATTAGCCACTGGCCCTTTAAATATAGAAATGATGATGTCACCTGTAAAGCGCCAAAAACAAAAGAACACGTGCATGTGTCCACACATCAAACGCCAAAGCACGTGCATCAGAGCACGGAGGAAGCGACAGCTGCGGGCGTCCCCGCCACTCTACTGGACCTCCAGATACTCTCATATTGGCACACTCAGGGTTTACATAATATGCAAAATGGAGATTTTATTCGACATTTCTGTCCTAAAACAGGACTTTCATCAGGAATATCAAACAAACAGAGCTACCACCAGAAAATAAACATTTATACCCCTTCCAAGATGGCTGCCAAACGGTTACTAGGCAACAGTGTATAAAGACAGTACATGTACAAGAAATCTTATTATGTTATATATTTACAGAAAGCTTTAGTTTGTCACTGTTATGGGTCAAATAGAGACATTTTGTTAGATGAGTAAGGCTAGCACAGAATGCAAGGAGAGTGCATATTGAGAAAACAGAGTGGGTGGTGTAGGTAGCATAGTGCTGCTAGGCACCACCCCCCCATAGTAACCATGGTCTCCAGATAGACCTCACATTAGCTGTCCTAAAAAATATTTGCCAGCTATTTTAGTGAACTGTCTTAGAAAAGGAAAACAGTGCATAGAAGGTTACTTGACATAACAGGTTCAACAAATAACCTACATAAAAATATATCTGCACTTTTAAAGAGTCACCACTTCATATCTAAATTTGATTTGGTCTTTGGATTGCAAATGGGCTGCATAAATCACATATAAAAAGTCATAAAAAGCAATTATTTTACAAAAATGTATTTAATTTCCAAATTTTCTTGGAAACCTAATAAAAACTTATAACAATGCAGTCAATGAATTTACATGGGTATTGACGAATGGGAAATCTTCAGATCATTCAGATTTTCCTGGTCAATGTGTATTTAATGAGACAAAAATCATGAGTCTTTGTAATATCAAGATAATTATACCAATGGGGAAAAGTCTATTCTTGTTGTATTTGTAAGATTCCTTTTCATGCTATTTCATATTTAGAAATCCAAATTTTTCCTTAGGACACTTTCCAGGTATTGGTCTTTTTTAATAGCCATTTTCCTAGAAAGACAAAATAGTAAAATCCATGATTTTGAAGTTTTGGTAAAATATTTTGTCTTCTACAAAAGCTTTGGCTCTATGCGGAACCATATTCAAATCTTTATTTGATCTTTATTTATCTATGCTGAACCATTTTCAGATCTTTAACCCTAAATAAAAATGGATCCTTTTTAAATGAGCAAAACATGTTTTTGTGTTCATTGGTATTCAGTAGAATGGTATGGGGGTTATTTACTAAAATCCAGTTTCATCTCACTATTTCAATATAAAAAGCTCGACCAAACTCTGATTCCCTGATTTTGCATTATTGTTCATTAAAATAACTTGAATAAATCAGATTGGAAAAAAGACTCGATAAAATCAAGTGAAAAGCTGATTTTTTTGGACTTTTCTCCCAAATCACTCGTTCAGGTTTTTGTCTGAAAACTCCAAATTTTTCAGATTATCAGGCTAAATACAGCCTAAACCTTGATATCTTCAAATTGGGACAGGGACACCTCCCATTGACTTATACATGACCTTGACAGGTCTTAGATAGTGGATTTTCTGATTAGGGCTGTTTGCAGCATTCAGGGTATAATACATCTCAAAAAATTCTGTTTTTTTTAGGAAAAATTTGAGTTTTTCTCCCAAAAAGCCCGACCAGAAATATTCATGGTTCAGTAAATAAACCCCTATGTGTAGAATGCAACACTTGGCCCAAATGATAGGGCTCATTACATATGGGATACATAGGGAAAGCCTTTTGTAGAGTAGCCCAGTGTTTGAGTGTTTCAATGATTCGGTGGCATATGATCTATGGTGTAGGTACTGGATACAAGGCAGAACCATTCCTGGACTGCCAGTTGCCCAATACCATAACACACCAAAACAGAATGCAAATGGATGCATCTCTGCTGTATAGACTTTTTAGTGCAAGGCTTTTCCAACTCGCAAATGTAATACCTATTCCCCAACACCTGATGCAATAAAACCTTTGTGGACAATTCCAGATACAATTTATTAAAGGATTTTTTATTTTTTTGATAGCCATTGAAAAATCCATTTAAACAGGGTTATTTGCTATCTACACGTAAAGCAGCTGCTTTGCCGTACTTCACACACAGATCATTATCTTAAAAGTAAATGCTGCATTTTAAATATATATTTTCATGAAGAGAGATAATCAATGCACCCCTAAAACGTACAGCCTCGTAGTTCTCCTTTCTCAAACAGGGCTAAGGGCATGTTTTTCTAGAACAGCTTCAAAAGGAACGGTTTGGGGGGAAAAAAATGGATTGATCTGTTTTATTTCATTTCATTGCACCTCAGCCAGCGCACATCTTGGGCAGCGAGACAAGAAAGTAACTGCTTTATCAAGCTGATTATAAAGCTATCCCTGGATTGTCAGCAGGTGTTTCTGAAAAGAGTGATCAGTCACTATTCAGAGACACACACAGATGGCAATTTTCTATTGCACCTCTATGGCTGCCCTGCACACTGAGAGAAAAACACAGAGAATTACATGAGGAAGAAACACCGATGAAAACCCGAAGGAAGGGAAAGGATGAGCAAACATACGAAAGAAATACATCTACAGGCGAAATGAAAGATCTCAAAGGGGGAGAGAAGATAATAACTAGTATTTTGTAAAGGAGTTACAATGACACGCTTCGGAAAGACTGTGATTTTCTTTACAGTTGACATTTCCTTCTCAGGGTATATCTATAGATATATAGGTGTTCACATTAATAAACACAGCACTTGTATATGAGATGCATATATGTCCATATTAGGTTATTACAGAGTGAACCAGTTTTCACTGGCCATGTCACCAATAATACAATGACCAATTATTACCTATTTAACTGTAGTAGCTCAAAGACACAAGGCCAGTTTATCTGTAAGGGTAAGTGTGGAATTTCTAGATTCCCAACAATGTAAAAGACGTCTCCATAAAGACAATACTTTTTAAATAATATTTAAGCACTTAACTGATGGATTTCTCAGCCAGGGGCCATAGCAAGATCAGGATATTTACCATGGGAGCTACCAAGTGTTTGGGCTTCCATCATAAAGTGGCTGTAAGTCTTCAGAGTTCCAGAAAATTATATTTAAATAGTACAGATATATATTAATATACAAATGAGGGATTTCATTATAGCTCCCAACCCTTACATATTTCAGGGGCTTCTGGGAATTGCAGTTCAAAAACATCCCTAATATTAAAACATAACATCAATATTTCCATTAAAGTTGTCTATTTATTTCTGTGTGATTTTCAGTGTACAATGTCCATGCTTTAACCCTCTTTCAAAAAAAAAAAAAGCATTGGCTGGAAGCGAAAGGTTCTCATGGTGATCAAACATTGTATCATAGAGGAGAGCCGGGGAATTATTTGTATCTCTGTGGCTCTCACTCTTCTATTAGAAGAGCATCAACCATCTCATAAGTGAGGGTGTCCTCTTAGCCTGATTGCTGAAATATAACAATCAGTTCCGCTAAAATAATAAAATGCTTCCAGAGGGGGCTACTAAATGCACGCCGCAGCTCCATGTTTTGAAGTGAGAAAAATGATAGTTTAAATGAAATGTCAGCCAGCTAAGAGGAGTGTAGGGGTATTCCCTTAAAGTCATCCAAGTAACCCTTCAGTTGAACGATGTTCTGCATCTTCCTGAAATTGCATTACACATTAAGTGCATGTTTGAAGTCAGCGGGGTGCCTGTCTAAGATGTTCTCAATGCCTAATTTGATACATATTGTGCTATAAGCTGCTGCAAGTAGCTAGTAATGAAGAAAGTAAAAAAAAAAAAAAAGAAAAAAAGATATGGATGAGCAAAATAGGAGCTCTTATGGATGGAGTGTTTTTAAATCAGGTGCATAATTTGCCCAGCATCAGACGTTCAGACCACATGGAGAGTACATTACTAAATTGGACTTGCCGGCAGATAGAAAGGCAGCTTCTTTTAATAAGCACTTCTTCAACTTATTGCCTCTACAATTACTCACACCAAATTATCAGCAGCTGCTCAGTGTTTGGTGATTTATCTAAGATATGGAATCACATTAAATTCCAATCAACAAACCATTCAAGGACTTTTACCCACGTTGCACTCTGTGCGCTTAACCTCATAGGCGCATGTAGATGGTAAGCTCTGTGGGACATGTAGAAACCATTTTATACATGGTTATCAAAACAGATGATGTTTTTATTGATTTATTCCTTTTTGTAAACAGAGAGCACAGATCAAGTTGATCTTTTTTTATTGAGCATGGGTGTATGTTTACAGGCTTTTCCAACAACTTTTTGAAGAAAGGGTCTGTAACTGTGATGTATAATCCATTGAATAGAATTCTTCATCACAAGAAGGTTAACAATATGTGTGGTCTCTCAACACTACTGTCTTGGCTAAGCACCAGCCCTTTTAATGACCTGTTATCAGCCCCAGTAGGCTTTGGAGAAGAACTGCCAGCCAGCCATACTGTAGAACACAAATGTTTGCACTAATCATTAGCATACTGAGGAGGGGGGCTTGTGTGGTGGGTCTCAGTCCTGGCAAAAATTCCCTGTCCTGTTTTATGAATGTTCCTGTATAGCACCAGTGATCCAGTTACAAACAAATGCTCATGGATATATTTGAATACACAATTTTGAGTTCAGGAAACAACCAACAAAGAATATATTGCAGTTTTCTTCTGTCTTGTCTCAGACTTACCATCCAGCTATCATATAAGCTCAGCAGAAAAATATGGTTTAATCTTTTCATCAAATGGTGTGAGGTCAACAAACTATCGAACAAGTTTTTAGCGGAACAAATTGTATGTTTGTAGTAAAGCATTTATGTCTGAAGGGATTGGCGGCCAGATGTAATCCTGAACAGCTAACCATGGGGATAATAGACAGATCCGAATCCCTTGGTGGGGGGTGGAGTTCATATAGTTATATTTCTTTGGCTTGAAACTGAATTCCTAGCCCAAATTCAAACTGAATTTTATTTTAGCTGATTTCTTATATTATTTTTTTTTTTTTATAAATCATTCCAATAGAGTGAAGCAAAAAATAAGGGCTGGTAAACATAAATGTTCCTTTTTTTAGATTTTTGCACCAAATCTAAATGGTGTCTCTGCTGTATATATTTAATAAACCATTGATCAAATAGAACCATAGATTAATACTGGACATTGTATATTGTGTAGTTCATTGTATATTTCAACAGACTAATATTTAAAATAGAAAAATAACATTGTTGAATAGAACCATAGATGGATACTGGACTCACTACATTGTATATTTTATAGTTCATTGTATAATTCTAATTCTAACCAATGCTGTCTAGACTCCAAACTATATAATAGACTAAAAATAGAAAATTAATATTGTTGAATGCAAGTCAATTCATCAGTATTTCAGGCCTACATACAAGGTAAATCACTTGTGGTTAGTAGAGTGTACACTCAATACATTACACGTTGAGGTCCTTGAATGATGGAAATATTAAACATTCAGTATGTCCTCGTCATATAGTTTAAAATACCTGCTGCAGCTCTGGAGAGAACATTCTATGGTAGGTAGTGCAAGTGGATCATGGCCAGAAATAGTTGAAGGTTAGGCTGGTACATATACACATGACCCATATCATTCACAGTTACTGTTTTTAACAGAATATATATTTTGGATCAACTACTAAGAGCCTCAACTTAAAGGAGTCCTTCACCCAAAAAACATTTATTGCACAAAATATAATTCTAACTTTCCTTTATACAATAAATAAATATTTTCAATGGTTGTTATGATATTTTAGATGTAATTGCTGTTAAAAGTAGCGTTTTTTCCCCTTATCTCTTCTCGTTGTCAGACTCAATGTAATGGGTCACTTCCAGGTCAGTGTCAGAGCCTGGAGTGCGGAACATGTAAACAGCCAGACAGATACTGAGTACAATAGTGATAACTGAATGTGTTACTTAATATATATAGGAAATCTGCTTATAATTGCATTGTCTTTAAAAAAAAAAAATAGTTTTTCGGTGGAGGACCGCTTTTCAGCAAGTTTTATGCCCTGTCCTTTGTATAGACTCATGTATATTAATATAGACCAAGTTGGAATTCAGATCTGTATATTATGTCTTAGCTATGAGGAAGAAAACTTGGTTCCCACGACAACTCTACTCTGTTGTCTGTCATAAAAAGAAGAGCATGAAAGGCCTTAGAAAAAATTTGCACTAAAAATTGAGGGACTTAGAAAATTTTGCACTAAAAATTGAGGAAGTCCTATGCACTCCATTGCACTTCGCCTGGTCTGAGCTGGCGAAGGCAAGTCTGGCAAATGAGATAACGTTCAGTAAAATCTGCATCTTAGTGAATTTGCAGAGTTAGGTTTGTTCACCAGAGCAAAAATTCACCAGGCATTAGAGTGCGAAGTAACACTAGCATCTATCTCCTTCGCTAGCGAAGTGACGCTTGAGCCCGTTAGGAAATCAGCGAAGTTCCGAAATGACATCACGTTGGCGAATTTTCGCTAGCGTTAGTCACTTTGCCCGTTAGGAAATCTGCCCCCATAGACTTGCTTCAAAGGTAGACTTTAATGTCTATTCATTGTTAATTTAAAGTTGTGTATTTGATAATTATATAATATGTAATTTCCATTATATAATATTCCTAGGTATTTTACTCACAAAACCGCTCCTGGAAAAGTACATCTTAAAACTAGATTGCTATGGTCTTAATAAATTCAAATCATTCCTTTGGAACCCTTGAACCATGCATGTTCTGGATCATGCACAGTGGGATCTCATCGGGAACTGATTTTAATTAAGGGAACGATACATAGCAACCAGACATGGAACATAGAAATAATGAATGTACATTTTAATATTGCTGCCAAATGTAATTGGTGAATATTTTTTGCAGTCAGATTGATTGCTGCGCAATTCAAGTTTATCAGAAATATTGATTTTACACTGCAGAGGAGCAGTCAATGGTTAATACTGCAGCCTTGCAGAATTGGGGTCCCGGGTTTGATTCTGACCAGCCCCCCCCCCAGAAGCTCCACTTTCCTTCCACACCACTAACTGGTAAAAATTAACCATAGCATGTGTATGGTAGGGATCTTCATTGTGAATTAGCAAAAATTTCACCAGCTCCATTAACCCAAAGAAAGCCATTAAAATATAAGATGATTAGTAAATGCTACATTCTAACTGGTTGCTACGGGTTACTAGACCTGCTGCAGAGTTTTCCAATTTTTATTCCATTATCCTCCTGTGTAAGTTCCACTTGAACAGAGTTAAGAAACATCCTAGTAAAATACTGCAGCGTATGTTAGAGCTATGCGAATTAAAGGACAATTATAAAACCAAGTAACATTCCAGGATTAATCCAAGCTATGTTGTGGACTGGGGTTGATTATGGGCTTGGTCAGACTACCCAAAGTTTTTTTTTTGAGGCATCACATATATGATATTACTCATTGTAGGTTATAATGTAACTAACCTTTCAGTCAATGAATACTCTTCTTCTCTGGTACCAGGATTTCAGATAGATCTTGTGACCTTAGGCCTAATCACAACCCTGAGTTTGTTTTAGTTAAAAAAAATGTGTTTTGATAATGGGGGGAAAAAAATTAAAAAAATCTTTAAAAAGTTTTTTGTGTATTTGCTTAACATAGTAATATAGTAAATTGGGTTGAAAAAAGACACACGTCCATCAAGTTCAACCCTTGAACTATTTTTAACCTGCCTAACTGCCAGTTTATCCAGCTTAACGTGTAAACATTTCAAAATACTGAGATGCAGCTATCAATTAAATAGGACTAATTACTTTACACATCTCGGATACACATATTTATATATATATCAAGAACAGAACTGTTAATGCCAATTTCTCCAAATACTTTTTGCGTGCTCTTCATCCATAAACCAGATCTTTTGTATTGCCATATTATCCCCCCCCCCACAAAAAACTCCCTTTCTGCCATGCTGAAGCTTGTGGATATTTGATTTAACTGGCACTAGTATAGGGGCCAGACAGTGAAAATTTTGGATAGATTAAGGTGATTAGCACCAAACATATTGTAATTTAAAGGAGTGGTTCATCTTTAAGTTAACTTTTAGTATGTTATAGAATGGCCAATTCTAAGCAATGTCTCAATTGGTCATTATTATTTTTTTTTTAATTATTTCTGTTTCTGACTCTTTCCAGCTTTCAAATGGGGGTCACTGACTCCATCTAAAAACAAAGGCTCTGTAAGGCTATACATTTATTTTGTTTGCTACTTTTCATTACTCATCTTTCTATTCAGACCCTCTCCTATTCATATTCCAGTCTCTCATTCAAACCAATGCATGGTTACTAGGGTAATAAGGACCCTAGCAACCAGACTGCTGAAATTGCAAACTGGAGAGCTGCTGAATAAAAAGCTGAATTAATAAATAAAAGGATGAAAGCCAATTGCAAATTTTCTCAGACTATCACTCTCTACATCATTTAAAGGTAAGCAACCCCTTTAAATCTAATTTTGTATTGCACATTATAAATGATCGAGCAGATTTATATATATATATATATATATATATATATAATTAACAGCAAACAGAAGATTTATCTAATATTACAATTTACCCAGATGCTATAAGCAGTGGGACAATTAAGTAAACATATAAAGCATTTAAACTGCCGCTCTGAGTGTATTAACACAGGTCAGTTGGTGAATGAACTTGCAATAAATGAACTTGCTAAGTGTTAAGGTGGCCATAGACGTTAAGATTTCTCTTTCCCTAACGACCAATTTTCATGAAATCTGACAACGCCGTCAAATTATCATGCGGGTAGTGGGCATTGAACAATCGTGCATCTAACGATTTTTCTTCCAACATTGGTCAGAAAATCGATCGGTCAGGCTACAAAATTTTTATCGTTCAGAGTGAAATGTATCCATTGTCCAATTGTTTGCACGGTCAAGCAGGCAGCTACCCACAGTTTCCTAGCTTCAACTAGATGATATTGCTAGAAATGGTCATTTTACTTGGTGGATAAATCATTCAGGATAAGCTTGGTCCTACTATAATGAAAAGATCTTTTAAAAATCTTAATCTATGGTCTTTTAGCCAAAATATTCCTGATATCATGGATGGGTTTATAATGAAGCCATAGCTTCACTGTAAGTTGCCATCTGCCAGGCAAAACAATGACATAGGATTTGTCACGGGTGGAACTACCAGGCTGGCGAAAATCCGCTGTTAAAAAATGTGTCTGGAGGGGAATGGGAAACTACTTGTTCCATTACTGGGATTTGTATAGTATCAATTAGAAAAAGTCTATTAGGAAACTGTACCCATAAAAGGCCAATACATTCAGCTAAATAAGTTTTATTTTACATGTTCAGAGTTTGCAAAATTAAATGTCACCTTCTACACATGAGAAAAGGAGCTTAAAAATAAATTAGAAAGCTTAAAATTCAGACACTATTTCACTTTGCAGGTGAAAAGATATATGAATGTCTGACATTCCAATAGATCTGCTTTCAAACTAAACATGTTCTAATCAGCACATAAATCCTGTTTACAAAACAATTTTGTTTAGAATTGTATGGGTAAATATCAACTATTTTATGTTTTCCGTCTCTCCCCCCAGCAATTAATCGTATTTTAAAACTTTATAGCTGGTATAGACCATAAGTTATCCCTAAAATTCTTTCAAAAGGTTGCCAATTCCTTTGGGAAAAACTGAAATGTTTTCAGATGGGGTTGACTCTTTTTTTGTTGTTGTTTTGCACTTGCCTACAGTGACATCTACTGGAAAAAGCATGTAATATTGTAGCAGACAGCAATAAATGTTGGCCTTTTGGAGAGATGCTGAATCAAGTAAGCCTTTATTTCCTTGAGTGTTGGAAAACGATATATGCACGGCTTCAAGATCAAATGAAATGGCAATGTGAAATAATTCTAAAACTTCAAAAAGAGCAGGGAATAATTTACTCATCAAGCTCCTCAAGAAGACACATAGAAGCTGTTTGAGATTGCTAAATTCTATTCGTTTTTACCTGGGCAAATCATAAATACAATGTATGTTGGCACATATCCATGCCTACCATAGCCAAAGATGTCAAATAATCAATGAGGTATATCTGTCTATAAATCTATGGCATTAACTAGCAAACACAACAGGAGGAAGCCACCATAATGGCTCTACCTCCATGAGTGTTGACAGCAAATATTATAATGTTTTAATTTGAAAAAAAAATGTGCAGTGTAATGAAGCATATTTAAACTGGATAGCACAAAGAATATCTGTATAATAAAACAGTCTCTCCTCAGATAGCTCAAGCAGTGCATATATCTAGTTGTCAAAACAGCAACGCAGGTGGATGAATGAGATGCCAATAGCAGATAACTTAAACATCCAGTCCTTAGCCAACAAAATACATTTATTCTCTTTGGTACAAAAGAAAACTAGAGCAATCTGATGTTTTTGGGGTTTTTTTTTAGCAAGAAACATTTTATTCAATCAGTGCTAGTAAATACATGTAGTATATCCAATCCTTTGCGCACAATAGCTTTTTCAATCTTTCCTCAATGTCATGGACAAGATTCAGGTTACATTGATCTGTGCTGCTTGATGATTTCTCTACAAACCCCAAGTAATGTGAGTTATTCATCTGCTTATTGATCCACCAATACACATGTAAGGACAGCCTGAACACATGAACCGGGTGAAGAGGAGATGAGAACTGACAACTGGTCTGAAATCCCAGAAGTGGAACATTTTTCAGGACAAAAATACATTTAAATTTAGACACATAAGAAAATGATTAGTTATTTTGCATTTATTTTAACTGGTCACTGACATCATTATGAGCAGCAACCTATAAGAATGGAGTAAGGCTCTAAGTAGTGTAGGGAAGTGCACTCATCAAGTGCTGGGATTAGGGGAGTAGTCCATTAGCAAGTCTGCAACTATCCTCTGCAAATGAATTAACAATTATCATGATAATTCTTAGTATAAGGGTTTATTTATTTGTTATGCAATCTTATTAATTTTTTTTAATATTGCTTTAAAGCCAACACCTTTGTTTCTGTAAAAAGGATGTGAGAAATGAACAGAGAATATTATAAAAATAGACTATAGAAAATAAACACTCAATGCATTTATCTGATTCTAGCATTTCAACTGTACAGCCCATTGTTTTTAAAAAAAATGATAATGTAATGTGATGACACTGGTAATGGGAATATCCAAGTTGCTATATATATATATATATATATATATATATATATATATATATATATATATATATATATATATAATAAAGCACATGGACCCGCACTCCTTGTTTATCGTGAAGAAATAGATGTGCTTTATTCACAATGCACTTGGACATATATATATATATATATATATATATATATATATATATATATATATATATATATATATATATATTACATATTCGGTGTTCAGAACAACACAATGAATGACTGAAGGCTGAGACTGCTTGCAAAGCTGATGAGCTCAGGGGGACTCAAGAGATATGCTAGAATTAGCTAATGAAAATAGTCATTTAAACCATATAAACCAATAAACCATATGTATACATAAAAAAAATTTGTGACAGTGAAGACTTACTATATATATATATATATATATATATGTATATCCAGAAGTATATTTTGATTAATAATAAAAAATTAATGTTATTATATATCATAATAATAAGAAAACGTAATAAGTAAGCAATATTATAATGTATATAACATACTCAGTGTGGAAAAATAGTGTCTTCTTTTATATATATATTTATATATATATATATTAATGTTATGGATTAAAAGGCATGTGTTGGCAGTGTTCAGGATCTCTCTCTGTTTAAGTCTATTTATATGCTTATTTATATTACATAGAGAGTATACTATGCGTTAAACTTCGAGATGCTGATGCTGAGTTTGGTTGGAAACAGAGGTGCAGAAATCATTTATGTATCAGATTCAGCATTAACTCCATTTATTTGCCTTGGCTGTAAAAAGCATACACTGAGAATATGATTACCCTGTTTTTAATTTTAATATATAACGTTCTGTATTTAAAATATCTGTTATGAGCATTCCTATCATTCAGTGCATGGTTAGCAGTACAGAACTGGACTCCCATACTACAGATGAAAACACATGCTGGTTACAGGCTGTGGCAGGACCATGCAGAATTAAAAGATCAGCACATGGATTAATCCATTAAAAAGTGGATATGTCTGGCACTCAGCCACAAGTGTTGTTTCTTAGTCTTGTCATTAGGAGGCAGTAAATGGTTCTCAAATGGAGAATATATTACTGCAGGAGAAAATAAAACACAGGCTTTCATGTTTCATCTGTACACTCATATCTTGATTTTAGTATGCTGCAAAAGATCATTTTGCCACTAACGGCCCACCCAGTGGAAACATCAGCTGCTACACAAAAATATCAGCAATGTATATTTTTTGAAATGCTACCAATTAAGCTTTCTTATATATTAGCTTTGTTATATATTAACAAGCAAAGAAAATCTTTAAAAAAAAAATTGTATTACATTCCTCTTTGGCACACATTAGAATTTATATAAAGTTCATATATCTATAGTTTATAGCCGTATCAAAATATTGATAAATATAATGTTTTGATAATAATTTGATATTTGAAATAATCTATATTTTTTTATAATATATATTTTTTAAGAAGAAAAACCTTTGCATATTTTATGTGCACTTTCAGAGAAATCATTTCAGAAGAAGTCCAATCCAACATTATAATATTAAGTATAATTTCATTAAAAACATATGCACATTTGCTTATTTCAGTTTAACCCATTCAATTCCAAATATGCCAAAGCCCAATTCATTTCTTTTCATATGCGTTTTCCAGAATGATTTCTATCTATGTGCTTAACACCCTTCCAAACACACACACACACACACACTTTCCCTTCTGGATTATAAACTGGAACAGAGGATAAACACTCAATTCCCATCCATCTTTACTTACTGTTACTGAGAATGATGCATGGTGATAACTTCTAGAATTAGACTTGAATATTCCACATGCTCCATCTTCCAGCCAATCAAGAAAATCACCGTGCAGAAAGGGAGTGTTGTGCATTAATAAGCTGCCTCTGCTTTCTATGTTCCATGTGATTTAGAAGAAGAAGTTAAAGAGGCAAAAGTGTAGCATCTCTGGGAATCAGCCCTGGCTACTCAGGAACTTTCGGGTGCACACAAGCAAAATCCAAATGAATGTCACTGATAAAAAGTGCTTGAAGTCTATGTGATACATGACATTTTAGTAAAATCCACAGAAATCGGGTAACTGTTTAAATTCATTCATGGAAAAATGCACACGAGAGTGTGTTCAGCCAAACACCCCGAGCAAGGCCTGGCTTTCAAATGTGTTTCAGTCTCTCCACACAAGCTGCTTTCATTGCATGCAGAGTCCCACCAAGGCCCGGCTTTAAAAGCTACCGATTCTTTTATCTTTAGCTTGGCTCACAAAAGAAGGGTATTTTGTAAATTACCAGCTCGTTCAGATCAACAAAAGGTACTTTCATAGAAAGCCCCATTTGATTTTTCTCAAATTTGATTACAAGGATGGAAAAAAGGAGAGGAAGTCAAAAAGAAAAACCCCAGATGGCTTTTCCATTCATCACACTGAATGAGCTTTATCTGTGCCTTTTGAAACTGTAGCCGTGGAAAAGCATTTCTGTTGGCTTATAAAACTTGAGAAAAATTATTGGTTTGCCATTTCTCATGTAACTGCCATTGGGAACTGGATGAAAAGACTTAGGATCGCCCGCTTGGATCAAAATAATGGAGATTAGGTATTTCATTATAAATTACAGTGGGATACAGAAGAGGCTGTCATATTAATAGCAACCTGCATGGCTGTCAATAGAAACTATTCTACTAGAGAGAGGGCCAGGGGGGATTGGCTGCTGAACTGGTACATTGGACCTGATCGATTTTCTATCACGTGCGGTAGGCAAAAGAAAAGGTGAGATTATAAAGAAAGGAAATCACTCACAAGAGACCAGTAACTTTGTTCTGTTCCCTGTGCATGAGATTCTGCTAAAGCTAGAGGTAGAAAAATAAAAGCAAACATACAGATGGATAAATCACACCTCCTTAACATAAAATATCCTCCTGTTATATTGATTAGTTTTGTTCTAATTTACATTTCCATTTCTTCTGAGAAGTCACATAATAAACTGTAGAGGATATCAAAATAATTAACTTGAGGCAGGGATGTTCAATTATGTTATTTGCCGGCTATGCTGGGAGGTGCCATAAAAAAAAATATATATATATATATATATATATATATATATATATATATATATATATATATATACGGGTCTTGATAATGGTCTGAGAAGGAGACCGAAACGTTGGCCTGTTTTTATAATTTTCTACAATAAAGTATGTTTTAAGTAACTTGGTGTTAAACGTTCCTGGTGTGCACCCATTTACAAATATTTTTATTCTACTTCATTTATGGGTAGCACCTGGGTCATTTACCTCTATTTGGAGTGCAGAGAAAACTCAAGGACTTTATATATATATATATATATATATATATATATATATATATATATACGTATATATATATATATATATATATATACGTATATATATATATATATATATACGTATATATATATATATATATACGTATATATATATATATATATATATATATATATATATATATATATATATATATATATATATATATATGGAGTAAAATTCCAAATTGAAGGTAGAAAATTATTTTTCATGCATGGTACCGCCCTTCATAAATCGTGCCCTTTCATTAATATAGAAATTAAATATATACAGTAAATATTTTGATATGTGTATATACTGCCCCATACACACACTACTGAATCTGTACTCCAAATAATAGGCAGTGTTTCCACTAGCACCCACTGCGTGTAATGTTTAGTTGCCTAGCAACTGGGCAAATCTAGATATAGAATTTCAGTAGATCCAAAGAGGCAATAGAAGCAGGAAGTTTAGACTGATTGGTGTGAGCTCCAACAGGGCACAGGGTACTGTCTGTAAGGCCAGGTCAGTTTAAAGGATGAGGAATGAGTCTGGAAACGGTGGCATGAAAAACTCCTAAAAGCCTGAAGACTTGAACTAGAAAGCTTGGACTAAACCACTTTCATAAGTGATGGTGGAGCAGAGACTCCTCAGTGAGTACTAAAGATAAGGTATGGAGAAGAACTTGAAAAGCATGTTTACCAGTTAGAAAATGTAACAGGGGTTTCTCTACATATTAAGGTTCCTTAGCCTAAAATTACACTGTCAAAGCACAGAAGACCTAAAAAGTGTACTACGATTGAACCTGGTGGCTAACAGTCAAGTGTTTCTCTTTGCTGTGTTTTATTAGACAGTGTCCTCATTCTCAGTTACTGATTGTGGTTAGGCATACAGCAAAACACAAGTTTAAAATACAGAATGGGAAACTATTTTTTAGGGTTTGCATGGGTCATAATATTGCTTATAGGTTTTACATTCTTACTTGACCATAACATGTCTTGTGCCAAAGGGTACCACTCAACAAAATATTACAAAGAGTTGTAGATTTAACAATATATCGGAATGAATTGACCAAACATTATCCTTTAATATACATCAAGAACCAAGGATTCTGGTTGGGCTGGCACGAGCACAGACTTTTACTCTACTGCACATGCACCTGCCTGGACCAGAAAAAAAGAAGACTGAAAAAATGGCCAATTGTGTCCTTTTTCCTGTCTGTATAAGAAGCTGAGCTTATTTTTTTTCTTAAAGGAATAGTTCAGTGTGAAAATAAAAACTGGGTAAATAGATAGGCTGTGCAAAATAAAAAATGTTTCTAATATAGTTAGTTAGCCAAAAATGTAATATATAAAGGCTGGAGTGAACAGATGTCTAATAAAACAGCCAGAATCCAACTTCCTGCTTTTCAGCTCTATAACTCTGAGTTAGTCAGCGACTTGAAGGGGGGCCACATGGTACATTTCTGTTCAGTGAGTTTGCAATTGATCCTCAGCATTTAGCTCAGATTCAAAAGCAACAGAAATGACCCATGTGGCCCCCCCTCAAGTCTCTGATTGGTTACTGTCTGGTAGCCAGGGCAACCAGTCAGTGTAAACCAAGAGAGCTGAAAAGCAGGAAGTAGTGCGCTGACTGACTTGTTATACATGAAATCACTCCAGCCTTTATACATTACATTTTTGGCTAACTAACTATATTAGAAACATTTTTTATATTGCACAGCCTATATCTATTTACCCAGTTTTTATTTTTACACTGAACAATTCCTTTAATATGAGGAAGACTACATTACATCACCTGATTTGCTAATGCCTGTTTAATGTAAAGCTTCAAGTTTGTTACAAATGCCTTCAATTACATAATTTTTCATGACATATCAGGTGTAACATAATGATTTACTTATCTTTCATTTAGATTTACTTTATTCTTCCTACACATCAATACTAACTACCCAGTTGTGTGAATTTGTCCAACCATAATACAACACAATAACAGTCAGACATGCCTGGTCAATACCAGATTAACAATCATAGGCTCATGAGATAAACTCATAAATAGGAACAGGCTAGAGTCAAAACCAGGAATCATTGCAAGAGACAGTGCCAGGGAAGCATGAATAAGGAACAGAATCATAGATCAGAACACCCAGGAACAAGCTAACTTGATCTACAATGGACAGGGAAAGAACTCAGAGCTGGGCATTATATAAGTAGGCTGATGGTAAATTCTGAGCATCGGTGGCTGGCCATAAACCATTCTTTACTGAAACATCAAGAATACCAAGCATTAAACCAGGAACATGACTGTCTGCCTGGTTGCAATCCTGACAAATCCATGTAAAAGTAGGAATAAGCTTGGTAGAAAATCCTCCCTCCACCTAATCTGGCTATACACATATCAATAAAATCACAAAAAAGGAATTTCCATACGCTCTTGATACGTATGGCAAACAAGCATGAGCAACATATTTGTTCAATCAGTCAATCGGACAGGTTTGAAAAAGTTTAGTAGCTGTCAGGAGCACTTTGGTTAGGAGAGCTCCACTTCGTAGCCAAGATGGTGGTGCCCATGGCCACAATGTCATGCTGCCGTGTGACGTCATTGCACCACATTTCGGCAAGGAAATTTAAAATGAATAGATGCTAGAGACCTGAGTTCAATGCCTGATTATAGGTCTTTCACTGTAAAGTTCCTGGGTGCTTCTAAATAACTATTTTGACTTCATCTCCCTGGTTCCTGACTTTCTTGCTTCTGTTCTGACTATGCGGATTGCTGCCTGCCCTGATATTGCCTGAAATTTGACCTACAGCTTTTTAAGCCTTCAGATATGGCACATTGCAATATTTCTGCCTGCCTGGGCTACAGCTTCCAAAGTTCCATCTTGAAAAAGCCACTGGCCCTGACAGCCATACAGTCCTTTTGCAACTTCCCTGATATCTGCTTGATTTTGGTCTATACATTAGTGGTACAAACGAATGATCTTTTAACACATTTTCCACCAACGCCCCTTGACAGAAAGATCTGTATGTGTAGGACCAGCTTAACTCTCAGTGCTCTGGCATAAAATGTGATATAGTCTTACAGTTAGGTCCATAAATATTTGGACAGACAACTTTTTTTTCTAATTTTGGTTCTGTACATTTCCACAATGAATTTTAAATGAAACAACTCAGATGCAGTTGAACTGCAGGGGGTTGAACAAAAAGATTGCATAAAGATGTAAAGGGAAGTAAAGCCTTTTTTTAAAACAATCACTTCATTTCAGGGGCTCAAAAGTAATTGGACCAGAGGTTCAAAAGTAATAGAACAATTGACTCAAAGGCTATTTCATGGGCAGGTGTGGGCAATTCCTTTGTTATGTCATTATCAATGAAGCAGATAAAACATGGTGGAGGCAGTGTGATGGCTTGGGCGTGCATGGCTGTCAGTGGCACTGGGACACTAGTGTTTATCCATGATGTGACACCGGACAGAAGCAGCTGAATGAATTCTGAGGTGTTCAGAGACACAATCTGCTCAAATTCAGCTAAATGCAGTCAAATTGATTGGGAGGTGTTTCATAATACAGATGGTCAATGACCCAAAACATACAGCCAAAGCAACCCAGGAGTTTATTAAAGCAAAGAAATGGAATATTCTTGAATAGCCAAGTCAGTCACCTGATCTGAACCCAATTGAGCATGCATTTCACTTGTTGAAGACTAAACTTCGGACAGAAAGGCCCACAAACAAACAGCAACTGAAAGCCACTGCAGTAAAGGCCTGGAAGAGCATGTCATTGCCAGAAAAAGGGTTTTCAACCGAGTATTAGAAATAAATAATTTTATTTTCAGTTTTTTTAATTTGTCCAATTACTTGTGAGCCCCTGAAATGAAGTGATTGAATTAAAAAAAGGCTTTAGTTCCTCACATTTTTATGCAGTCTTTTTCAACCCACTGTATTAAAGCTGAAAGTCTGCAGTTCAACTGCATCTCTGAATTGTTTCATTTAAAATTCAGTGTGGTAATGTACAGACCCAAAATTATATATATATATATATATATATATATATATATATATATATATTTTTTTTTCTTATTGTATTGTTTCCCACATGTTTTACATATGTATTATTTCAATGTATAGCTTTGTGTATACAAGTTTCACTGTATAAAAATTACTATATAGTGTCCCACAGTACCAGCATTCCAAACGGGGTAATTCCAGTGGTGCACGATCAAAGGTGCATATTTTGTGTATGGAGGATCAGCACACACTGTAGTGAGAAAGGTCCTTGAGAAATATATATATATTGTATATTGCTGAAAAATAGCAAGGGTTTTTGTATCTCTTATGATAATTTCACCTGGTAATTGAAAGATAAGCAAATATAACATTTAATGAAAGGGGGATTTTCATCAAAACATATGGAGAAAAGATTCTTAAAAATTTTTTCTTAATTTGTTTATTGGGTAAAAAATCTGTTTTTGGCTGGAGATCCCTATTAATTTACAGATATTGCAAAAAATATATATATATTTTTTAAAGTGTTACAAAATGTCCCCACGGTTTTTATTTTATTTTCTTTCATTTATTTTGATAAAAAAAATAACCTTAGATGTTTAGGTAAAACCTTTTAATCAGGCAATAAAAATATAAATTATCTTAATATAATATGCAGAAACACATATACCCAATATTTATGCATTACCAACATAAGCCTGCAGATGCTGCCCAAGATACCTTTAAAATAATAAATAAAAATGACATGAAGTCACGCCAAGCTACTGCAAACACTATTAAAAGTGTCTAAGTGGGTAGTGGACACATTAGGTTAACCCTGTGGCTTACGTACCATGTACCAAGGCAGTAAGTTTTATGGAGTTTATTCAGAGCAAGAGATCTAGCTCCCATAATGTATTTTTAGTAATAATCTAACATTAAAGAAGAAAGTGTAATAGCAGCAGCACCTTCATATTGATCACTATTCAGCAGAATATGGTTTAGGAAAAGACTATCATAGTTTTTTAAATCCAATTTATGGAGGGGGTTGTTCACCTCTTAACACTTTTTCCAATTCAGTTGCTTTCAAATAGAGACTTTTTTTCAATTAGCTTCTATTATAATTGTGACGGTTTAAACTTTCTATTTAATTTTTCACCTTTTTATGTCTTTCTAAAGCAGCTCAGGGAATGGGGTTGCTGACTGTTCTCAATTATACATTAATTGATACATTTTACATTAATTAATACATTTCTTATCTTTGGCCCTGCTGACCAGAATCCCTGAGTTTTATTAAAGGCAGCTGTTAAAACTGATACAATAGTTGTTAATATTCCACAGACGCTGCTGAGAATGTATTAACTAATGTAGCAAGTTGTAACAGTTTAGAATCTGCACCTGGATTACTAAATTGCCAGACTGAAATACCAGAGACAAGAACATTAAACTTTAAACTCCAATTATGGAAAAATGGTCAAGAATAAAACATGGAAACCAATAAAACTTGTTTTTTTTTTTAAATAAAACATAGGAAGCGATTGAAAAAAGTCTTTATTTTTGGTGAACAATCTGAAAACAAGTGAACTGAATTGTTTGCAAGAAAAAACTTATTTTTACAACATAAATAATCCTAGCAACTTTTCAAATGGTTTTCCTTTTTTATAGTATTCATTATTTTCCTTCCTCTTCTGTCTCTTTCTACAAGGGGTTTACAATTTAAAATCTGGTTGTTGGGTATTACGCATACCCAACTAAGCTACATTACTCCATATCGGTAGAAATACAAACCTATTGGGCTCATTTATTGTTTCAATTATTTTTTTTAAAAGACTTAGAGGTATGAAGATCCAAATCATCTAAAGAAATCCCTTATCTAGAAAAACCCAGGTCCCAGGCATTCCAGAGAATAGATCCTGCCAGGGGCACATAAAGGCATATACAGACCCCAAAATAAAAATAGTCAATATTTTCATGACTGAAACTCTGGCTTCTGCAAAATAAGCATTGGCATGTATTTTCCATGCTTTACAGCATTGTATCTCCTATCCTAAATATGAACACCAGGGGTCTTTTTGATTCCCAGTATTACGAAAATATGTGGTTTGTTGAGACCCCTGCTTGACACTGCTGCAAGGTGAGCACCCATTATGCATTTTATGTTCCATAAGAGTCCAAAAGAAAGCTGACCCCAGAAAGCCATATCATTTTGCAAACTACACATTTTCATAAATTAAAAATTGGTAAATAACGTCTTTCTTGTAGTCTTGATAAACAAAAGTGTAAAAATGTGTGTACATATGTCAAACTGAGTTTTGTGTGTGTTAATGTATGTCGTCACTGTGCAAAAACCCACAACGCATAAAAAGATTATATGTGTGCAATTATAGTATAAATAGTGTGTGACACTTACCTGCAGCTGGGATCTCATTTGGGACACCGTGTGCCCCTCGATTATATGAACTGGAGGCTTCAAGAAGTGAGAACAAAAGCAGATAAGTGATTTTCACATCTGCTGAGCCCCTTTTCTGACCATACCCTGTTTGTTTGGCTGTGCTTGTGGTTTGAGGTCAGGCGAAATTAACAGAAATGCTGGACAAGCATTAAAAACCAGTCCAGCATTTCTGTGTTTGATTATAAAATTTACAATTTCTGGCAAACAGAGTCTTTAATCCACTGCTTGGAAATGTTATGATCTGAGACAAGCAATTGGTTAAAGGCCTGAGTTAACTTATTCTAAATAGATTTGATGGCTCATCATTCATTTATATCATACAAGTGAACCATCTTTTTGAAATGAGCAGATCATCCCAATACTGGCACATCCTGCAGAACTACATTCATTACCCTTCTTTTTGAGAGTATTTGAGTATACTTACTTTGATGCTGTCATTATTTTAAATGCATGTTCAGTTTAAAAGAATGAGTTGGAACCAATGCTACAGGCAGCATATGTTTTATCTGTTTCCCATACTGCAAGGAACATTTACGTATTTACTTTCCTGAAGATTCATTTTTCATGTAACAGGCTCAAATCAAAGACTATCCCTTTAAAAACAAATACAACTGACATGGCACAAGCTTTATTAATAGGGGCACATTCAGAAAACAGGTTATATTAAAACTTTTAAAGGAAAAGTAACGCCAACATTTTTTTAAACAAATGAAAATATAATGTCCTGTTACCCTGCACTGTAAAAACTGGTGTGTCTGCTTTACAAACTCTACTATAGTTTATATAAACAAGCTTTTGTGTAGCCATGGGGGCAACCATTTAAAGCTGAAAAAGGAGAAAAGGCACAGGATAAAGAGTTGATAGCAAATAAGCTCTGTAGAATTATAATGGGATTCTTTGGAACTTATCTGTTATCTACTGTGCATCCTGTGCTTGAATGGCTGCCCCCATGGCTACACAGCAGCTTGTTTAAAATAAACTTTAGTTGTATTTCTATAGCAAACACACCAGTGCAGGGCAACAGGACATTATATTGTCATTATTTTAAAACACTTTAATCTGATCACCCTGGATCTATTTTATGATGTATTTCCTCCCCCTTGTATTTTTCTAAGTGTTATTTTCTGTACCCTTTGTTCTTTATCACTTTATCACTTGTAGACTTGTAGACATCTAAATGTGTCATTCTATGCTGCCAGTGGTGTAAATAGCAAGGGAGCAGACCCTGCTTGCAAGTGAGCAGGCAGGAAGAGGAGGTAGCCAGCGATGCTGTGCATGCCAGACCTCTCCAAATATTTTTTGCAGGGGGGGGGCTGGCGACAGGTGGTTACGTATGCTGCACAATAATTCCTATGCCAATAAATTCCTACTTGACTTGAGGTTCTCTCTCAGGACAAAAATACACGAGGGCATCTCTTGAAAAATAAAACAATGAAACATGTTTATTCGCCAGCTCATTACCATGGCTACAAGCCTTTTTAAAACAAAATATAACACATGGTGCAAGAAATAAATTATTCCAGAAATAAAACATAATAATTCCAGATTATAGAATGTATAGTATTAAATCAGGGGCAAAAGTAGGGCATCTCCTGAGATCAGAATAAAGAAAGTTTCATTGTGAGTTGTAAAGGTGTGACATTCCTTTCCTTAAGTGGTTGTAATGGAAGATACATTTGTTTCTACAAAGGGCTGGATGGCTTTTGGGGACACAAGGGGATGTTTACTTTCTCAAGTAATATGATGGATTAATTCGGGGTAGGTTTGTATTTCCCTGAATAAGATAAAGCTAAGATAGGATTTAATGTGACAAAAGGTTGAACTTGATGGACGTGTGTTTTATTCAACAATACTTACTATGTTACTTTGTCATTCATTTTCTCATTAATAGACTCAGGTTTGGTATCAAGTGAGAAGTGTAAAGCAGAAGCATATAGTTGCCAACTGTCCACAACCTCAGCAGTCTGCCCTGTGACATCACAGGCAATCCCCCCCCCCCCCCGGAACACATGGCCTGAAAGGTGTAAATCCTACAGATGCCTTACCTCTACAGTTGAGAAATTACAGAAGAGAAAAACTGATATCTATTGCTAGCATATTAAAAGATATTGAACAATTCCATACAGGACTCCATCATGCAAAGGGAAGGGTTTTTTAGTTCATAAAAGTTATGGAAGTTCTTACCTGTAAAGGTGGCAATGTCTGATATATAAGAATTTATTAGATGGCTTTTATCTTTTGAAGGTGTCCATGTGTGTTGACCACAGGGCAATGCTCATTAACAATATAAGAACAAATACATTTGCTATATTTGAATAATTAATGTTTTTTTTACCTTTTTGGATCAAATGATTAATGCTTCATTTTTGTTTTTGTTTGTACACATTTTTGTTGTACACAGTATCACTATTAATAGCTCCTATATATATTTTTTAACCTCAGCTACTACCCAATAATCTAAACACATGGTTCCTGTGTATTGCTATAGTCTAAGAGCATAAAGTTGATGTTGCTTTTACATTCACATCAGAGGTTTGACTTAGAGATTTAATATAAAATATTCCATATATGCAGCCAAACAAGACTTGGCTCAGTTTGACAACTGATCATGTGTCTCATATGGCAAATCCAAACCCCAGGGGAATATCTGTATTTCTGTCTATGTGTGCTTTTCTGCATATAACAGCTACTTTTGGCTTTGGGCCTAGCCGCTAAGAACTTACCACACAAGAATCCAGTCAATTCCACAGGGGAGGGGAGGAGCTGGTAAGGACAGAACTGGACATAGTCAGGCAGGCTGGGACAGTACCAGAATACAACTGCAGAATCTTGAGACAAACTCAAATTCAGGAACAAGCCAGGGACCTGGGGTCAGAAACAGGAAGTCCACACAAGGGACAGGACCAGGGAAGCAAGTGCCAGGGAACAGCTTAGCAGGAATCAGAGTATCTAGAAACAAGTAAGCTTGACCTATAACAGGCAGGGCCGCCATTAGAAATCACGGGGCCCCGTACAACAAAATTTTTGGGGCCCCCTGGGCCCCGCCCACACTGACGACCAAGCTCCACCCTATATCCCGCCCACTCCACATCGCAGTTAAAAGACTACACAGACATCAGCGCTAAAAAAGTAACCCCCCCCCCCCACACAAGTTTTTTTAAAAAAACATTGGTGGCAGTGGCCACCTTATAAGTTAAAAAAAACTTGGGGCCCCAACAAAAAAAAATGTAAAAAAAACTAAAAAATAAACAAACATTGGTGGCAGGGGCCCCCTTATAAGTTAAAAACAAATTGGGGCCCCAAAAAAATTTTTTTAAAAAAAAATAATTTTTTTGAAAAAAAAAAACTGGTGGCAGGGCCCCCTTACAAGTTAAAAACAAATTGGGGCCCCAAACAAAATTTGAAAAAAAAAAAAATTTTTTTTTGAAAAAAAAAAAAAACTGGTGGCAGGGGCCCCCTTACAAGTTAAAAAAATTTGGGGCCACCAAAAAGAAAATAAATTTTTTTTTTTTAAAAAAAAAAACAAAAAAAAACAATGGTGGCAAGGGGCCCCTTACGAGTTAAAAAAAAATTGGGGCCCCAAAAAAAAAGTTTTAAAAAAAAGATTGGTGGCAGGGGCCTATAGAATATTAAAATAATACATTGGTGGCCAGGGGATTAAAAAAAAAAAACACAAACTGGTGTTCAGTAGGATTGAACTCATGGCTTCAGTACTTCAACTTCGCCTCCTTTCGTGACTTCGGGTCTTTTCACCGCTTCAGGACTTCAATTTCGGCTGTTTTCGTGACTTCGGGTCTTTGCGCTGCTTCAGGACTTCGGCTGTTTTCGTGACTTCGGGTCTTTTTGGCGCTTCGGGACTTCGGCTTTTTCCGTGACTTCGGGTCTTTTCGGCGCATCGGCTTCGGCTTTTCGGCACTTCCGCATTCGGCACGCAAGACGTACGGCTCGGGCCCTCATAAGGGGGGCCCGGATCTTCAAAAAATGCAGCGCTGCCGGGCCCCCCTTCATGCCCGGGCCCGGTACGCTTGTCCCCCCTGTCCCCCCCTGATGGCGGCCCTGATAACAGGCATTGAGTGAGGGCAGAGCAGTGGGGTTTATAGGCAGACTGATGACTAACACTGAGCCCATGTGGCCAGATTAGCAGCAGATGAAACAAGCCACACTTGAGCCTACTTGAAAATGTAAGGAAACCAAAGGGAATGAAGCAGGACCTAGAAGTTTGCATTTAGGGAATCACAAAGGAAATGTTGTATGTATTTCAAATTAATAACATAATATACAATAAGATGAGCAGTACAAGTCCATAATAGTTAGTAGATAAAAAACAAATATCCTTTCTTTTAACAAGAGAGTGAGGCAAACTCAACTCCATTAACCAATCGCTCATTATCACATCCCTAGCGCTAAATACAGTAGCTTAACTCGACTGCCTTTAAAGGTCTTCTTACTGATGGTGAAAACTCCTTTCCCATGTGTGTGTGTATACGTCGGTTCATATATTTGACAGGATGAGCTACAGGTATAGGACTAAAAGGAAGGTATATATATGTGAAGTGAATGCTGAATAACCTTGTGGATATGGTTTTTGAAAACTCGTAGCATTTAAAAATTTAATTCTGGTAGAGTTTATTAAACAGGCATTGTCAAATAGCATTCACATGCAATATACAAAGCTATAGTGATAAAAGGCAGTATGTAACATTTATAAAGGGGGTGTGGCTACAGTTCACAACATCATCATACAATGCATAATCTACAATCAGAAGTAAAATGGTGGATGTTTATTGCTACTCCTTATAGAACGTACAACCAAAGACAGTGCAGTACAGGCATATTACGAATTAGGATTCAGAGGAGGATATTTATCTAGTCATTGACCTCAGATTTTATGAAAATTATTGGGGCTCCCACTTTTAAGGTAGACTATGGGGGGATTTCACAAAAGTGTCGGTAAAATAAGTAACCCAGAAGTGACGGTCGACAAATTTGTAAAATGTCATACGAACGGCAAATTCACAAAGGCAGATGTTACCATCTCTGAATGTCTTGAAGTTCGTCAATTTTCTAAAAATGTCGTATATCTTTTCATCGTACAAACGTCATTTACCAAGACTTTTCAAAAGACAATTTGACCGACATTTTCATTTTGGAGAGCCTAAAGTGTCTGAAAAATTGTCGGTAAAAAAAATGAGTTTACGAGTAATTCATAAAAATGTCTGGAAAAGTGGCACCGAAAAAAACACACCCACTTTTAACGACACAAAAGTGTCGTACATGTCGGAAAATTGGCGGAGAAATGCTCTGTGAATTTGTCGGCTTTTGCTACACTTTCTATGACATTTTAAAGACATTTTTTCGTTCCCGACACTTTTGTGAATTCCCCCCTATGTGTTCAAGGTTGCAAGTTTCAATCAAAAATTTTTCAGCCTTGGGCCTCTAGGTTTTCTAGGCTCTGCTTTTCCATTTTTATGTTCAGAGTTTTTTGACTAGGAAAAGTGCTTTGTGGACAATCAATGATAATCTAGAACATTAAGTAGGCAGGTCTTAGGGGTTCTAGGTCGGGTGGAATTCATTATAGTGTCGAGTTTGTCTAAGATTGCCGACCAGTATGGTTTAATATTGTCACGTGCCCATTGCATAGGTGCAAAAGTGTAACTTTTTCTAAGTTGCATCTGGTACACGGATCGGGTATGGTAGGGTTCATATGATGCAACCTGGTTAAGCCCTATACAAGACATAAAATTGAATCATTCATAACCTGTAGCACACTGACATTAGCTGGGGGGATTCTGTCATTTCCTGTCATTCTTCATCCAGTATAATATCTGCTGCTGTTTCCCACTTATTATGGAGGGTATCTAGTGGGCCAGCCCTATTTCTTGTAAAAGTAAAACATAGAGGATAGATATTAGGCTTTTTGTAGATGGTCTGTTGAGAAGGGGAAACAGTATGTTTTCATCTACTATTATAGCTTCTTTCCTATGGGTAGGCACAAGGGATTGTTTGATCCTTATATAGTGGAACCACTGGCTGGGTGGTGACCCTTTAGATTGTCTGAGGTCCCTAAATGAGCAGATGCCCCTTAGCATTTAACTTTAATGAGATGCTGAAACTGAATGAGTGCAAATGCAGTGTGGCAAGTCCATAAACAGGCCAGCATTCATCAAATGTGTAAGGCAGGCATGAGGGCTTGTGGTAGGTAGAAGTTTATGGACAGGCACGCGATCGATGCAGGCTGCAAGTAGCTAATAATCCATAACCAGGTCAGGGATGAGAACCGGGAGCACAGGAAGAAAAGGACAAAACCAAAACAAGGTGGGCAAAGGCAGAGGGGAAATAAGTCTTTACAATTAAGTACAATACTGAGGCCAGACAACCATTTGTCCAACAAAATGAAAACCCCAGTTGGGCAGATCTTAAGAATATGCCTTTAATTTATTTGACTGGCCATTTTTGGAAGTTTCACAGTTCTACTATATATTTTTTTTCAGAAGGGTGTCCAAAATGGTACTCTTCACTTTAGATGTTGTCTAAGTAGTCATTTAAACAAAGTTATGTCTGCATCCCATGATCTAATCTTTCAGGCTAATAAACTTTTTATGTACATTAACATATTGAAAAGTATTGTTTCTTGTCAGTATCACTTTAAGAATGGACAGCACCTTACCCACCTTACCTAAATTCATTTATTAGGGCCAGACAATGTCAGTATACCAGTTAGAGCAGTGATCCCCAACCAGTAGCTCATGAGCAACATGTTGCTCTCCAACCCCTTGGATGTTGCTCTCAGTGTCCTCAAAGCAGGAGCTTATTTTTGAATTCCAGGCTTGGAAGTTAGTTTTAATTGCATAAAAACTAAGTATAGTGCCAAGCAGAGCCTCCTGTAGGCTGCCAGTCTACATAGGGGCTACCAAATAGCCAATCACAGCCCTTATTTGGCACCCCAAGGAACTTTTTCATGCTTGTGTTGCTCCCCAACTTTTTTTACATTTGAATGTTGCTCACGGGTAAAAAAGGTTGGGGAACCCTGAGTTAGAGTATAGGCTACGGAAAAGATTGCTCAACCACTAGTAAATCACAGCAACTAATCACTATGTAGAATTTACTAGCCTGTTAATTGAAATCAATCAACCAATCAGTTGGCCCTTATTAGATTACCCCTGCAATGGCACAAATCTGCAGGGGTTTACACAAGAGGTAGCGGGATTGATGCCAAGAATTGTTCAGGAACCGGAGGTTGAAAGGCAAACTTTATTTGACACGAGCTGTGTAGATTCAGCACTCGGGATTCTGAACCACTCGGGAGATGTAACACCAGTGGTACAGGAATGAAGGGTAACATGAAACGTAAATCCTTCATGGGCAATTTGAAACTGCACTTGTTACTTAAGTCTCCATACTGAACTCTGCACCTTACTGACTCCTTTAACCCCCCCCCCCCCACCATACACTTTCCCCATTACCATTGCATCTACTTGGCACATTCAATATTGCACATTCATAATTACTGCAGCAACCTGTACATTTGTTCATCTGCTCGTAACTCCTGATTATAGTTAATACAAACTGTATATTATGTTCATATGACTGTAAATCTCTCTGTAAATATTATCCAGTTCATTCTTGTACATATCAATTATAATTTATACCTTATACTGCTTATTGCACTCCTGGTTAGACCTAAACTGCATTTCGTTGCCTTGTACTTGTGTAATGACAATAAAGTTGAATCTAATCTAATCTAATCTTTAAAGGGGGGCACGAATCTGCAGGTGAATTCTGCCTATGTAGATTCAGCCATTACACCCCCTTATGTAAGTTTCACTAGAAATGATTAGCAAAATGGGATTGATTATGCATGCAAACAGAATGTTTCCTTTTTTTCAACTTTTAGATTATTTTCCAACATAAAAAAATGTCACAATAAGAAAAACTAATATTAAGTTTTACTGCTTAGAAATATAAATGTCCCACAAACAGACAAAGTATTTGTAAGCTCAAGTAGTCACATTAATGTAACAATAAAGGTGCCAGCTATGAGATCAGTCAAATTATAAGTGGATCCTCTAAGTCTAAGCTGTCATTGAGAGGGAGTCCTAGTGTCTGCCATTATGTACTGTTACTGGAAATGTGGGATTGGAGGCAGGCTAATTGGAATGTAAGGCATGAATGCACCCTAGATTGACAAGATATCCACCCCTTTGCTGTGTCTTTCTCAGCTCCTGTTGTTTTAAGGTGGAGTGGATAAAAACGCTGAAATGTACATACAATGACAATAGCTATACTGTTCCTGTGAATATAACATTTCAGCTATAAATACATACTGATGCAGCTGAGACTGTGTGCATGATGGACAAAACACAATCAAGGTGTGATATGCTTTTAAATCCTTGGCATCCATCCATATTACGCTTCCAACGGTTCCCTCTATGTAATTGAATCATTTCTATTATCATTTCATGATTTTACATTATGATACATTACTCCTCCTTATATCCTCTCCAGGAATTAAGTTTTACATTCATTTTACTTTAGTGAATTCTTGTAGTGAACTGGTCTTACACTCAGTAACTTTGTTAGCGAATCAGCAGCACTTCAGGATACAAGATGAGTGTTTCAATTGGTTAAAATGCTTGTAAATTTATATAAAAACTCCCTTGGCTTTATCTCTTGGCTAACAACATAATTTAGCCAGCTTCCAAAAGGCCAATGACCTCATTTTTACACCCATGGTCATACTGAATCTTTACAAATGAAAATGGTAATGCAGAAATGTTATTTTACCCTATTGGTGACACAGTAAGACTTTAATCTTCTACTCTAATGCAGGCAAAACATTACATTTTGAAAAACTGCGCACAATGTCACCATGGTAACATGATCATATAATTATATGGAAGCCTGGAAAGAAAATTAAAGAAAGAACATAACAAAAGCATCTGGAAGGGGAAAAAAAATTCTAGCACTTGAAAAATAAAAGACAAGGCTACAGTGATTATAGTAATGCAGATAGAGTTGGTATAGAAAGTGCAGAAACCGCAGGCATAACCACATTGCACTCATTGCTATATATGCATTGCCAGAAGTACATTTTAAAGATTAGATTTTTTTTCATTTTCATTGCAAATTGTTGTTTTTCATCATTAAAATTATCAAGCCATCAAATGAGACTTTGTGTAATATTAATGAAAATTTAGGAAAGGGTAATATATATATATATATATATATATATATATATATATATATATATATATATATATATATATATATATATATATATATACACAAATATAGTTGTCACTTTACACATTTATACAGTAGAACTCATTTGTATGCAAATATTTCCAGATATAGATGATATTATTTAATAAGCAACCAAACGCAATCAGCCTTTTGAGGAAGTTCTGTTGAAGACACTTAGGGGCACATTAACTATTGGTCGAATATCGAGGGTTAATTAACCCTCGATATTCGGCCGTCGAAGTAAAATCCTTCGACTTTGAACTTCGAAGTCGAAAGATTTGCCGCAATTCGTTCGTTCGAACGATCGTAGGAAAAATCGTTCGATGGAACGATTAAATCCTTCGAATCGAACGATTCGAAGGATTTTAATCAATCCATCGAACGATTCGAAGGATTTTAATCCATCGATCGAACGATTTTTCTTCGATCAGAAATTGCCTAGAAAGCCTATGGGGACCTTCCCCATAGGCAAACATTGATGCTCGGTAGGTTTTAGTTGGCGAAGTAGGTGGTCGAAGTTTTTTTTAAAGAGAGAGTACTTTGACTATTAAATGGTCGAATAGTCGAACGGTTTTTCGTTTGAATCGTTGATTCGAAGTCGAAGACGTAGTCAAAGGTCGAAGTAGCCAAAAAAACATTCGAAATTCGAAGTTTTTTTCCTTCTAATCCTTCACTCGAGCTAAGTAAATGTGCTCCTTAATGCCTCTTGCGTATATGTGCGTATATGTGACCAAAACTCATGGAAATTAATGTGAGTGAAATATTTCAATGTTTTTTAAGCTTTTTTTCATTTAATTTTTTATTTTAAATCTTTTATTTTCATGAAAAAAGAAAAGAAATATACATTTGCTTTTACAGGAATAGGCGGAAGCTGGACATGTCCCAGCCCGCTTGGGCATTAAACAATACACTTATTAACCTCTTATCCCTGTGAGTTTTTAACGCTTTTTAATAAATCAGAATTATACTATGCGACTTCTGTATCCTTATCTTGGAGCCTAACAGTGGCCTGTGGATGAAGAGAGAATACTGGTGACCAATACTACATGTGTTAATTCTACTACAATCTTATAAGTAGGCATTTTAAACTAATTTGGTGAAGGTCTCAGAAAACACCTGATTCAACTTTAAACACAACCGGAACAAAAGGGAAAGTCTCTTTTAAAGGGAAACTCAGACTAGTGACTTTTTTTTCAAGCATAGGGTGCTTCAGAAATAACCGAAAATACTACACCATATTTCTGTTTATTTTTTTTTGTTTTCTCCATTTACTTTAGGCGCTGATCCAAAAGAAACGTTTTTTGAAGTTTTTTTTTAATTTTCTCTTTTTTTTCTATATATATATATATATATATATATATATATATATATATATAGAAAGAGAGAAGGGAATTTTTTGAAAGGTTTTTCAAGGAATTTTTTATTCTATATGTGACATTTTGTAGTAAGCTGAGAGACTGAAAATGAGAGAGACATTCTGAAGGACTAACTAATCCTAATTTTTATTATTGTATTGTTTTATATTGTTTTACAACACTACAAAACTTTCATGTTTTGCCGTTACTGTTCCTTTAAGAAATCTCTCTACCTGCAACAGAAGCAGCAGAAAATACCTTTGAATTGCTTCCTTTGTAAATCGCTGTGGGTAAAACTGAGTCCTCACGTAATTGCACAATAATGTGGAATGAAGCATTTTGATGCACTTAAAAGGGTTGTTCTCCTTTAAGTTAACTTTTAGGGGCATATCTACTGACATTGGAGATATCACTCTCTAAATACATCATACTAAGAGACATGTTTAGAGATAAATATCTGGAGAGATTTCTGGAGATGTTGCCCATGGCAACTAATCAGCAATTCGATTTAAACAGCCACCTATAAGTTAGAAAACAAAAGTGATGATCTGATTGGTTGCTATGGGCACCATCTCCAAAAAGCTCTCCAGATATTTATCTCCAAACATGCCCCTTAGTATGAAGTATGTGAAGTATGAGAGTGATATTCTGAGACAATTAGCAATTGGTTTTCATGTTTAATTATGTTTTTTTCTTTGCTTTTTAGTCAGCAGCTCTCCAGGTTGCAATTTCAGCACTCCAAATGACCCTAGCAACCATGCATTGATTTGAATAAGAGACTGAACTATGAGGTGTAATTATTTAAAAGTAGCAATAACAATACATTGTAGCCTTACAGAGATTTTTTTTTTCAATGGGGTCAGTGACCCCCATTTGAAAGCTGGAAAGAGTCATAAAAAGAAGGCAAATCATTTTAGAAAACTATATAAAATAAATAATGAAGCCCAAATTAAAAGTTTCTTTGAACTGACCATTCTAAAACATACTAAAAGTTAACTCAGAAGTATACAATCCCTTTGAATGAGATTGTCATTTTACCTATGGCAGTTCACAAAGGGGGCACTTGAAAGGGTTTTTTGGTGCTTTTTGTTAAATGAATGTAATGTTTGTTAAATGTATGATGTGAAGTTTGATGCCACTGCTGTCAGGGAAAACCAGTAGTGGTTCAAATAGCCTTGTCTGCTTGCCATGGCTTCTTATAATATGAAATGTTCTGATATGTCAACAGACAGGCGGAGGCCTGACATTCACTGCCTCATGTTTCTCACTCAAGGTGCTTTTCATTTAATATTACCCGGAGTAAGGGGCATTGTAACAACCCAGACTGTTGGCAGGCCAAATGCCCAGTGTGCCACAGCTCTGAAGGCTAATACTGCTAATATAGATGGTTATATTAAATTGTACTGTCTGTATCATGCTGTTTTAAATTACATAAATAAATTATATAGTAAGACAGTGGGTATTGACACCCCAAATACAATGAGAGGCAGTGGGAACTTTATGCCCAAATACATTAGCTACAGTGAGAAGTAATGGGTCTTGACAGCCCAGATCTCCCCTTTACCATTAATAAAAGCAGGTTACCTACCTGCGATGAACTTGGGGTTGAGGGTTGCATCTCCGGATCAGAAATTCGTGGGGAAACCAAACTTGGATAAAACTATTATATCTTTATTAATCCGTGTTTAAAATACAACAATGGAAGCGGCAGGGGAACTAGCTTAACGCATTTCGTGACTGACCATCACTTCATCAGAAGCCTAGGGTTTTAGCGTTGTATAGATCAAAATGAACTCAGAAATGACCTGCATTGCTGAAAATGCTCCCAAGCTCCACCTAGTGGTAGATATGAGTATAGCACCCAAGCTGGACAAGTTGGAGCAAAAGTTGAGAGATAAGGATTGTATAGGGGAGACATAAGCAGCCTGAAAGGACTTGAATTGTGCTGTGCTGGCTGTTTCTGAAAGCACAGGATCAGGCACAATGACCTGAGATGGCTGCCACACAACTATGAAAACTAAAAAAAAGTATTTTATACTGTTTTACCATATATCATATTCCACATATACTCACATATAATATTCTGAGGAATTGCATGGGTATTGCTGTGTATCAGCACAACCTTATATGTTGGAGGTATAACTGCACACACACTTCCTGAAGAACTGTCACACAGTGAAGTCTAACAACAGCCAATAAGGAAGACTGTCCCCTTATCCATTTCTGTTATAGCAGGCAAATTCCTGTGACAGTCAAATGTTTAGAACCAAAAGACTCAATACCATGTTTTATATAAAATGACATAAACAATTTTATATAACATAGACTTATACATATACTACAATTAGACATACATTAAATAATGTTCATATATAAATCCATGAAAAGGTTCATTTTAAACTCCTGCAAAATCATCAGTCCTCCCCAAATGCCCCCTGTTACTTCACATTCATCCAGTGTTATTTTTAAACCTTAACCTTGCTGTTAGTAGCTAGAGATTATACTGTTAATTGTGGTTAATTGTGATATACAGTTAAATTTTGCTAACACTTTCATTCAAGTCCATTAAGCTGCCATCAGTTTTCTTGGGTTTTGCAGTGTTTCTGAGGCCAAATAAGATATAGTATACCTCGAACTGAACAAACAGAACATTTCAATGAGCCCTGCAGTATGCATATGTAATAAGTGATAGTTTAACATAGTCTTTAGTATTTCACTGTGTTTCTCCAGTGATTATGAAGCCAAGTAATTGAATTGCCTTAAAGCTGCCTTAGACCTGGATATATCTTTTCCTGTGTCTTGCAGAGAAAAGGACAGATGCTTAACAAACAAAAACTGACCTGAGAATTTCACAGAGCTATGTGTTCATTCTTAATTCAAGCAGTAGGCCAGCCTAAATGTAATAATCCTAGTTTGGGGTAATTCACTAACGTTTGTATGACTGAGGCCTCTTAGTCTTCACTGCTTGGTATCCCCTGTGCTTTGCCTTAGGGGCTGGCATTTGCTCATTGTTATGTTTTGGGTAGCCGAGGATGAGTAGAGTATAACAGTGCTTTATTAGCAGAGACTCATGCAGCCATTACACAACAGTAACTTTCACTGACAGGAAGTATGCACAGTATGTCTTGAATACAGTGACATCTACAGGCACCACATATTCCCCCTATAGTAGGAAAGCATTTGGGCAAATGTAATAAACAACAACAATGCATCTGATAGGTTCACTTTCTTCAGGCTATTGCAGTTGACATCCGGAGTATGAAAATGTCCTTCATCAAATGGAGCTTCTCCAAAGTCATATCTAACAGGAGCAAGATGACTTGCATTCCATATGCATCCAGACAGATAGTTCATATGTGTATGGTCCTCACTGGAATCTCACTTCAAGTGGTGTAGTAAATTAAGATTGTCCTTGTTTCAGTATTCCTGGTTTCTTAATTCTGACTATAGATCCAGGCAGAAATGTACCACTTCTGTCAGTATAAGCCTTGCATTTGGCTTGTCTACGTTTCGCAATGTCAGCAGTAGATGATTTTGTAGGCACAGTATTTTGTGGAAGTTTGATGTCTGCAACATGTAACTGTCTGCCATGTAATAATTCAGTAGGAGATGATTGGGTTGTTGCATGGCGCATTGCTCTGTAGTTATGTAGGAACTCTGTAGTTATGTATGTTGTAAATACTTTCCAAGATTTCCCAGTAAGATATTCTGTCTGTAGTGCTTCTTTCCGACTTCTGTTTAAATGCTCGATTTCTCCATTTGCGTGTGGGTAATACACTGAAGATTTCCTATGCACAATATTCCTCTCTCTCAGAAAGGATTCAAACTCATATGAAACAAACTGTGGTCCTTTGTCTAATAACTCCCTTGGATTACCTTCTCTGCTGAAGACTGTAGACAGAAATGTTATTACTGTAGCTGATGTTATGTGAGAAGCAAATGCAATTTCAGGCCATTTACTGTAATAGTCTATCAAGGTTATAGCAAATTTGCAGTCTTTAGGAGCATCTGTAAAAGGACCGACAATCAATAGCAAGTTTTTCCCATGCTGAATCAGGAAATAGTACTGGTTTTATATCTGGTCTCAACTTAACTTTGTGTACAAAGTTCTTTGCACAGCCCAGTGTAGTGTTGCTTTGTGGTAAAATTTTAGACACTGGCTGTGTGGCAGGCACTGGTGCTGTAGTAATGAGACCATCAACTAATTGTAGGTTTAATGTAGCAAAGAGATCCCTTCCAAGTATAGCAGTACCCTTATTCACAATGTAAAAGTCAAATTTTGCAGTATTTGATTCAAATTGTACAATCACTGGCAAGCAACCAAGCACAGGGATTGGATCCTTTAAAGGGATCCTGTCATCAGAAAACATGTTTTTTTCAAAACGCATTAGTTAATAGTGCTACTCAAGCAGAATTCTGCACTGAATCCATTTCTCAAAAGAGCAAACAGATTTTTTTATATTCAATTTTGAAATCTGACATGGCGATAGACATTTTGTCACTTTCCCAGCTGCCCCTGGTCATGTGACTTGTGCCTGCACTATAGGAGAGAAATGCTTTCTGGCAGGCTGCTGTTTTTCCTTCTCAATGTAACTGAATGTGTCTCAGTGGGACATGGGTTTTTACCAGGCCTGGACTGGCAATCGGTGGGTTCTGGCAAATGCCAGAGGGGCTGCTATAAGGTCCCATAGAAAATCAGTATTTGGTGGGCTGATGGGTGCTCTTTGGGCCTCTATGCGGGCTGATTGGGCCTCTGTGTACCTGAAATGCCAGGGCCTATTTTATTTCTCAGTCCGGACCTGGTTTTTACTATTGAGTGCTGTTCTTAGATCTACCAGGCAGCCGTTATCTTGTGTTAGGGAGCTGCTATCTGGTTACCTTCAGATTGTTCTTTTGTTTGGTTGCTGGGGGGAAAAAGGGAGGGGTTGATATCACTCTAACTTGCAGTACAGCAGTAAAGAGTGATTGAAGTTTATCAGAGCACAAGTCACATGACTTGGGGCAGCTGGGAAATTGACAATATGTCTAGCCCCATGTCAGATTTCAAAATTGAATATAAAAAAATTAGTTTGCTCTTTTGAGAAATGGATTTCAGTGCAGAATTCTGCTGGAGCAGCACTATTAACTTATTCATTTTGAAAAAATTTTTTTTCCCATGACAGTATCCCTTTAAGTAACTGACCAGTTTCAGGGCAGGTGCAACAAGCGGATCTTTTGCAAAGTATTTCAAGAAAATATCCTTTGGTAGTATAGAAACAGCTGAACCTGTATCAAGCATCAGGTTAATGGAGTGTCCCTTGTCAGCAGAAGCAGTACTGACACTGACAGTGCATATAAACTTGTCTAGAATAAATGTACCAGCTTTATCCACACTTAATACTGTAACATTTGTAGTAGTGACTTCATGAACATCTTTAGCAGAACTACGGCAGATCTTAGCAAAATGTCCTACTTTTGTGCATTTGTGGCACCGTTTAGCTTTTGCAGGACATGTAACATGATTTGCAGTGTGTTTTGTTGAACCACAGTGAAAGCAGTATTTTCTGTTTGTATGTGCTGCACGGTTTTGCAGTGTAGGTGAATCCCTTTCCTTAGCACTGTATTTTGCCTGTGACTGTGCATTATTAGGCCACAGTGCTGAATTCACAATCTGTACATTCCCAGCAGTTCCCTGACTGAGAGTTTTAGCCTCTGCCACTGCTGTTTCAATTTGGCTAGCAACTGTAATAGCCTTTGCAAGGGTTAAATCCTGCTCTAGGAGCAGTCTCTCTCTAATGTGAGGTGAGTTTGTTTTTTCCACTATTTGGACTCTTAGCATTTCATCTGTTAGATTCCCAAACTCACAGGTAACAACCAGCTCTCTCAAATCTGCTTCAAATTGTTCTGTGGATTTGCCATTACGTTGTCCACGTTGGCAGAATTTATATCTTTCAGCAACCACATTTACTCTTGGCACGAAAAAGTTCTTTATAGCAGGAAGAGCAGCTTCATAAGTCTCATCAGCTAATGGTAATGTATAGAATATACGCTGTCCCTCTGCTCCCAGACAGTGAATAAGTAAAGCACGCTTTCTAGCAGCAGAAATCTCCCCTTGGTCAGCAGCAATAATGTAATTTTCAAACATACGAATCGAAGCAGTAAAAGGTATGGTAGGCTCACCAAGGTTTGGAAGAAAAGGTGCAGGCTGCTGCAGAGGTATAACAGCTATCGTTGTTGCTATTTGCTATGTTTTGGGTATCCGAGGTTGAATAGAGTATAACAGTGCTTTATTAGCAGAGTCATGCAGGCATTACACAACAGTAAGTTTCACTTTTAAGCTGACAGGAAGTATGCACAGCATGTCTTGAGCACAGTGACATCTACAGGCCATTTGTATAAACACAACACTCATCTTGGATTTTATAGTCAATATGAAGGCACCTGCTGAATAACAGTAACTCAGGCAGGATAACAAGCTTGCTTGTAAACCATCTTAAATGAGGTCCTGTGTATATCCTGCGCAATGGGAATAGTGCTACAACCGGGCAATTTGTTCTTGAAGCAATCTTGTGAAGTTTGTAGTCAGTGTTTAGGTGCTTGAGGGTATACACATGTATCTCAAGTTGTGGTACATCTCACTCTTAGGGTAGAACTACACAGGCGTTTTGACATGCAATACCTTCCATTCCGATGCAACACAAGGAAGCACAGGCGTCATGTCAGATGCGCCGAATCTAAGGTAAGTAATGAAGATGCAACATGCGGCGTTCGTATCCGTCAGTCGTGTCGTGTTGAATGCACGCTGCAACAACGTCCAACATTCCTATTACTTACGGTACCTTAGATTCTGCGCATCCGACACAATGCCTGCGCTTGCGTCGCATCGGAACGGAAGGTATCAGATCTCAAAACGCCCGTGTAGTTCTACCCTTACATGGTACAACAGACACACTGGCTATATTTTTATTTATATAAAGTCAATTCGGGGGAAGCAGGTATATGGCAATGGCCCAGCCACATGCCAGCAATGAATCCAATATATGAAAAAATAGCTGAGACCCGTTTTTACTGCAAACGGGGTGATCCCAAATTTTATTCCATGGTGCTCTCAACACTTTACATTGATCAAATGTTTCGGGATCACACTGAGGAAGGGTCATGTGGTCCCGAAACGTTTGATCAATGTAAAGTGTTGTATAGTGGAATAAAATTTGGGATCACCCCGTTTGCACTAAAAACATGTATCAGCTATCTTTTCATATATTTTTATTTATAACATTACATAGAATAGAATTTGCAACTGCTAGCTCTGCATAGCACAAAGTTCCTCACTAAATCTTTTCGACTTTTGGCAGAAATAATCCACAGTACTACAGAACCAAATATACTGTGGCCTTGGCCTAGGTACAAATTTGAATTGTGAGCTATTATATCTGGCATAATAAATCCAAATTCTCAGATTTTTGTGGTGTTCATATTGCTGGGGAAGAAATCACTTCCATAACTGATATTATCGCTCCATTGATGTAATTATTAATATTGACCAAAAAAAACATAACACCAGGTCAGACCCAGTGTTATACAGGAATAATAAGCTTTATTTCAAAAGAACCAAGCTATCATTGCACATCCTTACTTTATTTTTAATAAAATAGTTGTAATTTTTAAAAATGATGTCCTTTTTCTGTAAGTATTACCTTGTACTTGATCCTAACTAAGATATCAATTTATTTATTGGATATTTATTGGCTACAGAACAATCCCATTGGGTTTAATTAATATTTAAATGACCCTAACCCTAGTAGACAAAGTATAAAGATCCAAATTATGAAAAGATCACTTATCTGGAAAACCGCAGGTCCCATACCTGTACTAACAACAATATTACTAATTAATAAAATACTAAAATCACTTATATGTGTTATCAGAACTGTAACAATTAGGTTGATAAAAAATGATCTTAGTGAATTGGATTATAGCACTGTATGCATTTTGGAGAAATGTTACAATTACGAAGTAAAAATCAGGAACAACCTTTAGTGAATGTGGACCTATGTCTTATAATTCAGAGCTATACATTGTTGCATATGATTACTTGACTATTAAATAATTGTGTAGGATAAAGAATACCTTTAATAGCAAAATACATTGTTTTATATTCTCTAGGCAGCAAGGTAAAAATGGCTTCCTTTCAGCTGTCATGCACAAACATACAACAGCTGGTAAGAATCATTAAAATATAAAACCGTAATTAAAAACAATGCCCTAAAATAACTATTATAATGAATAGCTACTTTTCCTTTAACTGTATATATCTTTTGAAAGCTAAGAATACATTTAAGAAAGTTTAGTTTATCATTTATATATGAGATTAAATAAACCATTTATTGCATCTTATTGAATCAAACCTCTACTAGGGCTGTTCACTGTGTGCCCTTTTATTACAAATTAAATTAAAGGTATCACTTTCCTGGAAAAAGACATTAAGCAAATCTGTACGTAAATGTATGAAGTACATAACCCAGTACTTGGTTTGTATATAATGCAGACTGTGGGGTCTTAGTGGTGTCTAATAGTTGGGCTTATATATATATATATATATATATATATATATATATATATATATATATATATATATATATATATATATACACACACACACACACACACACACACACACACACACACACACACACACACACACACACACACACATATATATAGCGAAGGATTTGTGAAAAACTCAACAAATATTTATTGAAGACAGATCAACGTTTCAGTCTGTATCATTCACAGACCTTTATCAAGATCTTGATAATGGTCTGTGATACAGACTGAAACATTGATCTGTCTTCAATAAATATCTATATATATATATCACGTTCCAATGAGTATCCGCACTCCAATGCACTCTGGTATAGCTTCTCCAGCTGGGGTGCACGGTTAAAGTATATGTATTTGTATTCTCTGAAGAACCAGCACTCCCATGTATAAAAAATATAAGTTTTTATTTCTGTTGCATTCCAACATTTCGGTCCCTGTTGGGACCTTTCTCAAGGATAATTCAGAAACATTTAGCCAATCTTAAATAGCCTTACAAATTCAAATCTTCCAATCAGTGCTTGTTATCCAAACTTAATTTCGTGATTTAACCCATTGTGACTCTCTTTGCCTTAGTGTCATAAAAATACATTTTTCTTTGGTAGTGTTGTCATTGTAAAACAATCTTCCCTTGTACATCATAAATATTATAAATAAGTGCATAAGAACATGTGCAAAAAAACAATTTCAAATATCAAATAGTAAAAGCCAGTGTAAAAAAATCCATAAAAATTATGTGTACTTGTAAAATTCATCTAGTGGACAGAATGAATTTTACACGTACACATAATTTTTATGGAATTTTTTACCGAAACGTTGGAATGCAACAGAAATGAAAACTTATATTTTTTATACATGGGAGTATATTTTTTTCAGAGAATACAAATATATATATATATATATATATATATATAGATAGATAGATAGATAGATAGATAGATAGATAGATAGATAGATAGATAGATAGATATAGATATAGATATATATTGAAGAATAGGTCCCTGTGTGCACCCGCATCGACTTGCTTATATTGTATTGCCTTTTGAACTGTCTCTGTTAAATAAGGGATTTGGGTTTGTACTTGCTTACAAGTATGGATGATTAGGAAACAGAATTCCTTAAACTTGTACTATTCAGAGTGTACTGAAACAGTAAGGATTTTCAAAAAACCAAGCACTATAAGGGCTAGTCCACACGAGGAGATTCGGGGAGATTTTGTCGCCTGGGATTTTTGTCGAGCGACTATCTCCCCGAACTGCCTCACTGAGGCAACTTTGGGCGACTATTGAAAACGCATCGCCGCGTGTGCAATAGCGCAGCCGACTTTTCATTGTAGCCTATGGGGAAAAACGCTGAGGCAGTTCGGGGAGATAGTCGCTCAAAAGACGAGGTGATTAGTCACCAGCCGCCAAAATCTCCCCGAATCTCCTCATGTGGCCTTACCCTAATACCAGATGTAGTTCATTAATATATTCAGGCATTTGAACATGTCCTTTTGGAAATAAAAAAGATGTGGGCAAAAAGTAATGAAAAATGTGCTTACAATCTGAGCTGTAGCAGCTTTACGTAAGTAAATAATTATATTATTGTTCGTAAAGCCAATAAAGGGGGGAGCATTGTACGATATAATAATGAAGTAATAATGAACTGAATATCCCTGGCCATTACACGAAAATAGGATTTGATCCAACCAGTGATGTTAAAAAGCAAAACTGACCTCCTAATAGAGGATGCCTGGTTAATTTCAATTATAGATACTACAGAGATCACAAACAACCCGAGGATTCCGGTACTATACCTCAGGTATTGGGTCAGTACTGGAACCTCTGTCGATGTTTGTGACACTTTCTACAAAAAGAGGAAATGAAAATGAATGTATGCCATAGGGATGCAACAGATCTCCTCTGTAGACTTAGATGCACTTCCGGCATGGGGACATCCTATGCCTTCATTCCTCATAGTGAAGGCATGGCTTGTATAGAATAGGTATTATTAGAGACCAATCTGCCTTATAAAAAGATTTTCTTTATTCTTGACTCAATATAGTACTTAGTAAGAATTATTTAGCTTTTAAGAATGTGTACTATTAGCAACCACAGGGCATGATATGAAGGAATTCACCGGCACACAAGACGTGCTTTAGCAGGGCAAGCCCTTGCATTTTTAATATTGCAATATGCAACATTTCGGAGACACTCCCCTTTGTCCTCGAAACGTTGCACACTGCATTAATAAAACTGCAAGGGCTTGCCCTGCTAAAGCACGTCTTGTGTGCCGGTGAATTCCTTCATATCCTGTAAGTGAGGTGGCCAATTCCTCTACCACTGAGGACCAAGAGAAGAAATTTAGAGTATGTAAGATGTGCGGTGATCTCCAACCTTGTTTCAAACACAGGGCACGTCAACGGGTGCTACGGGTGTGCCCTCGTTTGCCAGCCTATTTGTACATTACTTGGAAAATAACCTTTTTATGGAAAATTAACTTTATTATAAGTTCATAATAGGATATTTTAGGTTTGTGGATGATATCCTGGAATTGCACCATGCAACAAGATGGGGGAAGCTAATGCAAGCCACAAAACCATTAAATTTACATTTACACCGACAGAACTTAATTTTCTTGATGTAAAAATAAGTCTGGGCAAAGGTAAAATACACACTGACCTTAATAGAAAATCAATAGATAAAAAAAATCTACTCCATGATAGCAGTTTTCAAAATCCTAAAGTTAAAAGCGCAATACCAATGGGCCAATTTATGAGAGCAAAAAGAATATCCTCCAGACCACAGAGTTATACTGAGGTCATTATTACCCTTACTGATTGTTTCTTAGAAAAAGGGTACAGATCTGAGCTAAATAAGGCCATCAAGGAAGTTGAAATCCTCCCACGTGATAGTCTTTGGGTTAAAAAACCAAAAAACACAGTGATAGAGTAACTTTGTATCCACATTTAATTAACTCAGTGGCAAGGTAGAAAAGGTAATAAATAAATACTGGCCTTTGATACAGTCAGACCGGCAATTTGGTCATCTATTCAAACAGCCACCCCTATTCTGCTAAAAGGCCTGCTTTGTCCTTCTGATACTAGACTCAAGAGCAATAAATTCAAAGGTAAACCCAAACATGGGACATACCCCTGTTTTGGATGCAATTGTTGTTCCTCAATAATTAAAGGCCCCAGGATTAACCACCCAACTAAAGGGAATGTAATTAACATTAAATGTCATGCTACCTGCAACTCAATATATGTTGTATATTTGCTAAAATGCCCGTGTGGTATGGGCTATGTTGGCCAGACAAAAAGGGAGGTCAAGAAAAGGATTCAGGAACACAGAGGGTATATAATAAACTTCAAAGAAAACACACAGACACACAGGTTTCCAGACACTTCAATCATTTCAAACATAATCCAAGCAATTGAGGTGGTGTGTATTGGAAGAAATTGGAATAGATAGAAGAGGTGGGGATAGGCATAAGAGATTATTACAAGATGAAAGGAAATGGATTAAATGGCTCAATACACTAGTCCCAGAGGGACTGAAAGATTTCTGGAGCCTTTTTTATAAATTGCAATAATGCAGACTAACGATGTATAACATTTTGTTCTCTCTTTAACTTGCAGGGCCTGAATATAGAATTCACCAGCGACATAGCCGATTAAAGGTAAAGTTATTGAGTAATTGAGCTGGTGTTTAAGTATAGAATACTATATATGTTAATCATGGCAGAAAAACATTTGCCTGTTTCGGCCCATAGTAGGCACTTTTTCTATGTGAAGTACTAGACCAGCCCTTTTGCTTGGGACTTATTTTGTGGCAATAATTATTTTGTTATCTTATACAGGATTGATACCATAAAACTTCACTGTCATGGACATTTTGTTGGTTTGTTTAAATGTATCACCTGTAGCTACTATTGTATTGAATAAGGAAATGTTCCAAAAAACTGTGGGGATATGTTTCTAGTACACTGGTTGTTTCCATATAATTCTAAATATTTTTAAATGATTTTTAGGGTAAAGACACATGCTATGTTCTGGGGAGATTTAGTCGCCCGGCGAAAAATCGCCTCTTCTTCGAGCGTCTAATGTCCCCGAAAAGCCTTACCGCCGGCTAGAATCTAGTATTGCTGGATAAATCTCCCGAATTTTAGCATGTGCCCTTACCCTAAAATGTTTATTTTTCTAGTGAATGGACTTTTTTTGTATAACACTAGGGGGCAGATTTATCAAGGGTCGAAGTGAATTCGAGCGAATTTTCGAAGTAAAAAAATTCAAAATTCAAAGTAATTTTTTGGAAAATTTTAATTCGAAGTAAAATAGTTTAAATATTCAACCATTCGATAATCGACGTACTGTCTCTTTAAAAAAACTTTGACTTCAATACTTCTCCAAATTAAACCTGCCGAAGTGCTATGTTAGCCTATGGGGACCTTCTAGAGCATTTTTCTAAGTTTTTTGAAGTCAAAGAAAAATCGTTTGATCGATGGATGAAATACTTTGAATCGTTCGATTCGAACGATTTAATTATTCGATCGAATGATTTTACTTCGACTGCAAATGGCCAAATTCGATGTAAAAAAACTTCGACTTTGATATTCGAAATCGAAGTAAAGCCATTCGATGGTCAAATATCAAAGTATTTATCACTTCTAAATTCAACACTTGATAAATCTGCCCCTAAGACTTTGGAATGGAATGGCTCTTTGCCCAATGCAAACACCTTCATACAACTGAGGACATTAATTACCCACTTGGTGGGCAGATGGGAAGGGTAACGGGTTTGTTTAAGAAGCTTTCACATTCTGTCTGGGGTTACACTTGAGAAATGGCGTGTAACGCCCGAAACATGTTGTGTAATTATGTAGTCTTGGAATAACAGCAGACCTGCTTCTGAGTGCTCTCCTCAAACCACGGCTTTATAAGTTGCTTATATTGTTGAATTTGGATGTGAGTGTGTGCAATAGGCCTATATAGTGAATACTGTACACCCTATAGCACAGTATAAGGATATTATAAGTCACCAAGTAGTTCTATAACCATTAAAGGCACAAAGCCAAAGACAGAGCGCTTTTATACAGGTTATTGAACTCTCAAGATGACTTTATTTTACAACAAGGGGAATTTATTATAATACACAAGTTTCAGGTGCACCATTGACACAAATTACATCACTAAGCACAGATTATAACTGATGACATCACTATTCACCATTTGTAAGGATATCATTTACAGGATATATATATATATATATATATATATTAAACACACACACACATATATATATATATACAGTATATCAATTTATATATTTATATACGGTATATATATATATATATATATATATATACATATACAGAGAGAGAGAGAGAGAGAGAGAGAGAGAGAGAGAGAGAGAGAGAGAGAGAGAGAGAGAGAGAGAGAGAGAGAGAGAGAGAGAGAGAGAGTAGAATGTACTGTAGAAAGGAACGTATGTAGTAGTACTGTAGGTAGGGAGTCTACTGCACTTTATTGTGTTTGGGTGAATAAATATAAGTTACAAATTTACAAAAAGTATTTACAAAACGTCTTTACAAAAAGTATGAAACTATGCAGAAGTACATGGAAAATGTGCTAGTTCAGTAACCCACAGCAACCAATCAGTCATTAGCATTGGTTGGCCTTATACAGTTATAATATATAATGAAACTGTATGATTGTATGCTGTGTATTGATTTTACTACCTTGCTAGTCCCCCCCAACAACAAAAAAATCTTCTATACTGTAACACAATTTCCCTCAGAAAAGCAGAAAAAAATAGCGTTTGTCCTTACAAAGAATGATGATGATAAATATTGGTCAGGAATGACTAACTGAACAAGTCAACTGATGTGAACACTGTTAAGGGGGTTATATGCTTATTAATAAATAAGATGACACATGTATGGGAATTTGCTCGAGCTTGGTTTAATAAAAATATGAGATACATTTGAGTTTTGTTTTAACCTCCTAATTATTGGGCTATGACCTGATAACAGCAGAATGGCTTGGAATTAGTGGTGGGGCACTGACTGATATAATTGGGGGATTGATCAGTAATAAGGAACCAGTGATAAATGAGTAGCTATAGGAAAGTCTACACATAGCCTACACAGAACAACAGCACACTATGAAATTGTACATAGCATATTCCCTTAAGCAAAAACATATTTTTATTTTTTAAAGAGAGGTCAAAATACAGTTGTTATTCCTGTGTTCTGCATGTGATTAACGGCACAAAACTGTATGAAAACAAATGATGCCGAGTCATTACACTCACACTTGTGATGCATCTTGCACTGCTGCTAAATGGAAGTCAGTGCATTACAAACCAACTATAAATGGCCTCCCAAACAATGCCCCCTAGCTGTTGCACCCATGACCTTCAATCAGCTAAAGATTGACTGAATGCACATGAGAAATTGCCAAGTTTGGATGTTTTTATTCTCACAGAGAAACATTCATTTAGTGGCTCTTGCAAACAAAGCCTGAAATGATGGATAATAGGTGTGGATTACCTATCTTGGACTAAACAGGACATAGTGACATCTGGTAGGGAATATATAAAAGCTTTTATATAAAGATTAGGCTTGAGGATGGACAAGCGCTTTCATTTTTCAACTGTTTATGTAGAAAGTACAAACAAAGGCACCATTCTGATTAACTGCTGACATTGGTAATGTTAACTGTTGCTTTAAAAAGTTTCTATGCTTGCATTGAGACATCATTGTTCACGTATGTAGCATCATGAAGGAAACTGGGATCTCACTGCTTTTGAAGAGTATTAGTAGAGTATTCAAGAGTAATTAGTGTAATAACTTTGTTCCCCATGTTAACCATGTAACAGAAGAAAATATGGTATCTAAAACAAACAAATAAAACAATCGTGTTTCAGTTGCAAAGAATCTTCTAAAGGCTTTCCCAAAGAAAGGATCAACTTTTGCATGTCATGCTTAAATTAATAATCATCAAACTGAACCATCCAAAGCAACTGTAGAATGTTTTCTAAGGGTCAGGCCACACTGGGCATTTTGGGGAGGTTTGGTCGCCTGGTGACTAATCGGCTCGTTTTTGCGGCGACCAATCTCCCCAAAGCCTTCCCTCACTCTGTGCTGGCTAAAATGAAAAAACACTGGTGCTAATCACACGTGGCGATTAGTTTTCATAAGTCGCCCAAGAAACTTCGGGCGACTTCGGAAAACGAATCGCCGCGTGTGATTAGCTCCAGCATTTTTTCATTTTAGCCGGCACAGAGTGAGGGAAGGCCGGCACAGAGTGTGGGAAGGCGTTTGGGGAGATTGGTCGCCGCAAAAACGAGGCGTTTGGGGAGATTGATCGCCGTAAAAACGAGGCAATTAGTGGCCAGGCGACCAAATCTCCCCAAAACGCCCAGTCTGGCCTGACCCTAAAAGAACACTTTCAGAATAGAGCCTTTCAGATAAACATACAAACAAGCTTTCATCCCAAGTCTATTGAACACACACACAGAGAATAAATATATAATGTGAAGCACTTAAATTTACCTCTCTCATAGCGGCAGTTGTACATCCACTTGATGTACCAGTAACAGGAATTGCTATTCAGACTATGTGACTACACATCTCCAACAGGAGCACAATCATCTGAGATGAATTCAGGTGCTTTGATCTAAATGCATTAAGAGGTCCATTTTTTTAAAAAAAATGTCTATATAAGTAGTGGCCAGATACATCTCCTTTTGGATTGCGCTTCCATTCCAGTTTTGTTATTGTCGATCAGTTTAAAGCAATGTAGCTCTGGTTTGTTTATTACTTTAAAGATCAAACTGAAGAAACCAGTGTATTGGATTCTACTGCACAGTTCCAGCTCCTGTTCCTGTGTAGTGAATCTCCACATATTATTTGCTGCAGTCACATTTTCCATGTTACTGAAGCCGTTTTGTTTGTTGAATAGAATATAATAACAGGGAGAAAAATCCCATTCAAGCTAGAAGAAAAGACATTTAAAAGGGAGATTAATGAACTATTTAGCATGAGAACAGCATACTGCTATTTTCAGATCAAAACAGATGACAGCCCCAAATCTTGAATGAAAAATCAAAGAAAAACAAAACTAAGATACCAACAAAAATAGTTATATTTTTCTATCAAAATGAATGAAATACCAAGCGGAAGCTCTGCTTTTTTTATGGATAGGTCAGGTGTACCCAAACTGCAGTACTATATGACCAACTTCAAGTATAAATGAATACTTACAAAAAAATTATATATTATATATAATATAATTATAATAATATTTTTATGTCATATAGACTTTATCATATGTATAAAAATGAAAATATTTCTCTGGCATCCAATGGGAAGATATTGGACCTGTCCTTCAGAATCAGACTCTCAAATCCTGCATGAAGTTAGAAGGAAGAGAGACAGATGATTAAGTCAATTATTTCAGAAATGGGTAAAAATTTGTAACTGATTATATTTAGAAAATTTCTTATTTTAGTATCATGAAGCTTATTTTAAATATGAATTTTTGCAATAGTTCCCCTTTCATCATCAACAAGATTTTTCACACTCCTCGGATGCGCTGAATCTAACGTAAGTAATATGAATGTTGTTGATGCGGGCATCCGACGCGACACAACTGTAGAATGAAGACGCAACATGTATCGTTTACATCCAACAGTCGTGTTGTGTTGGATGCACGCAGCAACAATGTCCGACATTCCTACTTACCTTAGATTCGGCGCATCCGATGTGACCAGCGATTCATTTCAGCGTGTTGGAATGGAAGTGATCGCACTTAAAATCACCCATGGAGTTCTACCCTAAAGGATGGAAACTAAGGTTTGAGACTTTATTAATCCAGTTCACCCAAAATCTTGTTTGTGATTCTATGTGTGTGTTCTTTGTGAGTTCCACATGACTCCAATACTGTACATCAGAAAGTCATGATTAATGCAGAAAGCAGATTATTCCTTGATTTTCTCATCCTAAGGTACCAAGCTGTCTTCTTCTTATTCAGATATTGGTTGGTTAGGCCACTGTTGTGACCCAAGACACAGGCAAATAAGCTACCAATTCTGCCTGAGATATAGACCTGTTGTCAGATATCTATAGAATTTAGGGGTGGCATGCCCCCCAGCTGCATCCCAAGGGAGCCACCACAGTGCTCCGGTGATTGAAATCGTGCTTGCTCACGCATTGCACAGCTGGCGCTAGGACCATGTAGCGCCGGCAGCGGGGGATGTGTGCAACAGAAGAGGCCGGCACTGGGACCATGCGGCCTTGGGGCGCCGTGACTCTAAATCTGGCCCTGACTAAGGCAAAATAACCCCCTTAGAGAATGAGAATAATTATATACACTATTAAATGTATAAATGACAACAGACACAACTTCAAGGTGCAAATTTATGAAATCTCATACTAAAGAATCCATGATGGATTTTTAGGATCTTCTTTTTTTTTAGAATATTTACCTGATATTTAGGGCATTTTTACTAAACTGACACATTTATCAAAGAAGATATTATTGTGTATTCAACAATTAAACTAATGTATTGTGCAGTGTTCGACTGCTTGAGCAATTAAACAATATTCTGTTAACGGAGTAACAGCAGTCAGACCAGCTCAGCAGCAGCACTGAACACTAACACCCACTTACTCCCTCATGCAAATTGCATATAGACAGAAATGGTTCAGGCAATTACAGTATTTCTGCACTGGTGTGAGAATGTACCAAATGCTTCAAAGCATTTTCAATCTGTAGGTTGTGAAGCCAATTTGAGAGTTTAATAATTTATCCATTGAAGAAAGTTACAAAAAGCTCCAGTTAACATTTTAAGAAATACAATTGGCAGCAAAATAAGTCCATCTCTCCATCTTGACTAGGAGTAAGGTTGGAAAAGGAATAGGAAAAGAATTAGAATATGAAGTTAGAATATGAATAATAATGAGGAAATGAATGCAAGAAATAAAGAACACACAGTAAAATAAAACAATAGTGAATCTAAAATGAAATATAGCAGAGAGCTTTAACTGGCGTATTGTAGAGTCCCCACAATGTATCATTTAAAGCATAGAAAATAAAAAGTATACATTTTTAGGTAATTCTATATAAAAGGATTTCCAAGGAATAATAAAAAAAAGTCAGATTAAATTCATATAGATCAGCAATATGCACCCCCAAAAAATATATATGTTGGGAGATTGGAAAGTATTAATAAGCATGAAAAATGCATGAAAGTTTGATTAAGGGGCTGCTCCATCACATTTCTATACTAATGTTAGAAATGTTGGAAAAGTACTACAAAGACCCGGTGACTCAATAGAATCACAATAGCCATCTTATTGCCAGGTAGAAATGCTCTTGTTCTAGCCAACTGAGTCCAAATGCTGTTTGATGGAAAGATTATGTTGTAAATTGTAAAATAAATATGTTCATATTTAGCATTAAATAAATCAAATCATTCTCACAACAGAAACTGCCATGGCTATCGGTCAGATATATTCTTTTAAAGTTAATATTCAGATGAAAAAATTTAAAAATCTAACACAATTCAACCGACTGATATATACAAAGTAAATGAAGGTGTAAAGACATTTGTTTTAAAGGTTACACAACAGATAGCTAAAGATGATGTGCATGTATAACATACTGTATTTAAACTCGTTTAGGTGATTTGTAAATGTTCTCTCCATGTTTTTTTAATGCTGTACGATAAATATATTTTAGAACAATACTCTAATATCAAGAATGAGGTGCAAGGGTAGTGCCATAATATATACAAAAAAGGCCAGTAAGTTTTTATAAAGTACATTAGCGCTTAGCACACTGACATTGATCAAATTGACTTTATTAAGGTTATAATTAATTAATATATGTATATATAACCATTATACACACACATATAATAATATGCATTTGATCTTTAACAAATACAAATATCTCAATGGGCTTTTTCTCTGTTGAAAAAAGTCTTTATCATACTTAATGATTTACCCTGATTAGCAAATACAACATTATTATAAATATTTATAGAGTAGCGTATTCTTTATGAGTTCCTTTATGAGTTCCTAAAACTGAAAACTTTTAACAGCTTTCTCTTCAAGCGGTACTGCCATATATAGATTCAGTCTAGTAGTTTGACTTATTTAATGAGTCCTGTGGAACTTCAGGAAAGTTTGACAACCTCTGCTGCTAAAATGTTAAGATTTGCAGATGAAAACAGCCATTCAAACATTGCCTTTCCCTACCCATGTGATTCAGTAGAGAAAATGTTAATCATCATGTGCTATAGAATCTAGATCAATACCTCACCGGCACTAACTGTACTGAAAACTGCAATATAAACAGAAATATACTAATTGGACAATAATTTAACTTCAAATAAGTTCACATAGTGACATGAGGATGTCTTGAAACATTTCATATAAACACAGAGCAAACAAGGTTGCCACCAATCATTTTCATCACATTAAAGTTCTGCTTATTTATTTTGATCAGAAATAAGTCTTCACAAAGTAAAATAATATATATATCTAATATAAACAATATGAATAAAAATCACATTAATGTTGAACTACGTTCAAGCCTTTATTTACACCTTCTTTACCATGCCACTCAGTAACCTGTTACTGCTAATAAAACATTCCCCCTATATCATTCCAACTCTTTGCTTATTTTCGAACTGTTTGCAAAGGGTCAAGTTCAGTTTTGTTATTATTAACACAAAATCTTAGTAAAGAGTTTACTTACAGTCACAATAACACTTAAAAGCACCACCTCCCACACAAACCAGCAGTTGAATAACAAAGTTATAGTACAGATAGCACCAACAGAATAAAAGAAATGGCAACATTCATTCTAAATAGTGCCAATAACAAACTACTCAATATCTAAGCAAGAATGCCCAAACTCAGGTTTCTGCTCTCTTCTCACCCCTGAGAGCTCACCTTTACCTCTTATGATAAATAGCAACATTCAAAAAAAAATCTAAAATACCTTTGTAAGCCCCAAGGAAAGACTGTGGACAAACAGATTATGTGATAGATTTCTTCCTCCCCACGCTTGGGCTGCCTCTTCTCTCTGCGGCTGCAAGCAAATGCTCTGAGACTCAGTCGCATATTTAATTAGAAGCAAGCTGCTTGCACTATCAGTGTGTGAATCTACCTCTCCAATCTCTCGTGAGTCAATCTTTTCCATCTCTGATTTTCTTTTATATTTATGCTAGAATATTTAATTGTAGACAAAAGGTTACTCTGGCTGTATTCACTGCACAGAGGCAGAATAATCTGCTTTAAAAGGCTTGACATTTCAGGCTTTTCAAAAAGGCTGAAAAAATTATATCCCTGCTTTTGTTAATCAATGAAGTAGAACTCTCCTGAACAAAAGAATTAAATTGCTTGGTTGGTTTAATAAAACCAACAGAAATAGCTGCTTCCTCTGGGCTGTATTGTGTAGGCATGGCACACGCATCCAGAACTGTAATTCCATATGATTCAGGGGCAAAACTCTAATTTCTGCACACAGTTGGGTTTTTAAATCCTTTTCAAACACTATCCATTCTAGCTGGCTCTCTGAGGACAGATTTATCATTAAACTTGACTTTTTTTTTTACTCAAATCAGCTTTATAGACCTTAAATTTTGAAGAGGATTAAGTATAAGTGAAAAAAATTGTTGCTGAGATTTTTTTTTCCTGTAACATAGCCTCATCAAACCATTAATATTGTATTTTGACCACATGGAAACATTCACATTCATTGACCATTTTCCCAAGTTTTATCCCATTTTTCAATGATAACCTTATTTCCTAACCATTTCTTATAGGAAAGGCCGTCAGCTATAAAGACCCCATATCAGAGATTTGAAATAGTTCAGTAGAATATTTTTTGGGTATAGTGAAATTAAGAAAAATCACCTAATACAGAAAAAACCCACTTTCCAAGTATTCCAGAAAATCGATCCCTTACTTGTGTATATAATATGGAAAACACTGTGTCCCAAGTACTCCAAATAATAGATCCCATACCTGTATATATAATATACAAAAACTATCTATATGTAGCTATAGAGATATATATGCATAGGGCCAAGGACAAAACTCACAGGACTTAAAGCAGCATTTAAGGTTCTGCAACTGAATGTGTAACAATGTATACACTTGGACTAGATTTATGGACATCATTGTAACATTAGGTGGGTTATTCAAATACCACAAATCCCAGGCAGAGTGGTGTGTTGGTGTCGCCAACTGGCAGTATGAATGATTGGCACGTATGCATTGCCCAGAAACAGCATGTGGATTGGACAAATTATGGATGCTAAAACCACTTCTACAGGAATAATTGTTGGGACAGTTTGGTTATATACTTCTACCCAAGGGTTTCATCCCATATTTTGTTTGTGCAACTCTTCATTTTCATTTTCTTCCTTCTTTTAGTTTGCTCTTGCACTGATTTTATGTTTTGTGTTGTCCCTTATTAGTACTTTTTTACTTTAACCCAGATTCTTTTTGCCTGATTGTATGGTCACCTTACTTGTTACAATCTCCAGTTTGAAATTTACCCAAGCAACCATGCATTTGTTTAAATAAGAGACTGGAATATGAATAGGAGAGGCCTGAATAGAAAGATGAGTAATAAAAGGTAGCAATAACAATACATTGTAGCCTTACATAGCATTTGTCTGTCAGTGACCCCCATTTGAAAGCTGGCAAGAGTCAGAAGAAGAAGGCAAATAGTTAAAAAATATAAAAAAATAAAAAAACGAAGATCAATTGAAAAGTTGCTTAGTATTAGCCATTCTATAACATAATAAAGTTAAATTAAAGGTGTACCGCCCCTTTAAGTGTATAGGCTTTACCTAAGGCAGTGCTGCTTATACTATAGATGGAAACTCAATTTTGCGACCCATACTGTTTGTAGATCTCCATAGACACAGTCAAATCTCCTTCCACAAGAGCCAATAGTAATTAAAAAGGAGATATGTAATTCATACAATTGAGTTCCAAGCTATAAACTTATATCTTGGACATTTTTACATTATTACATTCATTCTAAGGTTATTAGCACATACACACTGATTTCTAATGAAAGTAATTGAAATAATATTAATGCTGATGGTCTAAAAGCTGGTTAGTGCATAGTCACAGTTAGAATAAGCCATTTACAGTGAGCTATGTGAGATACATTGGTTGAGATCACTGAGAAGGCCTAAGATAAATCAAACTATAGTAAGTGGGAATTTAGATAAATCTTGCTGAACCAACTGGTGGCCCTATACAAACTCTATTTTAGCGCAGAGGACTAGGAGGAAGTAAAAATATATGTACTTTTTTAAAGGTTTTTTATTTATGCTTTTTCGTAGCAAACAACCAACAGAACACATTCTGTATTGTGGTCAGCAAGTTACAGACAAGAAACATGTTGTACAAATTGTGGCAATGTATTAAACATCATCTGATGTGTCCGATAAGTAGAGAGAAGGGGGGGGGAGGGATCCTGAGGCCCAGTTATTACATACAGACATATTAGTATTGCCTTGTTATAACATTTGTTCTTATAAATGATATATGTTAATCTTATACTCATTCAGCCCTAATAAGGTGTCCTCTGGAAGTTTCAGAGTAGGGTTGGCGTCAAGCCAAGGGGCACAGATTTTGTCAAACTTCTTTGGAGAACCTCTGGCAGTGTATGTTCGTTTTAATAAGGGGACTGTAGTGTTGACCAGAGAAACACAGTTTATCAGATCTGGGGAAAAGGGCTCATCTATTTCACGATGATTAGCTTTTTAGCATAGAATAGAGTTGTTTTCATCGGAATTGTAAGGTTCTGGGGAGAAGCTCAAACAACGAAAAGTCATACTTCTGGAGATTTGATTCGTGGCACAGCAACTTGGTCCAAGAGATATTCCACTACTGCAGACCAGCAATTAGAGATATGTATACAGTCCACATAATATGTATAAAGTATGTGCAGTTTCACATTTACAGTCGGACATTTAGCCTCTGGAGATCTGGCCATTTTTAAAATAGGAGTAATATACACCTGATGAGTGGATTTGAACTGTATCATCCTGTCGCGCATAGCAACCAGAAAATTATAAAGATAATTGTTTCTTCCTATTGTTACTCATTAAAGGGGTGGTTCACCTTTAAGGTAACTTTTATTATGATGTAGAATGTCAAATTCTAAGTAATGTTTCATTTGGTTTTCATTATTTATTTTTTATAGATTAATAGTTATTTTCCTTTTTCTTATGGCTCCTTGCAGCTTTCAAATGGGCGTCACTGACTCCCGTCTAAAAAACGAATGTTCTGTAAGGCTACAAATGTATTGTTATTGTTACTTTTTATTACTGATCCTTCTATTCAGGCCCTCTCCTATTCATATTCCAGTCTCTTATTCAAATCAATGCAAGGTTTCTAGGGTAATATGGACCCTAGTTACCAGATTGTTAAGATGCAAATTGAAGAGCTACTGAATAAAAAGCTAAATAACTCAAAAACCTTCAGTAATAAAAAACTAAAACAAATTGCAAATTGTCTTAGAATATCACTCTCTACATCATACTAAGGGGCAGATGTATGAAGGGTCGAATATCGAGGGTTAATTAACCCTCGATATTCGACTAGGAACTAAAATCGTTCGACTTCGAATATCGAAGTCGAACGATTTAGCGCAAATCCTACGATCGATCAAAGTCGTAGTCGAAGGTCGAAGTAGCCCATTCGATGGTCGAAGTAGCCCAAAAAACACTTCGAAATTCGAAGTTTTTTTAATTCGAATCCTTCACTCGAGCTTTGTAAATGTGCCCCTAAAAGTTATCTCAAAGGTGAACAACCCCTTTATGACCCTATCCCACTTAAGTTTGGCTTTAGTAAATGGCATAGGGGAGAATACCAGTAACATTCTATACAGCTGAGAGTCTAGTTTTTTGGGCATGGGTCCCACAGCCTCTCCTGCCAACAGGGTAAGTGTGCCTTAAATGCATGTCTGAGCTGCAGGCAGGGCCGCCATCAGGGGTGGACAGGGGGGAGAGTTGTAGGGGGCCCAGAGGGTAAGGGGGGCCCTGCCACACAACACATACTTGATTAGCCGGGCCCCCCCATCTTTCTAAGAGCTGCTGACTTCGGGAAGGCATGGATGTTTAAGGGGCCCTGGCCACCAATTTTCTTATAATGTGGGGCCACCCTGGTCACCAATTTTTTTTTCCTCATGTGGGCTCCTAGCCACCAATATTTTTTAATGAGGGGGCCCTGGCCACAAATGTATTTTTATGGGGGGCCCTGACCACCAATATCTTTTTATTTTTTATTAACCCTAGCCACCAATATTTTTTTTTGTTTTTTTTACTGTGTGGTGGGGGGCAGACCTGTGGGATGGCGGACCTGTAGGTGAGGCTTTCGGTGGGTGCAGCCCAGGGGGCCCAGGAAATTTTGTTGTATGGGGCCCTGCGATTTCTGATGGCGGTTCTGGCTGCAGGTATCAATATGACTGTAGATCTACATTCCCTATTTTTTCTTTGAGAGTATCAAATTGTGCAAAAGTTCCCTCCTGCAATAGATCCCCAGCTAATTTATACCTCTGTTGGGCCAATATTAAAAGTCCTTCAAATTTGGAAGTTACAGTAGAGTAGCATTGTTACATAGCAGTAAATGTGGGAAGTGTACACCTTGGGACTCCTTGCGTTATGGAGCTACTTTGGACCATACTGTGATGGGGACAGTAAGTACTCTGGAAGCTTGGGCAAGTCCAGAAGTAAAATGATATTTAAATACAATGGAAGTGCTACTGATCTGGCTAAATTAACTACACGCATACAAAATAGAGAGGAAATTTATCAATGAACATTTCCTGGTCCCCTGTCTCATAAGTAAATCTAGTATCTACTCAAATGCATGTATTTTCAAAAACAGGGGTATTTAGTTACAAAGTTATGATCATACAATTGGTAAGCCACCAAATCACATCAACGTAAACTCTGGCAGGAGAGGACTAAGCCCTCTGACTGAAATCAATGCCTAGGTCAGGAGACACTTATCCCAAGAAATGCTACCATTCAAGGAGGTGCCAGCCTTTATATACAATTAAAAAGTTAGGGACCACCATATGAAAGAAAGGATCTGGTTGGTTGCTATGAATAAATGTTTTAGTAAATAAGGCACTACATTTTTATTTTTGCCATCCAAATAATAGTAGCAAATACTGATAAAGTTATTCTGTTGGAAGTTTAGTAGTTATGCTGCAGGCAAAGCTTCCATGTGGTTGTAGCACCCCCACACTCATCCCTTTAAATGGTGATCCCATGCCTTCAAAAATGGATGTTGGAATGGGCAGTCTCTCTCTCTTAAAATCTGCACACGGGGGAGGATTAAGCCTATGGGACCATTGCTGTGGCAATCTCTCTATTCTAAAAGCTAGTGGCGGGGGAGGGCTAAGCCCTCTGACTAAAACCAATGCCCAGGTCAAGAGACACATCCCAAGAAATGCTACCACGCAGGAAGGTGCCAGCCTTTGAATACTATGACTGGAGGTAAATACTTAGGGACCACCATATGGGGTTTACTTTGACATTATAAGATATTATTATGGACAATATCAATATTAATATGAATATTACTATTAGTCTATAATAATACAATAACTGTATGTTCTAACATGGAGGTTTGGCAAAGAAATTATATTCAACCCACTGTATTACTTAAAAGATGATTTATGTATAGACTTAAAACACACTAACACAATTACAGAAAATAATATATAATATACACATAAGGAAAGATACAGGGAAAAAACACCAACCAATAATTCAGAATGATAGTACAGGTTATTTGCAATACATATCACATCCACCAGAGAGAAAAATCAACAACTCTACCTTAACAAGAATCAATGTCCACAGTATGCAAACATGGGGACAAAGCTTATAACAAACTATTACAAACAATATGCTCTAAAGCCTCATATGTCTATAACCGCACTAATAAGTGACAATTTTCAATGACAAAGAGACACTGAGATACTGCATACCTCCCAACATTTTGGAAATAGAAAGAGGGACAAGACGAATTGCCACACTTAGTGCAGTGAAAATTTTTGGACCGCACCCATTTTTGTGGCCCCCTAATTACCATGTTCATTTTACAAAATTTGGCAGTTTATGAAAGTTTGAACACATTTCTGTGTTTTTTTCAGTTATTACAGTTTTGCCAATGAAGGTGAATTGCCCTTTAAGCTGTAAAGCTGGCCATAGATGCAAAGTACGAATCGATCGTACGAATATCAGTTTCCTACAATTATCGGGCCGTGTGTGGAGTGTCCCATCATTTTCCATGAGATGGTGATTGTCGTTTAGTTGATTGGACAGGTTAGAAAATTTCTGTCGGCTGCCGATAATATCTCTGCATGTATTGCCGATCTAACGATATCAGTGGGAGGCTGTCACTAGCTTTTGTCGGACATAACTAGGGATGTCGCGGACTGTTCGCCCGCGAACTAGTTCGCGCGAACATCGGGTGTTCGCGTCCGCCGAATGTTCGCGAACGTCGCGCGACGTTCGCCAATTTGGGTTCGCCTTAGCTGGTGCTTATTTTTGCCCTCTCACCCCAGACCAGCAGATACATGGCAGCCAATCAGGAAGCTCTCCCTCCTGGACCACCCCCACACCCCCTGGACCACTCCCCTTCCATATATAAACTGAAGCCCTGCAGCGTTTTTTCATTCTGCCTGTGTGTGCTTGGAAGAGCTAGTGTAGGGAGAGAGCTGTTAGTGATTTGAGGGACAGTTGATAGTAACTTTGCTGGCTAGTAATCTACTTGATACTGCTCTGTATTGTAGGGACAGAACTCTGCAGGGATTTGAGGGACATTTTAGGTTAGGTAGCTTTGCTGGCTAGTAATCTACCTTCTACTGCAGTGCTCTGTATGTAGCTGCTGTGGGCACTGCTGCTGATCTCTCATCTGCTGACTGCTGCCTGTAACCCAATTGTCCTTGTAAGGACTGCTTTTATTTTCTTTTTTGTTTTTTTACTTTGCTACTATAAGAGCCCAGTGCTATTAGTCTAGCTGTGTTGGGGAGTGGGACTGGTGTGCTGCTCCTAGTAGTTCAGCACCAACCAGAGTAATTTTTTTTTTTAATATATATATATATTTTTTTATTTTACTTATCTCACTGTTCTTTAACGTGTCCAGTGCTGTTTGCTGTTCTTCATAGTAGTGCACCAATAGTAGTGCACTTGCAGGCATTATTTGTCCAGTGTGTTCTTCAAACAACTGCCAGCTAGCTGTGTGAGCTTGTTCACATTCTGTCTAAATATCAATAATAATACCGTCTCCAGAAACACCACCTGAGTGACGTTTTTCAAGCAGCAATAATATATTCCGTATCCACTGCTGTAGTGTATACGTTGACCTTGCAGGCATTGTTTCAATTTGTTTGCCCAGTGTGTTCTTCATTTTCAAACAACTGCCAGCTAGCTGTGTGAGCTTGTTCACATTCTGTCTAAATATCAATAATAATACCGTCTCCAGAAACACCACCTGAGTGACGTTTTTCAAGCAGCAATAATATATTCCGTATCCACTGCTGTAGTGTATACGTTGCCCTTGCAGGCATTGTTTGCCCAGTCTTTAACCAAGTGCCACCTAGCTGTGTGAGCTTTTTCACATTCCGTGTCCAGAAACATCACCTGAGTGACGTAGTGTGATTTCTGCCCTTTACAGCACAAAACGCAGCGCTGTGTCAACAATGTATTTTTCAGATACATTTTTGCCCTTGATCCCCCTCTGGCATGCCCCTGTCCAGGTCGTTGCACCCTTTAAACAACTTTAAAATCATTTTTCTGGCCAGAAATGTCTTTTATAGCTTTTAAAATTCGCCTTCCCATTGAAGTCTATGGGGTTCGCGACGTTCGCGAACCGTTCGCATTTTTGTCCGGAAGTTCGCGAACATTTTTTCCGACGTTCGCTACATCCCTAGACATAACTATCCTACGATTGCTGTCAGGGGCAGAAAATCGGCTGATCTGTTCTTTTATACTTTATTTGATCTGAATGGTTAGTGGCAGGTCGGGAGAAGGCGCCGAATGATCGTTCGTCCGATATGAAGGTTAATTTGCACGTCTATGGCCAGCTTAAGTCTAACTTCTCCTAAGAGACATTTTTTTATTAATTGTTAAAATTATTTATTTGCTTATCTCAAAATTGTTACAAAAGTATCTTTGTGCACCTGGTGGCTGTTCTGCGCCCAAAAGCTAATTAAGTTAGAAACTTTGTATCTTTTTCTGGCTGTTCAGTGCAGGAGATGAAAGAGAAAGTCAGGACATTTCAGTAACAAGCCGGGACTGCAGGTTGAGGTGTCAAAAGTGGGTCTGTCCCGCTCAAAATGGGACAGTTGGGAGATATGATACTGAAGTTACCAGTCCTCGGACAGCACGTCAGTCTCTGGGTCTGCAGAGTTCCTGTTCAGAGAAGGACCCCTGTACACAGAGGTCTGTTCCCCAAAACAGAACTCCAGACTGTACTTTGGAATCTTTTATACTGTTTTAGAGTCTCACTCCCACAAAACAGATGGTTAAACAGATGAAACAGAAGCCCAGGTGGACCCTTTCAGATCATGTGTGGAGTGTCCCGACATCTGTTGTGCCATGCCGATCGGTCCTTTAATCAATCGGACAGGTTAGAAAATTTCTGTCGGCTACTGATAATCTTCAGTGGGAGACTGTCACTAGCTTTTGTCGGGCATAACTTTCGTATGATTGCTGTAAGGGGCAGAACATTGGCTGATCTGTTCTTTTCTACTTTATTTGATCTGAATGGTAAGTGGCAGGTCTGGAGAAGGGGAAGTCTGATCATTCGAACTATTGGATCTTGGCATCTATGGCCAACTTTAGTGTTTGCTCAACAAAGAGAGAATTTGGCTCAGTACAAGAAATACTGTACATGCAGGGAACCTATATAAGAACATTATTACACTTTGCCAGTACCGAACTAAATATATTTCTTTGATGTTGTGAAGAACTGTTGTGGTCTGACTACGCTATCGAGTTCTATGTATTGTAAAAAAAAATATTGTGCTGGTTTATATTCTTTACATTGCATGAAATGTATTCTAGGAAGTGAGTTACTACAGATATTGCCAAAATGTGATACATTAGGTTATATGATGACCAGCAATGCAAGCAAACCATTGGATACTAGCCCACCAAGTTTATTTATTCCAGCAAAAGCTGACTTTCTTTTGGATCACAATGTCTGTGGATCACCTGTGGAATAAAAATCAGTAATATATATCTCCTACAAGATTTCTTTTCTAAAAACTTTTTTTTAGGTAAGTTCATTTTACACGTTCTTACTACAAGTGGCTGGAGGCTCCATAATGAGGTTAGTCAAAAATGTTCATCTGGTGAGCACCAAATGCACGAGTTTGTATACATCAGATAAGTCTGTCTATCAGTGTGATTTCTCTATGGGGGAATTCACAAAGGTGGAGATCACCCATTTTTGGAGTAAAAGTGGTGGTAAACTGGTGTAAAATATTTTCTCCATATTCACAAACAGAAATCCGGCCAAATTCAAACTCAACCGCGACTTTTAATTTTTAAAAATGGAGCAAAGCTCAGTGTAACACTTCCCCATGTGTCAGATCAATTCTAAAATAATTTGCTCTGCTTTGGTTCTCCCAATCTTCATTTTACACCTCTTGTACGTGCCCCATTGGGGAATTATTATCATATTGATAGATATTAATAGGATAAATAATAGGATTAATAGAGATTAGCATTTTATAGTCAGGATACACATTTCTGTCTAACCCTATAGGTGTAAAAGCCTTATTAACAAAACAAGTAAAACTCTGATTAAACTAAAAAAATGTAAAACATTTTTAACTCACAATAACATTATTTTACTAGTTTTAGCCTAATGAATGTGCCAATATTAGCAATTTGAGTGAAAATATTATCTAATGGAAAGTTAAAGATATTTTTTTTAGTTTTGGCAGCACTGACACTTGACATATTGATGATACAAATCCCTTTATTATGCAAAAAAGCATTTTTTTGTATTTAGACCCTTGTATCTTGTTATAGAAGTGGAATTACCCAATTAACACGTAGGCAGATTTAGAAAGCCCAGGTTATCCTGAAAAAAATGATGTATAATTTTCCTAGGTAAAATAACCCCCCTCCCCCAGAAATTCCAATATGATGGCTGACTAACAAAGTAAGAGTTAAAGACAAATTCAGAAAAAATGTCATTAAAATGTTGTGCAAAAGACAAACTCTGAAAAGTGTCTGTTTAAAAAACAAATTCACAAAAGTGGAGACAGAGGTTTGTGAATTTGGTGGGAAATCCGATATTTGTCTCAATATCACCACTTTTGTGAAATCCCCCCTCTGTGTTGCTAATTTTGATTTCATATTAAAGTTTTAAAATGCATTATGGTTTGTGAGATTTCATTTAAATAATAAAGTTTTTTTTCTGATTCCTTCATCTTTTAATTTCATATTTCCCCTGCTTTGCTTTAATCATCAAGGTTCTTTTTCCATTTTCCCCAAATGGTACCAGAATTTCTGTTGGGTTTATGCCATTAATCTTTATGGTGGTTGACAAGCAGTTGTTCCACTGTCCATTCAACATTATAGCTGTTTCCATATACCTTGTTACTGAGTTCATGGTGTGGGTTCCCTCTATCGACAGTCTGTAGGGTTTGTTTACAATTACTAGCTGATAAATAATGGTGTACCAAATGTGATTGCTTTAATTAATTTTTTTTGGTAGTTGTGTCAGTCAGTAGGCATACTGTACATTGACTTCAATGTGTTTTGCACAATAAAGGCATAAAAATACCCATTAACTTTAATGCATTGCACAAATTTTTTTTTGCAGCTGTGCACATTTTTGTCTCTTTGCCTCATTCAAAAAGGCAAAATGTGTGTGTAGTGGGAATGAAGATTCTTAATCAATCCAGATGTTTGATGTAACATTTACATTACTTTTTTTTCAATATTTGCTCCTATTATTTGGATGGCAAATATAAAAATGTAGTGCCTGATTTACTAAAACATTTACTCATAGCAACCAACCAACCAGATACTTTCTTTCATTTTCATATACTGGTCATAATTAATTGCTAATTGGTTGCTAATGGTAACTGCATTGGTGCATTTGGCATGTTTGTTAGCCAATAAACCTCATTATTTTTAGAAGCTGCTGATAATTTCAAAAATATGTGCTGTGGATGCAAAGAAACCTAAATGCTTTATTTTAATAGAACTCTTGCTACTTTTATATAAAGTAATATTTAAACTGGAATGCGGGTTTTATGACCGGGAAATAATGCCAAAAGGAGTGTGATACTCTGTATTAAATGAGCTGCAATAGTTCATAATCCAAAGGTCATTCTTCTACCACCTCCCAAACATGGGATATCACAGTAATGTGTATGAGCATTTGCTATAACACTGGCTGCATGAATTCTCAGAGCTAACGACACTAGCGTTGGTCTCCAGTGCTCAAACAGGACATTATTGTATTAGAGAGGGTACAGAGAAGGGCAACTAAGCTGGTAAAAGGTATTGAAAATCTTAGCCACGAGGAAAGACTGGCCAAATTGGGGATGTTCACACTGGAGAAGAGGCGCTTAAGGGGTGATATGATAACTATGTATAAATATATAAGGGGATCGTATAATAATCTCTCTAATGCTTTATTTACCAGTAGGTCTTTCCAGCTGACACGAGATCACCCATTCCGATTAGAAGAAAAGAGGTTCCGCCTAAATATTCGGAAGGGGTTTTTTACTATGAAAACTGTGACACTGTAGAATTCTCTCCCTGAATCAGTTGTACAGGCTGATACATTAGATTTAAGAAGGGGTTGGATGGTGTTTAGCAAGTGAGGGAATACAGGGTTATGGGAAATAGCTCATAGTACAAGTTGATCCAGGGACTAGTCCGTTCGCCATTTTTCAGGAAGGAATTGTTTCCCCTCTGAGGCAAATTGGAGAAGCTTCAGGTTTTTTTTGCCTTCCTCTGGATCAACTAGCAGTTAGGCAGGTTAAAAAGGTGGAACTTGATGGACATTTTTTCAACCTAACCTACTATTGTAGCATGTTACTATGTAACTAGAAAATGAAGGAAAACAAAAGCACTTTGTCATCAGATTAGGCAGTGAAGGAAGCTTGGCATTGCATTAGATTATAGGTAATCAATGGCAACACTCCAAATCTAGTCCAACAAAGTAAAAACATAATAGCAGTGATACTGTTTTGGTCCAGTTTGATGTAAACACTCAAAAAATGGGCATTGACCAAAATATATTTCTTGCTCCAACATTTACCAGTAACACACTTTTTGTATCGAGTTTGCCATCAAATAATTCTTAAATGAAACCTAGTTTTACAATTTAATGCAAAGCAATTGCATGTATTTAAAGTGGACCTGTCACCCAGACACGAAAATCTGTATAATAAAGGTCCTTTTCAAATTAAACATGAAATACAATTGTTATTTTTTATTAAAGCATTCACAGCTGTTGTAAACACATTTGGAAATCTCATCTGTCATTAAAATATTGTCTGCCCCTCCTTAGACATAGAGGTGTGGCAGGCAGTTACTTTCACTTTCCATTCAGCACTTCCTAGATGTCACTGCATTCCAGACATTCCCCGTTCTCTTCTCCGTTTAATTGTGTAGCCAGGACATGGGAATGGACATCGGGTCCCTGGTTCTGGTGCACAAACAAGATTGAGATGATGCAAGACTTGTCTTAATAACAGTGTCCACAAAATGGCTCCTGCCTGCTTGCTACAATTATGAGTTCCCAGAATGATGGAAACAAGATTCAAATAATTTATATTGTGTAATTAAAGTTAATTTTGCTTGACTAATATGATAAAATGGGATTTTGAATATTTTTTTTTTGGGTGAGGGGTCCCCTTTAAGAAACTGGGCATAAGGGTTGCTTACATTTTCTCAAAGAATTTCTTGTAAAACAAATATTGTACTTCATATTACATTTGTTGCACAGCTGACAGTAAAATCATATTCAATTCATATTCATTCATTTTAAGAACAGTAGATGAACTGTGAGGAATGTGGCATCCTTACTTTTTTCTGGAACATAATATAAACTTACTAAGCACCAAATGTAGATGAAAATAACAGGGCACTTTTACATCCACCGACGCAGTGGGCAAGTTGCGCCCTTTCCTGCAGGTACTTGTGTCCAAATACACTATTCACACCTCCATATAGTTGCACTCAGCACCCGGGAGCTACTGCCTAATCAGGTGGTGGTGTTAGCGCTAAGGTTCCCTGAGTGCCCTGTGTCAACTGTCAAAGCGCAGTTGCACCTAAAGAATCTGACATAGACGTCACTTGCATGCAACACTGGAAATGATGCTAGCTGGAATTTGAAAATATTTGGTTCCACTGCCCGATTTGTGAAAAGGGTGTTATTTATCAAAGTTTGAGTTTGTGAGGTTTTTTATACCTCAAATAAACTCACAACTGGGAGTATGAAAACTGAATGTTTTCATATTTATTAAGGGAGAAGGAAACCCTGCAGAAAAAAAAACAGTACCCCCCACCCCACGTAGTCCCCCCTCCCTCCTCCCACCAGGCTAACTGCTCCTTGGGAAAATGCCCTATACTTTATACTTACCCATTGTTGCAGATTCTGCCAGCGGACTTCACCGCATCAATCTTCCAGATCCTCAGTAAGCTGACTGGGAGATCGGTATGTCGGCACATGTGCAGTTGGAGCAATTTGCCGGTTTTCGACAACTGCGCATGTGTCGATATTGACGGAGATTGCTGATCTCCCAGTCAGCTTACCGAGGACCCAATAGATGGATGCCGTGAAGTCCACTGCCAGAATCTTCGACAAGGGTTAAGTATAAAGTATGGGGCATTTCCCTAGGGGGGGCAGTTAGCCTGGGGGGAGGAGGGAGGGGGGTCTACGTGGGGGGGTAGAGGGTTTCCTTCTCCTTTAAAAAGCCTTGAATGGACTTGAATCAGTGAATTCAGGGTGCAAAACCTGAATACTTGAATTTTTCCAGTTCTCGATGACAAAAAGCTTGAATTGCTCGATTTAATCCAGTTTTCAAGCAAAACCCACTGAAAAGAAACCTCAACATCATGAAGGCTACAAACATCTTCAAATGGTTCAAGAGACCTCTGCCATTGACTTCAGCATGACATGCACAGGTTTGAGCTGGAGTATTTTTGGATTCAAGCTATTTGCAGCTTCAGGGTACAGTAAATCTTGAAAACCTAAAAAATTTTAGTATTTTTTAAACCAAAAATGAGTTTTTACTGAAAACTACCATCGAAAACTTGATTTTTTTGGGGGTAAAACACAACTCAACATTTGATAAATAACCCTCAAAGTGTACATGCAGTCGCATCTATTTTGCATCTGCACCAATCGTATCACCCGGTTGTGTTGCAAAGTCACTAGAATACTGGGAAAGATCACTGTATTGTAACATGACAATTACTCTCAAATTTGCACACTACATCAGGGTAAGTGAATAAGCCCTAATGTTCCTTGTTCTGCAGATTACAATTGACCAGAAAAATCGATATTATAAAAAAAAGGTATTTTGTTAATACTTTACATAAGTTTTTTCTTGGTAAAAATATAAACGTGCATTAATCAAAGCGCTTGTATTAAATCTTCTCCTTCAGAGACAACAGGCACAAACAGAATTCTGGGTGAACCATTTTGCTGAGCAATGGAAGAGTAATCATTTCACGTTCATTCAAAAAAACGTGAATGAAAATGATGAGGTATCGTTAAAAAATCCAAATGAATGTGCAGCAAGTGAAGAAGATTTTGATGTTGACCTTACTTTGCCTATACAAACTGTCAAAGATGAAACAAATGGCCTCACATATTTCATTTTCAAGTTGTAGATAGACAAATTCTTGATAGCATCTGTTAAATTCTCAAACATGCCACATTAGAATGTTAAAAAAACCTGTAATTTGGTGGCTCATTCAATGGAAGGGAAATAAATTTCAAGAAAAGCACAGACAGACCAGAAAATACCACTCAGTAATATACATGTTAGCTTTAACACACTCAAACCTAGTGCCAAAGGGGAACTGGTGATAGAGTGTTATGAGAGCCCAGGAGAGGTCTCAGAAACAGGAGCACAGCTACTCAGGTCACTGGGTCTGGAGTAGACAAAATATGCAACCATGTACCAAAAGGAGATCCACAAAAGTTTAGTCAGGGGTCATTTGGGAACACAGTAAAAGCAGAGATGCAAGAGAAAGCCAGGAAAAATATCCAAGTGATGAACAGGCACTTTTGAACAGAATCAGTGCAAACAAACCCAAGTCTCATTATACTAAGATTGACTCAATGCTACTATTTGTGGATCATCCTACAAGGTCTCCCATCAGTCACCCAGTAACTGAAGTGTTAAAGTGAATTGAAAGTCTAGAAATAATAAACAGCGGAGATTCACTCAAATGGCAGCAGCAGTAACACTTTTTTATGGGAAGAGACCACAACTATAGTACCTTTAAAGGGGTTGTTCACCTTTGAATTAACTTTTAATATGATATAGAGAGTAATATTCTTAGACAATTTGAAATTTACTTCTTCAGTTAGGTGATCATAGTGGTGTCCAATAAAAGGGCAACTATTTGGGAGTTATAACCTTGAAAGCAGCATTTGCAGGTAAAACTTGGTCCCTGTGTAAAATGTAAAATGAAGCAATAGAATTCTTAATGAATCAGATGAAAGTGAGTGTAGGACTGGCCAGACCAGAAATAGCATCAATGTAGTTGGCCAGCTTGAATATATTGCAATATATAGACAAACAATCCCTGTTTTGTTTAAAGGGGAGGGCATTTTTTAGCTTTTTGTACAAAACCCCTATGTATATTGATAATGGGTGAGTGCAGAGGACCTATTACCAAATGGTAGTATGAGTGCTATTTTTAAAACCAGTGCCATGAACTGCATTTCTGCATTATCCAAATGGTATTGATACATATTAGAAATACCTGTAAAGGAAGGCATTCATAGGTACCTATACAGTAGTTAACTGGCAGATAGAAATGTGCACAAAGAGCCATTTATGTCTAAGGAAAACTAGATCAAATACTCTATCCAGATCTAAGAGTACTAAGTGAAGTAGTTTAAACTCTTACAGCTGAGCCCTAGGATTAGGTAATACTCTTCGGAAAGCTGATTTGAAGGCATGGGGGAATTCACTCTGGAACCAATAAGGCTTTACACTGCCTGAAAAACAAATTCCCATTTTTGATTCTCTTGACATATGTGACAGAAACTGTGTGTCAGGTGCATTGATAGTTGTTAGTAGAGATGGTTGCATTCACAAAGTACCTTACTACAGACACCTGATATCTACAGATAAGAAAATAAAAATGGTCTCCCTTGGCACTAGACTGCAAAGGCACATCAATAATACTCCCTAGCAGCCTTGATTATCCACAAAATGTTATTTAACATGAGGGGCTATTTAAGCAATTTACATAGATGCTTTGCTTTGTAAACATGTGCGTTTTTACTTTATTTAGCTTAAATGGCTGCTTCAAGGCTACAGGTTTGGTTGGGGTAAAAAAGGTCAAGCTTCTCCTCTTCCTAGACAGATACCTATTCCCCTATTAAGTCAGACAGACAATGCCCCCATCACATCAAAAGGGTTTAAACATGATTCCTAGATGATCATCTTGTATGGCTAGTCTTATCAACCCCTGCAGAGGTATTTCACATGCATATGAGTTGGAAGGGGGGTGGGGTGATGCCAATATTCCAGAGATAATCCTGCTACCCCTTGACTGAAGAATCCTAAGCTTACTTCTGAAACTCAAGACAGTGAAAAAAATTTACTTGGAAATTGCGGGGGGGGGGGGGGGGATGAAGAAGTGGAAAAGAAAGCCCTGAATACCTTCAAGGGAAAAGCACCAAGTCATTGGTTGAGATATGTGGACAACACCTGGGTCAAAATGAAAGCACATGAGGTTCCAACTTTCACTCAAAAACATCAAGTTCACTAGGGAAGATGTGAAAGATGGCAAACTGGCATTGATGGACTATGCAATGGTTATCAAAGAGGGGGGAACCTGGACATTGAACTATACAGGAAACACTCTCACTGATCAGTATTTGTTGTTTGATTCCCATCACCCTCTGGAACATAAACTGAGGGTTATAAGAACTTTACACCATCGGGCGGAGACTGTGGCGGAAGTGAAAGAATACAAACATCTGAAAGGAGCTCTAAAAACGTATGCACTGGGCCTTTATCAAAACAAAATGAAAGCAGATTTATTAAGGTTCGAGTTGTTGAGTTGTATTCTTTGGTCAAAACTTACATTTTCTGGTTAAAAAAAACTTGAATTGTTTTAAATAAAATATTTGAGATTTATTATCCCCCGACCCTGGAAAGAACGCAAATCCGAAAATACATCACCTAAAACCTGTCAAGGTCATGTAGGAGTCAATGCAGAACCATTTGAAGATTTTAACAGGCTGCTTTAAGTTTCTACTTTTATTCAGAGAGTTTTGCCCGAATGATTCGTCTTTTTTTTTTTTAATTCATTTTTTTTCGCCGAAGTCACTAATGGTTTAATCCCCTCACGCAGCAGAAGGACAGGAAAACCAATTAAAAGTAACTCCCCAACCCCCTTACCCTATCTCTATTTTCCTGTCCTTGCAAGGTCTCTGATCTACTGAAGCTGTAGGACCTTTGTTGCCAGATGTGTGGAGCACAGTAAGGCACGGGGATGTGCAGTCAGACAAATTTGTGGTAATACTCCACTAAAGGCAAGCAGTGAAGGCGGGCGGTAACAGCATTAGTAGGCGCATATTTGGAAGTACTGGAACAGACAAGCGGTGCTTGGGGGATCCTGTATGTAAGTAAGATAAGGCTTACAATAGGCATGTCTCCTATGGCTACTTACATTTTAACTCCTCTCTTGCAGAGTATGAGTTAGAGGAGCCGCAGATCTCAGTCATCCTCCAGAGGATAAGTTTTCAGAGACGGTGGTCATTGGATGGTATGTGATGACTAATGATAGTGTCCATTGTAGATCACCAAGGAGACGCAGTCATTACACATACAGAACGCTCTGTATATGTATGTATATATATGGGTCAACCCGGCAATGCATAACAAGAAATTATGCCTAGAATCTTGGGAGGCTATGTCAGGCAAAAGAGCAGAGGAGCAGTGGAGTTCTATGAAAGACCGGTTCAAGGAATCTATGTCAAAATCTTTGAAAGATCTAGTTGGAACAGTCACGAAAGTGTACTTCAGAAGGTAGGACCCACTCCGTTGGGAGCAGCTGACACTGCCACAGAGGAGTTTAGCCGTCAGCAGGTGTCTGCCAAAAGTAGCCAGTCGACTAGTTCTGATGAGGATGATGATCTCATTGTTTTAGATGAAGATTCTGCATTTGACATGAATCTAGTGGAACCGCTAATTAAGGCAGTTCGAAAAGTGTTGCAACTGGAGGATACAGAACAAGAAAAGAAACAAGATAAGATGTCTTCAGGGGAATACTGTTTCCAGTCCATGAGGTGTTGAAAGATATCATTAAGGAGTAATGGATTGTTCCAAGATATAAAATACTTGGTGCCGAGACATTTTAAAAAGATGTACCCGTATGCTGAGGGGGTTGTCAGCCGATGGACAAGCCCTACTAAAGTTGATACTCCCATCACGAGTAGCACGTAATACCACATTGCCTGTGGATGAGGGAGTTTCACTTAAAGACCCAGTGGAAAGAAGGCAGGATACAGTGCTGAAAAAAGCTTATTCAGTTTCAGGTTTACTCTCTAAGCTGATTGTGGCAGTGACATGTGTGGCCAAGATCTGGCTGCAAGAAATTGAAACAGAACTACAAGGTGGCGTGGAGAAAAGCAACATAGTTCATCTGGTTGATGATATATCATCGAGGCATCATTGGATATCCTAAGGTTTGCAGCTAGAAATATGGGATATGTGGTGGCAGCCAGAAGAATGTTGTGGCTGAAGCACTGGCAGGCTGATACCCCCTACAAGTTTAATCTGTGTACGTGTCTTTTTGAGGGTTTGGGGCAAAACTGGACTATATATCAAAGGCATCTACAGGCAAAAGTTATTTTCTGCCTCAGGAGAGGCGAGAGAGAGACGGCAACCAGTGCATGCAGACAGGATGGACTATAAAGAAGCCAGTGTTTATAGGCCAGGAAGGCAGTTTAACCAACCCTTTTGCAAGAATCAGATGCACTTTCAACCTAAGAAAGAGTCAAAGGACAAGACCAAGTCTTTCTGATGGTGTTGATGGCCAGCTGCCACCTGTGGGGCAAGGCTGCTCCAATTTCAGGCAGTCTGGGCAAGACAATGTCGGAAAAGTGGGCCCTAGAATTGCTATGCCAAGGATCCCACTTGGAGATTTAAAAGAAGCTAATCAAGGAGGTCTTTTTGGAATCAAGAGTTCCAAAAACAGTGGCCCAAGTGGCTATGGCAGACATCTTATCAGAGCTCTTGGAGAAAAGAGTTGTTCTGTGGGTTCCTGTAAGTCAGAGAAGGCAAGGCATATATTCACCATCAGGAAAAAAGCATCCAGAGAATTCCGAGCAATTTTAGACCTCAGACGTATAAACTCATTATTGATGGTGAGGTCTTTCAAGATGGAAATAATGACTATTATTTCTCAAAACCTACAATTAACGATTGGCTCGCAAAAATAGATTTAAGAGATGCATATCTTCATGTCCCAGTCTTCAACGATCATCAGAGATTTGTCAGGTTTTCAGTGATGGGGTAGAACTACCAATATCGGCCACTTCCCTTTGGGCTAGCGTCTTCACCTAGAACTTTTTCAAAAGTTTTTACGTCTGCAGGGCATACAGATTTTCAGTTATTTAGACAATCTCATGATCAAGGCAAAGAGCAAACAACTGCTAAATTGGCACGTGCAAGTTACCCTGACAGTGTTGACAGAACACGGAGGGTTAGTAAATTATCAAAAGTCACAACTGATTCCTTTGCAACATATGGTGTTTCTATGGGTATTAGTAGATACCCGTCATCTAAGGCTGTATCTTCCCTCAGTCAAGGTAGAAGGTATTGTTCACAGCGTTTCAGCTCTGCAGAAATTTCCTTGCACCACAGCTCAGGTCTGTCAGGAAGTCCTGGGAAAAATGGTAGCAACAAAGGAGGAGGTTAAGTGGACGATGATTCATCTTTGACAGCTAAAAGTGGGAAAGGGCAAGCTGTTAGAACCTATGCTACCCTAAATCCAGAACCTATGCTAAGCACCCTGTTCTCGGCTCTTGCTTCTGCCTTTAACAGCCGTCTTTCACCTCGGGAGGAGCCCTTGGCTAATCGGATTCTGCCAGGTCTTATTAAGAGAGGTGCCATGCGAAGGGTTCTGGACGAGCAAAGGGGCACGACGGTAAAGCAAAAGTCTTTTGGCAGCAGATCACAGTACAAGGCGTAAGCAGAAAGCTTAATCAAATCAGGCCGGGGCAGGCAGAGTACAAAAGTCAGACAGGCGGGGTCAGACCAGGAGATCAATCAGGAGGGATACGGATAGAAGAGTCGGTTACCAGGCAGGGTCAGGATTTTAGAAGTTAGGATTGTCAGCAGGGGTCAAAACAGGTTATCAGATCACAGAAGCTTTAAACAGCACAGAGGCACCAGGAACTCACAATGAGGAAACCTATAACGGGCAAGGAAAAAGACCATCTGTGGCTTTATATAGTATTAACCTTCGCACCACTGCGCGCTGGCGTCATCACGCACCATGCACCAATAAATAAGGAAGTTGCACTCCACGTGCGCCCTAAGTAACAACACCTTTAGAGGAGCCGCATCATGGCAGGCATCCCGCCGAGGAGGCTGTAGGCGTCCCTGCAGACCCCCTCCCACTAGACCACCTGGTTATGTTAAGACACAAGCACAATCAAGTTATATTTCTATCTTAACAAACATTGAAAAGTCTAAAGTGGTGGTCGAATCCAATCAATCTTTCCCAGGGCAAACCAATAGGTTGCAAATCATGGCACAAAGTGACTACAGATGCCAGCAGCATAGGCTGGGGGGCTCATACCTTACAAGTGTCAGCCCAGGTTCTCTGGCCGCCTGAAGCAGTGAATTGGTCCTCGAATTTCAGAGAGCTGAAAGCTATGTTTCAAGCACTAGTAAGTTTCAAAAGTCACCTTCGGAATTCGGCAGTCCTCATACAATCCGACAATATAACGACTATGAAATATATCAAGAAACAAGAAGGGACTTGCAGCAAAAAGCTGTTGAAGTTGACTTTGGAAATCTTTGCTTGGGTGGAGTGCAATCTCCTAGATTTGTCAGCGATTTATATTCCAGGCCGAGTGAGAGACACTCCACCCAGGGAAGTGGGAGTTGGCTCAGGAAGTTTTCCAGTTATTGGTGAATTGTTGCGGGCTTCCCCAAGTAGACCTTATGGCTACATCCAGGAACAGGAAGGTGAAAATATACTGTTCTTGGTACCCGGAGAAGCAAGCACTCTGTCGGGAAGCTTTCAGTCTGAAGTGAGAATTCAGGTTAGCCTACATTTTGCCGCCAATCCCTCTTATTACAAGACTGTTGAACAAAATTTAGGAGGACCAAGCAACAGGCGGCTATTGACAAACTTTTGGCAGCCAGAAAGCCTTCAACAGAGCACCTATCACAGAATTTGGCAAAGAGTGGTGTACTAAGTCTGGGAATTCTTTTTCATCACGAAGCAAGTCAGCAGTAGCCTTGTAGAAAAAGCTCAACCTAGCTGAAGGTGCAGGTGTCAGTCTTGTCAGCATTAACAAAAAGCCCTTTGGTAGGCGGTTCATTCAAGGAGTCAAACATTTGAAACCGCAAGTGAGACCTATTCTGCCATCATGGGAACTAAATTTGGTCCTTCAGGCTCTCATGGAACAACCATTCGAGCCTTTGGAGTCTATTAGCCTGAAGCTCGTCTAAGAAAACAGCTTTCTTAATACACATAATGTCAGCACAGAGAGTGGTTGAAATTCAAGCATTGCTTAAGAGAGAACCATATCTGAAGATGCTGCAAGATAAAGGTGTTTTAAGGTTGCCAGAGAAATTTCTCCCGGAAGTAGTCTCTTTGTATCATGATTTCATTCGAGCTATTAAAGAAACTGTAACATTCGACCTTTGATAAATAATCCCCATAATCTCCAGTAATGCTACTAGATACTATATAGGTTAGCTACAAAATGCCAAGTTATTGTCATGTCAATTACTTCTTGAACTAGAGCAGTGCTGTCCAACTGGCGGCCCATAGGCATGCATTGTGTGGCCCCTCACATGACAGTCTGTCTGCTGTGTCTGGTTACCATGTGTAAATTTTAAAAGATATTACTACAGAGATTAACTGGCCCCTGCATTGTTTAATCCTCAAATTTAGCCGATAAAATCCTGAATGGTTCACGTACTCCCTCCTGCTTTGTTTACACCTGTAACACCTCTATTGTTCACACCCACAAGCCCTGTACTGTTTATCACTTGATAAATGGCACATAGGCCCGAAACAGGTTGTGTACAAGTAGTCGGCTAATAAAAGGAAAACAACAGCACTGATATGCTTGCTGAGTGCTCTGCTCATTTCCCAACAATTTGAGTTACACATATCAGGATACTGGCGACCTGATTGAGGAAAGTTGCACTCTTATTCGGAATCAAGCTGGCAGTGCGTTTTTGGACAACATTTTTTTTGACTTTGCCTGCCCTAATGCTCCTTGTGTGTGTCATACTTTGCCTGTCCCGTGCTCCTTGTGTGTGCCATACACTGTCTGCAATACTCTGCCTGGCCTATGCTTCCTGTGTGTGCCGTTATCCGCAGTGGAGGAGGAGGATTATAGATTTATGGTTGTGTCTTAACATGACAAATGTTTCCACATACAATATGAGTGATAAGGGAGATCCCTGCAGTGAGCACCAACCATTTGGTTTTTTGGTGCGCTACCACAATTAATGTGGACATGGTCTTGTGGGTGTGGTTTAAAAACAGAGTGGTTAAAGGAACAGTAATACCAAAAAATTTAAGTGTTTTAAAGTAATGAAAATATCATGTACTGTTGCCCTGCACTGGTAAAACTGATCTGTTTGCTTCAGAAACACTACTATAGTTCATGTACACAAGCTGCTGTGGAAATTGAAAAACGGCTATATGGCACAGGTTATCTAATGGATAACACCATTAGACAAGAGTTTATTTGCCATCTGCTGTGTAACCTGAGCCTTTTCTCCTTTGAATGGCTGCCCCCATTGCTACACAGCAGGTTATTTATATAAACAATAGTAGTGTTTCTTAAGCAAACACAGCAGTTTTACCAGTGCAGGTCAACACTGCATTATATTTTCATTACTTTAAAACACTTATTTTTTGACGTTACTGTTCCTTTAACACTGGCTTCCAGTATTGGCCCTCCATCATGTAGGCCAGAAAAATTCCAGGTCTGAGTACCACATAAATTGGACAGCACTGCTGTACACTATGAAAAATAAAAGCCCAATTACATTATGCTGAAAACTGTTGGCGAATCACTAATTTGATGGCAAGAGTTTTTTTGTGCTGCTTCAGAGGGCTCTATGATTAAACTCCACATCTCAAAGTACTTAAAAAAAGGTACTGCCCAAAAAACTTCCCATCAGTTTATGATGATTTCTAGCAGATTATGGCCTGCAAATGTTTATGGGTTAGAAATAACAGAGGTGCAGTAATCATACTTAACGCGCATCTTAGATTTAGCCTAAGCCTTATCTTTGTCTTGAATCTGCAAGTTTTCAAAAATTGCACCAATTAGATTGTCCACATCAGAGATTCAGAAGAGAGCACCTCCCCTTCTCTGCTTTAGAAGGGGAAGGGTCCATGGTAGAGCTCTCAAGAAAGGCTTCCTTCCAAAAAGAGACTCTTTTTCACTTCGTATCCGTAGCCAGGATGGCTACTAAGGTCAGTGACCTGCACATGGTAAAGTAGGGGTAACGATCAGTCTATGTACTGTATTGTGTGGTCAAAGAAAATATTCCCATACTTTTATAGAGATTATATAGATGAAGGCAACACAAATGCAGTATGTGTAGTAGAGCACTGATGAGTTATCTGCCACTCCTTTCTGTAAAGAAAGCTATGGAACTAACCCCAATGGTATCTGCTACTGTAGGGAGTATTGGAAGCACTGGCTGGATTTAGTACCTCTTAACTTGTTACAAGACACCAGGTGGCTGGAGCTTTTGGAGGGAGATGCATTTGAGGAGCTAGAATATAGGGGGTATTCACTGAAATAATCATCTGGATTTCACAACTTTAGAAATCAAAGATTATAATAATCAGTGACCAGTCTGGATCTCTCCACTTAGCAACCAGGTGTTCCATTCCTGGTCTAACAGGAGTGGCACTGTACACTCCCTGAAAAATGAAATCCTAACCCCACTGTATGGTAAACTGTTGGGGTATTACAAAAGCCCTATTTAACTCCCAGACAACTGCTCTGACAGAATAGGTAGAGGTATGTTCTCCATGTGAGGGTTGCATTTACCATGAGCTTTTGGTGAATATACATTTTTTTAGAGAATGGTCAACTGTTTCCAAAATTTATGCTCACTAAAATACATCTTGGGTGTACCCTTCACAACAATGTTGGTGAATTACGCGATAGTATAGATACTGAAGTAGAATATTTTCAATTAATTTTAAATTCATGTTAGGGGTGCATCTGAAAAAACATGGACTATGATTGACCCGACAACCACCACACATGGGTTGCCCAAAACAGGAAAATGGAATATTATGTGAATGCTAATTTGTATGAGAGCATATGCCATATTGAATAATATTTAAATATAATAAAGTATTTAAAAAGTAGACCAAACATTTGAACAGGTTATTTTTCTTTTTAGGATAATAAAAAGTTGACATGAATTACCAACAGGCAGCTATTTTTTTAAGAATCAAACAGGTAAAGAAAAACAACAAAACATAAAGCAAAGTCTGGGCAACACAGCAGGAACTTAAAGCCAAAAGCATAGATGTAGGATACTAATAAAACAAGAAAAGAAGAAAGTGTAGAAAATGGGAAAAAGAAGCAGACAAAATATGCTTAAAAGGTTATGTGCTGGAAAGTTGTTTATTTTATAGATTTCTGTTCAGATAGGCAATTCAGCACCTACACATTTGGACAAACAAGAGGAGCCAAATTATATTTAAAAAGGTGTCCTATGAAGTAAATATATTACAAAAAGGGATCCAACACCTACATATCATTTTTTTTTTAGTTAAGTACTTTTTAATGCCTTGGGTGTATTTATGCATAATTTGCGGCAAAAACAAATATTACATATTGTAGGTGTATGCATTAGCATTGCTGATGCTGCAGTAGCAGGCAATGGGGGGTTAAAAAACACATACCGACCCTCAACCCCACCATTAGGAAACTAGGCTGATAATCAAAAATGGAAGATCAAAGTTTATTTTTTTTTTGTTTTTGTTTTTTTCTTTACTACCTGCATACAAAAAAAACATATTGCACATCAAACAACCAAAACAAAAATAAAAATATCATACTAATGACTAACATATGCAGTTTTTACAGGATAAACATTCTGGAAATTGATCTTTTCAGTAGTTCAGATTATGCCTTTATGGACATGACTATGTTCAGTTTAGTGTTTATAGCGATGTTTGATTTTAAATACTGTACAGTTTAATAAATAAACCAAACAAAGCTCCAATGTAGAACAGTCACTGCCAGTTTATCTGCAGAGTTTTTATCTGTTTTTTTTTCCAGTGATCTGCAGCTTCCTTTCACACACTTTTTTTCAAAGGGGAGAGAAAAAAAAAAAAAAAAAAAAAAGTTAAAATGACCATTTTCCAGACTGAACTAATGGAGAAATTACATTTCAGTGCAAATACTTTAGACTGCATTTTTCTAGTTTTCCTCAGGTGAAGAAGTGGTTGCATATTAAAAATGTAACAAAAGCAGCTAATGCTTTTAGAATGAATATTATGCAGGATCCCCCCACCCCTATCACTGCCGTATTTTGAAAACAAAACAACATTTCCTATAGCCAGCACTTTTTTTTTTTTTTTAAATGTTTCGTATACTATCTCAAGGCACATCTGATGATGTATTTAGAACACAGTAGGTATCAACTTATGTTTAACATGTGTCAGGATCCCTCCCCTTTCTGTATTCCATATGGAGGAACTGAAAGTGTGGTGTAAAGACTGGCGATCCTTAATCTATCTTTGGCAAGCTTGTACAAGCACTATTGTAAAATGTAATGTAAAGGAACTGTAAACTAGGAACTTCCATTTTAAGACACCCCATTCATTATGGCTTCTTGTTTACTTCCATCTTGACAGCTTGCTTGGTTTCTTTCTGTGGATGCGGTCTGTGGATTTGAAGCCTTGTCGGCAGAAGAAGCTCTTGGGCCATTAATGACTTTTTCCGAAGGTCCGTGCTCTTCAATTACATCCTTCACCTAAAACAAGAAAGAGCAAAACGATCACCACATATTTCAGATATGACTGTTGTGCTAGTGACAAGAACAAGTAAGCCATCACATTTGCATATGTTAACACTGCAATTTGCTGTTGGGAGCACACCCTTATAATGTAGAGTTTAAATTCTGTAAAAGACAACATAGCGCCATACAAAGCACAAAAAGTCCTCCCTACTAATATTTAAGTTTGTCTGCACAAAAATGGGAAAAAGTCCACAATACAGCTGTTTACATGAGCTTTATGTTTTATCCATCTTTTAAACATCACTGCCACAGAGAATGTAAAGGCGATTTCCTTAAAACAAAAAGACAGTGTTGCATTCGTAACAATATCCCTTTGTGTGCCCAAACATGCCTCTACAAATCATCCAAACAGCACATTCCATCTGCTTGTTGGTTTGGGGGGGTCAAACGCTTGATTTAGCCCATCTAGCCCGCCACCTGGGTTGCAGACTGGGCAAATATCTGCTTATATCCCTTTATTTGACATGTCTTTGTGTAGGCAAAACAAATTTCCAACACAAGCCATATTTAGACCCTGACTAAGCAGAGAAAATGATTTCCCTTTAAAGAAGAGATAGATAGAGAGAGAGAGAGAGAGATATATATATATCTCAATCATTAAAACCCAACCACTACACAGGTCAATCTACAACATGATGCATTAACATCATTACTGCAGCAGCTATGCTTTAAAGGAACAGTTCAGTGTACAAATAAAAACTGAGTAAATAGATCATATGTGCAAAATAAATAAAATGTTTCTAATATAGTTAGTTAAAAAATATTATGTATAAAGGCTGAAGTGAAGCCAGCCCAGAACACTACTTCCTGGTTTTCAGCTCTCTAGCTTGGAGTTAGTCAGTGACTTTAAGGGGAGCCACATGGAACATATCTGTTCAGTGAGTTTGCAATTGATCCTTAGCATTCAGTTCAGAAATCAAACAGTTATGACCCATGTGCCCCCCCTCAAGTCTCTTGATTGGTTACTGTCTGTTAACCAATCAGTGGATACCAAGTGAGCTGCAAAGCAGGAAGTAGTGTTCTGGCTATTATGTTAGACATCCAGTCACTCCAGCCTTTATACATTACATTTTTGGCTAACTATATTAGAAACATGTTTTATTTCGCACATACTATTTGTCCAGTTTTTATTTTTATCCTGAAAAATTCCTTTGAACTTGCAAGATAAGCATCTCAAGGAAAATCTGAAATTTTTAAAGAAATGCGATGATCAGTACTGTGGTTTACTTGCTTGGAATGCCTATGAGTTTGACGGCAAAGATTATAAGAGGTTAACACCCAACCTCTTGCAGTATTCACCCACAAGCCTCTGAATTAAATTTCCTTGGAGTAACATGTAAGCAGCAACCAAAGGGTGCAGGGCACTGCATTTTACATACTGTACTTTGATTATCTGCCATGAGAAAGTAACTCAACCACCTTAAAGGGGTTTGTTCACCTTCCAAACACTTTTTTCAATTCAGTTGTTATTAGATAGTTCCCCAGAAATAAAGACTTTTTTCAATCACTTTCCATTATTTCTTTTTTTACAGTTGAATGTTCGGGTCTCTGGTGTTTGAGTTTGGCAACTCAGTAATTCAGGTGCAGACTCTAAACTGTTACAATTTTGCAACATTTAGTTGATTTCTCAGCAGCATCTCTGGAATATTAGCAACTATTGTATCAATTGTAACAGCTGCCTGTAATGAAACTCAGGGATTCTGCTCCGCATGGACACAGATAAGAAATGTATCAACTAAATGTATCCATTTAGAACAGTTTACAGGGTCGGCAACCCCCCCCCCCCCCTCCCAGAGCTGCTTTAGAAGGTGAAAAACGACATTTTACACTTCAATATTAGAAAAATGGTCACACATAGAAAATAGAAAGTCATTGGAAAAAGTTGTTATTTATGATGATCTATCTGAAAACAACTAGTTGTTTGAAGGTGAACCACCCCATTCATTTAGATTATATATACAGAAGGTATTCCAAGGAACACCACAACCCAGACTTGTAAAATCAATTTATATATGGAGGTGGAGGCATTAGCTCCACCTTACACGTTCTGTGCTGTTACTTAGCACATAATCTAATCACAAGTCTATAATAAGTTACTAGGTGCACAAACTGTATCTAGTGGATTTTCCAATTTTTTTTCTAAATCTGGTTTGGAGTGGTCCTTGGAGTACCAGGACAGTGTGCATGGACCCTCCATTATAACAGCGAGTCACCTATTAGTTTGGAAGGCAAATTATAATCTTGTAAGACTTAAAATAAAAGTAGAAATGCATTTAATAGGTAAACAAATTTAGGATCTTAAAATATATAATGGACAATCAATATTTTTAACAACTATATTTGGAAAAAAAAAATTATATATCTATATATCTATCTCTATCTATATATCATTTTAAATTACAATTTCACATTATAGCTGAAAAGAAATGCACCTTTTCTTTTTTGCCTTTTGCCAAAGTTTCTTTAGGTAGATTTCGCTGCCGGCTTTGAGATTCTGCTCTAGAGATATAGTCAGCAACTGTAACTGTTGGAAAAAGAGTAAAAATGTTAAAGAGATGGCTACAGCAGTCAATACATCGCTATGGCACAGGGAGCGTTTTGATTTCAGTTGGTGAAGATCTTAAATCCACCCTGCTGCCTTTCATTCACAATGTTCTACTCAACATTTTGCAGGTAAAGAACATTAGTAGCAGCAGTATCAGGCAATTACAATTCAAAAGAATGAAAGGCAGTAGTGGCAGACTTGGGTGAATATATACCAGAGAAAACAAATCTGGTGTGTCATCTGCCATAGAGTTAAAATGTCAAACAGATACATTCAGCGATCATATTCCAAATGGCTCATGCAATGCTTTCTGAAACAATATATGAAATTATTTACACACAAACACACACTGTAGTGAAAACATTCAAATTATAAAGATTCAAGTTAAAAGATCACTTATTGTTCAAGAAAAAAAACAATTAGTATTTAGTTATTCTGGATATTATGAGAAACACGTGACAAACAAATCTTTATGTCATACTAGACATTTTATCATGGCACATTTTGCCAAGCAATGACAAAACAGTTTAGTAAATTGACTACAGCCATTTAAGAACCATTGTCCTGACTGCACAGTTACACAATTGCAAAACACCTGCAATTAAAAGCAGTGCACGGTCATGCATATTGCATTTTTTATCAGTAGCTCCACCAACTTTAGTTACCTGGCTGTCTATCTTCTGCCTGACCCCTGAAGCGACGCCTGCGGCTACGATTGCGTCGCTGGGGTTTTTGCTCACTATCATCTGCAACAGCAAAGTTTATCAAAATCTTAACTGCTCTGAACAAATGCACATTGTTCTAGTTAATCTCTAGTCAAATAAGCAATAATTTGTGAGAACTAAAATTTAAAACAAGCCAGTTTTTAAAGTTATTCACTAAAAGTTGCCAATATGTTTGCAACCTGCAGTGAATAAAATCACTTACTTGGGTCTATGTACACGCCATGGCACCATCTTGACCCTTTTCCAATGAATTCTTGTACTGTCCTAGGGCTGTCTTTTATGGACGAAAAAAACACACACTATAGTGCATTATTACCTATAATGCACTATAGTACGCATGTACTGGCCTATAGAAGTGGAGGAAATAAGTACTATAGGTTATAGGCCTTTGTGCTTGGCGTTCATCTGTTGACAGCAAATATCCATTTCAGTTAATTGCTTATTTGAATTATCAGCTTATTAGTAAGACAAGAATACATTAAGTATCTCACCCATAATGCAATTTGAATTCAGTTGCATTAAAAATCACATAGGTTATATATGCACATACATATATATGTCTGTGCTTTAAAACTTTCAATCAAATAAAAACACAAAAACATTTTGTATTCTCTTAGCTATTGCTGTTCATAATAATTGTAGTAACTTTGACCTGAAGACATACCCAAGCCATTTTCATTAACAGATGCATTGTCAGACTCAGTCATTCCGTCCATTAGTGAGGAATCCTCATCAGTCCTCCTCCTCCGAGATCTCCTTCGACGGTTTGTGTTGTGGTGAGACTCACTTGCATCTGTGTCAGCGGTCTGGTCAGATTCTGTGTTGTCAAGTAAGCTGTATGGGTTGCTGTCTGGATCCTTAAGCACTGATAAAAAAAATAATGAGGATTGTATTATTTTTGCATCTAACTTCTACTTCTAGTATTGGTTTATGAAATGTTCTGAACATGGCTGGATATTTCTACGGTGCTTTATTAAAGGGGCACTATCACAGTTCAGAGATTAAAAAAATAAAAAATAACTGTAGCCCTACTATACATGAATCCGTACAGTCCCTCACATTCATCAGATGATGGCATTACACTTTTAGGCCAACTGTGCACAAGGACACTTTGTGAGGTTTTGCCTATTTTTTTGCAGTGTAATATGTTTACAAAATGAAAAAAAAACAAACAAACAAAACACCCTGCCTTGCATTCAGGCATTATGTCTCCTGGCAAATGTAGGCCCTTGCACTTCCATGTTTCATAGACAATATGAGCCCCTGTACTTCCCTCCATAGGGTATTCATTTGGAAGCCTGGGTACAATTAGACACTTTTCATAAAGGGTCATCACCACGTTATGACTTAATACCTAAATAATTAAATAACCAGTTATTTAATTATGACTTTCAGATGAAAAGGAAAAACATAGGCAACAAAAAGAGTTAGGCACTGAAGCTCCAGCATAACCTTAAAGGGCCAGTACATTTTTTTTTTTTTTTTTACAAAAAATGTGTTTGTACATAAAAAAAAACAAAAAAAAAAACAAGTCACATTTAACTTTAAATTCGCAAAGTCTTTATTAAGAAATAACGTACAGATACTCCGCTTGCACTCCTCTTCAGAAAAGGCTACGATCCATTGTGCGATGCTCGATTTCTCCTCCCTGGCTATCTCCTATAGAAGGCAGGGAGGAGAGATTGAGCGTCGCGTGATGGATCGTTGCCTTGTCGCCTTTTCTAAAGAGGAGCGCAAGTGGAGTATCGGTAAGTTATTTCTAAATAAAGACTTTGCGAATTTAAAGTTACATGTTTCTTTGTGGGGTTTTTTTCGTTATGCAGAAACAATTTTTTTTTAAAAAAATTAATGTTACTGGTCCTTTAACTTACATACCAATTCCTGGCTGCTTGTAGCTTAACAATTCAAGACTATCCTAATAGATCTTAAACCACGGTAATGTGAATGCATATCTATTAGTGAGAGGTTGACACAAGCTATAGTTTAAATTGTCTTAATATCAAATTAAGTGGCCTATTAAAGAATCTTACCAAACTGTAATATATAAAGTAAATATTGCCCTTTTACATCTCTTGCCTTGAACCACCATTTTGTGATGGTCTGCGTGCTGCCTCAGAGATCACCTGACCAGAAATACTACAACTCTAACTGTAACAGGAAGAAGTGTGGAAGCAAAAGATACAACTCTGTCTGTTTATTGGCTCATGTGACCTAACATGTGGTTTGTATGTGTGCACCCTGAATCCTACGATCCCAGGGGGGCGGCGAGTCTTTTGGGCCTGCTGTAACTTCACAGGGTGATAGGCATATTACTTACTGTGCCTATATTAAGACAGGGGAAGGTCTGCTGTAATTCTAGAAAGTGTTTTGTGGAGCATGGGGCTGCTCTGGGCAACATCAAAAACAGAGGTGGAAGGCTGGATGTACTGAATACTGCAGGCAGCCACTGCCCAATATTTAAACTGCGACCTCTGCAATGTTTTATAAACCATATGGACAAGAACTACTGATTAATAAATGCTGTGGGGTGTGGCAGTGTATCACTACTATAAGGATATAAATAAAATGCATTCAACATTGGGTTTATTATTATGTTCATAAAATATTTAAGTTTTGTGCTTATTTAAATATTATAAATTTAAGTGATAGCTAGAAATGCAGTGCCAAGTAAAGTCACTGATGTGCTACTATAAATATAGAGTATGCCCAGGGTACTTAAATAATGTAGAGTCCTTTTAAAGGATACATTTATATAGAGGAAAAAAATACAAATAAGGTCTTCAAAGATTGCAGCCACTGGCAGTTGTATTTGCTGGTACTTTTAAGTGGCTCTCTACCATGCAAGCTACAAGAATCTTTTTTTAAGCAAATGCTTCCCCCCACCCCCAGAATGTTGTGATCAATTATTGTAATGGAGGAGGCAAAAACAAACTGAAAGTGAAGTCAAGAACCAGACAACGTAGGTGAAGGTGCGGTGACGAGTTCTTGATTTTGATTCTCAAGCAGTATGTACAAAAATGAAAACAGTGGACCATCACAGCAAGACTTCAGTTAACCTTTCCAATTCACCTACATAATAGCAGCTATGTCACTTTGCGCTAAAGAAGATGGGCAAAGGCCAAAGATCTAAAACAACCCTGAGATTGATACCTACAAAGCAGATGAAATTATCACAAGATGCATCAGCCTATAACTGAAAGTCCAAAAACTTCTTCTCTGCCACAACTATACAATAGTCTGTAAAAGTCGATTTGAAGGGCTTAGTATAAATAGTAATGTACCAGAACTGATAGAAGACTTTCCACCCCTTGATCCTCCCCGACCTCGACCAGCAGATCCACTCCTTCCTCTACCCCCAGGGCGCCTTCGGCTGTCACGCTGTTGGCGGCTTTCACGCTCATCTTCACCAGCAAGTGACCAGTCACTCAGTTCCTCTTTTCTTTCTGATTCAGTCTCAGAAGGATTGGAAAGCTCAGAATTTGTACCTTTTCAAAGAATGAAGGGCAAGAAGTAAATCTGAAGTTAAAATCAATGCGATTACAACATATTTTAATCGCATTTCTGATCATATTTTTTAGCTTTCACATACAAGTTACATTTAACAGCTCCCTAGATTTTCTTCCCAATGTCTCTTTTTAACAATCTCCTCTCTCTTCCAATATATACAACTCCTGAAGTAGCAGTGCCTTAAAGGGGTGGTTCACCTTCAAACAACTAGTTGTTTTCCAGAAATAAAGACTTTTTCCAATGACTTTCTATTTTCTATGTGTCACAGTTTTTTTAATTGAAGGGTAACGTGTCATTTTTTACCTTCTGAAGCAGCCCTGGGAGGGGGGGTCGCCGACCCTGTAAACTGTTCTAAATGGATACATTTAGTTGATATATTTCTTATCTTTGTCCCTGCTGAGCAGAATCTCTGGGCAGCTGTTAGAATTGATACAATAGTTGCTAATATTCAAGAGATGCTGCTGAGAAATGTATAAACTAAATGTTGCAAAATTATAACAGTTTAGAGTCTGTGCCTGAATTACTGAGCTGCCAGACTCAAAACCAGAGACACAAACATTCACCTTTAAACTTAGATTTTGGAAAAACATTAAAAAATAAATAATGGAAAAAAGTCTATTTCTGGGGAACCATCTAATAACAACTGAATTGAAAAAAGTGTTTGGAAGGTGAAGCACCCCTTTAAGTGTACCTATAAATGACAGGAATTACATCACTAAGCACCAAATATAACTGATGATTTTACTAATCTCTGTTTAGAATGATGTTATTAAAGGGATAACAGGTTCGTCGTGTGTGTTTTACACATATTACCTGCACCCAGGCATGCTGTGTTTTTGTTTGGCGAGTGCTCCTCCATGATAGATAGATATATATCTACACACACATATGTGTGTGTGTGTGTGCGTACACACACACACACGCACACAAAACAATTAACATTTTTATACATGTTTCAGCAGGTTAAAACAGATCGCCAACTGTAATCATTTCTTGGGCTTGGGCTTCAAAGTGGGAAGGATTAGATGCTAACTGTAGCCCAAGCATCACAATATGTACTAGTTACATATGTGTAAAATACCCCTCTATGTAAAAAAAAAAAAAAAATGCACAGACTACTCCTTGTACATTTAGTAATGCAATGATAACACTTCCTTTTTTTGAGGGGCTACACGACTGCAGTTGGATTTTAGCATTTTGGTTTATATATGAAGCCTTTGAATTGCCTGTGACAATGGCTTATCAGACATAGTCAAATTGGCTTTTCAAATTGTCCTCAAACTCTGTTATTAATTAAAAAAAAAAAAAAACAATTTCCCAAGGTTACAAGATGGCGAGAAAGTCTTGCATCCAACTAATACTACCACTTTTCAGAGAAGAAATGAGGTAGCCACAAAAGCAGTGTGGTGGAACCACGTGACATCTAAATGCAATATAAATTTCAAGTTCAAGACAAAAAGGAAGTCTTAAAATTATCCCGGTTGACAGAATGTTATAATTATAAGTAAACAAAAACAAAGTAATCATTTTTAAACAAGGCCAGTATCCAACTATTTTCAGACACAAGATAAAAATAAAGCTTTAAATGCATTGATAAGGTCCCTTTAATATTTATTAACTTTTTTTTTTTAATACTTTAAATAGGAAGACAGCATTATCAGGATAAATATATTAAACCCCCACCACACAAATACACCTACCATAACCAGATGTATAATTTGGGCCCCTGCGACCTCTGCCTCTGCCACTGTAAGACCTGCTTCCTCGTACAGATGAAGCAGTGCTTTCATCAGTTGCATATCCTTTCTCTTTCTCTGTTCCTCTGCTAGAAGAAGGTCTGAAGCCCATACCAATCTGACGAAGTTGCTCATCTATCTGTAGTCTTTCCATTCGAAGTTGCTCTACCTCCTGAGAATATAAAAGAAAATTTTAAATAATAATAAAAAAAAAAAAAAAAAAAAAAAAAAAAGGTATTCCCATAAATCAATTGTTTGGAAACCAAATAGGATTAAAACTTACCTTCAAATATGCAATGTGGTATTCCAGAAGAACCTGTACATTACCAATGTTCTCTTTGGTTCCAACAAAAACAAATGGAACCATACCCTATAAAACCAAACAGATGTTTAAAATAAAAAAAGGGGGGGGGGGAGACATTTACTAACAAAAGATCGCAAAAATACTAATAAAACAAATGGAAAATGTGTAGGGGAGTGTAAGGCATTTTGACAGCATTGCCTCTCTCAAACAGGACTACAGAGGGCAGAATCAAGCAATATAGGCCTAAGTAGTAGTGGCAAAATTCTATGTATTTTAGTTTATGTCGAGTACTGCAATCCAACTTATTACATGAAATGGACCATATATTCCCATCTAGCATATTTTGAGGGCAGAATTAAGTTAAAGGAACAGTAACACTAAAAAATTTTATGTGACAAATCAACTCTAAACTGCTTCAATTGCAGCTCTATTGTGCATAAAGTTTATTATATTCAAAGCTTTTGCCAAAAAACATTAAATCTCTGCTTCCGGATGTACACTGCAGAATGGCGAAAGGGCGATTCTGCAAAATCCGAGGTGCATCGCTCCACATCTCTGCCTAGACTGCTGAACCGGAAGCTAGTTCTTGCTGCTGTACTGAGGATTTTACAGGCCTCTGCAGGACTTACTTCTGTGCTGCAAGCAGGGAAGCAATGTCCGCAGCGTAATTTACTTCTGTGAGTGCTGCGAGTGGAGAAAGAATGTCTGTAGAATGGCCCTTTCGCCATTCTACAGTGTACATCCGGAAGCAAAGATTTAATATGTTTTTTGGACAAAGCATTGAATATAATAAACTTTATGTACAATAGAGCTGTTATTGAAGCAGTTTAGACTAGATTCGTCACATAACATTTTTTAGTGTTACTGTTCCTTTAAACAATGAAGTCTATTTAGCCTTTGAACTGTGGGCCTTAAATATAATTTGGAGGGCCACATTACCATAGAGGTTAAGTGTCTTTAAATTCAATATTTAACTTACATCTTCACGAGGTAACTTTGTTTCGTTGTCTCCCTCAATTCTGACTCTAACTACTCCAGATTTATCAACAATTTCTTGAATGACTTTTCCATTTTTGCCAATTACTTTTCCTGTTGATAAAAAAATGCAATAGTTAACCTACTATATTTCGATTCAATCAGAAAATTTTTGGAGGGGAAATTACATTTTGCTAAGTAAATCATCTTCGTTACTGACTACAACAAACAAACTTACCCACAAGATTTCTAGGTACTTGAATGAAATCTTCCACAAACTCTAAGTAACTTCTGGCTTTTTTAACAGCTTCTGCACTCTAGAATGAAAAAGAGAATACAAATTCTGCATGTTTTCTTTAACTTTTAAAATATATCCCTTTGGAGTTGAATGAGCCTTTAAGTGCGTAAACTTCTTAAAATCATTTTAAAAGCTGTTCAATGTAGCAACACATGCATTTATTTGTTTCCCACCTGTAGCAAAATGTATTTTGCAAAGTCACAGTTTTGTAAAATAACTGTGAAACCATTATGCAGCATTTGATTTGTAGAGAAAAGGCAAACAATAAAAAGACAAATACTTGCATAAAAGTGGTTTAGAAGGAGATCTGACTATATGCCAACACATTGGATGCATGTGCTATGCTGTTGGCAGGTTATCATTTTCCTTTCTGACAATGTAACACATGCATTTATGGCTTTAGGACTACTAAGGAAGAGTGTTTAACCTAGCAAAACATAGGCAGATAAAGGGTTATTATTAGAAAAGCATCAAATCTATAAATTCCCACCACAAAAGCTATGGTTGACTCATGAAACCAAACTATCACAAATATTTACAAATGCAAATGACCAATACACAAAATTGTATGAATGTCATGTAATATTTAAGGTCTGGAACTGTGGATTTAACCAAATCCTGCAAAAAGTGAAACAACAAAAGGGGACTAGGGCTTGGCCAAATCCAGAACAGAAGCTGGAATTTGCAGCATCCGTAATTAAAAGCAAATACACAAGAAATAACTGCGTGCCTACAAATTTTAGCAGCATATTCAGGGTTCTGTAAAAGGGACTTACCTCCCCATAAATTCGAAATGTGCCGCTATCTTCATCTAACTCAATAGCAGTAATACCTGGAACCTTTCTTGCCTGTTGGATATTACTTCCATGTGTCCCTATTGCCAGGCCCATTAAATCTTCCCGAACAATAAATTCTTCATGAAATGCTGATGCAAGCTGTTTTGTACACTAAATTGTAACAAAAACATTGTTATACATATATTCATAAAAGCATGTAAAAGAAAGTCTAACTGGATTCTGACTGGATTGATTTTTTACTACAGTTCGTACAGCGTCCTGTACTAAACTATGGCAAAAAGTTAAAACGCACAGTAATGGGATTATTCACCAAGGGGAAGGTGTTCAAAACGGTGTCCTTTAGTGTCCTTTAGTTTCTGAAGCAAGCCTCAGGGGCACAAAATTCTCTCATATGGCTATAGGCACTTCTATTCCCAAAATCTGCAGGTTCACTCAGTACGCTTCATCTCTAGATATACACGCCAATAACGGCAAGGCACCAATACATATAACCAGCCCCCCCCCGCAAAAAAAGAGATAAATGTGGGAATAAACAAAGCCATACCACGAGAGGGTTCCCCAAAACCTAAAAGGGTGGTACAGGTATGGGACCAGTTATCCAGAATGCTCAGGACCTGTTTTCAGGATAAAGAATCTTTCCATAATTTGGATCTTCATACTTTAAGTCTACTAGAAAATCATGTAAACATTAAATAAACTCAATAGGCTGTTTTTTCTTTCAAGAAGGATAAATTATATCAAGGTACTGTTTTATTATTAAAGAGAAAAAGGAAATCCTTTTTAAAAATTGGGATTATTTGGATAAAGTGGAGTTTATGGAAGGCTGCCTTTCCATATTTTGGAGCTTTGTGGATAACAGGTATTTAGGTAATGGATCCCAAACGTGTTTTTCCCTAAACATTTATTGTTAAGTGAAATGGTCTAATCAAATCAAGGGATATTTTTCGGAAGATGCTTCTCAGTTTTTTGTTTTTTTTATATGACTTAAAAATTCTAGATCTGTTTGTCAAGGAACAACAACAAATATTGTTCCTTTTAGTGAGAGCTATCCATGACAACAAAGTAGCAGAGTACGGAGATTGTGAGGTTATCAATTACCACCTAGAAAGAGTTAAAACTGTTGTTTCTGGTGTACTTAAAAAGTAAAATATGAAATGCAGAAAATAAATCATGCTAGCCTATTCTCACCGATATCTGTCTCCTACCCCACACATAATTTTTTTTTTCTGCCTGGATTTTGTACATGGACATTAGGCTTAGGCTCACAGGGAAATGTAATGTCATTCTTACTTAATTCTTTTGTAAAGGAATGTATTCTAGGACTTGGAAGTCCCTCTGCTTCGGTGGGTGGTGCACAGATTCTCTGAAAAGCAAATGGACTTGAAGCCTCAGAATCCTTCACTTCACAATAAAACTAGACTGAACAGACTACCGTGGTTTCTTTTCAATACATAGAATAAAGAATTAAGGTTCGGATAGCGTTTATGTACTTTTTCTATTCCCCAACTGACAACTCTCAAGCTTATAAAACTAAGACAAAGAAATGTAATAATTATATTTTTAACTATAAGGGTATTTAAGTGTAACATTTAATGATGTCAAATTCAAAGATCCTGGTACAGTACCATGACCTCTCTATAAATACTATGTACACAATAACTTACTTCTAAATGTTTTGTAGCCTCTTCATTTCTGGACATAAGCATCAGTTTGGTGCGGATACTTCGCAAATGCATGTCGCTCAGTATGTTTACTCTCTTTACAGTTGATTCGCATGCAGACTTAAAACAAAGAATGTATATACAAAATTACTTCAAAATTAATAAAATAAAAAGCATTAAGCATGTTAGAGGGCACTTCTATTTACAGGATAAAATATATTCCTGTCCACAGAAAGAATTTACATGTTTGAAAGAATATTTCTGTGACAAAAATGTACATAAATATAGAGCGGTGCTGTAGTGTTGCACATGGTGGCTTTCCACGCTGCAACATTTCCTCAGAATGTCAGAATTTTATACACTTGTGCTAGTTTGTAAACAAGAAAACCTTAATGTGATTACAGTCCTGATCACTGAAACTCTGTAGCAACATTCAAATGTAACTGTTGAACAATGATTATATTACATGCTAGATGCTGGATTAAAATTGTCACAAGAAGAAAACAGAATCATCACCACAAGATGTTCGCTATATAACATATATAGCTTCTTTTATTTCATGTTTGTCCAGAGTTCTACATTCCTTTCACTTATTTGATTGCCAACTCCAGATTAGCCAGTAACTAGCCAGCGACTCTGCAGAAATTTTTAATAAATTAGTCCAAAAAACTTTTTTTTTAAGCACTTTCCTTTTATATTTGAAAGAAGAAAAAAAATCATCAATTGGTTAATTTTCAAATAGGGGTCACTGACCCCATTTAAATAAATGCTCTGTAAAGCAACAAATTTAATACGGCTACTTCTGATCATTCATCTGTCTTGTCAGGTCCTCTCCTATTCTCCTCTCTGAAACCATGAATAATAAAAAAAATGAAAACCAATAGCAAATTTTCTCAGAATATCACCCTAAAAAAAGTTAACAACCCCTTTAACAATATGTTATCACCGCAAAAGTCATTCTGAATGCTATTTGTAATGTTTCTCATCCAAATATAACACTTCAGACATTTCATAAAGCAAGCACAACAGCAGCATTAACATTGTTATATTGCCTGATAAAATACAGTAAATACAGCACATTTAGCTTTTTCTTTTTGGCACAGAAGACATTTGAAACGACTACATTCTCTACCTAAACAGAGAAACATTCAGTGTAAAACATATCTAAATCTTACCAGTATTATCAGCTGATTAGTTTCTGCATGAAAATAAACTCGGCAGGCTCCTACAGCTTTCTTGAATTCCTTATGCACATTTTCATTAGAACACCTAGTGCAGGTAAATGGCAATTGTCACCAGAAATGAATGTGTTCTCTTGTATACAAAGTTTTTGTGCACCCACATAAGGCAACACTCGGCAAGTAAAGAGGAATTTCTCTCGGTGAATAGTGTGAATGCATTAAAGAATAAGTGTTTTAGAAAGTATACTGCATTTTAAGTAAAAGTAAACATTTTAGACAGGACAACACTTCCAGCAAGGGATGCACCCTTTCTATTTAAAAACAGTGAAAATGTATTTTCAAATCAGAGATTTTTTTCGTCTCATCCATTAGTATTTCTAATAAAATATTTAGTAAAACCAATTCGAATTCTGTACATATGTGCAGAATCTGACTGTAAAATAAATCTACTCAAGTTACTCACGATTCTCTTAAATCTTCAGGGACATCCACTGTACATTTGAAGAAGGAGTTCTTAGTTACGGTTTTATTCTGGTTTACAGGTCGCAGACGTTCAAATGTTACAATTTCATTGTAGGTAGCATCACAAGCAGCATATTCAATAACATAAAACTATAAAATAAACATAAAAAGCAAACTTATAAACCCCACAGAGAATTTTGTTTTATGAAAATCAAGGACTGGTCTGTCAAGTCTATAGCAGCAAGCTAGAATTTACTTGGGAAAGATAACTTATTATAACTGTTATTTCCTTTATACCAAGCATAATGGGCATGCATTGTACAAAGAGTTAAATTTGTGACTTTTGCAAATGTGACCAAAGGTTGGTGTTACTGATGTTACCAGAAGTGTTATTACCTGTGTTCTCCTGCAGTCGATCTTTCATGTGTTTCACTATAGTAGAATGTAGGGAGAAACATAGCCCCCTTCTTTCCTATCACTTTGAACTCACTATGGCATAGGCACGTGGAGAACTCAGGTACAACATAATTGGATAGTCTTCTACATTGCACTTCAGAGGAATACCATGCTCTTAGGGAATGTTAAGTTCAGTCTCTCAAAGTAAAAGATGTAATATATAAAGGCTGGAGTGAGCTGATGTCTAACATAACAGAAACTACTTCCTGCTTTTCAGCTCTCTAACTCTGAGTTAACTCTGAGTTAACTCTGAGCCACATGGGACATAACTGTTCAGTGAGTTTGCAATTGATCCTTAGCATTCAGCTCAGATTCAGAAGCAAACCGTTATGAATCATGTGCCCCACCCCCCCTCAAGTCATCAATCAGTGGAAACCAAGAGAGCTGTAAAGCAGGAAGTAGTGTTCTGGCTATTATGTTACACATCCAGTCACTCCAGCCTTTATACATTACATTTTTGGGCTAACTAATTATATTGAAAACATTTTTTTATTTTGCACAGCCTATTTACCAAGTTCTTATGTTTATACTGAACAATTCATTTAATGGGTAAACCTTTTCAAACACTTTAAAGGTCCGTAATGACCAGTTAGAATTGACAATGCTGTAAACATTCACAAATAATAAAAAACCTTAATCTGGAAATAACGCAAAAATAAGAGACATTTACCTCTCCTTTCATCATTCGTACTTTTGCTAACCACCACCCACAAGGTTCTTGGTCATTAGCTCGGGAATACACCTAGATTAAAGAAAAAAAATTCTTACATCAAGAATTCGGTTTACGTTGATTGATGGAATAAACAGCAAAGATTCACAAACATGATAAACAGAAACAGCAAAAAAATCACAAAGGAGCAGCTAAAGGGGAATCTGTGATCCAACTATCCCACTATACTGTGCAATAGTGTGAGCTTACCTAACTTACCCAACAATTTGGTATTGAATCAGACCCAACCACCATGGGCACACAGATTTTACAAAGCATAAAAAACAAAACAGTCTCATTTCTCATAGCCCTAAAGATGGATGTATACAGCAGAGCAAAAAGCAAAACTACACTGAAAAGTAAAATGTCTAGATTTATACATGTCCATAGGAGAAAAATTTGCATCTCAATATTTTTGAAAGGAAATTAAACAAGAAAAAGTATGTAAAGGGGGGTTCATCACCCCTTGTCTCTCTACCACCACTAAGATCTTCTACCATATTCTAAACTCACCTCAACCTCATCTCCTTCAGTAATTTCCTTTTTAATATCAGGGAGAGGAGGCATCCGGACTTCATCGAAAGGCACCTGACGCTCTGGTTGCCAGCTAATGGTCGGAGATACAAAATTACAAGTGAATTTTTATAATTTTTACGAAATATTGACAGGTTTGTTACTACAGGGTAATTGATTTTTCCATTATCTTCATACCTTAACTCTACTAGAAAATCATGTAAACATTAAATACACCCAAAGGCTGGTTTTGCTTCCAATAAGGATTCATTATATCTGAGTTGGGATCAAGTACAATGTATTGGGTTTATTATTACAGAGAAAAAGTCAATAGTTGTCTATATTCCGGATAAAGTTTATTTCTAAACTTTTGGATCACCATATCTTGAGTTTTCAAGAAAAATATTAAATAGACCCAATAGGATTGTTTTGCCATCAATATGAACTACAAATATTTTAGCTGGTGCTGTGGTATTATAGTGAAAATGGAAATCATTTAAAAAAAATGTAATTATGTTATTTAAAATGGAGTCTATGGGAGATAGTCTTCCCATAATTCAGAGCTTTTATTGGATATTAGTTTTGCAGATGAAAGATCCCATACCCTTAATTGCAGTAACTCAAAATCTCTTTTGCAAGTAATTTTGACTAACAATATGAGCACCATATTCTACTATACTTACTTGTTTTCAAAAACAACTGTGAGGGAATCTTCATGCACATCCTTGACAAATCCCTGAAAGATAAACAGATACAAATTGACTTGACATACCAAAGAGACCTAAGTAAAAGGAAGCTTATACCTTTAAAGGAACAGTAACGTCAAAAAATAAGTGTTTTAAAGTAATGAAAATATAATGCAGTGTTGCCCTGCACTGGTAAAACTGCTGTGTTTGCTTCAGAAACACTACTATTGTTTATATAAATAAGCTGCTGTGTAGCAATGGGGGCAGCCATTCAAAGGAGAAAAAGCTCGAGTTACACAGCAGATAGCAAATAAGCTCTGTCTGTCTAATGGTTTTATCTGTTATCCATTCGTTAACCTGTGCCATATAGCCGTTTTTCAATTTCCGCCATTGCTCCACAGCAGCTTGTTTATATGAACTATAATAGTGTTTCTGACGCAAACAGATCAGTTTTACCAGTGTAGGGCAACAGTATATGATATTTTCATTACTTTAAAACACTTATATTTTTTGGTGTTACTGTTCCTTTAAGTAACTATGCATAAGTTTCAATTACCAAAATGAAGTACAGCTAAATAAACTAGCCAATGTCATATCGTATCATTCGCCATTTCACCTATCTACCCCCAAATAGGTTATATGCTGAACATATTTTTGTCGGTTATTTTAAAAACATGCTTATTTGTAAATAAAAGAATTTAATAAATGCATTTCAGCCAATTCTTTCAGTGTTGATTCTATTTATTTTGCTTATATTGAAAAAAGGTGTAAATAGGTACACCTTTTTATTGAAAAAAGGTGTAAATAGGTACATACAGCCCCTTTTAAAGGAGAAGGAAACCCTTTTGCAAAAAAAAAAACCCGTACTCCCCACCCCAGGTAGACCCCCCCCCCTCGGGGAAATGCCCCATACTCCATACTTACCCCTCGTCACAGATTCTTCCAGCGGAGTTCCACGCATCCATGAGCAGTTGTCGCAAACCGGCAAACTGCTTCAACTGCGCATACGCAGAAATACTGATCTCCCAGTCAGCTTACCGAGGAGGCAGAAGATGGACGCGTGGAACTTCGCTGGAAGAATCTGTGACGAGGGGTAAGTATGGAGTATGGGGCATTTCCCCGGGGGGGGGAGGGGGGTCTACGTGGGGTGGGGGGTACAGGGTTTTTTGCAAAAGGGTTTCCTTCTCCTTTAATTAAACACAGAGCTAAAAAAAACAATGGAAATTATATAAAGGATTCTGCTATATGCAAACACCCTGATGACAACTGTATCCAAAGCCAGAAAAACTATGTGTGGAGTGGCCACCTTAATGCAAAACAAGCCACATAGCAAAATGCATTATTAAATTGAGCAAAGATTCTCACAGCTGCAGGTCGAACAAGAAATCTCTCCAATCTTTGTATGAGGGCCAGTGCCACTTATATCTTCTAAGCAGCAAATCAGAAAGTGCTCACTGCCATGACAAATAACAGTGACTCATTTCCTACTAGCTGCTCACTTGTTTTTCCGACTATAGATCTCCTTTAAAAGAAATAGTATGAACATATATAAGCTATATATATATTTATTTCTTTACTTATAAGCTGGCCATAGACGCAAAGATCTGATTGAACAAATTGAGGATTCGTACGATTTTCGGACCGTTTGTGGACAGTCCCGACATTTTTCGTCTGGCGGAGATCGGTGATTTGGTCGATCGGACAGGTTAAAAGATTTCTGTCGGTTTCCGATAATATCTCTGCATGTATTGCCTATCGTACGATTTTCAGAGGGAGACTGTCACTAGCTTTGGTCAGACATAACTTTCATACGATTGCTGTCAGGGGCAGAACATCGGTTGATCTGTTCTTTAGGATAGGATCCCTTATCCGGAAACCCGATATCCAGAAAGCTCTGAATTACGGAATGGCTGTCTCCCATAGACTCCATTTTTTCCAAATAATCCAAATTTTTAAAAATGATTTCCTTTTTCTCTGTAATAATAAAACAGTAGCTTGTACTTGATCCCAACTAAGATATAATTAATCCTTATTGGAAGCAAAACCAGCCTATTGGGTTTATTTAATGTTTAAGTGAATTTCTAGTAGACATAAGGCATGAAGACCCAAATTACGGAAAGATCTGTTATCCGGAAAACCCCAGGTCCCGAGCATTCTGGATAACAGGTCCCATACCTTTATTTACTTTATTTGATCAGAATAGTTAGTGGCAGGTCGGGAGATGGGGGAAGTCCAATCGTATGTTGATTCGTACGATCGGATCGGCCAGCTTAAAGGGATACTGTCATGGGAAAAAATTTTTTTTTTTCAAAATGAATCAGTTAATAGTGCTGTTCCAGCAGAATTCTGCACTGAAATCCATTTCTCAAAAGAGCAAACAGATTTTTTTATATTCAATTTTAAAATCTGACATGGGGCTAGACATTTTGTCAATTTCCCAGCTGCCCCAAGTCATGTGACTTTAGGAGAGAAATGCTTTCTGGCAGGCTGCTGTTTTTCCTTCTCAATGTAACTGAATGTGTCTCAGTGGGACATGGGTTTTTACTATTGAGTGCTGTTCTTAGATCTACCAGGCAGCTGTTATCTTGTGTTAGGGAGCTGTTATCTGGTTACCTTCCCATTGTTCTTTTGTTTGGCTGCTGGGGGGAAAATGGGAGGGGGTGATATCACTAACTTGCAGTACAGCAGTAAAGAGTGATTGAAGTTTATTAGAGCACAAGTCACATGACGAGGGGCAGCTGGGAAATTGACAAAATGTCTAGCCCCATGTCAGATTTCAAAATTGAATATAAAAAAAAATCTGTTTGCTCTTTTGAGAAATGGATTTCAGTGCAGAATTCTGCTGGAGCAGCACTATTAACTGATTCATTTTGAAAAAAAAATTTTTCCCCATGACTATCCCTTTAAGGCTAATATCACACAGGGAGTTTTGCAGCTGTCATGAGGCAGTCAAAACACTCCAGACCACCTGTCACTGCTTCGCATATTAATCCATGGGAAATGCAGTGCACCCACAGTGGAGACAAGAACTTGAGACTGAGAAGGTCCACCTGTCACTGCTATATGTGCACTGCATTTCCCATAGATTACTACAGTGATAAGGGGTGATTTTGACAGTTCTGTTTTTTGCCTAATGGCTACAATCAAAATTTCTTGTGAGTTTATATAATCCCTTTGAGGAGTGTGTGCAGATAAAATGTCTTTGAAAACATTCCATCTCTGCATATTTGCATTTGCACATATGACCGAGTTACCATACTGCTTATCTCACATAGTAACAGACTTAGTTATACTAGGGAAAGCCCACGTCTAGTAAGAAAAAGGTATCTAGCAGAAATTGGCATGATTAAAACTGTAAGAACTTACATATCTTAAGCAATAATACTAATTACTACAGTCAATGAAATAGAGGTGATCAGCAAATGAAAAGCACTGACCAGGTTCAAGTATTACTGTTGCAAGGTCATTCATTTGAATAATTGCAAATCTGAATATGGGCTATGTATTTGCATGCTTCCAGTTAAGTTAGCATTAGTAAGTGTGCTGTTATCCCACATGTATACATCATATCTTGCTTGTCATTGTATTCAGTATAATATAAAATAAAAAAACCTTAGTGCGGACATGTCTACATAACTCAGCATCATGTGGAGCTGTGTGGAGGGGTCATTCTGTGTGCCTGCAAGTAAATATTTTTGGGAAAGAAACTTGTATTTGTGAGAAAACATTGAAGTGACTGCAAGTAGTTACACAGCTTTTTTCTTAATTGGTAGTTGGTCACGTCATTAATGTGGTGGAATTTAGTGGGTTGGAGACAGGGTGTTTATATACACTATCAAATGATAATGTCTTAATGTTCTGTGACTTTTGATGTGCTTCCCTGTACCCCTAATTGTAAAAGAGATGTGGAATGCAATCAATCACACAGACATAAAATAAGCAGCTAATAACCTTTACGGTCTCATGGACAAAAAACATTTCTGTGTGCACTTCTAAGGATTTGGATTCAAACAGATCAGTTCTACAAAGAAAACAAAATATCCTACAAATATGCAGGCAAGTTTTCTCAGCTCAGTAGGAAATGATCTACTAGAGTCTTCAGTTTAAAGGAACAGTTCAGTGTAAAAAAATAAAAAAACTGGGTAAATAGATAGACTGTGCAAAATAAAAAATGTTTCTAATAGGGATGCACCCAATCCAGGATACAGTTCGGGATTCGGCCATTTTCAGCAGGATTCAGATTCGACCGAAACCTTCTGCCCGGCCTAACTGAATCTGAATTTGCATATGCACGTGACTATCACAAAACAAGGGAGTAAAAAATGTTTTCCCCTTCCCACCCCTAATTTGCATATGCAAATTAGGATTCCATTCTGTATTCGGCCGAATGTTTCACAAAGGATTCGGGGGTTCGGCCTAATCCAAAATAGTGTATTTGGTGCATCCCTAGTTTCTAATATAGTTAGTAATGTAATCTACAAAGGCTGGAGTAACTGTATGTCTAACATAATAGCCAGAACACTACTTCCTGCTTTTCAGCTGAGTTAGTCAGCGACTTGAAGGGGGGCCACATGGGAAATAGCTGTTCAGTGAGTTTGCAATTGATCCTCAGCATTCAGCTCAGATTCAAAAGCAACAGTTATGACCCATGTGGCCCCCCTCAAGTCACTGATTGGTTACTGCTTGGTAACTAGGGTAACCAGTCAGTGGAAACCAAGAGAGCTGAAAAGCAGGAAGTTGTGTTCTGTTATGTTAGACATCAAGTAACTCCAGCCATTATATATGACATTTTTGCCAAACTAACTATATCTGAAATATTTTTTTATTCTATTAGCAAGTTTTTATTTTTACAATGAACTGTTCCTTTAAGGGAACACTTTAGTGTAAAAATAAACACTGGGTAAATAGATAGGCTGTGCAAAATAAAAAATGTTTCGAATATAGTTAGTTAGCCAAAATGTAATATATAAAGGCTGGAGTGACTGGATGTCTAACATTACTAGGGGTATACTGAATCCAGTATTCGGTTCGGGATTTGGCCTTTTTCAGCAGGATTCGGACGAATCCTTCTTCCCGGCCGAACCGAATCCTAATTAGGACAACAAATAAGGACAGAGAGGGAAATCGCGTGACTTTTTGTCACAAAATGTAAGTAAAAAAT